>NC_080761.1:36442952-37099827 GCF_020826845.1 Diceros bicornis minor | reverse complement strand
CCACAAAATAGCCCCACAAAGTCTTTACAGGACACACCAGCTGCTCCCATGGGAGAGAAAGGACAATGTTCTGTCTTTCCAGGCCACTTCCCTTTGTGGAATCCCCTCTTCTTCCTTCTCTTGTCACTCCCTGTTCACCATGTCCTGAATGCCCATCATTCCGTCTTCAGGTTGTCCAAGTGTGCTCTTTCTGCTCTGGCTTGGCACCTCCAGTGCTGCTCACACTATCTCCTGCTCCAAAACGCTCCTCTCCTCCATGTCAACAAAATGCCTCCTCTGGGTAGTGTGGACTGCTGGATTTTAATGTGACCAAAGTAATTTCCATTAGGGCCTGAATGATAGATTAAGGGCAAAGTGGAGGTGGGGAACTTGCATTTTCCAAGAAGTTATTACCACTCGTATGTTTAAGACAGATGATTCCTCTGTGGGTAGATTATATGAAGAAGCCTTTGTGGTGCCCCTTTTTTTACAGCAGGGGTCAAAAACGCAAATAGATACTGTCTTGGGCAGGGCAGGGAGCGTAACTGGGTTAAGCAGGCAGAGTTAACAAATAGGGTGAGTGGGGACTGATGACCTGGAGAGGGACATTCGCATTAAACAACTGCAGCTGAGGGCTTTCAGGTCCCACAGGAGCATCCTCACCGCCTTCCCCACTCTGTTAGCGTGACCATTGAGGAAAATGCCTGGAATCTGCATTGTTTTCTGGCCCAGGGCTGCACTGGATCCATATCCACCGCCTCTATCTGCTGCCCGGTACCTGGCAAGGTGAAGAGGGAAAAGAGACTTTCCTCAGAAAGAGAGACTTAGAATGCTAAGTCAAATCCACCCTGTACTGATCACATACGTTTCTCCCAATTACCCCTTCTCACATTCTTAACTATTCCAGCATCAAAATTGCCTTTATTAGTACAAAAAAAAAAAGTGGTTTTATATCTATTTAGAGAAACATGTAAGGGGAGTGACAATGATGGAACTATATCATGATAAGAAATCCAAATTAAAATATTTTTAAATAAAATTTCAGCCCAATATCCAGACTGCAGTTCTTTGTCTAATTTGTGAAAACACAAACATAAAAAAAACCTAGTGTTTGCAACACGAAATCAAATTATCCAGAATACTTGAACGTTCCCATTTCTTAACTGCCTTATAATTATAGATTGATTTATTAAATAGAAGACACTGGTTGAATCAAGAATAATGACTGATTTTTCTGTTCCAGAAAGAGTTGATTCCTATTAAAGAACATTCCATACAAAACTAAGTGTAAACTGGAATTTTAAGAAAGTGCAGAAGTGGGAATACATAGGCATACTTTGGCTTTCTCATTAATATAATCTGAAATTTTATTTGTGAACTATTGCTGGGGTTGTTTCATAATCTAGCAAAGTAATCAGTTCCAAATTAATGTTCAGATTAGAGAATAGTAATACAGATAAAGATATCCTGCCCTATTTGTAAACAAAAACACTCTTTTCCATTGCAGAGAAGTTTTCAGAAAAACACACATATTAAGAAGTCAAGAGTTAATCCTAATTAATTTTACTTTATGTTATTGCCAATACAGGCAGGGGAAAGGACAGGAAAGGAAATCATAGTCTCCTTTGCTTCCTTCATCTGGAAGAAAGTACATACACAAACTAGAATGTAATCAACCACCTTAATGAACTCAAACATTTTAATGTACGAGGCACAGCCTGGGAAAAGGAGGAATCATATTAAATTAGGAAAAAATAAAGAGATAAACAAAAAATGTAAATATCACTCATAGGTTGTAAGGAAGGATTAAGACGACAAAAAATTTTATTATAAACCTATCAATTTTACATTTTAGATCTAGATGACAAAAAATTTTATTATAAACCTATCAATTTTACATTTTAGATCTAGCTCCATGATAGTCACAGCTAGTCTTTAACTAATTAATCAGAGTAGATGGAGTACAGTAGAAATGAAAGAAGCAATTCTTAGACATTCTTGACTTTTTCTGAAACATTTGTCTTTTCTTCACAAAGACAACATACATGTATCTTCAGGTTTTCAGAGAAGTTCTGATTTTATCTATTCTTTTGATTGATCAGTTAAACATATAACTACATTTAACTTTTATGTCCTTGTAAAACTTTGCATATAAGTAAATTCCTTAAGTAGAGAAGATCCAGATTTATTTCAAGGCTTGGGATGAAAGGTGTACCACCAAATTCAGAGAACTGGAAATATCTGGCCTTCATGAGAACAGAAACCTATTGGGTCTGGTTGAGATTGCATTAATTTTCTCACCGACCTCTTGCCTGGGTAGTCTGAAATCAAAACTGCATTCTGCTCTAGCTTATGTTCTCACTGGGAGTACTTATTAGATTGTGAGTATGTTACCTGGGGCTAATGAAATCCACATGGGTTCCTCCGGGTTGAGCACTTTCTCCTTGTTTTCTGTTTCTGAAGCACTGTGCCACAGGTTGCCCCTCTGGCGAGAAGTCTCAGGGCACATTCTCTGTCCAGTGTAAAGGAGGGTTATATAGAGAAATAAGTCAGATTAATAGCACATGTTAGAAATCACCACCAAGCCACCAATATCAAGATTTTCCCATAATAGTGACAAAGGTACATAATAGACGACAGTAGGGGCAGGAAAGTTTTCAACTAAGAGGGAAACAGCTTTGTTGGCAGTAATACAAGAGTGGACATAGTTAACGTTTGTTGAATGATTACTGGGTCAAGCCCTGGGCTAAGTATTTTACTTCTATTATCTTGGTTAATCCTCATAAGACTCGGGAAAGGTAAGTACTAATAATACTCCTGTTTTACCAATGAGAAAACTGAATCACAGAGGAAAAAAATGACTTGTTCAAACAGTGGGAAGTAGATTTAAATAATATCCAACTAGCAGACCTAAACTGCTTAACATCTGTCTTAAAATTCAGTCCAATGAAATCATTTGGTTATCTTTTTTTGAATAGTATAGAACTTGAAGATTGTAGAATTCTCTTAATGTTAAATCAGAACTAGAGATTAAAGCAACCATTGACCATCTCTGTTTTCGAGGATTTGTATGAGATGTAATCGTTTGGTTGTCAATTTCAGTTTCAGATTACGAAGCTCATTAAGTTTTGGTGAATGTGGACATTCGAAACTCAATTGTCATCAGTTATTCGACCACCATATTCTTTGTTAACTTACCATTGGGCTTATATTAAAACAGTAGAGTAATATCTACCATTTATTAAGGACCTATTACAGTGTATTTGTAATGTATTTTACATACACTATTTAATTTAATTCTCAATAGTATTTTGGTTATAATTATACCCATTTTTCAGATAAATAAGGAGATACTCAGAGATTAAGCAATTAACTCCAAATTCACTCATCCTCGATGTGGTGGACCCAAGATTAGAACCCAGGTATGCCTGGGCCGGCCCCGTGGCTTGGCGGTTGGGTGCGCACGCTCCGCTGCTGGCAGCCCGGGTTCAATCCCGGGCACACACCCACGCGCCGCTTCTCCGGCCATGCTGAGGCCACGTCCCACATACAGCAACTAGAAGGATGTGCAGCTATGACCTACAACTATCTGCTGGGGCTTTGGGGGGAAATAAATAAATAAAATTAAAAAAAAAAAAAAAAGACAACCACTAAAAAAAAAAAGAACACAGGTATGCCTGACTACAAAAACCATGATCATTACCTTTGTGTTATGTCTTTTAAATTCAAATAAGCCAACAAATAAATAAAAGATGATAAAGAGAGTAAAAAAATTTTAAATGGAATCATTTTATTGTCGTAAATATTTTTAAATTGAATCATATTTATTGTCATAATTGCACTAACGCTTCCTGAGGGAGGCCTTCTGCAGGGTGGAATTCGGTATTTTGTGGCTCTGGCTAAGACCTGATCTAGGTAGGTTATTGGGTCTCACTCAGGATGATCTCACAGGTCTGAAGATGGCATAAGGGTGCTGGTGCCCTGTGAAAACCAAAGCACCCAGAAGGCCCAGGGCAGAGCTATAGCACCTTGCTGTGCTCTTCATTCTTCACACTTAACGTTCATTTGGAGCAAGGGGAGCGCACATCTGATGCTAAAGCTGCCTTGTCCATGTACCTGATTTGGAAGTAGCTTGTGTGTTCACCTGGAGACGTTGGTGGTTAACTGTTGGCCAAGCAGTCTAATTATGATGCAAGTGGGCTTCCAGGCCTCAACAAGTTTTCTTTCACAGTGGGTGCCCTGAGGAGAAAGGAGGGGTTCTTGGTATGGCCTCATTGTTTGAGCCTGCCATGCAGGTGCCCGGCTGTGAAACAATGGACTCCATTGACGGTGGTGCGTGGCCCTGTACCTGCCAAAGCCAACGCATATTGCTGTGGGCAGGTATGGAAGTCAACGGTGAGGCATAACCAGGTGGGAGTTCAGAATCAAAGATGGCCTCCTTTTTCCAACAAAATTAATCACGGCCATGCTAGAGAACAGACTACCTACAATATTTCCAAAGACCAGTCTGTGAGTTTGGACAGACACTTCAGTTCTAAAGCTCTGATATTATGGCAGATGTATCTATTTTCAGCATCTTCCAAAAACAGAGAAGTCTAAGTCTTGAATGTGGAAAATTATATGCACTTTATTTTTAAACAAGGTATGTCTGGAGAACTGTCTTTCTTGCAAAACAGGAAAAAGAATCCTAGAAACTTTCTCAGATTCATTTAAATTTTTTTTTGTTTACTGGAAGAAATAAATATAGATAGGGGAGTAAAATATATTGTGGGATTTTTTTTAAATCATTACTGTGGTTTTCCGTAAGGAATTACTAAGAGCCTGATTTCACGTGGCTAAGCTTTGTCTTCAGGCCTGATTTTTCCAAGCCAAAAGCTTCTACGCAGGGGCAACAGACATGGAAATACATACAGAAAATCTGGTAGGTAGGGGCATAGGAATGGAGCCCAGCTTTGCCCAGAAACACTTCTGAGAGAAAAATCATGCATTCATTCATCCATTCATTTATAAAACACTTATTAATCTCACATCACCTGGCACTACACAAGCTTTTGATCCTTGGACATTAATTTTGTAGACTTCTTGGTTTCCAAGTTGTGGAAGATAATGTACCTTTAAGCTGGAGCCAAGAGGACCATTTTCATTTTCTCAAAAAATTTTATTGGCAACAACCATGTGCCAGCACCAGGATTTGCACCGGGGACACAAGAGGAAGCAAAACTGGCTTACTCTTTCTTACAGGTTTTCTCCTTCCTTGGCACAGGGCAGGGCTCCTAATGCCCGTTCAGCATTTCCCAGTTGACTAGAATCTGAGATCAACTCCAGTTCAGTAGAAATAAGCAAGGCCAGGTATGACAAGAGGCCAGCAGAGAGCCAAACTTTATGGGTAAATTACTAAAACTCTCGAGGCCTCAGTATTCTCCTCTGTAAAATGGGAATAACAAGACCCACCTTAAATGGTTGTTGTGGGGGATTAAATGAGATCATGCTTGAACATCACCCGTCACAGTGCCTGATACATAACAGAAGGACCAGAGTGGGGGTGCTAGTGTTGTTACATTTGGATATTTTGCTTCTCTCCATCTTTCTGCAGCTGAATTTATGGACAGCCCTGTAAATTGAGGCCACGCTCAGTGCTCCCTAAGGGTTTGTCATGTGGAATTTCCAAGTGCAGGAAAAGTAGACTCTGATTTCTTAAAACCCTCAGACTCCTGTTTGATTAGCTCCAAATTCTAGCCTTTCTTCCTCCAGTGCACCTTACTCAGGCATCATTTTCACCTCACAGTGGATTATTTTTCTCTCTTTTTGCCCAAGAGGGCCACAGGACAGGGAGGGCGTCAAGGAGGGAGTTTCCTCTTCTCGGATTCCCAAGGTCACCCTCCCTCTAAATCCCTGCTGAGGGAACCGGCTTGTCATTACCTTCAGGAAGATTTGAAAACCAACCCCAGGGCTTGGCGTACCAGCATGGATGCGTGGGCAGCAACCACACTGAGAAACCAATCTGGATGTCAGCCCCCCCAGGGAAATGTGCCTGGCACTGTTTGTATTGGCTTCCAGAGAGCCCTTCCGACCTGTGCTAACTGGGTATTGTGGGAAAGTCTGTCTGCCCACTGGCTTCCTGCACTTGGCTTTTGATTATGCTGAAGGAGGGGCCTGAGATGCAGTGTGCACATCTGGTCTCCAGGGAGGTCCTCTGTCAGCCCCAGCACCAGTCTCCCCTTGCTTGGGGAAGAGCAGAGCAGGGAAGGACCTAACCCAATCTCAGGAACAGACATTGCATGTTCATACCAAAAGTTAGGCATTTCACTTTTTGGCTTAACTTCAGCTGCAGGACATGGCCCTACACTTGGCTGCCGTGGGACAAAGGCCTCTTCTCCAAATAGGATCACAAAGGGTGGAAATCCAGGTAAAGGGTAAAATTGAACTTCTGTTTATTTTTTTTCCTTACTTGTAACACCTTTGGCCCAAGAACACACTCCTCCTCTCCTTCCTACCCTCTCCTCCTCACCAACATCCTGACCAGGTTTCTGATGTTGATACCATGAAACCAGAAATCAGTTCCCTGCCTTTGACTTACTGGCCTTCCCGTGGTTTGGTTAAACCTGATAAGACTTAAATGAGTTTTGCTTGGCAGGAGCAAAAGAAGGAGCAGGTCCTAAGGGGAGAAAACAAAGTCAAATTTTACATGTTAACTCACCTTGGCGTTATCTGACCCCTTGGGACATCTCCTCCCCTCTTCTCTCTCTACGTCTCTCCTCAGTGGTTGGTGCCATGCAGCCTCTGGTTCTCACAAGTTGTCCCAGCTGGTCCTCCCTCTGTCCTGCTCCTGTTCCTTCCTCCTTTCCTTGTCACTGTCAGTAGTATACGAGTCAGAAAACACACACACACTGTAGCTGGAATGACCGACTAATCACCGCTCTCTCTGCCCCATCCTCTCCACCTTCCCAGCGGTGTTTTCTCATGGGTTGGACTTCATTTAATTTCGGGATGGGGGAAATAAACTTTGTAAGGGGCAAGTCTTAAAGGCCAGCAGCATGGCCTGGAAAGACATGGGCTACAGAGCCAGATAGATTTTGGTCCTAGCCATCTGTGTTTCTTCAAGTTGCCTAATCACTTTGAGCTTCAATATCCCCATCTACAGAATGAAATAATATCTTTTTTAGAAATGATACATGTAAAGCTTCTAGCTTGGAGCCACATAGCAGATACTTCATAAATTATCACCGTGATCATTATTATTGGGCTGCTTCATCTACACCTGAAATAGTCCTATCAGAGGGATGATTGTTAAGGAGGCCTACAATGGTGGGAGGTGTTAGTACCACATCTACATTTATCTCCACATTAGTGGTATGTCCTAAGGCTGCCTCTGAGGAAATCTGGAAGCTGAAGAAGGGTGAGGGGGAGACAAGCAGAGCGAATGATGTTGCCCTGCTTGGAGTCAATACCAAGTGGTGACTGGCTTGGTCACCTGTGGCCACAAGAGTTTCATTCACCTGAGGAGACAAGAGGCTCCGTGGACCAAGACTCTTTGATAATGGGCAGAATTAGCTGCTCTCTGCTGAGGCTGGTGACTCAGTCTCTGAGGGGTTCCCAAGTCCCCTCATGACCCTAGCTTCCACAGGCCACCATTTTCTTTCTAAGCCAGTGAATCTCAACCCTGGCTGCACATGAGAATCTGATGGGGTGGTGGGCCTGGCTAGTTTTAAAAGCTCCCCAGGTGAATCTACTGTGCAATCAAAGTTGAGAGTCACTGTTTGAGACCCAGCTTTGGACCTGTTAGAGCTGCTTCTGTAGAGGGCAGCTGTTTTGGTTTACCATTCTCTCCAGATGGATCCCAAATGATCATGGAAGCTCCATGGTAGTTCTCATGGTGCTTAATCTGTGTCATGCTTTAAAACCACTTATTTATTTACTTTAAAATTTATACACTCCTTATTCCAACAAGCATAGTCTAATTTGGTATGATCATTTTGGTCAAGCAATATATTCCTAGCCTGCCAATTAAAAAAAATAGAAAGAAAGGAAGAATCATTACTTCGGTTCCTTTCTGGAGCATCAGAGAGTAATTTAGGGGATATTAAACAGATCCTTATCGGGATAAGTTGAGGAAACCTTCCTGGGTGATTCTTCCATTTCTCTGAACTGTTCAGTTAGCTCAAGCAGGAAGCCTCACGAATAATGATGGACACATTGTCTCCCATGAGGCCTCTGTCATCTAAGCTGCTCTTTTTGAAAAGGCAAATGCTCTCCACGTATGAGGGGGAGCCAGCAAACTAATGGTTGGCCAAGTCTCTACTCTTGTTGCAAAGATGCAACTGTGACATTCCCAAATTTTTAGAAAACTCTATTTTATTCTAAAGACCCACTGTGAAACTTAGTGTAGGCATAGTAAGTATCAGGTGTCAGGAGGTTGATGACAGTGTTGATATTTTATCTGGAAGGATTGAGTCACCCGCTACTGTCAAATATTGAAGTTCTGTCACATGGGAGAGTGACATGACCACTTGTGTTGGGTTCAAATGAGCACAGCTAGGACTAAGGGTTAGAAGCAACAAGCGGACATATTTCTAGTAAGTATGAAGGAGACCATTTTGTCCACCTAAGATGGAATGAATGAGCAGTCTGCCAGAGCATCTCTTGACCAATCAGTTCAAACATCTGAAAGTCAGAAAGGTGAGTGTTGAAAGGGGAGTAGCTGGATTATTGGTTACACAAAAGACTTCCACCTGGCCAGGCAGAAGTACACCAGGACCAAAAAGGACCGAACATGGACAGAAAAAGGTAAGAGAATAAATTCAATCCACGTCTTCAAGTAGCTCATAAGTTCATGAGACTTTTAGCAGAATGAGCTTTAATTTTATTAAAGCTACTATTATCCATTCCAGTACGGCTCAGGAAACTGAGACTTGAAGTGAAGTCAGTTTCTCATAGCCTCACGGTTACTGAAGGGCAGAAACAGTATTGAAATCGAGGTCTGCCCGACTCCAATATATTATAACTCTATCCTAGTCTTTTAAAAATTTTTTGGTATTTTTTTCTTCACATAATTTTTTTTTTTTTTTTGTGCGGAAGATCAGCCCTGTGCTAACATCCATGCTAATCCTCCACTTTTTGCTGAGGAAGACCAGCTCTAAGCTAACATCTATTGCCAATCCTCCTCCTTCCCACCCACCCCAAAGCCCCAGTAGATAGTTGTATGTCATAGTTGCACATCCTTCCAGTTGCTGTATGTGGGACACGGCCTCAGCATGGCCGGAGAAGCGGTGCGTCGGTGCGCACCCGGGATCCGAACCTGGGCCGCCAGTAGCGGAGCACACACTTAACCGCTAAGCCATGGGGCCAGCCCCTCTTCACATAATATTTGTACTACATCTTTAAAAACTCATCAGAATGAAGTCAATTCTATATTCGGTACATATTTTGGGCACTGATTTACCTGATATTTGGTCTGAACATCAGGCAGATTTTTCAGATGTGCTGGTAGAAGTGGTATACCAGGGAGGGCCATCTAGTAGATGTGTTTTCCACATGAGTTCATTAAATTATAGACTCAATAACAGACAGATGAACATATGTCTTATTTGAATATGCCAGGCCTGCTTTCACATTGGCATTTTGTTGGGTAGTGATTCAATTCTCAGCCCTTGTGAGCACCAACCAGGTATGCCGGGGTGCTTGTGGGCAGTACATGCGTGCATTCTCAGGCATGCCAGATGGATCCAGGTCATGTCCAAATCCTGGCTCTACTACTCCTCAGTGGATGACTTAGAGTGAGGAATGTATATATCTTTCCTAATGGCAGCTTTCTCAGGGGCTGGTTGGAATTAAATGAGATAATACAAGTTAAGTGCCTCCTATGGTGCCAGCATGGTTTTCTTCCCTCTCTCCCTCCCTCCATCTCTCCCTCCCCCATCTCTTCCTGCATTCCTTCCTTCCTTCCTTGACAAATATTGATTTAGCTCCCACTCTGCACAGGCACTGTGCTAGACGCTGAGGATTCAATAGTAAATTAGACAGAGCTGCTTCTCTTTTAGAACTTAAACTTCAGTCTCTCAGGAGACAGACTGAAAACAAGTAAACAAAATAACTACACATTGTGAAGAGTGCTGTAAGAGAAGCAGAAGGTGCAGAGACTGACTGGCAGGGTGGGGCACCAACCTCTGCAAGAGCAGCCAGAGCTATAATTAATAATTGAATTGTTATTATTATGGTTTAAGTGGGTTCTTTTTTTAAAAAAATTTTTTAAAATGGAAGTTTCAAATATATGCAAAATGGAAGAGTGGTACATGTACCATTACTCAGCTACAAGCAGTATCAACTTATGATTACTCATGTTTGTTGGTATCCTCTGCTATTTCTACATCCCCCGCAACTGGATTATTTTACCAGAAACCTCAGATATCGTATCATAATCTGTCAATAATATAGTACATATTTATAAGTGATAAGCATAATAAGTAAATGATTCAGATAATCTCACTATTACAGGTGAATCTTTGGAGGACTTGCAGCTGAAATTCTTGTATATGTTGTTGTCTACCTGGTGGAATTCCACTCCTTGTTCTTCACTACATGTAATGCCCACTGTTAGACTTGGACCTTGCCTCAGCCTCTAGACATTTAAGTGAGTTAATACATGGACAGTGCTTAGAAAAGCATCAACACAGCATGAGTGCTCAATAAATATTGATTATGAAAGATGTTAGAGTGTGACAGGAATCTGAAAATTTGTCCAAAACTCTTGCCAGAAAGAGTCCCAAATTAGACGTATGAATCGATGATTTATGAGCATTCAAAAGCTTACCATGGTGGCTATTGAAGGTTTGTTATGAACCAAGAACCTAAACTTCACAGAAATTGTAGACATTGAGAGGAAACTACTGCAAAAAAAGTGAGCAATAAAGTAAATGCAACTTTTTTTTTGGTATGTACCTTTTGATTTACACTAGAATTCTATCATTAGACTTTTGCAAAATATTTCATTTTGTGAGGGTGTACCAAACCCAGGAAAACATCTGAATCACAACAAGCTAAAAGCTGATTTTTTTTAACTTGATTTCTATTGAAATCATCACAAAAATTTATCCAGGCATTCAGTCTTCGTTGACTGTTCACTACGTATCAGACTCTTGCAAGATTCTGGAGATTCACATATGAATAAGTTACAGTACTTGGCTCGTAGACACACTTAAGCAAAATGAATAAACAACATAACAGTGTTACACGAAGACCTAAATAAAGTGCAGAGGGCAATAAATTCTCTTGGGCCAATTCAATTTGAGCAATGAAGAAGTGAAGTAAGGGCATCTGGCCTGAGGGAAGCTTCTAGAAGGAGTTGGTATTTAAGCTGCACCTTTAAGAACAGGTAATATTTTGCCATGCAAGGAACAGGGGAAGGGCATTTTAGGTGGTGGTAGAAAGTGATGCAAAGTAGTGGAGTGTGGCAGTGTCCTTGTGTTCTGGGAAGACTGAGTTGTTTGGTGACTTCTCTGGTAGATACATGAGGTCCATGGGAACAGTGGGTGAGAAGACATCCTGCAAATTTCAGACTCCAACCAAGGTAAATAAAGGTGTTTTGTTGTTTTCTTAGGGCAGTTGTGGCTATATACTGAAATTTGGCCTTTATGCCTTGGGAAATGGGGAAGCACAGATTTTGGGGAGTAGAGGAAGCCATAATTAGACAAATAAAGGTATGACTCGGCACAGTGTACCATCAAAGCTTGACTGTCTTGTGATAGTGATGCTCCTCACCCCACCGCCACCCCTATGAATTTCCCCTGGTCCATTGTTTTTCAAATTAGAATCTGTACTTTCTTTGGACATTCATGAAAGTGGAAATGGGGGAATCCATGAACTATTTTCAGTATTTCAATAAGCTCAAGGAAATTAGATATTGCCTATAAGATTAAAACCGACCGTCTCATCAAAGCAGCAAGACTCTTGCTTTAGTTATGACTCTTCAGTAAGGGCCTTTGGCCACCAGCTTTGGGAAAGTCTTCCTCTCAGAGAGCTGACATGGCACAGGAGTCATGGATATGGGTTTTGGAAGCAGACAGCCTCGAGTTTGAGCATTGGCTCTGTCGCTTATGCGCTATGTGATATCGGCCAACTTATTTAATCTCCTTGAGCCTCACTTTCCTTGGTTAACTAATAGGATATATTATATATCTGTATCTCATTATTTAAGTATAGAATGTGGCCTGCCTGTGGAAGTTAGGAATGCTGACATTCTTATATATGCCCATTAACATCATTGGTCACTATTGGTGAAAGGGCACAGGACAAGATTGTTCCTATTTGGAGTCTCTACTGAGGGCTTCTAAGGTAGGTTGCTTCCAGCATTTAGGTAGCCGCACTCTTGGCACTCCAGCTTGCCCCTGTGTCTGTTTGTGGCTCTGTTTGAGTGCCTCCTGGATCCCAATCGATCTACTTTTTGCCCAGCACCTTGCTGAATGGATGTCCTGAGCCTGACTCTTGCTTCCGTCTTGCAAAAGCCAGAGGGAAACACTCTCACTACCATTCCCTACCCAGCTCATTAGTCAACTTCAGGACTTCGAAAGCCATGCTCTGTTTAAGTTTGCTGTTTTCTATACCTGACACATATACAAATGTGTTCAGTACACACTTCCTACACTTTGGCATGGCTTTGGGGAGCCCTAATGGAAACTCAGTGGTTTTGTGCTTTTTAGTCTATATTGCCTGAGAGAACTGATACAAAGGCTAAGCAAAGAGGTGGTAGGTATGGATGTCATTTAATGTTACAATTCATATGGCAAGTCTGTACATGATCTCAAAGTTAGTGGTGTGCCCTAAATGGCCTTTTCATATACAATAAGCCCCTCTTGAAAATGGTTTGAAATTTAACTTTCTTTTATTGAGTTGACGCTTAGGAATATAGAATCGTTGACAACTCGTATCCAACACTGTTCATTGTACAGAGCTAGGCAAACATAAAACCATTCTCTTTGGATAACTGCCCACGTACTTTACTGTTCACATACACTTTCCAAAACTTTCAGATCTGGAAAAACATAAAAATTCAGGAAATCTCACCTGAATAAGCTTTCTTGGGCAGATTTCTGGCAGATAACGCTTCCTGTTGCATAGGAAATGCTCTTAAGCTTAGCTTCATTTCTAGTACTTTGGTTTGCCTACTGTCTAAGCTATGAATTCTGTTTTGTTGCTAGTAACAGAAATGAAAAAGTGAAACAACAGTAATAGAAGTGACATGAAGATATTAGGGGTTTATTTTTCTCTTATGTAAAATACATTTGAAGATGGGAACTCAGGCTAGTATGGCAGCTCCCTGATGCCATCAAAGACTTAGGGCCCTTCTAGCTTTGTGCTCCATCATCTGTCGGGTGTAACTCTTATCCTCATGCTCTCAAGATGGCTGCTGGATTGCCAGACATCATGTCCACGTTCAGACAGGGGAAACTGGATGAGTAAAGGGCAAAATAAGTGTATAAAGCCTTGTTTTAAGAGATTTTCTGGAAGTCTCTCTATTATTTCTGCTCACATCCCATCAATCATAATACTGTCATATGATATTCCTTAGCTGCAAGAGAGGTTTGATATGTATTTAAATGGGCTTATTTCCTCCTTTAATAAGACTGATGTTTGTTCATAGAGAATGACTATTTGGTAGGCAAGTAGCAGTCTCTGACACATCTACCTTTAATCTTAGCTAGAATTTTTATGGATTCTTTGGTTAAAATGTTATAAGAGGAAAAGGGAAAAGTTAATTAATTTTCTGATTGTAAACAGATTTGCAATATTTTTTTAATACTGAATAGCTAATTAACCACACCCCCATCTACAACAATACATTTGAAGAGACTTGTATTGGCCTTTCCTTGGTTTTAACTATCCCCTGAGCATTTGTAATCCTAGGCCCAAGGGGTCTCACTGTATTCATTTGTTCTCTTGTAGTTTTTCAATGGAAGTTTCATGATGTTTTTATCTTATTATAAGGAAGAAAGACAGTTGGATGAGAAGATATACTAACACTAGGCTCCAAGCACAAAGTCTAAAATTGTCATATTGTTTTCTGATAATGGTTGCAATAAGTTAAGTGGTGGGCAGGAAACAACACAACCTGTGATGGAAACTACAGAATGGTATAGTACAGTGCTTTTCAATTATCTTTAATAATAAAATTGTTTCTTAAATGCAATCACACTGAGAATGTTTATATAAAAAAGGTAAAAAGTGGACTTTCTCTAGTTGGGTCCCTCTATTCCCTTTTCACTCTCTGTCTCTTTCAGGATCCCTGGGACATGTGCATGAATATCAAGAGCTCCAGAGAGAAAATTTGACAACCACTCTTTCACTGGGTTCTTGCCTCAGCTCTGCCACTAGCTGGCTCTGTGACCTTCGGCAAATAATGGTCCCTCTCTGGGCCCCAGGTTTCTGATGTAAAAGACAAGAGAGTTGGACCAGATGATCTTGAAAAGCCCACCGAGCCCCATGTTTCTAGGATTTCCTGACTACCCATGTGTACATGGTCAGCTTCTAGTGACAAGTCTTATCTATTCTTTTCTCACCAAAATGGCTAGAGGCAAAAAAAGAAAAAAAAATCCAATCATTAGTATTGACTAGAAAGAAAAATTGGAAATAAGAATGCTTTTTTCTTAACTATTGTCCTGCTCGTAGAGAAAAAGCTGAAGGAAAGTAATAGTGGAATTCAAATCACATGGCAGCATTTACCACAACGGGTTCCATAAAAGGAAGCCAAGGCTAGGGATAACCGACTCTCCAGAGTATCTATCATCTGCAAGCACAATGATAGTTGCTTTTCCATATTTTATTTCATTTAAATTATACAACACTCATCAGAGGAGATATTACTTCCTCCCTTATACAGGAACCCGGACTAAGTTTGCCATGGATTTGAATTTGTATCTTCTCTCATTAACATTTCCATTGATTGAGTCCCAGCTGGGCCTGGGTAGATATTAGACGCTCAGAATCCCAAACCAAATAAGGCTGTGGGCCTGCCCTAAGGAACTTGCATGACTAATGCCATTAAGTAAAGGTGCTTTCTTTGATACTACTAGTTCTCAATCTTTGTTATACATTAGAGTTAATCTGAGGGAGGGGGCAGTTGATTAAAATGCAGATGCACTGGGAGCCAGCCCCGGGGCCTGGTGGTTAAGTTCAGCTAGCCCACCCAGTGGCTGTGTTCATGGGTTTGGATCCCGGGCTTGGACCTACACCACTTGTCAGCCATGCTGTGGTGGCGACCCACATACAAAATAGAGGAAGATTGGCACAGATGTTAGCTCAGGGCTAATCATCCTCCTCAAAATAAATAAATCAATAAATGCTCTTGTTCCTTTCCTGCTCCAGAGATCTTCCTCTGGTAGATCTGGGGTGGACTCCAGGCATCTGCATTTTCAACTTCCTGCTCAGATGACTCTGTGGCCCAGCAATATTAGGGAACCCCAGCTCTATACCTATTGGAGTTGTTGATGTTCACATCTGCATTCCTAACCAGATCATAGGCTCTGGTTGAGTGGGCACTGGGCCTTTTTAATTTTTCGTCTATTTGACATATGATAGGTGTTCAAAGATATGTGCAGATTGACAGTAAAAAACTAAAAGAAAACTTGAGTTGAAGCATAGGATTGTCACTGACTAGTGCCCGGAGGGTAGGTTTGGAAGCATTTAACTGCTTTTCCAAGTTGTTTTTTTATGTTAAGGAGACACAACCAGCAACCACCCTGAAGCTAACCAAGCCTCCCTGCAAGAGCTACACCCATGACCTTGCCTTAATTTTAATGTGAAGATCTCTTCAGGAGGAGATTAAGCCTCATTACCATAACCTGCAGTGTACTTGCCTCTCCCTTTTGAATATTCATTCCCCAACTGAAATAAAAGCTCCTGCTTCCCTTTGTTCCGGGACCCCATGACTTTGGAAATGATTCCTCATGGCCTCCTATTTGCTGCAAATACACTTTGCTTTGTGAGACAACTTCCATTGGCGTAGAATCTCATTTAACTCACCAGGAGGCGAGCTCACTTGGTTCAGTATCAGGATTCACCCACACCATTGAAAAACAGACTCGGTAACAGCACAAACAAGAGGAGAAGAGTCCATTCCAAGGGAGAAGTTCTTATGGGCATTTCAGGGTTCAGAAGTGATGGCTAACAAGCAGCCCCTATCCAGTCCAACCTCCATTCATTCCTCTTCTGCTTATTTATTTTTGTCCCAGCACTTAACACCTGCTTGTCCTGTCCTGCTCACCAACCCTACAACCTTACACCACTAGTGTAAGTTACTCGAGAGCTAGGATCTGGTCTACTGCTCACCACTGTACTCCCAGTGCATACAACAGTCCCTGGCACATAATGAAGGGAAGGGAAAAAGAATTATGTGATGGCCTGAGTCACAGCAGGAAGGAGTGAGATTGGAGGGGATACAGGCTAGTCTTGAGTATTGCAGGGCTCATGAGGCAAAATGCTAAGTTACTCCAACACTTAATTAGCTATTTTTATTAAGTGTCCAAGCCTCCTTCATTTAATGGGTGTTTTACTCCTTTTATCTTAAGAAAGATGGCAGAAGTTTGTGTCTTTTGGCTTTGATCACATTATTTCTGGGTTTTGTTACTTAATAAGGCAGAAGTTTAAATTAACATCATTCTCCGTGGCCTGTTTTTGGGTTAGCTGTACAGTATGGAGTGGTTTTGGCAATTTTTCAACGGAGGAAAGGAAAGGAAACCTCTGTTTGGGAGCTGTAGGGGGGAAGGAGGTAAAGCCATTTACCTGAGCCCTTGGGGCTACATCTGCTTCTCAGAAAATATCTGCCATGAAATCAAGCCACCTGAGCCTTGTGGGAGCTGCAGCTTAGGGGCAGGCAGAAGGAAGACTGGGGCAAAGAGGAAGGTTGGGGTGAATTCACAGTCACTTCTGTATTCAGGGCCCTGTCACACTTTACAATGCAGTCAAACACGTCGTCATACTGAGCAAAAACCACCTCTGCAGGTCTCCTTAAAATCATGAAATTGCCCGGGCTCTGATCTGAGCTTCATGCCAACAGGATGTGCATTTCCTTTTTCCCCCCTCCATTCACTCACTGCAGGGATGGCTTGATGGTTTATAGAACAGGGTAACACTTGCTTGCTGCACATTTGGATCACTTCAGCCAAAGGTTTGTTGCTGCATTAATTGGCTTCAGAGAAAACATTGCCTTCACTTAAACTGTTTGAATACCTCTTGTTGAGTCATAGGCTTGACTCAAGTGTTATTAATTCAAGAATCAAAATGCTTTTTGTCCATATCAGATAAACGTTGCCATAGCAAGTGTAGCGTAAACAGATCTGTTCAAGCCACAACAACCTATAGAAGCCCACAGACAAAGGAGGACTAGTTTCGCCTTCACAGAAGCCCTGGTGTTGCATTAAATGCTACCCGTTGGCCTGGTGTACAGCTGCATGGACCACGTACTGTACTGATGAATGGACCTGGGTCCCACGGATCCCAGGGAGAAGGCTGTATTGTTGGTGGGTTTTATCAAATTTGAACAGCCAGTGGAACATCTGGCTTTAATACTGATAGAAACTGTAGGATTTTGGCTGTTCTCTGGCCTTGCATATTTTCCATCCTCTGTATCAGTGCCTGATGTCAGTGATTTGATGAAGTTAAATCGACTGCATTTGATTCTTTAAGCACAAGAAAAATGACAGAATGCATGCTCTCCTCTCTCACCCTTTGGAACATTGAGAATAAGTTTGCAGTGAGCTGGTTTGGGTCATGAGCCCAAGAATTTAAGGGAGAAAGAGAATGAACGCAGAACCTTCCAAAGCCTGATCTCACATGAGCACCCCTTTTGCTCAACAATCAAAGAGAGTGTAGTTAAGCTGCATGGGTGATGTCACTGAACCAGCATCAACCTTTGCTGGTTTGATTGCAGCCAGAAAAAAAAAATAATAATGGTGAGAGAGAGGCCCATGACTGAAATGAGTTTGCAGGGTCTTTTGATGTCAGCCTTCCCTAGAGGACCTTGTCAATCTCGCCAACCCTCTGCCGGTGCAGTTGATGGTGTCTGGCACAACTGCACACGGTGCAGAAAATGACAGGACCCAAGTGAGGATGGAGATTGAATTCACACCTCATCACGTCCCATAAAGGGCAATTTTTCAAGGTCAGCGTTTAGGTGAATTAAAGGAACAGCGTTTGGCAGAGGACTCTCTGCTCACCCCTGGGCAGGCCGTCCATCCAGCTGCCGCTCTTTGTGCGGAGGGAGCTCACAGCCCCTGTGCTCTAATGAGCGCATCTGAGTACTCCCAAGCAGGCTGGTGGGTTCGGGTGCAGATTGTATTCGTTCAAAGATGCCCCATGACGTCTAAGAGGGGAAAATTGAAACAGAGATTGTAAATACATCGGTGACGGGAAAATAGGCTCAGGAAGGACCAAATTATTTTCATCTGGGGGTGAGAGAGTTTCAGCTGTAATTTACCGAAATGTCAACAAGGGACCTGTGCACCAAGTGTTCTCGCTGGCTGCTGGCTATTTTCTGATGAGCAGGGCTGGCTGCCTTCTGGGAAGGGATCGTTTATGCATTTCAGTCATCGGAGAGTTCTGTAGTGCCAGAGCCCAACCGGGCAGGGAGCTCACCCAGCCCAACTACTTCATCTCCAGGAGGAGACCATGGAGGTCTGGAGAGGTGGAGTGACTTTCCCAATGGCAAACAGCTAGTTAGAGGCTGAGGCTGGGCTTGAACCATACTTTCCTGATTCCCAGCCCAGTGCTCTGCTGGTCTCCACATGCCTCCAAGGTGAGGAGAAGCAGCACTCCTTGCCATTTCCAACTGTGGGCCTGTTCTGGCCATTTGAAATTCTCTGGTTATGTTCTATTAAATCAGTTAAAAAATCATTTTATTAAATACCTACCATATTCCTGGTACCAGTCTGTGTCTCAAGGAACAGGGAAGTACGGATCTAGCATGGGAGATAGTAATGTAAGATTTATCATGATGCAGTGGTACTGTCATTATTCTCATTTTCTGGAAGATGAAATTGAGGCACAGTGAGGTAGAGAAAAGGGCCATATGAGCCCTAAAAAGAGAAAAATTGGTTCCCATTAGGGACGTGGGAGAGGCTTATGGGAGAGATGTTTAAGTTCTTTCTTAAAGAATGGCTAGGATTTTGATGGGCAGAGCTGGAAGGAAACAGCATTTCATGTTGAGAAAGAGCATAAGAAATATCGTGGGTTCTAGAGCCCGATGTTAATAAAGATTCACCTTTTTAAGTGAAAAGTCCAAGCTCATTCCTCTCTCGCAGTATTTCTGCAAAATCTAACCCAAAGAAGTTGAAATCAGTTGTCTTGGAAATTTCTTCTTCTTCTGTATATTGAACTTTATTTCTCTGCTTTGGAGGAGAAACAAAGCAAAAAACCCCCCAAAACATAAAACAACAACAGAGACGACAGCAAAATAGACTTTGTGTGTATATTTATGAATAAACTATGCAATTGCAACACAATAACACAAGAAAACAATAAAAAATAAGTGAGAAAATTAGTATGAGGAAAAGAAAGAATAAAAAAATTGGATGAGGCTGGGGCAGTGACATAATAAAGAGTAGAACAATGGTTTTTAGGAAGTTTAATTCTGAAGTCTTAATAACTATTGTTCAAATGAGACCTTACTTAGAAAGGCAACAGAGAAGAGTGGATCAGAGCCTCCTTCCCAGCCTAATCCGCACCCCAACACACACACACACACACACACACACACACACACACAGACTGTCACCTGATGCAACACCCCCAGCTCCCAGATCAGAGTGTGCACTCACTGGTGTGCTTCAGGGACTGGTTTTCCAGTGTCACAGCCCTAAGTGTTCATTGCCTTCCTCCTAACTACATTGGACACACACATCATCACTCCATCTCCCCACGCGCATACACACGCCTGTCCTCTGTAGCTTTTCAATTGTGGTTACTACTGCCGCCATGATTCATTTTCTATTTTCTGGCACACAAATAGATAGAGTGGAAAGAATGAACAAAATCATTCCCAGAATAATTGAATACCTTCTGTGTGCCATGTGTCATGATACAATTAGGACATTTGCATTGTATCAAAGTTTAAAACCACAGGGGAGTCTAGTTTAGTGTTTCTGAAACCTCGTAATTCTGCAGTCAAAATATTTGAGCAGCGCCCTGTTGTGGACTGAATGTTTGTGTGCCCCTCCAAAGTCGGATGTTGAAGCCCCAACCCCCAATGAGATGGTATTAGAAGGTGAGACCTTTGGGAGGTAATGAGGTTTAGATGAGGTCATGGGGATGGAGCCCCCATGATGGGATTAGTGCCCTTAGAAGAAGAGAAAGAGACCCCAGAGCCTCTCTCCCCCATGTGAGGACACAAGGAGAAGACAGCCATCTGCAGGCCAGGAAGAGAGCTCTCACCAAAACCTAATCATGCTGGAACCCTGATCTCAGACTTCCAGCCTCCAGAACTATGGGAAATAAATTCCTGTTGTTTGAGCCACCCCATCTATGGCATTTTGTTATGGCAGCCTCAGCTAAGATACACTCTCTTTTAGCTCCATAATTCACAGAAAAAATTGAAGATTCCCAGCCTTAAAGAGCCTGTTTAAGCTTCTTTAACCTGGCATTTCCAAACATATGCTAGAGAAAAACTCTTTTTTTTTCCCTCCCCACAGACTACCTGGTATCTCACGAGACAGCAGGATTCTGCAGAATCTGCTAGATGATTATGTATCATTGGACACTTTGATAAATCAAAAGAACAGAACCTAGAACTGAGGTCCAGAGCCTGGAGCTCTATGCCCAGCTTGGCACAGGAACATTTCTTAATGACTTTTTGTTCCTTGTCTCTCCCTCTCAGTGTTTCCATCTAAAAATTGGGAATTTTCTCCTCCTCAGTACTTCATAAAGATATTTAGGAAATAGCATGCCTTTATCCATTCATGGAAGAGATGCTCATTATACCCAGAGGCATCTTATTTTCTTAAATTTGGTTTCGGGGAGTGGGTATCTATATGCAATCATTGTAATGACTGTTTGATACTCTTCAAGAAAAAGAAAATAGTTGAGTGTTGTTTAGTGTCTATTTGAAAGTGAAACATCTTTGTTATGATTCTTTTTTTTAAAATCAATAAACCAGAGGAAAGGGAAATGGAACTTTAGATATTGAAATTTCTAATTAAGTTCTTAATAGCAGAAACATCTCAGAATGTTCCAAAGTTTCATTTGGCACAGAGGCAAGTCACTCAGACTCTTTTTCAAACCTTAGGTCAAGATAATGGGTTGGACACCTCAGGAAAATAAACTTCCTTATGAGGGCTCAAAGGCAGAAAAACATGGAGCAAAGGCATTCCCTGTGGAATTCTAAGATAGGCATTTCCTATGGGAGCTGAGATTTGTGAAAAAATAGAAATTAGCAAGTTTTGGAGGTTTATCCATCAAAAAGAGTAGACTGAAGTGAAGTTATGCTTTTAAAAAATTAAAAGAGAAGTTTAATGGATGGGTAAAGTTCCTAGGTCATTTCATGTTTTATCAAATGCTGGAAGTTAGAGAAATCGTTCTGATTTCTGTGCCTCCATAGGGTACCATAATTTAATCTAGTTGGTGGCACCAGACGCTGGTAACCACAGCCAGCCACTATGGGCAGGGCTTCCAAACATATGGCCTGTGTATTGCATCCCCATCCTCTTCCCTCCATGAATTATTTTTATATTGGATGCCAACCTAGAAAATGCATGAATCTTGATGCACACTGCCAGCCTGTTACCAGCCAGCCCTCCTCTCCCCATCCCCTGCTATATCATTGATCCTCTCACTCTCCTAGGCCAGAATCTTGTGCTGAGCACGAAGAGAGGAGGCACACGAGAAGTGCAGGCTGGTGGCACCAGGGGACTGCCCTTTCTGTCTCTAACTAAAAACCGCCACCCCGTGCTCACTCGCCCTGGATCTCCCCAGCAATTGTGCTCGGTTTCTCCAGTGCAGCCCTCCACTGGGCTGCCGTGAGAGTCGCACAGTGACCTGCAGATCTAAGGGAAAAAACAGATGTCCCAATAAATTTTTGTCAAAACGTAATTACCTCGGGATTAGAAAACCACATGGGGGTGGGGAGGGAAAGGAACAGATGTATTACTTTCAAATATGCAATCATTATTCTGCAGAAGTTTAAATAATCAAGAGATTTACATGATGGCAGTTGAGAGCACCCCCTCCTCCCCTTTATTTTGGTCTCCTCCTTTGCTTCAGCTCTGGACAGTGTGGAAGCCTCTCTCATTCACTTTACACTAATGCTGCTCTGAGCAGGAGGGGAGCATGTTGCACAAAAGTATCATCCTGAGTGCTTTTTCATAAATAAATCTTGGCAAATATGACAGGCTATCTTTCCCCCAGGAACCTGGCCAAGTCTTTTCTTCCTCTCTAGCCGACAAAATATGACAAACTATGAATTTTCCCAGTAACCATAAAAGATTCGTATTTTCATGATTTGAACTGTTAGGTGCAGGTCAAGGTAGTATATCAAACAGGAATTCTTGTGAGGAAAATCCTTTTTCTGTTTTCTGTTTTCACATTTTGTCAAGTGGGAGGGGGTGCTGGGTGCTGATTGAAGATTCATTGGGTTATTTGTTAGCTGGTTGTCATAGGCCTCTGAAGGTGAGATGTTAATCTCTTTTAAGTATTCGCCCATGGGCCTAAGCGAGGGAATTGATTGGGTGGGAAAACTGAAGCCTCAAGAGGTCCAAGGTTCAAGGAGCTACTGTTGCTTCAGCTCATTGAACTGTGTCCCCATTGAGTAGAGGGTGGGTGAGATGTTACTAAATAAGTGCCCTCCAGCCTGTCATTAACACAATTCTACCTGGAGCAGGGGCTGAGACACCCCTTGGTACTCTTGGATTATGGAAATTCTAGTTATGATTTTAAGACTTTTACCTTTCTAGAAAATGATTTTGCCTGGCAACAATACCATAGTTGGTATTCAGAATAGTTACCAATTATCAAACGTTTGCTAATCACCAAGGTCCATACTAAGTGCTTTACATATATACTCCCTGATCCTTCCAGAGGTTTGTAAAGGAGGCATTGTCACCCCAATTTAGAGATGTGGTAATGAAGGGGCAAATAGGTTAAATAACCTGACACATTCACAGAGCTAGTAAGTGATAGAATTCTATTTGAATCCACGTATAAATGTCTACAGAGACTTCATCTATCCATCGACTTGTTATGCCTTGGAAATCTTATAAAATATCTTAAAAAATCTTATAAAATTTGTATAAAATATAACTGAATATGCTCTGAAAATGGAAATAATAAACCAAAAGAATAACTCACACCTTGCCATCCTGGCCATGATAGACACATTTTACGCATGAAGAATTCATTTATAATAGAGCTATTATGCTTTCCTTGCTGATAGTAGACTTATTATAAGCTAGGCTGGTGCTATCTCACAATTTTAGCACATTATAATTGGCCCAGAGCTATCCACACACACTTAGACATGAAAGAGTTAAAAAGTAAATCCTCAGCAAGGCAGTAAACAGAGGAGTGTTGATTCCAGCTGCTTCCGGGGGATATCTGATAGAACGAGTCAGTCAGGAAACAACCACAGGGAAAGGAATTTTGAGGAATGGGGGTGTCTTCCGGGTAGCCATCAGCCTGAAAGTAGTCTTCTCCCACCTAAATCCAGAGAGGTTTGTAAAACCCCATATTCCACAGCAGCATGGAGAAAGGTGCACTTTGTGGAGAGAACAGACACTTTTTACCCTGAAATAAGTGACACCTCTGGGGGATCTAGAACGATGTGGATTTATAAACTAGCGAATAAAGGAAACCATGATAGTTACAGTTGGAGAGGTTAAGAACACCGAAATTGGTTAATAGCCCTTAGTTCAAGAAAGGATGACTCCAATATGAGACAGCAACAAAGACAAGGTCATTCAAAGGGCAATGCACACCTATCAAAGTGAAAAAAGGAGAGAGCCTAGGACAGTACTGGGACAAAGATTTTCTGCCCACTGACAAAGACTCTCCTTGACAAAACTTGAGTCAGACTCCTGTGAGTCCTCTTTTTGACTAAGACTTGACCTTGGGCTCTGTCCTTGACCAGCTTAGTCCAATTTTAGCAAGAATCTTGGTGAGTCAGTTTATGGAAAATCTACCCTTGATATCTGATCTCCCTGATATCTGATCAAGTTCCTCATCTCCCTTATCACCCTGGCTTGCCTTCAGAAAGAATCCTATTGAGTCGGTCTTGCACGAATCCCCCTAGCCTAGATGTTTCCTCTTGCTAATTTTCTATCCACTGACCCCCATCATGCTTCTTGGCTATAAATCTCCACCTGCCCTTATTGTATATTGAGCCCCCCTCTCCCTCCTGCTGCAAAACCCCCATTGCAGTAGTCCCTCTTGAATGAAGTCTTCCTTATTGTCTTTAACAAGGGCCTGAATAATGAGTTAGTTCTCTGGAATTATAAGTTGTATAGGGAAATGGAAAATAAAAAACATTCAGAAAACTCAACACCTGTAAAATTTGCCTCCATCCAAGCATTATTTAACACCTGTGCGTTTGACTTTGATGTTTGGATTGGTCAATCTCTTGTAGCAACCAGCAGTAAAATGCAAAATACAATATAAATTAATTACAAAGTTAAAAAAAAAAAACTTTGCAAATTGTGTGGGATTTCATGAAAATGATGTTGGAGAATCACTCTGATCACAGCATTTGAGCATCAGACAGTTTAGGTCAGTTAAGATTTGAAGAATGGAAAATCAACAAGGAGGATGATGCAATAGGTATGTTGGAAGACGATGACTTAAATGTCAAAGGGTTAAGAGAAGGCCTTAGAAAAGTTGGTGCAGCTGCTTAATATTTCTCTATAAATGACTCTCCTTATGATCACTTCATTAAACTCAAATGTGAAGAGAAGGACTCTGTAACAAGCAACCATACAATTTTGTCAAAAAATGATGACCCTAAACTCCAACACTTATCTTTTCTTTGTTTTAAGAATTAACAGATTATAACCTAAACTGAGACAAACTTGTCTTCATCACTTTAACTTTCAGTCGAGTCCTTGTTTTAAGTCTATTTAGTTTAAGTGAATTTTCCACTACAAATTATCCTCATATAACAAGACATTCACATGTATTTTAGTTAAGTGGATATGGTTCATTCTTTAGTGTGGCATCAACTCATCAATTAATCCTTTATATTGCTTTTATGAAGTCGTAAATTAAAAGAATTCCTTCATGTGTTGTTAAAAAGGATCTGAACAGGAAACTAAATTGGCTACTTATACAGAAGGCTTGAGATATTTCCAGGGAATTCAGAGAAAAAAGATAAAGAGATTAAAGCAGTTAAAAAAGACATGAAAGATACAGAAAGCATCTAAGATGATTCAGCCAAAGGATTATCTCCATTTCTAAAGTTTAGAGCATAGCAAGTGGAAAAGGAGAAGTATTCATAAACGTAATAAAAGAAAATTTCCTTGAAAGGGCATCCTGTTCATGAGGAGAAATTTGTTATGTATAACAGTCAATATGAAGACAATGGATAAATGTCTATCATATTCAGAGGGAAAGAAACTTATCAAGCCAGATGCTGTTGTTCAGATATAAAGATTACTCCAGCTTCCTCAAATATGAACAAATGCAGCAGATATGATGCCCATAAATCCTTCCAGAAAAAAGTAATTGATAGTAAAATTACTCCAAACAAGATGAATAAAAATGAAGAAGTTAGAAATAGGCTGTGATAAAACCTGATGATAAACACCACATTTATTTAAATATAAAACTAAGATGAGACAACCAAGAGAATAGCAGTTGCAGAAAGGAATGCGCAAGTCATAAATGCTAACCTAGTATAAAGAACAAAATGAATAAAAATTGGACAGAAGTATGGGAGGTGAGGGGAAGTGTGGTGATAAAACTCACTTCAAGTTTCAAAGCAGAGTCAATGATCCTGTCTAAAATGAAAATACGTCGTTGTAAAAAGGGTCCCGATTTCTTAACAGTTCTCATGATCTCTTTTGTTTATCTTAGAGGACTCTGTTAGCAATTAATATCTTTGGTGATGAAGTATTTAATCTGATGGTCTGAAATTTCTTTGATTTTTATTTCACTCTATATGTTTAGAATACTGCTAACAGATGGTCCATTCCCTCTCCTATTGAGAACTACTTCCAGTGTATGAGGACATTAAACAACACTCCAGGGCCCTGTCTGCTGTGAGGAACATTACAGGTCAGAGATTGATCCAACTCTAGTTCACACTGGTTAACTCTCTCAAACATTTAGTTACAGAAGAGTCAACGAAAGCTCAACTATATCGTGCCAGCTGCTTTTCTCTACAGTTCCTTAACTGACATCTAATGAAGGCCAGTTTAGTCTTAGGATGCAAACAAGGAAAATCTAACCTATAAATTGTGCTGCTGAGACTTTACACTTAAGTCATTGAGCAAAATCCACCAGCTGTCTGTGAGACCTCTCTAAAAAGCTCTTAATGCCTTAAAAAAAAATAATACTAGTGTTACATTTTTCTTAGAGGTAACAAGTTGAGTGTGAAAGGACACATATTTGGATAGATACTTTATTCTAGATTGCTAGAGAAGTTTTAAGATTTGGGCAGTAAAGGTGATGTTCTTTTTAAAAAATTATGCTGAGTTCACTTTTCCCTTCTAAAATCTTTTCCACAAAGCGTGCTTCTCTATCGTATACTCCCATATACTCCCTGCTGATTTAATTTGCTAGAGTCCAATTTGGGGTGTTCTCCTAAATTTGTTATATGCAAAAAAAAAAAAGAAAAAAGAAAGACACGCTTTCCCAATGAGCTCTCTCTCTGGAGGTCTTTTACACAAAGAGCGTTTGGAAGTCCTTTTCCCTAAAGATCCTGATAACACGTTTTCCAAAACTACACTCTTTGGGTCTTTATTAACTTAGTGTGGGTAAAAATTCCTTTGATTATCAGGAAGAAGAGCAAGAGTAAGTGACAGTGGCATTGCTAGCTCCTAAAATGGCTGTAAATGGAAATGAGATCTAGATGGCCAACCACTGGCCATCCTAGTCAACCTACCGAGAAGCTTCTGTCACCATTCCTTCCTAAGGGCTAAGAATCCATTGGTCCTTTGATTACTCACAAGAGCACAGGAAGGTCAGAGACTTGAACCTGCCTTGAGCCCCAGTTGGAGTATGGCCTCAGGCGAGAAACTCAAAACGAGGAAGTTTCCAGAGTATTCAGAATGCAAATAACATTGCCACCTATTTCAGGGTACGTTCTGAAGGAAAGAGAACTCACCAGATGAAGCTTTCTTTAGCCAGTGCTTAAAAGTGTCTACTGGCACATTTCCCATTGAAGCATGATTCATTTTGAAATTTTAAAGACTGGATTTGATGGCATGAGATAGGTATCATTCTGTAACGGCTACTGTGGCCTTTGTGCTGCTGTTTCTCGGCACAAACATCTTGGTTATAGTACCAGTCCAGCTATCTATTTATATCACCATCTAGATAGTCTTCTAAATTTGGACTTGATGAAGCCAATAAAAGTATATTTAGAGGAGACAGAACCAATATACTGCAATGTCCCTTGGATGGAAATTTATTGAACGTATACAAATACCACAAACTAAATAAGATATACAGCAGATTCAAATAATTTCCAGTGCCTTCTTGAGTTTGAATGATTACCTTTAACATCTGTGTGCCCTTTGATGTCTTCTCTCCATATTATCTCTGTTGGAATACGTACCTACATTGTGGCCCTTATTAAAAAGTTGTAATCTTTATTTCTGCAGTTGCTCAAGGCTTACACTTTATGTACAGTCTTTTTCAATTATTTTCTATAGAAGGTGACCTTCTCTGGCAAAGGCTTAATGATGCTCAATAGGACAAATGCAAAATGGTGACCATTTTACCTGTTAGCTAAAATTATCTCCTAACCTGAGATCTCCAAGTCTAGGATCTCTCTAGTGACTACTTTCTTTTAGTTGTATTTGCTTTCACTTTAGGTTCCTGGGTGTGGAGCAGATTAAGACACTTGGTCAAAAAGAGGCAATTGTTCTTTAGAGATCTTGCTTTATTTTTATTTATTTATTTATTTTAAAGATTTTATTTATTTTTTCCCCCAAAGCCCCAGTAGATAGTTGTATGTCATAGCTGCACATCCTTCTAGTTGCTGTATGTGGGACGCGGCCCCAGCATGGCCAGAGAAGTGGTGCATCGGTGCATGCCTGGGATCCGAACCCGGGCCGCCAGCAGCGGAGCGCACGCACCCAACCGCTAAGCCACGGGGCCGGCCCAGAGATCTTGCTTTAAATACAAATTTTTTCTTTTAATCACCACGGCACTTCCTGTGTACTACTGTTCAACCTTCCTTAGATGTGTTTTAGCTTGGGTGTTATTAATGAACTCCCTCATGCTTGATGTCATGTGAGCTACAAAGATTTGGTTTCTTTCGAGTGTAATAGGATCATTCTCTAGATTAATAGTGATTTATAAACTATCAGTCTATGACACCTTTTTAAAGTCTAATATCTGAATATTCCATTTCTCTTTGAGCATTCTGAATGCTTACAGATTTGCATATGCATATCATCTGTTCTATTAAATGGTCATGGCTAATGCCTTATGTTGTTCTCTCTGCCATGCTATGTTTAGAAATGAAGACCCTTACTATTAACATTAATAAGAAAATGCAATAAGTACCATGCTTTTAAAACAGTTACTTTGTAATTACAAGAGGAGAGACTATTGTTAACAACAACAACAACAACACAACAAACTCATAACAGTCCACTCATTGTCCAATAGCTCTTTTCCATGCATTATTTTGAGTGAACTTAAAGTAAAAATACCTAGGTTATTAGTATCACCATTTACCAGATGAGGAAATTGAAGCTTGGAGTTTAGAAGCAACTTGCTTTTAGCAAAATAGAGTTGAAAAATGTGCCTTTAGATTGAGTTGTTCCTGTATTTGCTTTTCATATTAATACTTTAATAAGTTACTTATTCAGAGGTAAGCAATGAGGTGATAGATTTCAGATCTAAACTATACTTTAGAACTTCTGTGTTATAAACTTCTGGCAATGTATAACTCAACTGAAATAAATTATAGTCCTGCATATTGAGATTTTGCCTCCTCCTCCTTCTTCTCCACTTGCCTCCAATCCCCAGCCCTCATACTTATCCATTCTGCTAGACTGCAGAACTCCAGTATTATTTTTCATGAAATGAGAATCATGCGTTTTAAGCTGCGTGAGGACTTCTGGTTGGACTCTAGTCAACCAGAAGAATAAGGGATGACCATTTGTAAAGTGGCTATTCTAAATGAGTCTGATTGAAGAGCCATCTCCAATGTCCCCAAATAAACCAACATTAAATCAATATATCATGATATTAGTATTCATGAAGAGATGACGCATGATCATTTAATTTGAAATATGAAGAATGATACAATGGTTCAAGTGATGTTTTTGTTTTTGAAACAATTTAAATGAGTAGCAGGTCTATGTTAGACATACTTGATACTCTTTCTTCCATTACAGAAAGTTGTTAAGAGTAAAATTTTAGAGGATATCCCATTTAAAAATAGACTAATTACAATATAATTAATCAGTATATTTGTGGTTGTATTTTCATCAAAGATGCTAGATCTTTTGTAGTTATTCCACTAATGCACCTCCCAACCTCTCATTTCATCATTTTCTGTTATTTAGGCATCTATATAATATAGGATTTGAAATGCCACAAAGAGGTATTAATATTATGTGCTGGTGGTGGAGGCATAAAAAGAGCTATTTATCTCAAAGCTGTCTGTACACTTTCTGATTTCTCTTGTCTACGAGAACCCAATAATTGGAATATTATTGTGTTAGACAGGAGATCTGGGTTCTAGATCCAACTCTGTTCCTATCTGACTATACAACTTATAAGGCAATTAGTCTTTCTAGGCCTTAGTTTCCTCCTCTGTAAAAGGAGAAGGTTCAATTAGATTATCTCCATGGTTTCTCTGGCACCAATATTTTTTTCCTTCAACACTCAAAGAATCTAATGGCAACATCTGGAATTGATTCATGAAGGAAAGCATAATCATACTGTTTGTCCCAACTCCCTTTAGCCTCAAACTTCTATAACTTTTCATAGTCACAGAATATCCCTTCTCAGATGATACCATAAACTCAGAAGATTACACTGGGTTTCTCTATAACTTTTCTCCGATGGGCTAAAGGAAATTACTCCAATTGAATTGGCATGCTCGCAAACAACCAATCTGTGAAATCAGTAGACTTCACACAGTTTATTTTCCTTAATAAATATATTTTAAAGGGCCCACAGCCTATTTTCTCCCTTAGCATAATTTCTCTTTTTTGTATACAGCAAAAGAAAATTGCCTTTCCCTTAAGTCTAGATGGAGAATATCTTAAATGTCATAAGATGAATGTTATCTAGGTGAATTGTTTAAAAGTTTATCCTATAATGTGACAAAGGGTGCATTTTGGCCCAAATTGTGGCAATTCTCAAAGATTAAGTTTCTTTTGATAATTTTTGGTAACTGTTTTTTAATTTTTAATTTTGAAATAAGTATATATTCACTGAAAGTTACCAAAAAATGTCCAAAGAGACACAAACTTTTCATATGGGTTTCCAATAGACTGTCTAGCATATTTATAATAGACCCAACAAAAGAGTGGATGTAAATATATACAAGAACAATGAACATAAGAATGTAACACACGATATATATTTAATTGTGTTAAATGAAAAATAGAACTGATAACATTAAATCTCCACACGTAGTGGTTGAAAACCATCTTAAGGATAAATGATTGATGAAAGTTAACTAATAAATAAGGAAGGATTTGAGTAATTGGAGATTTAAAAAATGTCAGAAACAAAAATGTATAAAACAGAGTTATGTGCGTTGAGAATTCTAAATTTAAAATACATCCTGAGTCTATTTTAGAGAAACGAAACAAAAATAAAATCATTAAAAAGTCATAAGAAAAAGAATTAGGAACTGTTACTTTAAAATTATTCAATAAACCACAATGACTATTCACATAAAGTCAGAGAAAGAAGCATCATATTGTTAACAGTGGTTTACTCTAGATGATGGTGTTTGAGTGAGTCTAACCTCATATATTATGGATTTCTGCAATACTCTAACTTTATTACAAAAAGTAAACATTACTCTTGTTATCAAAGCAAAATAGAATTTAATGAAGACTTTTATACCATCTTGTCCACTTTACTACCTTTGCGACTTGGGTAAATGACTCTATCCTGCCTCCCCCAAAGCTGACCTCTTGTGTAATTACAGTACAATGTCAAAACCAGGAAATTCACATTTGTAAAACCTACAGACCTACTCACATTTCAACAGTTATACAGGGGCTTATTTGTGTGTGTGATATGTGTGAAGCTACACACATATCATATGTGTAGCTTCATTAAAATGTATTTTTAAAATAAAAGAATAATCAAATTTGAATTTTGGGCTTGCACAAAAATTAATATAGTACTTATCGCACATTGATTTCTTCTATAGGATTTCTGCTTCCAATAATAATTGAGTAGCTTATAGCAGATTAAACTTTTGAGTGAGAACAACTAGAGAAGCTATATGAAATTTCTTTAAAATATGTTTTAAGGCATCAAGGAACTACCAAGGTGGCCAAGATTTGAGAGTCCAAGATCCTATAAAGAAGGGAAAAACACTGAGGTAAGGTTGGTATTTTAGGCAACTTTTCCTCCTTGATTGATAAGGGGCATGGGCTGAGAGGCAAAGAAGCCAAACATACAGCATCTGTTACGAGTCAGAGATGTTGATCAGAGCTTTCAGTCCTCGCTCAGAGCCTAGAAGACAAAAACTAAAGTTCAAGGCTATGAAAACAGCCAGGAACTGAGGTGCCAAGCCTCTCAGAAAACAGAAGTGCCAAGGAACCAAACAGAGCTCTCAGCAGTCTCAAGGTGATATGGAAATAAAAATTCAAGTTCAGGTTCTGCTGAAGAAGAGAGGTCACTGGTGAACACCCTAGGCATTCAGCTGGGACACCTGAAGGTCTATTCCCTAAGGTCAAACTGGAAACAAGCCAAGCCTCAAAAAGACTGAAATCTAGTCTTCAGATAAGTCTTGTTTGATCGGACAAAGGTTGTATGCCCTATTCTACCTGCTTGACAGAAGCTAAAGATGCATCCAGGTTCTCTACAATTTTTAATATGCAATATTTGATGTTCAAACAAAAATAACCAGATTACATGAAACAAGACCAAATGAAACCATGAATAAAAATAGCCAATAAAAATAGACCCACAGTTGATCCAAATTTTTGAGTTATCACAGAGTTTAAAATAACTGTGATTAATATATTCCAAAAATAGATGACCATATGAAAAATTTCAGTAAAATCTATAAAAGAAATCAAATAGAAGTGCTAGAAGTGAAAGCACAGTAACTGAAATAAAGAACTCAGAACCAGACTTAACAACAGATTGGACACAGCTCCTTTTTATTAAAAAGTATTCAAACTTAAGGATTAAGAGAAAAAATAATGACTAATACAGAAAAAAGCACAGAGACATAAAATATCTGAAGAGATAATGTCTGAGAATTTTCCAAAACTGATGAAAGATGTCAAACCCCAGATTCAAGAAGCATTTTATACCTCAAGCAGGATAAATACAAAGAAAACTCCCTCTGAGCACATCCTAGTAAAACTGGAGAAAACCAAAGATAAAGAGAAAAATCTTGAAGGCAGCTGATAAAGACACGTTATCTGCAAAGGAGCAAGAACAATAAGGCTGGCACTTAACAGCAAAGATGGAAGCCAAAAGAAAATAAATTTTTGGGGCTGGCCCCGTGGCTTAGCACTTAAGTGCTTGCACTCCGCTACTGGCGGTCCGGGTTCGGATCCAGGGCGCGCACTGACGCACTGCTTGTCCGGCCATGCTGAGGTGGCGTCCCACATACAGCAACTAGAAGGATGTGCAACTATGACATGCAACTATCTACTGGGGCTTTCGGGAGAAAAAGGGAAAAAAAGGAGGAGGATTGGCAATAGATGTTAGCTCAGGGCTGGTCTTCCTCAGCAAAAAGAGGAGGGTTGGCATGGATGTTAGCTCAGGGCTGATCTTCCTCACAAAAAAAAAAAAAAAAAAGAAAAGAAAAGAAATTGTTAAAGTGCTGGAAGAAAAGAACTTTCTACCTAGAATTCTACAACTAACAAGAATTTATTTCAAGAGCGAAGGCAAAACAAAGAAATTTCCTGACAAACAAAAAGTTTTAAAAACTCTTGCTAGTAGTCCTATGCTGAAAAAAATACTAAAAGGAGTTTTCAGGGAGAAGACATATTGCCGTAAGGAAAACGGAAATACAGGAAGTAAAGAAGAGCAATGAAAAGGGTAAAAAGTTGAGTAAACTTTAAAAAAAAATTAACTTTACAAAATATATAGGAATATCTTTGGGATTTAAAATATGTAAAGAATCAAAATATATGAGAACAATAACAAAAAATGTGAGAGGAGGGTCAACGTAGTTCAAGTGTTTAAAGACCCGCTGTTTGGAATGGGATAAAAATACTAATTTACTCTAGGTTCCCATAAATCTAGGGCACAGAGTTTAATCTGTAGGATAACCACCTTAAAAAGAGTAAAAGAATACATAACCAAAAAGCTAATAAAGGGGAAAATGGAATAATAAAAATATTTAATTAATGCAACAGAAGACACGAAGGCGTGAAAAAGGAATGTAAAATAGGTAGAAAAAAGAAAATGATAAGTTAGATGATAGATTTAAACCCTAAATAAATGTACTAAACTCTGGGGATAAAGTTGTGAGACTGGATTTAAAAACACCAATTTCGTGTCATTAGTTCTGCTTTTTTATCCTTTTATCATAACTTTTCAAACTTGGATTTTCTTTTCTTCCTAACTTTTAAGAGAACATCCTCTCCTCTCTCAGCTCATTCTGGAGTTTCCTATGCTTGGTGAAATCTTTTAATCTATGAGACAGGGCAGGGAAATGGGAGGAGAACACATTTTGCAACTGTCTATGACACTTCCTGAATGAACATGGAAAAAATCATTTCACCTCCTCAGGCTTCCATTCCTTCATCTGAAAAATGAAGCTGCTGGAATGGATTTTCTCCTAGCCTTTTTCAGGCCTAGGCTCCTTTTACCCATGGGCTCTGTACCTATGCCAGGGGGTAAGGTTTATCACAATTTCTCACATATTTTTTTTATGCTCTACCTTCATTTCTTTTCTTTCTTTCTTTTTTTTGAGGAAGATTGGCCCTGAGCTAACATCTGTTGCCAATCTCCCTCTTTTTCTTTTTTCTCCCCAAAGCCTGATGGGGACTTTGTATTCTTCAATAACTACATTCCTTCGGTTAGGTCTCAGATGGACTCATCTTATAGTACATAAAAGTCTATTAACTACAGTATTTTTATTCAATGAGCTTCACTCTGTTGTTGTATAGCAGGTAATGGAAATAGGGCCAAGAGGCATGGATTCAAGACTCTCCTAGTTCTGTGATTTTAGACAATCTATTTAATCCTGCCTCCTTACCTGGAAAATGGGAGTAATAATACTTGCTTAGTTTTCCTGACCAAAGACAATAATGAGTAAGAAAGTGCTTTGTAAACTGTAAAGTGTTTTGCAGACATGAAGTGTTTTATCATTGAAGTCTTGTAAGTAAACTGTAAGGAAGTCTACCAATGTGATTTGTTCCAATACCAGGGAACCAAAGGCAAGAATGAAATAATGATTTCTGGTCATCAATTACTGCATTCCAGTATCTTGACTCTACCAATGAGACATATGATAGGGTCAAGACAGTGGCTGTGGATGTAATGCCTTTCTTTTTTTCCCATTCAGTGTTCATGTATGCTCAATATATATGCCTCATACTCTGCTGTGTACTCATGAACTTCAAGTTATACAAATAATCCACAAAGACAGTCTTCTAGTAAAAAAATTCAATCTAGGCAGAATATATAAAAAGTAGAAGTTTCTTTCACCCTTCCACCTCCAATTTCCTCCTCCTTGGATAAGAGTTTGGAGCACATCTTTTTAGGTCTTTTTCCTTGTATTTATACAAATATTTGGGACTTTATTTTCATAAAGATAATTATACTATACCCTTGTCTTCCACAATGTAATTTTTTTTTTACATAGCAACGTGTCTTGCAGATCATTAAAGAGCAGTAAATAAAAACCGACTTTATTCTTTTTAATTGTTGCATATTATTCCATAGAATAGACATGTCAATTAATCTTGTTAAGGACACTTCAGTTGCTTGACAGTTAAGTGTTTTAGGTTCTATATAATTATGTGAGAGTATTTTTGTAGGAGAGATTTCTAGGAATGCACTTGATCAAGCAAATAGTTATTACATGTAATTAGGTAAATATTGCCAAATTATCTTCCAAAGGCAGAGTTTAGGTTTTCTAAATTGTACTTCATCAACAAAACGTGAACTGCCTTTTTCCTCATAGCCTCATCAACACTGTATATTATAAATATTTAAATTTTGGCTAATCTGATGACTAAGAAAATAACTCATTTGTTAATGGTGAAGTGGAGCATATTTTTATATGTGCTTTATATATGTCCTTACATTTCTTCTTCTGTGCATTGCCTGTTCATATCCTTCATCCATTTTCTATTGGTTCACTTGTCTGTTTCTTATTGATTTGTAACATCTATTTATATTTTATGGATCCTTTATCTTTTGTCCTTTATATATGTTGCCAATGTTTTCCTAGTCTGTTACATGTATTTTAATTTATTAATGATGTCATTTGTCATAAAAGTTTTAATTTTTCATTATTTTTTCTTTTCTTTAAGATGCTTATAAAATGTTTTCCAATGTGCTTTCCTAATATTTTTATGGTTTTGTTCTTTTACTTTTTAAAGGATTTTTTTTTTAAGTTACCTGGAATTTCTTTTGGGGTATAATAGAAATTATGAGTATAACAATTTTTCCCCAACTAGATGGCCAGTAAATAGAAAATTATTTCAACATGATTTTGTTTAATAATTTAGTCATTTCCATTGTTGTGGAATATAGCATTTTATATATTAAATTTCCTTTGATCCATGTGCCTATCTCTCGAACTGTCTATTCTAATTCATTAATCTATTTGTGTAATGTTGCATTTTAATGCAGTTTTAATTGTGTATCTTTTCTTCTTGAGACTTTGAAAAAGCATCTTTTCCTCAAATAATTTTTATCCATTTATTTAGGTAATTTTTTTTTAAATTTCTCTTTTAATCTATCAATTTTGTGGAATTATAGTAATGGATTTCCTGACGTTGAACTACCCTTGCATTTTTGAGAAAATCCTATTTCATTGTGATTTTTTTCACACAGTGCTGGATTAGATTTTCTTATACTTTAAGATTTTTTCCCTATGCACATAAGTGAGATTGACCTCTAGTTGGAGTATATCCTTCTAATTCTTTCCGTATACATTTACTTAAATGTCCTTACACATTTTGGTATAAGGATTATGTTAGCTTTTTGGATTGAGCTGGGAAGCTTTCCATCTTCTTCTATGCTCTGCAAACATTTATACAATATGGGAATTATCTATCCTTTGAAAGTTAGATAGACCTTACCCATTACATCTCCTGGACTAACTCTAATTTTAGAGATAGATTTTTATTTCTATAGTAAGTATGATTACAATTTTAGCTACTATATTTAAACATATTTGCTTGGTTTTGAACTTTTTTCATGTTTTGTATGTAAATGCTGCTTAAGGTTTGCTGGTTTTATTGCTTGACTAGCTAGTACATCTCTGCAAATGGCACACTGTGATCTTAGCACTTCTCCATCAATTATGTCACACAAAGAACCCAAAATACAAGGGATCATACTTTGGAGTAAAATTAGTACTGAGTCTTTTAGTCTTCATTTTCTCAGTATCACTTTGATTGTCACCATTGACTTTATTACTATTGCTGCTTTTAGGAAAAGTGGATATTTTCTTGACCTTTCTCCCCAAGTAAAATTTCAGTGAAGATTGTTTTGACATTAGTGTATTAGGGTTAAAAATACAAATTTTGCTTCTCTAATTTAACTAATAATGTTAACCATCAATTAAAACACAGGCTTGATTAAAATTAAAATGGTTACAAAATAACAAATTATAAAAATAAATACATGCTTTCATTTTTTTATTTATTTTTAATTTTTATTTATTTATTTTTTAATTTTTTTCCCCCAAAGCCCCAGTAGATAGTTGTATGTCATAGTTGCACAGCCTTCTAGTTGCTGTATGTGGGATGCGGCCTCATCGTGGCCAGAGAAGCGGTGCATCGGTGCGCGCCTGGGATCCGAACCCCGGTCGCCAGCAGCGGAGCCCGTGCTCTTAACCACTAAGCCACAGGGCCAGCCCAATACATGCTTTTATTTTCACAAATTTTATACACTTTTGGGGTTCAATTAACAAGCTAACATTAAAATGTCAAATATTGTCACATGTCATACCACATGTGATTCATCATGCAAGTTCAACAACCTAGTCTATTCTGTTCAAGGAGATATATTACCTGATCATGGTCAGATAGTTTCTAAATACTTGCTCTCACTTTTCGTACTTGTTGTGGTCCAGTAACGAAGTGTTTGTAGACTGGCACCAGAGTGTAGGCCACGGGTGCGCAGTACTGTTCCTGGTCACCCACTCAGTGGTGGAGTCACAATTCCAACCCAGGTGTATGGGACAAGTTTCTTGCTTTCTCTGTGGGGTACCTTTGGACTCTTTTGACTCTCTTTGGTCTCTGTGATGACTAGCTTATTTCCCTAACTCTTTCCACACACACAAGTTTAGAACCAAAGCTGTCATGAAAGGTTCAGTCCTGTTGTACCCTTCTCAGTGAGAGTCTCCAGATCTCCTGAGATTGACATTTTGGCCTTTACCTTGTTTTCTGGACCATTATCGCTTGGTGGCAAACACTGTTTCCCTTTCCCCAAGTCTAAAGCCAAAGACCATCCTCATCTTCTCCTTGATCAAACTGGGTTCTAGTCCCTCAACTCACCCTGGAGGAGACAGCAGACAGATTCCAACAGAGAACAGAAAACACTACCAGTGCCGCCTAACCATGCCTCCTGTTATCGATTTCTTAATAATAGGATTATGAAATGGTTAGGCGGTCCTCTATTCAACATCTACAGCTGATTAGTCGCATGCTATGATCCTTCCCCTCCCCTCTTATGTGGATTATTAGAAACTGTGACTATTTTGCAAAAAAAAAATTTTAAAGCAGATTCATTGCAAATAACTACAATTAAAAACTCAAAATTGTGATTATGCTTCACATTTGGCAGGAACGTTTTATTTTTACTCTTACAATATCTAATATAAAATTTCGAATATACAAGTAGGAGAGAAAATGAAATGCTGCTGACCAAAATAGGGTCCTTCAGATTATTCAGTTCAAGCTGCCCTATTTTAAAGGAGTGACCAGGAGGAGTGAGAAGCTGTAGACAAATATTACTTACTTAAAAATGTGTGCCTCATTTCTCCTTTTTCTTTTTAATCACAGAAGCAATGAATGTAATTAATAATGTAGAAGATATCAAAAAAGAAAAAAGAAAAAGAAGTTAATTCACCCTAAATCCACCACCCAGAGGAAAATCATTTGCTGTATAATCTGCCAGAGATTTGGTGCAAATTTACGCATAAATATATTGAAAAAAGGTGTTCATTTTATATGTGTGGTTGTGTAGTTGTAACCTGCGTTTTTCACTTACTGTTATGAATATTTTTCCATGTCAGTAAATTCAGACCTGCCTCACAATGGCCACACAATATTCCAATGTGTGAGTAATTACATTTTATAGGCATACTCCTATTATTGGACATTTTTCTTGTTTCTAATTTTTCACTATTTTAAACACACTGTGACAAAAATAACTTGAAGCATTTTTGTTTTAAATATTTGGTGCTAATTGTATAATGGATTTGTGTGAAAGGAGATAATCTCAGGCTATGAAGAGCTCTGAGTCATGAGGTTAGCTGATGTCACTCATTTTACTTTATGCTTTATAACTTCCATTTTATAAGACAAAAAAAAAGCACCCAAGATTATAACAATCCACTCTCTGTATCTAGAACCTTAAGATGAGCTTGAAGTTGGGCAAATCTGTTCCCCATCATGCAGATCCCCAACCCAGTTTCCCATCTTACATTCTTACTGTATGTAATATCCTCTGGTCTTAATTTTTATATCTTTTTTCTCCTTGTAAATTAAGAGATAAAAAATTCAAAGCAGGGGTTTGATATATTCAGAGAATTAGCAAATCAATAATTGAGTGCTTGCCTCGTGGGGATACTAAGATGAATAATGGGACAGGGGGCTATTATTTATTGTGACCTTTCTCTGTGTCAGATTTTTATATTCATTATTTTACTGAATCTTCATGCTACCTCCCCAAAGTTAATGTACCAGATGAGGAAACTAAGTTTCAGAGAAATTTTATAACTTAACCAAGACCGAACGTAGTAAGTGAGAGAGTCGGGTTGGAACTCATCACACCTCCTCACTATGGATGAAACACAGTCCCTCCCCTCAAGGGAGTCAATAAATGGTGGCATCCTGAAGAAGTTGTGTGCTAACCATAATTTATTGGCATGCACACCTCTGTCCCTTGCCTATTTACCCCTTTCTAGCTTTGAGCAGGAAACCCAGGTCGTTCTTTACCACAAGGAAACACTATTCTTAACAGAACTTAAACTGAAGTGATTACAATGAAAATATGTTATGCATGAACAAAATATGCATGCTGTCGCAGATGATGCATTCCTGGGAGACAGAATTCTTCAAGAATTAAAAACACAGTTTTAAAAACCAGCTAGACATCTGTGATCACCAAATAGTCAATGATGAGAATGAAAAAAAAAAACATTAAAAAATGAAAAAGGACCATTTACTCACTTCCCTCCGAAGTTGGAAAGGAGCAGGGCTGAGGTGAGATTGGGAACTAATTAGCAACCTTAGGACTGTTTCAAACGTAGGAAACATCTTTAGTTCATGAGGATATTTTCATTTCAGCAACCATGCCTCAGCAAATACGCTGCGATGCTTTTTTTTTTTTTTTTTAAAGCAAGACTTTCAGTTCAGATGCCCGTGGATGGACTTGCCCAGGAAGTCAGAGAAACTCTCTACTGAGCCCTCCTAGGAAGGGAATATCTTAAGGTCTTATCTCTACATCCATGTTTCTTCACCTCTTCAGACTTTCCTGCTTGAAGGAAACGGCTACGTTTAGCTCCAAGAAGAGATGCCTTTCAAGCGAGATAATAGCCTGTTCAAGTTCCATCTAAAAAGCAAAACAAAAACAAACAACCATGAAACTGTTTTTTTTTTCTATTAAACTCTAGAGATCAGACATAATACCACCAAGCGAGAATTATAGTGAGAAATTTTTTCTCAAAAGAGAGATAAATGTATCAAAATCTATGATACGGTGGAAAGAGCACCAAACTCAGAGTTAGAAGTTTCAATTTCATGTCCTCCTTTTAATAATCATATGAACTTGGGCAAATGTCTTAACCTGTCTGGACCTCGGGTTGTTTATCTAGGCATGGGGAAAAATATTTGCCCCACCTACCACTTAGGATTGCTAATGACAATGAAATGAAATAATACATGTGAAAGCCATCTGTGAAATGTTGAGCGCCATATAAAATTTGTTATTATTGTTAGAGTCAATATTATTAGCCTCACAATGCCTGATATAACGGAGTACTCGGTTACAACTTGTTTTTGTTGTTTTAGTAACGTTCCCAGAGCAAAGAGCTGTAGGTTTGGAGCTCTGTGGGTTCAGGCTGGCACGTTATGTGAACCTGTTGAAAAATGATGGCTGATAACCGAAATGAGGAATGCGAGCAATTTGTGGGCTGCTCACCTCCAGCCGGAATTTATCGTTCCCACCCAGCTGGCCGGATTCTCTCTGAATCTGTGACCCTTGCGTGTCAACACGTAGGAAAAGAAGACAAGAAATAGAGTCCTTCAGACTCAAGATTTGTGTTCAAAATGGACAAATGTACCCCCCAAAATCCAAGGCAACAATGGTGACAAAGCATGTGTCAGTTGGTCTGCGACCTCCAGAGAACCAGGATGCCGAAGTCAGCCCAGCAACGTGTGTTTGGGGAGTGGGGGTGGGGGTTAGAAACACTTCTTGTCACAGTTAGATGGGTCTGGAGACGTTGGCCTGGCCACCCTTTCTGGTTGAGGTCCAGGACACAAGCAGAAGTACAGGTTCTTTGGCCGTGTACATCTTCTGTCTTTTCACGCTCTCCACAGTCTACCAAAGGGTCAGCCAGGAACACTAGATGCAGAATTCGTTCCCTGAAGCTGTTTCTGAAATTCCACAGGATAAGAATACAACCTGGCCAGGCAGCAGATGGGCTCCTGGGCTCAGGCCCAAGTGAGGTCCATATCCTCAGAGAAGGGCCAGCCTGGTGTGGTCCCAGGGCGAGACAGGTTCACGCGAATGTCTGGGAAACGCCAGAGCTGTGGGCTTTGCTTCTAAATTAAACTCGTGGCCTATTCTGCCTGCCTTTCTTCCTCTTATACATTCCTTGTTTCCCTCATCCTTATGCATTTTCAGTCTTCAGAATCTTATTCCTTTCTTTCCCCCTTTTTATTTCTGTTACTTAGTAGACACACAGCCTTGTGCAAGTGTGTTCACGGCTTTGTGTTGCATTTTCCTTAACTGTAAAATGAGAATAAAACACTCACTTACTAAAAGACTGAAGGAGATTATATACCTGTTGGTTCCCTCCTCTCCCTTTCCCTGTCCTTTCCTCCTCCTACCTTTAAAATCTCTTTCATTTTTTTCCCTCCATTTTCCTTCTTTCTTTCCTTCTCTGCCTTTCCTTCACCTCCTGATGTGCAAAGCCATCTCCCACCAGCTTAGCTTTACGCTCTCAGTCAGTCACCTTGGGACATTTTGTTTTATCAACTAACCACCTCTCTGCTCCTGGGGCAAGCAAGCAGCTTGGCTGTGATGAGCAGGGCCTGCAGAATTAATGACAGGCCTTCATTTACCTGTACTCTCATACCATTGTTGCTGAGCCCCAGGCAATCACAAATGCAGAGTAGGATTTGATGGTCTAAATCTCTTCCCATGCTCAACTACATCTGGTGGCATTATCTATCCTTTTCAATGAGAATTAATCAAATAGGGGGGCGGTTGAAAGTCTTGCAGACCGCAAAGATTATTTGACTCTTGACATATGCAGCAGAAGTCTTTGCCTTCTGAGAATGTAGCCTGCAAGACCCTTTGACTCCTGACACTAAATCTACTGCTGTCCTCTCACAGCTACCTCTCAATGTCAATTCTTTGGGGCTACAGAACATTGACCATTTGTACGTACCGTGAGAAACGTAGGATGGATTTCATTGAAATGATTCAAATATTCAGGGAGGTATTCCTTGCTGAGAATAGTATAACATTGAATTGGAAAGTAAGGCTTCCTGGGTAGAGCTGGCTTGGATCACTCAGCCCTTGTGCATCCTATGCTCCCACCGTGGGTTGGGTGCTGAACTGGGCAGAAAGGGCACAATGGCGGACAGGCATCTACTTTGCTCCCAACGGTTCACAATCTAGTGAGAGACAAAGCAAGTAAATAGACAATTTCTCCACCTATACTAGAAGGAAATCTAGGATTTGGGGAGAATACTAGTGGTAGTGAGTATCTTCTCTACCTGTACTTAAGGCAAATCTAGGATTTGGAGGGCATACTAGTAGTAGTGGACAGTTATCCCAGCTTAAGGCTGTTAGCAGGGCAGGACTTCCCAAGGAGAGACACTTGACTTGAATCCAACGGAGAATGAGGAGAAGTTAGACTTGAGAAGGTACTGGGCAGGAGAGAGAATTTTCCAGCTGGAAGGTGAAGCCTGTTGCAAGGGTAGGATGTGTGGTACAGAGAATGGTGCATGTGGGGGTTCAGGTAGTTCCATGTGACCGGGTTGGTGAGTGTGGAGGGAGGGATTGGCAGGAAGCGCAGCTAGAGAGGGAAATGGAGGCCAGGAAACCTTGACTGTCATGCTAAGGTATGCATTTGGATATTCTCCTCTAGGCATTAAGGAGCCCTTAAGAACTGTTAAACAGGGAGAAAATGTGGACCATATATGTTACTTTAGAAACCTCACTCCTAACTTCAGTGGAATCACTGATTGGAGGAGAGGAGGACCGGACACAGGAACAGCAGTGAGGATGGTGGTTCTCACTCTGGCTGCACGTGGAATTGCCTGGGGAGCTTTAAAAAACACTGATGCCTCCCTTCCACCCACAGAGACTCTGATATAATTGGTCTGGGATGTAGCTTGGGCTTTGGAATTTTAAAAGCTTCCCAGGAGATTCTAATTTGCAGCCAAGGCTGAGAACCACTGATTTAAGAGGTGGAGAGATGGAGATGACCAAAGGACTGTTCAATGTGTCGGGCTTGGGCAAGACTCTGCCCCAATGCTTTTGGAAAAAATTTTTCTTTTCTTCTAGAAGTCTCTTGAACTTGATGGCCAACTACAGGTGGGTTCTCAAGTGACTGTGAGGGGAGCAGGGAGCCTATGAGTTCTTCAGTACCAAGCTTGAGGCATTCATTGATGGGAAACAGCAGAATCTCAAGAATGAATTGATTGGTGACAATGGGGTAGGGGATAGAAATGGTATAATTTACATAGATTATAAGTTATCTGCATCAGCAAACACATATAACCACCTAACACTCTACCCCCCTTCATTTTGTCTAAATTTTGCTTTAATTTTCTTTCTCAAGTTGACTTGGATTGGACAGAAAAACTCTAAATAAACTGCATTGAAAGTTTTATATTTAGCTTCTCCAAACTATGGCTAATTTGTGAACAACAACAAAAAAAGAAGCGTTTATTTTAAACTTGGAAAAGGGATTATTCAGTTTCTTTCTTTGTTTTTCCATGCATTGTTTTTCGTGGAGAGCCAAAGCCATACCGCACAGTCTGCATTTCCCCCGTTTCTGTTTAGCCTTCTAAGAATTACTCAGCCCCAGAACACTGAGAACATTCGGGCACGTCCAAATACCGTGGAGTTAACCCCTCCATGCACAGAAGGGCTTTCCTGGCTTCGCAGCAGTGGCTTTGCTGGGAGCTGCCGTGTTCCAATGGGCCCCTAGTGTCTGCTGAGATGATGTGACTTAGGGGTTAAACACAGTTTGCAATTTCAAAAAAATGCCAGATTTGTTGAAAGAGGCTCCTGAAGAAGAACATGTGAGTCTGAAATGGTTTGCAACATCTGAGAAAGTGGGAGTGCACGCTCAGAGGCCCTTGAAATCTCAGATTTGGGCCTGGAATCAAGAGAAAGACTCTATTGGGATTTCTATGACTCTCATCAACTTATAAGCCTTCCTGTTGAAATCCCTGACAGTACCTTTGACAGCATGTTATTATCTTACAATAAAATCTGTCCCCAACCCCCTCATCCAGCTGCTTCCCCAGTTTCTAAGAAGGTGTCGAATGGTTAACTGTAAGGGGATGGAGAATTAAAAAGCAGATTCTAGAAGTTTCAGGAGACTTGACTCTTTCAGGGGCTAGGTTGGGATCAAACACCCTAATTTTATTTTTTCATTTTCACTGGAGTTGAATTAACAACAGCAAGAGAACGCCTCCAGGTTTATAGTTGTATGGCTTATTGTGTATATATCCTATAAAACCAAAAAAACATATGGAGAATTCCACTTTCTTGGCTTTTTGTGTGTGTGTACCAGGAAGTAGTAAAATGTTTTGAGGTGCTATTAAGTCTTTAAGTTACAAAATCAAGATTCCACCTTAAAAATTTTCCATACTGTATGTCGTTGCATAGCCTGGGGTGCTGACTGCCTGCCAAATATCTATCAGAGAGTGATTTATGATACATGATACGCTCCCCAGCCCAAGTGGAGACTGTGTCGTTGAAACATGAGAAAGGGGAGGCCTTGCTCTCTCGAAACCATGATGACTGGTTTCTGTTTGGCTTTTCAGAGAGAACATACAGTACAAAATGTGCCGCATTTTACAGCACCAAAACTTATGCAAAAAACAAAACACGGTTTAGCCAAAAAAAATTAATTTCTCTTTGCTGTTTGTTAGGGAGTGTTTTCGCTTTGAAGGACTGTTGTGCTTTTTACTTCCATACTTTCCTTCCTCCCCAGCCCCCCTCTTGCCAGTTGTTGCTAATCTACTGAGCTCTGAAATAAAATCGAACAGCTCTGTACCAGCAATTAAAATATTTTAAAATGAAATCTCTACTCCATGTTTTAAATATTTCATGTGCTTTCCATTCTACTATGACTAAGAATATGTTGTGATTTCTAGTGTTTTCTGTTCTGCAAATGTTTCCTTTGCAGCTGTGAAGAAGTGCATCTCCCACATGCCTTTTAGGACACTTTGCAGTTTGCTTGAATAAAGAAATATGGACCAAAAAATTAAAAAAAAACAACCATTTCTTCTTCGCATCAAAATCTTTTTAGTCTCTAACTTGATATTCTAATTAACTGTGATTTAAAGGACAGTGTGATTATTTGGCTTTCAAAAATACTATTTGTAGTGATATTGCGACAAGGTTTTTGATAGCCTAGGAGAATGCTGAGGTTTTTTTCTTGGTATTAATGTGTATTGCTTGCTTTCTAAATCTAAAATAAAGCTATGGTCAGTGAGCAAAAATTGGAGAATACAGAAGGGTACATTCAAGACAAGGTATAATAACCCACTTGTCTTCCCAAGTTACCTAACATCATTATTATTTTTCAATGTCATTGCATATTCTTTGAAAACATGATTTCTAATGGATAATATCCTGTCATGTTTAAATGTTTCCTTATTATAGGATATATAGGGCATTTCCATTTTTATTGGAAATGATCTTGTAAATCATAGTGTGATAAACAATTCTGCTTATGGAGCTTTGGCTATATTTCTGTTTACTTCATTAGGACAGATATTCCATAACTGTCATTACTAGGTCAAAAATTATGACCCTATTTTGATAATCTTGCTACATATTTTCATACTGGGTTAGAAAGTCTATACTGTATATGACTACCATCACCGTAAGCTGAGTTTGTGTCAATCTCATCCTTACGTTCTTCAGTACTTCGGTGGCTAATGGTTGTTTTTTAAATCTGCCATTTTAATACATAGGAGATGATAAAATTAATTTTAATCAGATTTATTTTAATTATTAAAACAACAAAACATATTTTTCTCTAGGATATAGTCCACTAATTTTGAGCTTTTAGTGGCTTGGTTTAGTAAGCTTTCCTCAACTCGTATTCTATTTATTAGAGATTCTTTTGAAAACTCTCAGACTAGACATCTCCTCGTAGTAATAACCTGGGAATTAATTTTCTATTAGAGCAGCCGAGTACTGTGTGGAAACCTGGCTAGAACCTGAACAATTGGTTCCAAAATGTGGGGTATCTTAAATGTCCCAAGTCAGTGTAGCTCAGGACCTACCCCAGGTGTACCCAGACAAGCTGGTTTTCTGCAAGGACTGTGAAAATCCTGCTTTCGTGGCAGCATTTCTCGACAGGTGAGCATTAATGTTCCAGGGATCAACTGGGGCATACTGCTTTTTGTTCTTGATTCTGCTCATGAACTTGTAGCCCATTTGACAAATGATTCTGGAACTTGGGATGCTTTAGATAACGCATTTTTGGACCATCTTTTTATCTGTCTTATCTCAAAACTGTTCCCACGGAAGGCCTCTGTAGCTTTCTTTAATGTAGCAGGATTATTGCTAGTTCGTCCTTAATACTTCGTGGAGAGAGTGAAAGTGGCAGTTGGAGACACTTAGCCAGTTCTGGGAATGCCTTTCTAATTCCCCCTGCTTTTCTATTTTCTAAATTAGCATTTATTGAGCACCTATTGCATGCCAGGCACATTTCACTCTTGATCTCATTTAAGCTTCAACACCGTCCAGTGGAGTTTGTATAACGATCCATTTTCACAGGCAAAAGTAACCTCAGAGAGATTGGTCAATTTCCCAGAGATATAAAGATTATAAGTGGTAACTGGTAAGTATACAAAGGTTCAAAATTCCTGTTTAGTAATCATATAGAAGCTGTAGAAATAGACATGTCATGGGCTCTCAAGTAAACTATTGAGTGACTCAGGAAGACAATGGGGGGGTCTTTTCATTAATAACATGCAGGAAAACTCTTTTACCTGCTCCCTGAAAAACATATATCATAGTGTTTTAAAGTCATTTTTCAAACTTAATTGCCTCATACATAATAATTATGTATAGGTAATAGAGTCTTACACATTTCTTAGAACATATGTAAACCCTGGGAGGATTGCAGAAATTTACCCACTGATCTCAGGCTATTGGATTTATCCCTCTGGTTTGGTCGAACACCTTGAATTTCTATGCACATGGGACTTGCAAATTCTTTTGCTTTGTAGCTTAGTAGCAAGGTATTTACCCCCTGAGCCGTCTGGTGTGCCCATAAAAACAGGAGTTGATCATTTATGGAAGCTGACTATGGAATATGCCAAAGGTGTTTTAAGGACATGCTTTTAGTTCCACTCTCGGAAACCTGTATTTCGACTTCCCAGGCGCTCAAGATTTTAAAGATCAGGCTTCCTAGCTTCCTTAGCTTCTGCAAGCTGAGATAACCTGTTGCTATTTTTGAATATAAATAGACCTTATTAGGCATTAAAAGAACTGCCCAAGGGTTTTCCCCCTTTTCTCATTTTGGTGTTTGGATTGCCAGCGGAAGTCTTGAGCTTTGAGACTTGGAAGGCAGTGCCTGCAAACAAACATCCTGTGGACAAAATTGTTGGCCCAGCACTCGGTGTTCCAGGATGATTGACAGGAAGCAGAGTGTGCGGTGAGGAGGGAGGATGGACACTCTGAGCACGGTGGCTTCCAGTTCCCCCAAACAATAGCCAGGCTCCCAGGGAGCCTCACACATTCTTTTTCCCATCTGCTGGCATGGAAGTTTAAATGGTTGGTTGTGGTGGGAGTTAGGGAGGATGTGGGCTGGGCAGGAGGTGAAAAGAACCCTGGTACTCAACCTAGCAATTACAAACAGAAAACCGAAACCTTTGATAATATTTCTATTTGAGGGATAGGAACATGGAGATACACAGAGATCTGGGATGAGGGCTTGAATCAAACAAAGGCAAAAAAGGAGCCGTCCAAAGAAATTATGACCGGTCAAAGTCAACGCTGATCACTCAGGCGAACTGGGCTTGAGGTGGGTGGTGGTGAGAAGAGATCAAGGATGGTTAAAGGAAGGGAAATGAAACTCACAAGAAAAAGAAGAGGGACATTTTTAAAAGCCCAGCTATGTGCTGGGTTTTTGCATTTGCTCTTATTGCTGGTTTTTGAGGCAGGTATTATATTAATTTTTTCAGGTGATGACTGAGGCTTAGAGAGGCTAAATAAAGTTGTTCAATGTGACCAAGTTAGACCACGGAACAACAGATATTTAAGCTTCTGTCCTTTGGACTCCCAAACCTGTGCATTTTCCTCTATCATATTAGCTCCTGAATTGTCCAGGTCCTACTCTCTTCTTTCTCTGCTTCAGTCCTGGGGAACATGGAGAAGAGGATTTATCTCTCTAGCTCAATCTCCTACAATTTCCGATTTATATCTTCCTTTCCAGTCTTCCCAAACCTTTCCCACTGTCTGAATCATCAGGCCCTTTCACACTGCTGGGTCTTTACCATGTTGTTCCTCTACTACAATGACTTTCTCTTTCTTCTCCCTAACACAGCCTACTGCTCATTCATCAAAGTCCAGTTCAAATGCCAGCTTCTTCAAAGAGCTCACGTATCACACCTGCCCTCACTCCCCCAGGTGGGATCGGTAACTTCTCAACACTATAGTCTCACAGCAATTTGTGTCTGCTTGTGTTATAATTATCACATGGTATTTCAAATCTGAATATCCCTAGTTCTTAAAAAATCTATGAGTAACGCACACACAAAAAACACCTTGACATTTAGTCCTATCTTTTGGTCGCTTGATGATGCCCCATTTAGGTAAATATAAGGCTTTAATCCTCCTTTTCAGATCTGTCACTTCCTCTGTCTCTGAGAATCCCCAATAGACTATAGTCCATTTATAGTCAGTAGTTGCCCTTATGAGATTTCATGAATTAATCTAAGAAGAAAGAGTGAGCGGAGACATTAAAGGAGCCATTTGGGAAAAGAGTTCCTGGTCAATCCTTCCTTCTTTCCCTCCTTCCTTTCTCCTTCTGAAGTGAGATTTTGGAGAAACTTGGGGACCAAATGGGGGAAACCATATTGTATTTTATTTGGATTTGAAATGGTTGTGATACATCTAGATTTGTAAATATTTATATTTTCAATATTTCTGTTCAGAGAACAAAGTCAGAATTGCACACCTTGGCATTCAAAACTTCACACACCTGGATCTTTGCTCCCCTCCCAGCCTTATCTACTCTGATTCCCCTGCCTCAGGCAACCTGGGTTCCTCACTGTTCTCTGAACAATCCTGCTCCCTTTGTTCTAGTTCTTACATCTTACCAGAGCTGACCAACCACTCACTCACAGGCACTCCCAGTTCTTCACCTACCAGTAGGCTACCCAACCTAAAAGGCCTTATCCAAGCCCTACTGCCTCCAGCTTGAATGAGCTCCCTCTTCCCTGAACTCAGCACTTTTGATTTATTTGGCAATTAATACTGCATGAGTTTGTGAAAAAGCTTGTTGTTTTGTTTGATTATATTGTTGTGGAACTCATATTACTATCTCATTTTTCTACTTTGTATTTTCCACTCTTTGCAACCTCCGTAAAAGCCTGGGACCTTGTCTTTTGTATTTTTGCCACTCCAGCTGTTTGAAACACTGTGTTATCTGAGCAAATCATACGTCTTTAATAAATCACTTGTTTATTTATTGAAGAGATAATTTTCATTACCTAAACTACTAGATAAGTGATCAAGGAGGAGAGAACTGATGTCTATTGGTAAGATACTATTTATCAGGGATAGGGCTAAAAGTTTATGATATAATCTTATTTAATCCTTCTCCAAACTTGTTAAATCAGTTATTTTTAATATCCGTTTTACAGATGAACACATTTCACTTAGAAGTTTTGAGCTGTTTGCTTAGGATCTTATAGAGTGCCTGTCAAAGCTTGGTTATCATTTCTCCCACAAAAATGTATTCATTTGAAACACTCATGAAACAAATGTTCATTGAGTACCCTTCAAGAGTCAGGCAGGAGAGATGCAATGATGAACAAAAATCTACCCAGCCCCTCTTTTCATGGTACTTAGATGAGTGGAAACGTATAGGCAACCCAAACAATGACCTAAGTAAATGTCCAACTGCAACTGTATTAAACGTAGGACAGAGAAAGCTATGCTATTAAGAGAGTGTGTAATAGGATGTTTGACCTGCTCAAAGAAGGAAGGAAAGATTTTCTTGTTGAAATAATACCTGGGCTGGATATGTAGGATGACTAAGCGTTAACCAAGTGAAGAGGGAAGGAAGAGTGTATTTAGAGAGGGACCAGCAAGTGTGAAGGCCTTTAGCAGAGATGACATGGCAGGTAAGAAAGACTGGGAGATTCCAGTGTGGCTGGGGTGAGTGCGTGTGTGAGATGAGGTGTGAAGCTTGAGATATAAGCCTTTCTGTTTGTTTTTGTCTTTGTCTTCGAAATGGTCAATTCGTTCAAGACTTTTCAGCATGTGCATGACATGATTACTTTGGAGAGCAGATACGAGAAGGGCAAGATTGGTGAGGGTAAATCAGGCAGAAGACTATTTTGATAGACCTGGTAATGGACGAAATAGTTGGCCTAGTGCAGGATTGGTGCTGGGAGGGTGATGGAGGAAAGGATGTGAGTTAGAAAGCTATTTAGGTGGTTCAACTGAAAGAACTTGTTGACGGATTGGATATGGGGGTAGGGAAGAAGAAGGTGACACAGATCATGTGCTAGAATTTTTACCTGTAAAGCTTACTGGACGATTGGGCCATTATTTGTATAAGGAACTGTGAAAGATAATCAGCTTTGAAGTGGACATGTATATCATTGGATTTGGATGTATTGTAAGAGATCTTTTAGACATCAAAGATGAGATGATAATTTGGAATAAATATGTCTGCAGTTTAAGTCAGAGGTCTGTCCTGGAGATACAAAATCATGAGGATCTAGGCAGAGGTGGTTATGAAAGCCTTGAGCATGGATCAGGTGGACTGGGAAGGATTTCTGAGGGATGCTAGATTCAGGTTCTGTTGGAAGGACTGAGGACACAACAAAAATGATACTCAGTCCCTGATTCAGAGACTCTCGGTTCAGTGGGCTACACTTTGATTTGTCAGATTCCAAAAAGTCCACGGTTTTTCAGGGACATCATCCTTTGAGAAAGCAAAGGCTGGAGTGAGTAGGAGTCAATGCTGTAATTCTTGACCTTTAAGTCTTTTCCAGCTTTGTTTTCTAAGACGTGTGGTTTCCTGCCACTGTTGTGGCACATTTGTTGTTAAGATTGAGAAACAGTGGTGTGTCTTATATTCGGCAATTATGCTCATTACCCTCCAGAGTTTGTGTGAGCTTAGGAAGTAGAAACTTTTTACTTTGCAAACAGGAAAACAGAGGCCCAGGCAAGGTCAGGAGAGTTTTGAGTGAGATCGCCAGAGGCCGGGCAATAAAGATTAGAATCCACCACATCTCAACTCCCAAAGCAATTTCTGTGCCTCTGAAGCATGCTGTCTTGACATGCTTGTGTTTTGATTTCTTTTTTTACAAGACTAGGAAGAGTGACTAGAAAAGGAGTTGGCATTGCTGTCCCAGAGAGACTCCTGACCTGTCCAGCGTGCACTAAACTAGATTCTGATCAGCAAAGTTATTATTGGTGCCAGAAAAATCTGGGTGAATCACATTTGCAAACTAAAAATAATGAAGGTGGAAATAATAAATCACTTCCATTCCAGTAACATGTAGTTCATGGTGATAGGAATAAACCATAACAGGACTAGTTTTTTTTTTTTTTTTTGTGAGGAAGATTAGCCCTGAGCTAACATCAGATGCCAATCCTCCTCTTTTTGCTGAAGAAGATTGGCCCTGGGCTAACAACCATGCTCATCTTCCTCTGCTTTATATGGGAGGCCGCCACAGCATGGTGTGACAAGCCATGTGTCGGTGTGCGCCCAGGATCCGAACCTGTGAACCCTGGTCCACTGAAGTGGAGTGCGCGCACTTAACTGCTACGCCCCTAGGCCGGCCCCATCATAACAGGACTAGTTTTATAGAAATTGAGAGGATAAATTTGAAAAAGCAAATATTGACCTAAAGAAACTTTCAGGCATTAGTGACTCTCCAAAATAATTTGTATTCAAGGAAGAAGTGATTTTTTTTAAAGTTGTTAATTCAAAGAAGTAGCATTTCCATTTGGCAAAAGCTTCAAATGGTGCAAGAGGGTACACACAGCAAAGGTCTCCATTAGAATACTGCTCTCCAGAGCCCAATTTCCCTCCCCTGGTGACAATTGTTACGGGTATTTTTATTTATTTCTTCAGAGATATTCTATGTGTATCTTTTATATACAAAGCGTAGCTTGTGATGCAGAGTGCTTTGTGCTTTGTTTTTTCGCTAGGATATCACTCCATATCTGTACATATAGATCTGCCTTGTTCTCTTTAATGACTGCAGAATATTCCATTGCTATTGTCCCATAACTTATTGAACTGTTTCCTACCAAGGTATATTTGGGTTGTTTCCAATCTTTGACTACTAAAACAGTGTTAAAAAGAAAATTCTTGAATGATCTTCTTGATACTGATGTGACCATATCTATCTGTAGGAGAAATTTCTAGATGCGTAATTGATGGATCGAAGGGTATATATGTATTTGCAATTTTGATAGGTATTAGAAATAGCCATTTAAAGATGTTGAACTAATTATTATTCTGTCAAAAAATCTATGAGTCCTTGTTTCCCTGAAGCACTTGTCAAATTATCAAATGTTTTGTTATTTCACTAAAATGTAAAATGATTTAAAGATATTGGAGCTATCTGATTTGTCCCAAAGTCTTGCTTGCTTAGCAGTCAAGAGGCTTCTAGATTCTGCTCTTATGGCTACTCAGAGAGACATAGGAATTCTTCAGTGCTCTCTTTGGCAAATGGCCCAACCTTCATGAAACAGTGAGGGGAGTTAACATTTATTGGGTGTTAAATTATGTTATCAATTTTTAAAATTTATTTAGCTAACGTTTATTGAGTACCTACTCTGTACGCTGTTCTAGATGCTTGAGATTTATCAGGAACAATGCAGACCTAGACTTTGACCTCTAGGAGCTTATATTCTAATGGGCGAATAAGATGATAAGGAAAATATGATGAATACAAAAATTAAAAGGTGGTAATGTGGAAAACCAAAGAGTAGATCAATGTAATGATTATTAGGAATGCAGAGGGCTGATAAATTTAGTGGATTAGATAGGATGGTCAGGGAGGGCCTTATTGAGAAGGAGATATTGGATCGAAGACTTAAATGTATTAGGTAGTTAGCCCAGTGATATTTAGGGAAGAGCTTTCTAAGCAGAGTCTATAGGCCCTAGGGAGGCAGTGTGCCTGGGACTTCTAGTGCACTTGGAGTGGAGCAAGTGAGGTGGGGAGGGCAATGCACGTCATATGGAGCCTTGCAGGTCATTCACTGAGAGTGAAATAGGGGAAGCATTGCAAGTTTTTGAGCAAAGGAGGCACATGGTCTGATCTATGTTTTCGAAAGTGTGACTCTGAATACCTTGTTGAAAATAGGCTGAGGAAGGGAAGGGCAGAAGAATGGAAACCTGTTAGGAGGCTGTTGTAGTAATCCAAGAGAGAGAGGATGGTGGCTCCGGCAGTAGCAGCAGAGGGAGTGAGAAGTGGTCAGATTCTGGATTTGCTGTATACACTGTTTGCTAATAAAGCTGCCAAGATTTCCTGAGGGGTTGGGGCATGGGCTGTCAGAGTAATAGAGGAGTTAAGAATGATTACAGGATTTATGAGTTACTATCAACCGATATGGTGAATCTCATGGATACAGCACAGTTTCGGAAGGAGACTAGAAGTTCACTTTCAATCATGTTGAATTTGAAATATCTGTTAGATAGCTAAGTGGTTTATCAAGTAGGAAGATATATATATGAGTCTGGAGTTTGACAGAGAGAGAAAGAGAGATATCTGGGCTGGAGAAAAAGCAAGAGAGTTGCATATTTTATCGCATTTAAAACTCACAGAAACAGGCAATGCTATATTCAGTTTATACACAGGGAGAAAAACTCAGAGTAACATGCTCTCAGTTATTTGAATCCAAAGCCCACCATCTGCCCACAGCACTACTTGGTATCCATTCTCTTGCCACATAGCTCCTAGGTGCTGAGATTTGTTCAAGGCTCCTTGTCGTAGCGAAGTTGAGACCTGTTGGTTACACCTGGAGACACATAGTTGCTGGTAAGAACACTGACTGAGTGTATGATATGGATACAAGGCCCCCAAGGTCTGTGGACCCTACTGAGATGATGGTTCCACGTGCAGTAGGTGAAGTTTGGACACAACAGATTTCCCTTGAGCTAGCCTATCTCTGGTAATGTCTGGTTTCTCTCCTCCAACTATTGGGCCTCACTAACATCATAAAGGGGTCTCTGTTGGGTGTCACTAATATCATAAAGGGGGATTCTCAGTTTATTTATGGTATCTCAAAATCCTTTAGCACTTCAGTGGTTACATTATTGGTTATTCCGTAGAGAATGTTAGACTCCCTTGATGTCCAGAAGGAAGATTTTGTTCTATAGAGCAACCTGTATCAGACCACTGCCACCAAGAAGATCTGAAAGAGAGGGACTGTGTGTCTTTACAATATAACTCAAAGTTATCAACAAAGTTCCAGTATTTTCTAAAGTGACCCAATATGCATATCTTGTATTCTTAATTTGGTGTTTAAACTTCTTTTACCGACATTTTCATTTATCTCTCATGAATTAGGTTTTGAGAGATCATGGAAAAGATTCTTGTAGTGGTTAAGGAGTCAGGCTTTGAAGCCAGTTATCTCTGCCAATTCTTACCTTGTGACTTGGGGCAAGTTATGTAAGTCTCAGTCCTCTCAAATGTTATAATGGAGGTAACAATAGTATCTGTTTCAAAGAGTTGAGAGGAAGACTAAAAGAGAATAAATGTAAAGTCTTAGCAATTCTTGCATAGGGCAGCAATCAAGAAATAGTTATTCACTCTGGAAGTCCCTCAAAAAACTAAAAATAGAAGTATCGTATGATCCAGCAATCCCACTTCTGGGTATTTATCCAAAAGAATTGAGTTCAGGATCTCGAAGAGATATTAGCACTTCTGTGTTCACTGCAGCACTATTGACAGCAGCTAAGATGTGGAAACAACGTAAATGTCTATTGACATATGAAAGGATAAGGACAATGTGGTATACACATACTGTGGAATGCTATTCAGCCTTAAAAAGGAAGGAAATTCTTTAACATGTGACGACATAGGTGGACCTTGACGATATTATGCTAAGTGAAGTAAGCAAGACACAGAAAGACAAGTACTGCATGATTCCACTTACATGAGGTTTCTGAAATAATCAAATTCATAAAATCAAAGATTGAAATAGTGGTTACCAGGGGCTGCGGGGAGTGGAAATTTGGAAGTTATTAATCAATACGTGTGCAGTTTCAGTTAAGTAAGATGAATAAGCTCTAGAGATCTGATTTACAGCATTGTGCCTACAGTCAACAATATTGTATTGTACACTTAAAATTTGTTACAAGGGTAGATCTCATGTTAAGTATACTTTTCATAATAAAAAAAGGAAATAGTTATCATTAGCAGTATTAAGCTAGTATGTATAATGACATATATAGACAATTGATGTAACAGGAGTGATATTTGCCAAAATATTGTATTTAAAATAAAAAAATTTAATATCATATGAACAGTATCTTATAAACATTTTCAGCAACAGTCTTTTTTTCAAATGACATTTTCAAACCATTCCAATTTATAAAATGTATAAATAATAGTAGAAGTGCTTCTAAAATTAAAAGTATTTTGTAAGTTTAAATGCATATCAATTATTAAAAAGTCAATTTATGAAAAGGATGAACTTGTTTGGATGAACATCAGTACTTAAACCAGGAGTTAGATGACAGTGCTAGTCTTATACCCATTTCAGCATCCTGCTTATATCCACATTTTGGTTGCAGTGTATCAAGGAAATCAGGTAAGTAGTTTAAGATTGTAACATTTTTTTTTTAACTCGCCTTGTAGTTCTCAAGATATGTTTCAAATATCTTGAGCTAGAAGCCTGAAAGAAGAGCAGTAGGAAAGTCTTGTTTTGAAGTTGAATCATGAATCATTCGAGCAGAGGAACTCCACACATTCCTTGTCAATCAAAATAGACTCAAGTCTTTCGGGAAACGCTAAAACCATTTATAAATGGCATACCTCAGGCTTTCCATATAATCAGGGATGCAAAATAAGTAATTTTGTTTTTCTGTAACTGGATTTATTTTTGTATTTCAAGCCTCCTATTACTCCTTGATGCAAATTTCAGGTAATTCAAGGTCTTCTGTCCTTCCAGGGGGCTGTCTCTACATCTCCTGGGTGCTTAGATGGTGCCTAGGCAGGGTGGGTAGAGGAACATCTGGTCCCCTATTGTCAGACATTCCTGCTGGTTTTCCCTGAGACATGGGTGTCTTTATCTGGCCAGTGGTTTCTTGCTCACCCAGGTCACTCAATTCCAGTTCTGACTGTAAGGCCACTCTAGGCTCAGCTCTCGCTTCCTTTTCTCCCCTCCCCTGCCTTTCCCTCCCTCCTCTTTCTGTCCTCTCATTGTGTCCTTCTCTGGCACATGGGAAATGTTTTGTTGAACTAACCACTTCAGCATGATGATAAATGTGTGCTGGCATTCCAATGCCCTTCTGCTAGATTATTTGTAGCTTACCTTTCTTGTCCCACCCCTGCTGGGTGCTAGAGACAGCTGAGTCCTTCAGTAATCTGGGTCCCAATCAGGAGAGGGACAGCAAGTGTCTCTACTTTCAGGCTCTTAAACCTATCTGGGAACTTCTTTGTACATTTCCTCCTCCCAGATTTAGTCTGGGGTTTGCTGCAGGGATCGTAGCCACTCACACCTGTACAGAACTCCTACCTGCACCTCTGACATTTCTCTTTCTTCCCTAGTCTGGGTTTCTTTCTCAATGTGAGCATGCTGTGGGCAGTTAAGTAACTTCTATCAGAGTGTACTTATCTGTATGAGTAGATATGCAGAAGACTCTTGAACAATTCAAGTATATGCACAAAGGTAGAATGAGAAATGTTATCTCAAATTTTAGGCAGAAAAAAAAAGAGTAAATTTGGCATTACATGTTTATGCCATTTCTTGGTCTTCAAAGGGTTAAAATTTGTAGAGTAATTTACAAAATGGAACTCCTGCCCCAGTTCCAAATATCTACCTCTCCTCCAGTGTCTGCAGCACAGTATTGTCACTGCCACTCTCCCAGTTGCTCAGGCCAAAAATATAGGTGTTACCCTTATTTTCTCTCTGTGCTTTATTTTTTTAATAGACTTTATTTATTAGAACAGTTTTAGGTTCATAACAAAATTGACCAGAAGGTTCAGATGTTTCCTATATACCTCTGTCTCCCCTATTATCAACATTCCCCACCAGAGTGGTACATTTGTTACCATTGATGAACCTACACTGATACATCATCAACCAGAGCCCATAGTTTCCGTTAGGGTGTATAGAACGTTGTACATTCTAAGGGTTTCGATAGATTTATGGCATGTATCCACCATTATAGAATCCCGCAGAGTAGTTTCATTGCCCTGAAAAATCCTCTATGCTCTGTTTATTCGTCCTTCCCGCCCTCCCCCGATCCCCCTGACTAACCCCTGGCAACCACTGATCTTTCTGTTGTCTCCATAGTTTTGCCTTTCCTAGAATGTCATACAGTTGGAATCATATAGTATGTAGTCTTTTCAGACTAGCTTTTTTCACTTAGTAATATGCATTTAAGGTTCCTCAATGTCTTCTCATGGCTGGATAGATCATTTATTTTTAGTGCTGAATAATATTCCATTGTCTGCATACACCACAGTTTAGTTATCCACTCTCATACTGAGGGACATCTTGGTTGCTTCCAGGCTTTGGTAATTGTGAGCAAAGCTACTACAAATACTTGTGTGCAGGTTTTTGTGTGGACATAAATTTCAACTCCTTTGGGTAAATACCAAAGAGCACAATTGCTGGGTTGTATGATAAGAGTATGCTTAGTTTTGTAAGAAACCTCCAAACTGTCTTCCAAAGTGGCTGCACCATTTTGCATTCCCACCAGCACTGAATGAGAGTTCCTGAGGCTCCTCATTCTCGCCAGCGTTTGGTATTGTCAGTGTTCTGGGTTTTGATCATTCTAACAGGTGTACAGTGATGTCTCGTTATTGTTTTAATTCGCACTTCCCTGATGACTATGATGTGGAGCATCTTTTTACTTGCTTATTTGCCATCTGTGTATGTTCTTTGGTGAGGTATCTGTTAAGGTCTTTGGCCCATGTTTTAACTGGTTGTTCATTTTCTTATCGTTGTGTTTTAAGAGTTCTCTGTATGTTTTGGATAACTGTCCTTTATCAGATTTTTGCAAATATTTTCTCCCAGTCTGTGGCTTTTCTTCTCATTATTTTGACATTGTCTTTCCCAGAGCAGAAGTTTTTAATTTTAAATGAAGTCTAGCTTATCAATTCTTTCTCTCTTTGATCATGCCTTTGGGGTTGTATTTAAAAAGTCATTGCCAAACCCAAGGTCATCCAGATTTTCTCCTGTGTTATCTTCCAGGGGTTGTATAGCTTTGTATTTTACATTTAGGTCTGGATCCATTTTGAATTAATTTTTGTGAAGAGTATAAGGTCTGTGTCTAGATTCATTTTTTTGCATGTGGATGTCCAGTTGTTTCAACACTATTTGTTGAAATGACTGTCATTTCTCCATTGTGTTGCCTTTGCTCTTTTGTCAAAGATCAGTTAACATATTTATGTTGGTCTATTTCTGGGCTCTCTATTTTGTTCCATTGATTAGTTATCTGCTCTTTCACCAATACCACACCATCTTGATTACTGTAGCTTTATAATAAATCTTTAAGTTTGTAATGTTAGTCCTCCAACTTTGTCCTTCTTCAATATTGTGTTGGCTATTCAGGATCTTTTGCTTCTCCATATAAACTTTGGAATCAGTTTGTCAATATTCATAAAGTAACTTATTGGGATTTTGATTGGGATTGCATTGAGTCTATAGATCAAGTTGGGAAGAACTGACATGTTGACAATATTGAGTCTTCCTATCTATGAATATGGAATGTCTCTCCATTTATTTAGTTCTTCTTTGATTTAGTTCAGAGTTTTGATCACAGTTTCAATCAGAGGTTTATAGTTTTCTTCTTATAGATATCATACATACTTTGTTACATTTATACCTAAGTATATGTATATTTTTGGTGTGAATGTAAATGATATTGTGTTTTTAAATTCAAATTCCATGTGTTCATTACTGGTATATAGGAAAGCTGACTTTTGCATCTTGTATCCTACAACCTTGCTATAATTGCTTATTAGTTCTGGAAATTTGTTTGTGGATTCCTTCCAATTTCTACAGAGATGATCATGACATCTGTAAATAAAGACAGTTTTATTTCTTCCTTCCCAATCTATATACATTTTTTTTTCTACATTTTCTTGTCTTATTGCATTATCTAGGGCTTTCAGTACAATGTTGAAAAGCAATGCTGAGGGGGAACATCCTTGCCTTGTTCCTGATCTTACTGGGAAAGTTTTTAGTTTCTCACCATTAAGTATGATGTTAGCTGTAGGTTTTGTTAGTAAATTTTCCTTATCAAGTTCAGGAAGTTTCCTTTCATTTCTAGTTAACAGAGAATTCTTATCATAAATAGGTGTGAGATTTTGTCAAGTGATTTTTCTGCATCTATTGGTATGACCATGTGATTTTCTTCTTTAATCTGTTGATGTAATAGACTACCTTAATTGATTTTTGAATGATGAACCAGCCTGGCATACCTGGGATAAATGTCCCTCATTCTTTGCGTCCATTGCTAAGTGTAGTTCTACCTGCAGTGCATGTCTTGAATCCAAGCATTACTGCTCCCTCCGCACTTTTCAGCATCTAATCCACCTCTCTCCTAGACTGTGATAAGTTAGTCACTTTCTCAGCGTACTCTTGCTCTGCTTCCGTATCCATTATCCAGAGAGTGAAAACAATTTTTCAAACATGTAAATCAAATCATACCACTCCTCTGCTTAAATGCTCCAAAGGCTCACTATTGCCAGAAGGATAACATTCAATTTTTCCTCACAGCTTATATGATATAGCTCCTGTCAACCTCCATGACCTTTCCCACCACTTTTAAGCTCAAATTTTAGATCCTTTTTTTTGTTTGTTTGTTTTGGAGTAAAACAGGCTCTTCATTATTTACAAGGTTATTTATGAGTTGCAAAAATTCCAGCTCCATGTTTTTATCTGTATTACCATGTTTTCCTCCTATATTCCTCCATTCATTCTTGGCTGTCACAATCAGACAGAAAATGTGAGGGTACTTTTTTCTTGCATCTGTAGTGGAAATCATTGCAGTAGACAGTACCTGCTCCAGGTCTGTCAAACAGGTGCATCCACTTTTTTCACCATCATCCACCTACATAGTCCTTTTTGTTCTTTGAACTTGTCAAATTCATCCTTAATTAAAATCTCCACACATGGAATATTTTGTTACCTGATCTTTGTATAGTTGGCCTCTTCTCCACATTCAGGTTCAAGTGCTACTTCCTCAAAGAGCCTTTTCTGACCACCCCATTGAGACAGTCATATGCTCAATTTCCCCACCGCTGTTGCCCTCTCTTTACCCTGCTTTCTTTCATACCTTCCTTCTACAAATATTTATTGAATGCACATATGTGCATACTGTCCTGGGCAACAGAGCAGTAGAACATGAGAAATCTACATCCCTGTCTCTGGAGCTTACATTCTAGTTAAGGTGAAAGACAATGAACAGATACATACTAGATATATAGTCTGTGATAAATGCTGTGGAGAAAAGTAATGTAGAAAACAGAAATACAAAGTGCTGGGATTGAGATGAGAGATTGCAATTTTAAATATTGTGGTGAAGGAAGGCCTCATTGAGCAAAGATCTAAAGCAGGTTAGATCTGCTTTCTGGGGAAGAGCAAGTAGAGAAAACCCCAAGTGCAAAGGTCCTGAGGCAGCATCATGCCTTAGATATTTGAGCAACAGCAAGGAGATCTGTGTGGCTAGAGTGGAGTGAACAACGGGGAAGAATCATAGAAGATGAGTTCAGCAAGGCAAATGGGATGGGAACGGGCAAGCTCCTGTAGGTCATCAAAAGGGCTTTGGATTTTCTCAAAATAAGATGAGACTCTTTTGGAAGATTTGAGAGAAATGGTCTGAGAGACATGATCTGACTTAGTTTTAAAAGGATCCTCTGCCTGCTGGGTTGAGAACAGGCTATAACAGAGAAAGATAAGGTGAAAGAAGACTAATTTGGAAGCTATTGCAATATTCCGAGTGAGAGACACTGGTAACTTGTACAGCATGAGGGCAGCGGAGGTGATGTGTAGTGTCACCTGATGGCGGATTGGATGTGAGTTGTGAGGGAAGAGACGAGTCAAGAAAGATACTTAGCCACTCCAAGGATGGATTACCCCTAATGAATTGTGGAAGACTGCAGGTGGAACAAGGTTGGTGCCCGGGTGGGAAAGATCAGGAGTTTGATTTTGCACACATTATGGTTAAGATCGATTTTAAATGGGCAGCTGCATACGTAAGTCTGGAGTTTGGCATGGATGTGTGTGTGTATGAATGTGTGAATTTGAATATGCATATGATTTTCAAATTGTCTTAGAGTAATTTAAGAAGTGTATTTTAAAATGAATTTAAATAATATTTTTGCAGAATTCCTGAGGAATAATTGCAGAATTTGCATGGAGCTCAGTTTTAAAACTCAACATACTGTTCATGTAAAACGTACTACTTGACACAACCATCACCAACAATTTTTTTGGTGTGTGGTATGGTAAGAAGAAACAATAGGATTTACCAAGCTATATCCCAAAGGGGTTTATCTCAGTATTTCTATTGTCTGCTGTTGGGTCCATTTTTCAGAAAAGTATCTGAATTTTTCTTATATTGTTGAATGTGCTGATGCAAACCATCAACTGCTGACTGGTCCTCTTGATGGAACATTTACAATGGGACAGACCACTCACTCCTTTTTAGGGTCATATTGGCACAACCCAATGAAGGGACTTTATGTGATGTGCAAGTTGTCATGAGGTACTTGTCAAAAATAGTGTTACTGACACGTGTCCACTAAAGTAAATTAACCTTCCTGTCTTGACTGACTCACATTTTGGAAACAGCGACTTCACATGCCAGTGATGATATGAGCAGCAGGACTGGATACGGGTGAGGGAACAAGGGCCCACAAGACGGCAGTGTGATAGGCCTTGTAATAGTTTTTAGCAGATCAGTGCAGAGACAATGAGCATAAACGTAGATTTGTACCAGCCTGGGTTATAATTCAAGCTCTGTCACTTTATAGATGGACAAGACAACTTCTCCAAACTCAAATATTGAGACATAAGATATAATAGGGAATAATTATGACTCTGGTGAGAGGAACTAAGGAGCTAATGCTTGAAAAATACTTAGAATAACACTTTACAAATGGACAGCTTTCGATGAATGATGGTTATTATTATGATGAGTCTTTCATTTAAATCTAGAGAGTCTGGTCTTTTGCAATACCTGAAGAGGGTAATGGAGAGATTCAGTGATCTTTCTCTTTCTCTTATCTTTTTACATTCAATTCTTTTTATAAATCGTTTCAATGGCACATTATTTTCCTCCAGACCTTAGTTTCAGAATGTGATTTCATAAGTTGTAGGTTGGATTCAGCAGATTCAGAAAAGGCTTGTGAAAGTAAGCCCAAGTTTAGGTACAGGGATACGCCTTTGAGCAGACATGATTTCAGGTTGTCTTCTCTTAATTGGTGAGCAGGACTGCCACTCCAGGCTCAGAGTTACCTGGGACAGATAGTCCTAGAGAAAACGAGCCTCCAGATCATTAAATCTTGTTGTTGAAACCCTTCCACTGCATGCTTGAACATTTGACACACACATTTCATCTTTCTTGGCTGTTATTTGGACTTATTAAGCATTTCTGTAACACCTTTTTTTCCTAAGTTGGCTGCTTTTCATTAGCGGTTCCTCACATCACCCTATGTGAAAGGTGAATACAACAGTCTGTATTTTATAGACAAGGAAATTGAGGTTCAAGTCAACCTAGTGTGGTTTGGCCAAAGACACCAGAAAATTAAACCCTGGAACTAGTAACTGAACCCAGAGTGCCTCGCTGTTGAGTCATGGTTGACTTTATCAAGGAGACTGTTTTCCATAGATGACTCAACACATTCAAATAAAACATGAGTATTATCTTTGTCTTTCCCTAAGAACAAAAAATGCTTCGTGATTTCATATAGTCATAACATTATAGCCAGAGCGATCATCTAAAATTGAATCTGATCTAGTCATTTTTCTATGTACGGCCTGGTTCTAGTTCTCCACTGACATGGAAAGCCCATTTCCTTAACAACATGTGTGGCCTTCTCTGTGCTCCTCTATATTCCCACTGCCAGTCTGGTTGCTCATCCTTCCATCTTCACTATATTCATGCTGAAGACTTTCAGTTCTCTTTATGTACCTTTCTACATAAAATATAGAAAAGAACCTTCCTCTATCTTATTTCCTCTCCTTTAGTTATATGTCATGCTTTTCTAGAAGTCTCCCTATATCTCTCAAGTCTGGGTTAGCGGGCCCCTCTGTGCGCTCCTACAGTAAATAATAGTTACACCACTTATATCACTACAATTATATCTTAAATCAGTCTTTCCCATGAGACTGCTATCTCCTTCAGGGCAGTAATTTACCTGCTTTGTCATAGATCCCCAGTTCCCAGCATTGTGCTTGCAAACAGTAGGGATACAATAAATATGTTTGGGCTGTGTGAATGAGCAATATGCCTTCTGATTTGCATTTGCCATCTCACAAAATTATAAGGTTACTACTCTTTGTGTCAGACTCTGTGTTCATTGCTAGAGGTACAGTAGGTTATGGTTTTAAACTTTAACAGTGAAGTTACTGGCAACTGCCAGGAAGGAGGTAGGTGGCTACAAAGCTTACCAGTGTAGACGTTTTCACTTAAGATATGCTCATCCTGGTCCCTTGATCTTTCATAGGTACAATCAGGGTGACCACATAGTAATCCAAACTGGTAAAACTTTGGGAGTGGAAATGGGCACTGTTGATAATTATACTGTGACAATTGGCATAGAGGAGGACCGTCTCAGGCAAATCAAGTGTGTGGTCACCCTAGGTACATGGATTACCCTAATGTGCTGTTAGTCCTGAGCTAAATTCCTGGTTTAGCTGATCCATCTAATGGGCTCAAAGCTGCTGCTGGGTGGGAAATCACACAGTTGCACTAACTGAACCAGCTAAGGGACATGTAGCAGTCGCTTTGCAACATATGGCTTGACAATCCTTGGCCTGAAGTAGCTCTAAACATAGTGGTAGTTATATCGCAGTGACAGTAGCAGGTGAGAAGCAGTTAAGCAGTCATTCTATCGCTCAGTAAAAGTTTTGGCACCTGGATTTGGACATGAAGAACGCTAACTGCGGAGCTGAAAGATTTCCAGATCAACCGAATTGCTCAAAGCTGCCAAGTTGGCCTGAGAACTCTCCTTTGTGAGTGAGATGTGGATGATAGCTGAGACCACTCCTTAGCTGGAAAATGCAATTGAAGCATATGTTTAAAAAAGCAATGATTAAAATATTACATTTTCAGAGCCCTTCAGTGCTCCTGAATCGACACCCCTGCCAAACACTTCACTGTGCAGAGGGTGATTATCTTTTGAGAGCAGGATAGTAGCTTCCCAATTGCTACGGTGTAGGTCTCGATGCTGGCAAGAGTTTAGAAGGTGAAAAAGGAGGCCTTGACATTAGTAATAAAGGTGAAAATCCCTAACACCTAGAAGGTGTTGAAATTCTGGTTAGCTTACTTATCTTGTTTTGGCAAATGTTCTATATCAAATGGAAGATGGCATGTTCCCATTACTAAATTTCTCTTTTCTTTCCTGATAGGATTTCTCCAAATTTACGTCTATCCTCAATGCCTGGAGAATGTAATAATTTGTAACTAACAAGTTCATTGGTAGAATACAATATTAATTGCTACTGTAATGACCTTGGGTTGAAATTAGGAATCCTTTTGTATTAACAGAAGATTGGGAAGTGGATTATCTTTTTAAGTATACCATACAAACAAACATACACGGAGGGAGCAAAACAAACCAAAAAAACTCCAGGAAGCTGGTTGAAATCAATCAAACCCTGGAATTTCAGCTTCATCTCGTATCTTATTGTTTTTCTAGTTTTGTATTAGTCCTTTTATAAGGTCCTGAGTTGACACCAGGTGCATTTGTGAGTGGTATTCTTAATTCCCTAATTCAAATGTCTAGGTCAGCAATGTAATAATGCTTTAGGATTGGGTTCTTCTGGGAGAAATAGAAACCAACAACAAAAAAACCAAAATACATGAAATGATAGTTGCTACACAAGTCAATTGCAGCAGCTATGTGCCATGTACCTTTGGGAAAAATTAGTGCACTGTGTGCAAAAAAAAAAAAGCGGCTCACTGCTTGGTGTAAGGAACTGTAATTGACAGAATACATATGAGTATAATATAATCAGGAAGCAAATTGTTGTATATACCCTTTATGACTTTCCTTGGCCAAACAACAGCAGGTCTTTCATATGGCCAGAAGGACTGAGGGGTTTAGAAGAGGAATTGGAAAAAAAAAAGTCTCTCTTCCAATGACACAGAAGAAAACAGCACTGGTTACGAATGTGTTTCTACTATTAAACAGCCTGGGTTCATATCTCAGCTCCATTTTTAGTTGTGTGGCCTTGGGTAAGGCACTGAACCTCTTAGCTTCAATTTTCCCATCTTTAAAATAGGAATAGTAAAAGTAACTATTACGTATGTTTTGGTGAGCATTAAATGAGATTATACATAAAAGCACTTGGTAACATATTTGATGAATAATAAGATCAATAAATGTTAATTATAATTGTTAAAACCCAGTTATGTGACATCATGGCTATAATTTTTATTTCAAGTTGTGCTTGAGTATACAGTTAACACCCGTGGATCTTTGCACTTCAGTTGTTATGGCTCACTAAGAACATTCAGGTTTCTGATGTTGCATTGTTCCTAGGTCAGGGAGTTCCTGAAACAAGGTACATCCAGAGAACCCCACTTTCCCAAAGTGGTTTGGAGGGCTCTAGTCTTCCTTCCTGACTTGGGCCTGCCCCAGCTCGCTCAGGGGAGCGAGCGGGCTTGCAGCACCGGACTGGGGAGGGAGGCTTGGATGATTCTATTTCTTAGGAATGCCTTTAAATCTTGTATATGCTCTGTTGCTATGTTATAGTGTTAAAATTTTTTGTGTGTGTTTTTATTCTAAAGCAAAAATGAATAAAGAGGGTGGGTTAAATGTCACAAGATGTGGATATTGAGTTTCCTTAAGAAACCATATATTTGGATGGTGTATTGGCACCCGACCTCTCACCAGACTCAAAGAACATCTCGTTCTCCTCTTTCAGTCTCCTTCTTCTCTTCTTCCAATAACTAACCACAAGAATACTCATCACTTTCTGCTAGTGTTGCTTCTCTCCCACTTTACTTTTCTAGCTCTTCCAACATCTTCATAGCCAATTCCTTGTATTATATTGAATACAAGTGATATGCTAGAGTAAGAAGTAAGAAAATTTGGATGGGAATTTTGAATGTCCTGATAATTTGCTGTTATCTTGGTCTTATTATTAATTTCCCTCAGTCCCAGTTATATAAAGATGGGGGAATAATAAGCTCATTTTACCTGTTTCACAAGATTGTTGTGAGGGCAAAATAAAATATTAGGTGTGCAAATACTTTTCAAATGGTCCTGTTATTTTTGAGGGTACTGTTTATTGTTAAATGCATTTATATAATATTTCATCTTGTTGCAAAGATAAAAAAATATTTAAGGCAAATTTGAAGTTATATTTTCCCGGAGAAATCTGCCCAAACTGACCTAGTTCTCTTTCTTCTGTTTTTTTAGATAGATTTTATTTTTTAGAACAGTTTTAGGCTTGCAGAAAAATTTAACAGAAGGTACAGAGATTGTTCTTCTATTTTTAATATTAAGCTAAAATATGACAAAAGTGTTTCTGATTTATTGATCTTTAGAAAAAATAATATTCTTCCTTTGCTAGCCTAAGCTCTAGTTGGATTTTTCCTTTGGTCTATTTGTTTCGTGTAAGTGGAAAAGTAAATAGCTGGCCTAGAGGCCTCTTACACCTTCCTCTCAGCAATCTAGACCCACTATGTAAAGTGTGCTTAAGTGTTACTTGCATAGCTGCCACCCTGGCCTATTTCTAATCTCTACAACGGTTTTGATGACCATGAGAAAATTTAATTTATCATATTTTGGTGAGGAGCTGGAAAGGACATTGCTCAAGAAATGTGAATCTGTTCACTAGAAGTAGGGTCAAATTGAAGGCTGTCATTGAAACAAATCATTAGTAAGTGACTGGATATTCTTCTTCTTTTTCTTTCTCCTAAACAGAGACTTCTTCAATAGCATCCTCATATAAAGACCAATGAGATCATTAGAGAGTGATTGAAAAAGCTAAGAACAGTCACAATAAAACTCTTTACTATAAGCCAGGGACTGTACTAGTTGCTTTATACTTGCTAACTCATTTAAACCTCACAGAAAGCCTAGGAGGTAGATCTCATGAGCCCCATTTTATTGATGAGGAAATTAAGGCTCAGAGAGATGAAGTAATTTCTCAACAGAGTGAAGCATCCTGGTTGAACAACTAGGATTTCTCCTCATATTTGCTGTTAGCTAGTCTGCTAGGCCTGAGAAAATCCTGTAGCCTCTTCTGCTACTCATAGTACAATGAGATAGTCTATACGCACAAATGGCATGTGCGTTCTATCATGAACAGAATTCCCAGGTAAACCCTCCTCCACATCAATAATGATAATGATAATGATGATAATAATAATGATAATGTTCTTAGGCCTGGTGCTAAATATTTTCCACATCTTATTACATTTGAGTCTTAAAATAATGCATGGAGGAAGGATCCTTAGTCCTACTTTATGGATGAGAAACTTGAGACTTAGAGAGGTGAAGTGCTTGCCCATTTTAAATCAACATGTCTCTCTGAGTCCCTAGACTGTGGCCCTCTTTCTGTATCACAGTGATGTTAACTCGTCTCTTCCTTGAAGGAGTAGTCTCCTCAGAAATTTAAATCTTTGGTGCCCCAAGCAATATCTACCCACTGCAGCATGCTTTATCTCTAACTTCTCTATGATGGGGGTACCGTGGGATGTTGAAAACTTGCAGCTGGACTGGCTATCTTGTCTTCTGGCCATGTTTGAGAGCTTTTTCAAAGACTCTGTCAGGACAGTATCTTAGGGATCCTTTCCTTCCAGATATTGGCCTTTACTTCTGATTCATGCCACAGAAACAGAGAATTTCTAAAGAAACAAGCAGAAAGCACGCTGGAATGACCTCATGCCTGGGTTTCTGATTGCTCGCACACATGACATCCCAGCTCCGTCTCACCACACATTATTTTTTGAATCATTTTCCTTAGCCCAAATATCTCTGGTAACCAAATTTTAGTAACTTCCCCAAGGCAACCTGAGGTTTGGAAACCAAATGGGCAGTTCCAAGTTCTTAGTGGACCGTTCCGAGGCATGCAACCACAGAGCTAAGGTCAGACCCCGTTAGAATGGGGGAAGGGAGAAAGGATAAATAGAAAGAGGTGCATGTCTTTCCATTGTACTGGAATTTAACTGGAATGAGTGAAGGCAATTTCATTTTAAAATCTTTCCCCCTGTCACCTCATTAACACCTCCAATGAAAGGCAGCTGTGAGACTGTTAACTCTTTGCTTGCACATTCTTGAAAGTGCTATTGGCTGGGATCTCTGGTCCTTGTGAGAAGATACCCTGCTGTCACCAATCTGGGTATCTGTAGCATTGAAATGAGGGTTTTTCCAAGACTCATATTTATACCCCAATAGTGTGCCATTCCATAGAGTGAGACATGCAGTTCTGCCAGGTTTTGCATATTTTGAGCTACTACTCTATAAGCTGCAGTATGTTGGTTTTTTTGGAACTTGGCTGCCTCACATTTTTTTTGGAAATAAAATGAGAGCGTATGTGAACATTCATTAAGTTATTAACTCATTCATTTACTCACTCACACTTTTAATAAATCATATTGGATGAATGCCTGTTATATGCCAGGCAACATGTCAACATTGGGAGTGTAAAAGAGAATAGGACGTTGTTCCTTCCCTCAAGGAGTTGACTATTTAATGTGGGTTTAAATCATTAGTTCGATATAATGTGATAAAATGATAAAAGTTACTATGAGAGCGAAAAAGGAGAGGCAGTAAAGCAAAGTAGACTAAGGGAGGTCAGGGAAAACAGGAGAGAATATACTTGAGCTATTTTGAAAAATAAGCAGGAGTTAGCTATATGGAGAAGAGCTGACATGGGAAAGCAACATGTGCAAAGTCAGGCGAGAATGGATATGGCGTGATATTAGAGACCGGCTTTGCGTGCAGTGTATGAATATTGGTGTAGTGGGTGCTGTGGTATACAGCCCAGATTGAATTGAAACCTGCATTCTCCCAGCTGCTGAGAGTGTTGATGGATATAAGATTTCAGCTGGACCACTTTTTGGGAATTGCTCACAACCAAAGGGAGCCGCCTTGTCCAAGTTCATGCCCCTTCCCCTGGGATAGTATGCATCCAAGACACAGAGGTATAAAGGCCCGTTCTCCTTACTTTAAGGTAGACAATTATGAATATCCATCCCATTTCAACAGCTTCCAGTAAGATTTTCTGCATCCTGTGCTACAACTGTACCATAGTTCAACTTCTCCCCCTGTCTAATCTTGCTTCCACATCTCTCACAGCTGGTGTCCCCACGCAAATGGTGTAAGAAGGGATCAAAAAGCTCAGAGAGGTGGGCAAGCTCAAGCGGAAGCACTATTTAAGGCTGGAAAACATGTCAACTAAATATGTTCGTCAGGAGGGCCTGGTGGACACCCCATTTACTTAAGTGGTCAGGAATATACTGGTGAGATACACTCTAGCATCATTGAGAAACTCAGTGGTGGCTGATGGTAGGGGATGCTGTTAGAAAACTGGGTTTACTGGTAACAATGAGGATGATAGAATTACAAGTAATAGAAGTAATAGAGGCCAGATGGTGACACTTGAATACTAGAAGCAACGACATTTCTATAGTGAGTGGCAAGATTGGTGTGACAGCTTGGTGGGGAAGTTATGGAGATGGTTAATAGAATACAGTGGCCCTAGGGGCAGAAGAGATGGAGAGCTAACAAGAGTATTGCTCAATCTACACAATCAAAAGAAATCAGGGATGAACGATCAGAAGGCTGACTGCACCCAACTCGTTTGCCTAGTTTCCAGACCTGAGACAGATTTTTGTCCTGGAACCCTGCAAGAGATGCCAGATATACAGCAGAAGTTGAAAAAGGAGGAAAAGATCAGTCTTGGTTCATGTGTGGGTCAGATCAACATACGAGTGCAAGTTAAAAGTAGACTGTGGGGGTTGGCCTGGTGGCATAGTGGTTAAGTTCGCGTGCTCTGCTTTGGTGGCCTGGGTTTGCAGGTTCAGATCCCCGGGTGCGGATCTATGCACTGCTCATCAAGCCATGCTGTGGCAGCGTTCCACATACAAAATAGAGGAAGATGGACACACATGTTAGTTCAGGGTCAATCTTCCTCAGCAAAAAGAGGAGGATTGGCAACAGATGTTAGCTCAGCGCCAATCTTCCTCATGGAAAAAAAAAAAAAGGTGGGCTGTGGCTGCATTATAGTCCCATTCAGGGATGACCTTAATGGGGCCATAGTGAGAAAAACCCCTTACAATGAGCAGAGCTTCTAATTGGGTATCTGGTCATCTATTTTGCATGGGAATAGAAGTGGCCCAAGACAAAAATATATGCAAACTCATTGGTAGTGGTGAATGGGTTAGTTGATTGATCAGAGGCCTGGAAAGAAAAATATTAGAAGATGTAGTACAAAAAGATCTGGCAAAGAGGCATGTGTATGGACCTATGGGATTGAATACAAAGAATAAATATCCTCGTATTATGTGGTAAAGCTTCCAGAAAGCATCCACCAAGGAAGCAACGATAAATAACTAAATGGACAGAAGGGCTGTCCAGCCCTTGACTTCAGCCAGCAATCTCATCAACACAACGGATGCATGAATGAAATAGTTATATTGACAAGAAAGAGGCTCTTCATGGACCCATAACATGGCCTCCCACTCACACGGCTGACCTAGCTATTGCTGGCTAATATCCAATGTGTCAGCAATATAGATCAATGATCAGCTGCTGACGTAGCACCATCCTTTGAGGAGATCAGTTACTGTGTGGAGGCAAGTTGATTATGTTGGAACCCTATTACCCTAGGTATAAGGGATACCACTTTATCTTGATTTTGATTGTCACATATTCAGGTATGAGTTTGACTTAGTCATCATTACAGTGTATGGTGTACTAACAAAAAATCCTACGTCATATCACATCATATCAAGGAGCACTTTTCAGCAAATGAAGTGGTACAGTAGGATGTGATCATGGAATCCACTGGGTCTGTCACTTACCAACCCAGAAGCTGCCAACCTAATAGACCTACTGATTGGCCTAGTGCAACCGAAGCACTGGTTTACAGATGATAACCCAGAAAGAATAGAGCACCATCCCCTAGGATGCACTATTGACTACACATCAGTAATGATTCGATGTTGTTTTGTTTACAACAGGAAGAATACTTGCATCCAGGAACATATGAATGGAAGCAGAAGCAGATTCTCTTATCATCACTCTCAATGACTCACTTGGGAAATTTGCACTTTTTTGCTGCACAACACTGGGATCTGTGTCTTTAGAATTCCTGGTTTTCAAGGAGGGAACACTTCCACCCAAGACCACTGTAAAAGTCCCGTTAAACTTTAGGCTATGGTTGTCATCTGGCCACTACGGTTCCTTGTGCCAAGTGACAGGCAAAAAAAGAAGTCACCATCCTGCCAGGAGTAATTGAACCTGATGAACAGGTGGAGGTAAGGATGTTGTTACATTAGGATTGCAGAGAACTGTATATTTTGTACCCAAGTGATCGGTGAAATGTCTCTTGGTACCTCCTTTGCCAAAGCATAAGTGCTAGAGCCAGATCCTGAGAAGAGCATGGAAACTGGGGACTCAGACCTTTTAGGGATGAAATTCTGAGTCACCTTACCGTGTAAGCTACATAGACCAGCAGAGGTGTTAGCTAAGAATGAGAAGAATTTAGAAAAGACAACGGAGGAGGGGATGATGAGAATCAGTTGCAATGTTGAGACCAGCTCTAGTGGTTGAGTTTGTCCGCTTCTTCTTGTAAGTTTCCCCAAGGAAAGAGACCAACCAGAATCCAGGATTTGCTGTTACAGGAACTTATTATACCAAGCACGTTGGTCTGAGAGATGACAGCGGTGGATTGAGGTGGATGCTGCTATGGTGCATTACCCAGATCCACCTTCACGGCTGAGGCGCTCATCCTCAACTACTGCATATGTTGTGGCTCTAGGCTCTCAACAGAGCCCTAGCCAGGTATTTTCCTTAGCCGAAGACAGCATCCTCACTCATATTCCCTTCTCTTCTCCAGGCGCAACCTGCTTGAAATGATTGGTCAATATGGAGGTACAAATGTCTAGTCTTCTTGCCTCGACAAGAAGGGGCATTTGAAATTCAGAGCTTCCTCTAGAATTGGTGGTTTCTGTTACCAACTGCATGCGGTCCAAATTATTCCTCTGCCAAATTCTGCTGCCCTCATCCATCACAATAGTGAGAGTCCTTCCCAATAAAACTCCTATGTGCATGTACCCAAGTCTCAGATTCTGATTCCTAGGGTACCCAACCTATGACAAAAGGGTATGTATTAGTTAGGGTAAAGGCTAAGCTGTGGTATCAGAGAGACCTAAATATAAAATGGCATCAGTAAGAGAGAATGTTATTTCTCTCTGATGTAATTGTCTGGACAGTCTAGGCTGGCAGGCAACTCCACTCCATGTGATTATTCAAGGACCCAGGTTCCTTCTACCTCATTGATTCACTACTCCCTTGAGTGTTGTCTCATTTGTTGGTTGAAGCTGTTTTCCCACTATGTTCCAGACCCTGGGAAGGGGAAAAAGAGCATGGAGGAGCACATGTCTATCAATTTAAAACTCAGACCTGGAAGTGGCACACCTTTTCTGCTCACATTGGGAGGACGTAATCACAGTCATACTTAGCTACAGAGGATGCTGGGAAATAGGGTCTCTAACTTATGTGCCTAGTCTCAGCTATGTTATAGAAGGAGGAAAGAAAGTTTTGGTGCACAGTGCTTCCAGTACAGGTAAGGAGGCTAGAGTGGGAAGCAGAAATCGTTTCATGTATAAACAGTGTTAAGCTGGGGTGTTAGAACTTTCTTCTGAAACTTGTGAGGAGTGCAGGGGTTAAATAGTGAAAAATTTGTGAGAGAGAATTTTATTGTAGGTGAGCCAAACAAGTATATTACTCTTCCTGTGGAAATACTGATTTGTCATGGTATCTTTTGCAACAGATGTGATCTCTTGTCTGAACACAGTTGATGTTTCTGTTTCTCACTTTCTCCTCAAAAGGAGAAAAGACCTGAGGGAAAAAAATGGATATTGCTCTGTCAGGATGACTGTGGATGAGTTGTTTTCAACTTTTATTTGAAAGAACAATTAACAGAGCAGTCTCCTCCCACTCTCCAAAAGCATAGGGGCAAGGCCTATGGGTGAGACTTAGGGCACTAAAAAAAAAGTAGAATGCCATCTATCAAGAGATGGGGATGGGGTAATGTGGAAGAAAGTGCGCTGGAGTCTCTTGAGTCTGGTCAAGAGACCTGAGCTTGGCCTCACCCTGGCTCTACTTCTAGATTCATGACTTTTCCCAAATCAGTTGGCTGCTCTGGCATTCAGCTCTAAATTAGGTTATTTTACAAAGTAAGCCAGAAGTTTCCCTTCAGCTCAAAAACTTACTTCAATTTGAATAGGTCTTAAAACTAAAGTTTGGAATCGGCTAGAGTTGGAGCTCAAGAAATGCTTGTTGAATTTAATTAAATTTTTGATTTTCATTTTAGCAAAGTAAATCATTGCTTGGCCTTCAGCCCATATGGGAAGACCACCCCCTAACATCATAGCAGCAGCAATAACAACAGCGGCCTAGTGAGCTTTCTGTGACTGCTGATCAACAGTCTGAGGAGATGAGTTCTATTTTTATCTGCCTATTCCAGATGCTGATTCCACTGAACGATGAGTGAAGGGGAAATTCCAACAGAAGACCCCTGGGCAGCCAGTGGCCACCTGGAGTCTCTCTCATACATCACAAAGGTTTAGAGATAAAGAGTGCATAATGGAACATCTAATGTGCTCTTTTCCCTATGGTATTTTAATGTCTATGGGAAAAGAATGATGAGAGATTGGCCATTTAAACTGGGAGTAAACCAGATTTCTGTGGGTCAGCATTCAATGGGGGCAGGGGAGCACATTCTCAGATTCATGCAGCTGCCTTGGGAGTAGCAGACACCTTTCTACTGTGCTGGGCCTGGGTCAGAGGAAGAAAAGTGGTTACCGTCTGTGACGGCGGTGGCCTAAGGAGCCAATGGGGATGGGGGTGAAGGATTGGGGCAGAATGCAATTCACTTAAGCTGGAAATTCACCAGAACACCAGGACTCCCATTGGCAAAAAGAACCAGTGACCTCCTATGACCGCTTATGACCGTGACACTTCAATTTCTCCATCTTAAAAAATAAAGCAGCACCTGCTAGAGGTTGAGTCTTAGGTGATTTTAATAAACCCTAGCTGTCGGCTGAAGGGCAAGAATTATATATTTGTAATTAAAATCAATGGGTAGCAAGGTGTGTGCACAAACTTGCAATGCTTTGATGGCAAATCCTTCCTTTTCAGATATTTTCGAAAGGCCGATTTACTTATAAAGTTTAATTTCCACCAGATTAGTGGTCACGTCAGCACTTAAAATGCTAGCAGGGGGAAAGAATCAGTATCATGTTTGTCTTTAAAATGGGAGATGTAGGACACCTGGCCCTCTGTTCATACTGGGACACTGTACAAGAGTCAGCTGGGGCACAATACCGTTCTTATTCTGAATCGGAATCCATCTGTACTCTACAGTAGGAAGACAAAAGAGGATTGTTAGCACTTAAAGGCACCTTGACAGAGTCATACCGCTTGACTCTTTTATTAATTGCCCCATCTGCTAAGTGAGAGCTCTCTGACACAGGTTGGTGCAGAACTCTTAAAGCCCTTAGTCTGCTTCCTATTGGTTCCACATGTGTTTGTATTTGTTCTCAGTAGGCAGAGATTCCAGAGAGAAAATGAACCGCTGCAGATCGATTGCAGTATCAGTCATGCAGAAGACATGGTGAAGTGTGCCATTTGATTTTCATCTAGTTTTAACCCTTGCAAGGCAGTTGCCACGGCCTCTTGGCTTTTGTTTGCTTCGGTTTTTGTTTGAAGTTTCAGATGCTAACATTAGGAGAAAAGGCAGTAGGATGCTCTTAAGTTGGGAAATACAGCATTTCCCCTTTAAGTCATTCAGTCCTCAAAACCTTTCACCCTCTGTCTGGGACAGAGCAATAGAAAAGCCAGAAAGCTTTAATGTGGTCGTGCGTGCATGTGTGTGTGTCTGTGTGTGTGTGTGTTATTGCTGCCATGAAAAGATATGCCTTGTTTATGTAGCCAATGATAATTCCCAACAAAAGTACATTGACACTGCAGGCAGAGTCTGGGCCCAGACTGACAGAAGACAGACCAACCAAACTCGATGGTTTACTTAGGTGACCATTCTCCCCAGTATGATTTGTCTTTGTCCTTTCCTTTCTTATTTTGTTTTAAAGAGATTCAATGAGATTGAGTTAAGGATGTGGTGTCTATTTCAGCCTCAGCTTTGCAATTTCCGCCTTTAGCCTGGATTATGTTACAGCCATCACCATGCCGGGATATTTTTCTATGTACAATTTGGAGATAGAGGAGAGAAACAGGAAAAGGCGGGGTGTCTCCTCTCAAGGTTCCTTTATCATGGGGTCTGGAGGGTGCACGGATTTGTGTGTGTGCCTGTGTGTATGACAGAGAGAGAGAGAGAGAAAGAAAAGACTGAAAGTACTGTGTAGCCAAACAAAGCTTTTCCTCCTTGATTATGCTCCTTATCTTCTCAATAAGGATATTTGAGCTCCCTAATGTTTCCTGAAACTCCAGGAACCTAAAGATGGAGACCTTGGAGAGAGAAATGAGCCCTGTCTTGCTACACAGTGGAGAGCCTGAGGTTCAGGAATGACAGCACAACTTTCTTCTCAGCCCCTGAAATCTCACTTGCTGCCTTTTGCCCCTCATTAAGATGCTGAGCCCTGCTCTGCTGATTTAAGCAGGCCTGTCCCTCTCCTGTCCTGTCTTCCCTGGAAGGGAGAACTGTATTCTTTGGGACTCTTGCTGTTGGAGACAATAGAAAACGTAGTTCAAATTGGCTTATGTAAAAAGGTGTTTTATAAGTTCATTTAAAAATGTGGGGTGGGAGTAGCTTTGGTCCTGGCTGAACTGGGGGACTCACAAGTCCTCAGGAGCTGGTCCATTTCCATCCTTGACCCATCTCTGCTTTTTTAAGTCTGGTTTCTTTCTCAGACTCCGTATGTTGGCATGATGACTGCAATAGTCCTTTCCAATTTCGTGTTCGGGTGGAAAGAGAAACTGTCTCTCTCCCAGTAGCCCCAGAAAATGTCTCACTGGGTCTGGCTTAGATTAGTTCACATGCACCACCATGAACCAACCCTGTGGCCAGGGGAATGCAGTTCTCTGGCCAAGACTGAAGCTATGGTGTTCTTAAAGCTGGAATAGAAGTCAGCCTGAAGTTCGTTTGGGAGAAGGTTGTTTCTAAGAGAAAAATCTGGGTACTGTTAGCAAAGGAAGAGGGAACAGAGGCTGCTGTTCAAACAACAGTCCAAAAATTACCCATTGCAAGAGTCTTAGAAGTTTAAAGGGAAAAAAAGGTAATTTAGTCTATCAATTCCATAATGTATGTATGTATGTATGTGTCATTTCTTTCTCTCTCCCTCTCTCTATTGTGTGTGTGTGTGCTGGTAAGGACAGTGGTCAAATACTCTGATTTCTGAATCAGATATCCTGGGCTCAAATCTCAGTTGTAGCAGTAACTGATTCATTGACTTTTTGACAAGTTACCTAGAATTTTGGATTGCTCTAGATTTATGCTACAAAGATTTGGGGTTGGTTGGGTTAATTCAGCATAATTTCTTAAAAAATAAGTAAATACTTTATTAACATCTTCATTTGTCTATTCTTGCTTATTCCTGCACAAATAAAAATAATATTTCATGATAATTTAATAATTGCTTAAAAGCATTTGATGTACTCTCAGCTAGTACCTTGAGAGTTGTCCAAAATTCTACTTTTTTAAGTTACCCCCTGTATTTCAGACAGAGAAACTGCTTTTCCTTCCCCGATAGATCTTCTCCACTGTCAAAGACTCTTCTTGGGAGAATAAGTTTTGCTTAAGTGTACCCAGAATGACTGTGTATATATGAAGAATGAGATGATTTGTCTTTTCAGTGAAAACATCTTTTGCTGCATTGAGCTCATGCCTTGCCACAGGAATCTATTAGTCCACAAAACTTTCACCCTCCCACAAATGTTTCAACAGCTGGGATGCAAAGTCCCATTCAGAGACAAATGTGCACACCACATTTACAGTCTGAAATTCAATCTTGGAGCATCACTTGATTAGAATGAACATTACGGTGCATTGTAATTCTTTTCATTTAAATAGCAGCCAATAAATTTATACCACAACCCATCCCCCATCCCAAAAGCATATTCAAAATGGTTTCAGTTAACGCCATTTTAATAGCTGACATCTAGATATTTACCAAACTCTCTAGGTGCCCAGAGCATGTAGCATACCCCAGTATTTACAAGGCTGGTATACACACACACACACACACACAAACACACACACACACACACACACACACACACACACGAGAAGTCATACATATATTTTTAGGGCCATTAGGAACACATTTCTGATTCTGTTCTTAAAAAAGTTTTTCAGGGACCAGCGCTGTGGCCTAGTGGTTAAGTTTGGTGTGCTCTGCTTCGGCGGCCCGGGTTTGGTTCCCAGGCATGGACCTACACTACTCGCTGGTGGCCATGCTGTGGTGGTGATCCACATACAAAATAGAGGGAGATTGGCACAGGTGTTAGCTCAGGGCAAATCTTTCTCAGTAGGTGTCTCTCTACCTCAAGTACCATCTCCTCTGAGAGTTCATCTCTGTTAAGCAATTAGCACAGTGCCTATAACATAGTAGGAGCTCAAAAATGTGAGCTATATTAAAATGATTATAGTTATGTGATTTTAATTATCGAACAGTATCTTTGGTAATGATAATTCTATTGGGCTTTTTATTTGTCTAAACTGGGAAATATGTGGGTCTCACCCATCTTTAGATCAACCACTCAGGCTATCACATTGACCCATAGAGAGTGAATGCATTTGGTATTGTACCTGCAAATTAATCTAGAATAAATACGTATCTCCAGCTAATGTGTCTACTAGCGAAGTATGGATCTTGATGAATGAATATTGCTTCCTCCTCAGCCCTGCTGAGGCCACTCCTGGTCCTACGTGCTCTTTTTTCCCTCTTTTACAGGGGATGTGTCACTAACACAGCATATCATTGACTTTACTGATCATGTGTATTGTTCTGTTTTGGCCTCTCCCTGCCAGAATGTAAGCTCCATGAAGGCAGGCATTTTTGTCTCCTTTGTTGACTGGTGTATCCCAGGCACCTTGAACACCATTTCTTTCTATTCCAAGTGCCTTCTTTTTTTGATGAAATGATACAGATTTATAGTGTTTCTGGGATAAGAATGACTCTTTCAGGTATGAAATGGACTGAAATGTTGACCTTGGCCAACCTCCCCTTACGGTCATTCTCTGCAAGCTATGGGCTTTTTACTGTCTTGCTGCACTTGAGAATGGGCAACTGTTCTGACCTTGTTCTTGTGGGTTTGCACTACAAATGAGAAGACTGCTTACACAAAGTCCCAGATTTAAAACTCCCTGGTCTGTTGGTTGTGTAGTGAGAACTGAATAGATAAAAGAGGAAAAATGCTATAGCGTCTTTAATCACCCAGACTCAAAACTTTTTTCATTTGTGGACCTCATCTTTATCTCCTCTACCTGGGCAGACACCAAGGTCCTCTAATGTTTCCTTCCCTGCATCTTCCCTGCACCAATTTAGCAGTGTAGCAGCTGACTTGCAGGTGACAATAATGCAAAGGTAGGAGGGTTGGTATGGTGGCAGCATGGGGACATGAGGGGTGCAGGCTTCTGTCAGCTCTACTGTATTGGTGTGGCACTTGTCTTCATGATCCGAGATGGTAGCTGAGCATGAGTCTGCATATCTGTGCTCCAGGCTAGAAGTAATATGAAAGGGCAAGGAAACGAGGGGCACAAGAAGCTCCCATATAACACTTTTGCTATAATTTAATGGCCCGAACTTAGTTTTGTGGCCATAACGATCTACAAGGGAGGTCTGGAAATGTAGCTTTTATTCTGGATGACATGTGATCAGAAAATTTTGGGGTTCTGAATCGGAATCCATCTGTACTCTACAGTAGGAAGACAAAAGAGGATTGTTAGCACTTAAAGGCACCTTGACAGAGTCATACCGCTTGACTCTTTTATTAATTGCCCCATCTGCTAAGTGAGAGCTCTCTGACACAGGTTGGTGCTAATTTTGGGGTTTCTGTTACTAGGAAAGAAGGAGAGAATGGATACTGAGGTAGGCAATTAGCATTCCAGCCAAACCACTTTTGTAATACTCATTAACTAGAGCTTGGATTATTATATCACTTACTAAGTGCCTCTACTGTCTTTTCCAGAAGTATGATAGAAAGAATTAGACTTAGGACCCCACCCCCACCCCCCACCAAAACGAGAGTTACTACTTCTCATGGGTCTGTGTGTCAGCTGGGTGGTTCCTCTGCTGGTTTCACCTGGCTCATGCAGCTGGAGGGATGGCTGGACTGGAAATGTCCTCACCGATATCTGGCAGTATATGCTGGCTATTGCCTGTAGTTCCCCTGTTCTCCTCTGTGTGGTCTCTCATCCTCCAGGGGTCTAGGCCAGCTGCCTTATGTTGTGGATTTAGGGTAACGTTTCAATTGACAAAAGCCAAAGCTGCAAGATCTCTTAGGAACTAGCCTTGGTAGCCATATAATGTCATTTCTGCCACATTTCTGTTATAGTCTCGTCCGGATTCAAGGGAAGGAGAAACTGACCATACTTCTCTTTGGAAGGAGAGGTAAAGGCGTATTGAAAAGGAGCATTCTTTCCAGGACAAGAGGAATTTGTGGTCATTTCCTTAATTCACCACAGCAGCTATGTGATTTTGGATAAACCACTTAACATGGCTTAAACCTCAGTTTTCCCATCTGGAAAATAGGGATAATAACCACTTGTAGGGTATTTTGAGAAATAAGTGATATCAGACCTAAAAAGGACCTAGAGAAAAGACATCTAGTCAATATTAATTCTACTCCCACCCCCTCAAATTTCTCCCAAATCCTACCAGGCATCCCACTGACTGTGTGAACACTGCACTCTGGCTCATCTCGTTATGGTCCTCTGAACCCCTCACTGATGTTCCCACTCAGTGCTTCTGCAATTTTCTTTACCTGAAACATTTTTCTTCTTCAATTCTTAGTCTACAAAACTTTATCCCAATTTCAGGATATCAAGTCCCATTTCCTACGCTGAGCCTTAACTCTTCTGGCCACCATGATTTCTTGGCTTATTAAATTCTGTCAGCCTTGGTGATTTATGCCACTGCTTAGGCATTTGATTATATGGGTTCCTGTGACTGTTGCCTTGCCTTGGAGTTATTTGATATTAATACTCTTTACCTTTTTAACTGCATTTCACCAACTATGCTATAAACCCTTAAAGGATGGAGACTGTAGGATAGAATGGTGAAATAGAAAAAGACTTGAAAGACTAGTCACATGGCTGCAGTTTTAGTCTTTAATGCTTACTAGCTGAGTAGACACAATCAAGTCACTTTACTTTTTTGAACCTTAGTTTCAGAATCGTTAAAATTACGATATTCTGGGCCTGCTTAGCAATGTTGTTGTAAGGATCTGATAAGTTTATACATAGGAAGGTTCCCTAAGTATTATAAAGTATCACACAAATATTTGGCCAGTTGTGATATATTTAATGAACATTCATTGAATAAATACTAAATAAATATGAAATATAGGAGACTAGATGTATTGAGTTTATTTGTGCAGAAACATGGAAGTTCTTTTAATTTACTCCCAAAATAAAACCAGAATACCATGGTTTTGGCAACATCAATTTAATGGATTCCAGTTGAATGATTCCACCATGTCTAATTATAATTTCATTTCTTGATATAGTTCAGCAAGAGAGAAGACATGAGTGGAGGACCAATATTATTCCAAAATAGTTTCTGTTACAAAGTTTCTTTCAAAGGGAATATTTTGGAGGAGACTAAATTTTGGTCAACTGTTTTGTAAATGAGATGTTAATGTGGTTACAGTTGAGTTAACTGTTAAACACATCAGAAAGAAACTTTGTTTTGTTCACAGCACTAATGAAGGTCTCCTATCCTAGCTCTAATGCAAATAGATTAAGTCATCAAGGTGAGCTTAGAATTGCAAGATTGTAACTTGTCAGGCTCCATGTAAAACTATCCCATGCAGACCCCAAAACAGTCGCCTGTTTATATTGTTTTAAGTATTTCCAGGGATAGGGAGCTATGAACTTGCAGCGTCTATCACATTTATCTTCAAGAAGGTCATTTTGCTGTTGAACACCAAACTCCCACTACAATGTGAGGCATTTTTTCTTGTTTTGTCCTAAATGGGGATGGTGAACAGCTGGTCAATGTCATTTTTATGACAGTTTTCATACACTAGAATTCAGTTGATAAGTTGTCTCTCTTATTTTCCTTCATCCCAGCTTTCTTAACCTTCCTAGAGAGGTCTTGTTTTGCTTTCCAAAAATCATTTTTATTACCATTTTCAGGGCTCAGAGAATTCAGGCCTCAAACTGGACAGAAAAATCAAGCAATTCCTGGCCAGTGTTTGTAATGACATTATTTCTTGTCTTTCCTTCCTGACACTGATTGTAATACGGCCTGGCATCATATATTTTATTGTTGTTTTAAATTCATGTCATGGTCTGTAGCATATTTCTTTCTTTAAAAAATGGTTCTTTTATGTTTTTCTTGACTTATTTTAAAAGTACTGCATGTTCATTGTTTTATATTTGGAATATATAAATAAGCACATGAGAAAAGAAATTACACATGATTCCTCTATTCACGGCTAGCTCCCCACTGAGATTTGGGCTTCACAGTCTTCAGGGCAGAAACTGTTGGCCCTCTTATTCCTCTCTCTCAGGGTTGGCCTCTTTCTGCCAAGGTCCTCTTTCTATCCCAAAGGAGACTGGCTTTGATTTAAGTTAGACAGCCATGGGCATTGGTAGTAGAAGAGTGGACTGACAAGGAATTAGGTATTATCAAGGAGAAAAAGATAATAAATTAAATTCTGCAAATGTTGGAAAATGAATATTATCTCTACTGTGGGACCTCACATGTGTTAAATGAAAGTGCACATAGATGGGCATATATATTACATATAATTCTTAGAAATGTGTCTAGACCATGGTGAGAGCTGAATAATGTAAACTATTATTATTTCAGTTGCAATAGCGTCTTCTTATTGCTGTCATCGTAGTCTTTGTCATCATCGTCATTAAATGTTCCCTGTAGGCTGAGACTGTTTCTAGAAGCTGGTACACAACAGTAGACCCCTGCCCTCCAGGATGTCTTGGTTTGGTAGGAGTAACAGTCATTTAATTTTATAATTGTAATCTCCGGTAGATCTAAAACAGAACAAAACAAAACACCCAAACAAGCAAACCACCCTCTTACCTCTATTAGTTTTTTAGCTTCCCTAAAATTCCTAGCTCCAGGCTCAGCTAAGTAGAACACATCAAGTTTTTTTAACTACCCTTTGGTCATTCTCTGTCCTCCTACAATAACTTATCCACTTCATATTACATTATCTCACTCATTATTTTGTCACCATTGAACATTTCCATAAAGTAAAGAAGCTATTAAGGGCCCTATGTATTTTTTTTTTTTTTTTGTGAGGAAGATCAGCCCTGAGCTAACATCCATGCTAATCCTCCTCTTTTTGCTGAGGAAGACCGGCTCTGAGCTAACATCTATTGCCAATCCTCCTCCTTTTTTTTCCCCAAAGCCCCCGTAGATAGTTGTATGTTATAGTTGTACATCCTTCTAGTTGCTGTATGTGGCACACGGCCTCAGCGTGGCTGGAGAAGCAGTGCGTCGGTGCATGCCCGGGATCTGAACCCGGGCCTCCAGTAGCGGAGAGTGCGTACCTAACCGCTAAGCCAGGGGGCCGGCCCGGGCCCTACGTTTTTAATGTCATCTGTCATCAACTTCTTCACTCACTCATTCAGGAAGGAGTCTCTTCCCTTGTTTACCCACTTCTGATGGCTATAATTAAGAAATGATCCCATGACTCTCAAGGTATTTGCAATCTAGCATTTGTTTTTTTATGACATCAAAACAAATAGTCAACCTTGTCAAGGCAGTGAAATCAATTAATCAAGTTGGTTATCAACTTTAAGACATAATCTGCATTGTTACCTTTGATTTCACATCTCCTGAATTTCCCTCATGTGACTTGGTAGATCTCTTTTGAGAATGTTCTTCATTTTAAATCATTACTATTCTTATAGACATTTGAAAGTTTTCATAGACTGATGGAAATGTGACATGGTCTAGTCTCTATCCTTCTTCCAATTCAATTACATCAGCTATCACATAGTGCAAATTAGGAAATATTATTAAAGGAGGAAGTGTCTTGATCTTCAGGCAAGCAGCTGAAGAACGGAAATGAAATCCACATTTACGCAATGGTGAACTCCTCTCTCCCACTCTAACTCTCCCTCACTCTCTGTTGCTCTTGGAGTGTGCCTGTGTTTGTATGTTTAGGAAGAGTGGCTGGGAGTAGAGTGGGGAGTGGTGGAATGGGTGAGCAGAGAATAGATGAGAACTTAAATATATTCAATTCACTTTATATATATGATTAATTATGTATACACACGCATATATTGTCCTATTTGATTTCTATAGCAGATAATATCTGAACCCCACTTTGCAAATGAGAAAACTTAGGTGGAAGAGGATGATTAATTTGCCAAGGTCACACAGCTACTGAGTGGAAGAACCAAAGTCAAAACCACATTTGTCTCACCCCTAAGCGTGTGTTCTCTTGATTACAGCAGACCCCTTCTCCAGGAATCTTATAGAGAGTCCCATCTCTTGCATTCTCTCGCATGGTGGCTTGTGCATAGAAGGTGTTAAGAAAACGTGTGTGAAAAAGCTTTGAAGAAAGAACAGGGGAAAAACATGTTTTAAAAGATATCTGTTGATGAGGAGTCCTGGGAATTGAGAAATCCAATACCACGGGCGGGGAAGTCCGAAGCAATTACATCCGTGAGTGTGAAAAACATGTTGTGTGCTTTCTTTCTCTGCCGAAGGAGAAGGCTGTTTACATTATGGGGGATTGTTCCGGTCTGCACCAAAGAGCTTGTTAAGGGTGACAGACAGGTTTGTTGGACGAATGTGCACTCCAAATTAGATGAATGGTGAAATTATGAAGCAATCAAACGGCAAGGCTTTTAGCAGACTCCAGTGCATTGCCCTTTTTTGCTACCCCTAGGCCTGTTAGCATAAAAGAAGCTATAAAGATAAAGTGCACAATATTATTCAAGTCTCCGAGTTCAACAAACAGGGGCAGCCGACACTTTATGGCAAGCGTCCATAGGATTGCTCAAAGCCACTTCGTCTCCCCCACCTGCTGAGTGAGCCCCACTTCTCTCCTTGCCAGGACAATATTCGGAGGACCAGGGCGAGTTAGAAGGAGGAGAGAGAAACACCTGGCTCATTTTGAACTTCCCTCCTTCCCCCGTCTTCACAGCCCTCAGGGGATGGAGAGGTGGGCAGGATCAACTTCACCCTGGCATAGAGGGCTAAATGACAGAGCTGGCCGTGCTTCAGTCTATTGCGTTCACCAGGAAGGAGAATGCCTTCTCTCCACTGGGAAGGGAAAGGAAAACACTTGTTCTCAAGGCAGGGCTGCACATTAGGGGAAGAGATGAGGCTGTTAGAGCCAAAAGGAGACCTGAGAGGTTGTGGTCCAAAACGCTCATTCTAGAAATGAGGTGCAGAGATGGTGAGGGACTTGCCTGAGGCTGCCCAGCTCATTCTATTCCCTTCTGTGCTGTGCTGTTCCCTCCACAAGCATTTTGGGTGGGAGTAAGAGAACGATATATATATATCTTCTTCAATAGGATGTAACCCAGAAGTCCAATATGTAAAAGGGAAAGCTACAAAGCTTCTCTGGCTGAAGGGGGATGTAGAGTAGGGTGGGAGTTCCTGGAATGCCACCCTCCCAGCCTCTCTTTGCTCTCATGGTCTTGGAAGACAGGCTTTTGAAACCCCGGGGCTCTGGGGAAAACCTCAGGACCAGAATATTTGATTTTTTTTTCAGTTTTTGCCAATCCACTGAAAGTTATTTTTTTCTGAATCTTCTTTTATTACCCAATTCAAACGTTTTTCTACTTATCAATGCTGCCTTTGCAGAGGCTGGTACCACGTTTATGGCCGAGCAGCCTTTGCTGACCTCCATCCTGTTACCCTGAACTGACAGGTACAGAAACAGAGACTCTGAGATGTTAAGTGACAGCTAGGAAGTGACAGAGCTGGGCTGACACAGATCTGTCTGACCCAGAACCCATGTTCTTCTCCTAACCACGATACTCTCTACTTCCAGCACAGAGGATGGGTCTGCAGTTTTGAAAGTCGTCTGCTCTGCATCTTTGGATGTTTTTCCTTGGGAGGGAAGATGATGAAATTAGTCAAGATGAGGTCTAAGGCCCTTTCCACAGTAACAGCCTGCAGTTCAGTATAGTTTATGGTTTAAGCTAATAGTTCACTTAAAAAGAGGGGAGAATTGTTCTCCCCAAAATATGCATGTATGGTTTAGACATTGAGATTCTGGAGGCCATGGCCCATGACAAGAATTTTTTGCACGATTATTCCTTTTACAGATCACCTATAATACAAAACCATGTGGAGGATCTTTTGTTCTCTCCTAAGCTATTCGTATCCTACTATCTCCACCACGCCCAACCACTTCATAAATCTTGTGTGTGGCTGTTTGGGGTCTGTTTTATAGGGCTTATTAGAAATAACAGTCAAATATGTCTAGGTGGCGCCAAGCCTTGCTCACGTAGGAGGCCTGCCAATATGCAGTAGCTTATCGTATGGTTAACAGTGGAGCCATCCCAACTGCCCCATCTGGATGGGAGGGAGGGGTGATTCCTGACACCACACTAACCCAGGACAAAGCGAATAATTCAGTCCATCATACAGATATTTAGTCCACTGGATAGTTAGCAACATCTGTTTTTAAAGTCCCCTCCCCCTATTCCACTGTCTCCATTTCATAAATCCAATTTAGAATACGCTTTGGAATTTGATAGGCCCAATGGAACTGTGGGAGACGATGGAGTTTAGGGCCTAGTAACTTCCCCCACCCCACCATGGACAGAGGAGAGAAATGCTGATTACTGTTGAACTTAGCTGTTTGCTCCCAAGAAACAGTGATTCGTTTATGCAACTCTGTGATTTCTCCTGCAGAAAAAAAACAAAACCAAACCCAACTGCTATTTTTAGAGACATTTTTTTAAATGAAAGGGCTATGTAAGTAAACCCGCCCAGCCAGGAAGACTATCCGTGAGCTTTCCAAATCTGTCCACTAAAGTAGGAATTTGAAAGCCCCACCACAAATTGCTTTTCACTTTGACCAGGATGCTTATTATGATCCCCTGGCTCCACTCGGCTCTCCTATTACTTACACACGAATTTAGTTACCCTGTATTTTAATTACATGTGTAGAGCAAGTTTTATGTTCTCTTCTCTGACTACTCATAAACTTCACAGAGATCACCAAAAACCATATTGTTCTTAAAATAGCCTTTGCCTCCTCTCTTTGCAGCTATAGCAAATGACACTCTCTCGACCCAGCCCTGGCTTGTATAAGTGCTTTAGGATCCTGGCAGGCAAGCTCTTCCAAACCACAGTGTAGTTTGAGTTAAGCTTGTCCCTTGTCGTGGAGCTCTCTGCCTGAAACACACCATCAGAGACACATGATCAGCAACAGGCCCAAGCTGGATTTCAGTGGCATCTTTCAATCCCACATGTTACCAGTGTTTGAGTCAAAACCATGGGCTCCAGGGGTGGTGTTTATTTTGCTTATTAGCTACAATGAAAAAAACCACAAGGATTTCATGTGCTTCTAGCTCCCAGGTATCTTTTCCCGTCTATTCTATGCCATCATTCTGTGGTTTGAAATCCACAGGATGTACCTTTTGTAATGATGTGAGAATCATGATTTCAGCTGACCTGAAAGTTCAGTCACAATAGTAAACATCACACAGAACTTCACACTGAAAAACTCTGTGTAGAGAGAATGCTCTTTCACAGTGAGGTTGCACTGTTATAATTATCCTTTCCCCGGTTTTTGCTCAATATTATTTGGCTGTAATGGGAAGCAATATAATAAAAATATAAATCAGTTGTTGACCACATAATAACTGCTCGAGTCTTCCTCCTGCTCTCCTAAAAATACAGAGGAAGAATATCATCCCTCTAAGCAGATTGTTGATAAATTAGACACTAAAACAATAATACTTCGGGTGACATGGCCATGAAATATGAGGCCTGAGTGCTTTGCTCCCTGAAATTTCACTAATTGTAACATAATTCACCAACATAATGTTTTTTTAAAAATTCACATAAACAGACCGGCTCAAAAGGCTGTTTTAATAACGGAGTAATATCACATCCCTGTATTTTTTTAGAAAGCAAGTATTATTGACCCAGCTGAGTGTCATTGGTAGGTAAGGGGCTGGAGTTCTGGACTCTAGGGTTCTGAAGTGTTTCTCTAATTCACTATGGCTCTCTGGGGGGGTGAACATAATGACGCATATCTCAGACAAGCCAGGAGTCATAACGACATAATTTTAAACTGGTAGTGAATCTTGGAGTTTATCCTTATGTTGCTACACAATTGGATAGAAAGAGAAAAACCCAATGGATCCTTTTTACCTTTGGTGTTCCTAAGACCAGATCACCACTATGACTGGTTTGCAACCTCCTCTTTTTTACCCCCAAATCCATGACTTTGACAACTTGTTTGGTTTTTGCGTGTGAGTTTGTGAATATTTTCAAATTCCTGGGTCTTCGATGGTAATTCTTACTGATGAAACTTCTTTGGGAAAAAAGAATTCAAAATGAAAACAGATGTTTTAAAACTCATGTGTTTGACAATAATTTTTCTTTAAAATAACAATGAAGTCCATAGCTCAATGTCAGGGAAGCTCCTATCAGTGGTTCTGATGAAAAACACTTGGGTATTTCTCTTATGGTATATCAGGGCAGAAGAACTCTTGATGACATCCTAAGATCGGTTGAGTTATGGCCCTTAGTTAAGTAACTGGTTATCTAGTTTTCTTTTTCTCTGAGATTTGTTGAAAAGTCTCAGTTAAATGAGCATGAAGGTTTCCAGGTATTCATGTGAGGTATGTGGAGATTGCCCACTGTTCAGAGAGTTGCAGACTGGAGACCATATGTGTGGCAAAGCATGGGCTTCTGTAGTGTCCTTGGCTGGAAATTCTGGATCAGGGCCTAGAGTTGTTCCAGAGCCTTTTCCTCTTGTGGTTGCTTGGTTTCTAATTTTGGTTTCTAATTGTACCAGCCATATTACCACAAGACCACAGCTGTAAGGTGGTACTTGGACAAAAAGAAATAAGCCTATCAGATACCTTCCTTTCCTGTTAGATCGATTAAGTGACTACATCAGATGTTAACCATAGATTTTGAACCTGGGAAAGAATTTATATGCCATGTATCTAATTTCCCCTGATTCCTCTCCATCCTGACCATCGACTCAAACATGCAAATTTCATGGATGAGAAAATAATTTAAAGAATCAAAATTACCTCCTTGAGTTAAAGCAAGTAGGTTTTTCTTTTCTTTTTTATATTTTGCCAGAAAGAAGAGGGGTCAGTCTTGGTTCAACTAAAAAGGATTGCGAACTAGAAAGTACGGTTCATGTAATTTCTCAGGGTCTTGGTTTCCTCACTTATAGAAGGAAGTCTAGAAAATATATGAGATCTCTTCTAGTGCTAAGATTCTGTGGTTCTTTTGTTAGGGCCTGAGAAAACCAAACTGAATTTGAGAGGAAGGGCAAAAAAATGCAAGCAAGAGGGATAACTGTATGGAAGTGAGAAATCTTAATGGGTAAGAATGAAGAGAGACCTGGGAATAAAGCCCTGAGTTGAGCTTTAAAAAGACATGAAACTCAGGAGTAGCTTTGGTTCTTTTCTTCAGAAAATGGTGGGTGAATTTATAAAGACATTTAAGGAAAGAACCGAAGACATGGAATAAAAATAAAATTGAATTATAAACTTGACAAATGGAGATTAGGAAAGAATGTTTTTTAAATCTTAAGTTAAAGTGTAGATGGAGCTTTGCTAGAGCAAAATTTTATTTTGTTCAGTGTTTTCTCAGGATTTCTATTTATACCACTGAAAGTATAAGAAGATATATGGCCTAATTCAGATATAATAGGTGACTAGAAGGGAATTTCTTGAAGTTATCATTTGAATGATGATGAAATGCTTGGTCCTTGAGAATAAATTGCTAAAGTTGTTCGTAAAACTTCTAAAACGAGTTACATATGCATTATTTCTCATGCTGGCCAGCCTAAGGTCAGGGTACATAAGGAATAGAGGCCTCACATCCCTTCCTTCCTCATGACTAGTCATACACTATGGCTCTGTGTACCTTATGGAATCAATATAGTCAGAGAATAAAGTAAAATAGGGTTGAATATTACTAACTCTGTGATCACTAGGAAGCTCAAAACACTCCAGTTAAATTCTGGCAAAATCCAAATACCTGGTTGTCTTTACTCATGAGACTGATTTGCCTAAATCAATTTATCCTCCTCCCTGCCTGCTCTTTAAATTTCTGACCTAATATTTTGATGTAAGCTTGGAATGAGCTGATATGTATAACATTGCAAATCTCACTCCAAACAATCCCATCCCTATAGTTTTGTGTGAATGAAGATGTTGGTCATCTGTCATGTATAGTCTCTATACTCAGAGCTTTACTTATGTTATTTTCTTTACTATTCACAATAATCTGTTAGATAGAATTTCCATTTTGTCAATGAAGAAACTGAGGCTGAGAGAGTTAATGTAACTTGCTCAAAGTGACTGAGTAACTTTGAGTCATTAGGGTTTGAATCAAAATGTGCACGACTATAAAATATTTAGGCTTTACAAGTTACTCAATGGAGCTCAGAAAATTCAGGAAAGACGTGAAGTTGAGATCCACCGTTTTCAAGGTGTTGAAGACATTTCTAAGCAAAACGTTAACCTGTCCCCGAAGCCTCTTTTTAGGAAGCTGTTCATAGTTGGGCACCCAAGAAACATTTTTCTTTTACTAAAATCATTTCTTCAGTGGCTTCACGTCAACAAAACCATGTAAATGAATATGACCCTATTCTCCTAGACTCGTGCTCCAAAATATTTTTAATCCTTCAATTATTACATATGTGGCTGTAAAAATATTAAGAATAAACAATTAAAAGTTCTATCAGTTATTTTCTTGACCTGTGGTTAAAATCAGCATCATCATCATTGCAGCAAAACCTCTCCAAACTATAGTTAGTGTAATCAGAGGAATTGTTTTCAATCTTTGTGTATATTCTTTTTGTTTTAAGTAAGGAACAAGGTATTAAAAGTACAATGCATGTAAATTGCACTTTACTGCTGAGGTTCTGTACCCCAAAGCTGACAAGGAGGGATCTGAGGAAATAAGACATTGAGAGGTGCTGAAACGTAAGTGATCTTCAAAGGTAATCTGTTGTACATTAGGAGGCCACACATTTGCTGAGATAGCACCTCCAGTTGCTGATAAACTCTGGAAAGAGGAAGAAATATACATACTCTCTCCAGCTTTACAGCCTGACTCAAAACCATATGCAGTTATAGCTGGAAGGAATTCTCTCAGCCAACTCTCTCCTTTTAGGTGAGCCTGGAGAGGTAAAGCAATGTTCCCAAAGCAATACAGTTAGTTAATGGAAGAGCTGGGAATGGAAAGCCAGAACTGAAGGAGGCTCAGTGAGTGTTCATTCAGATTGGTGGTAGCAATGCAAGGGAGAGAAAACTTGGGGAGGGAGTGTGAGTAGTCTGTGATTTGAAGGCCGATCTAAAACAGATGCAACTGAACTAACAGGTTTATAACAAGTTTCAGTGCTGCTAAATTAGAAGAGGCTAAGTTATTAACCTTGCAAATAGAAATTTATAAGCATTGACTAAACTTGACCTTAAGCCAATCATGTCTTTCCACTTCCCAGTGTCCCAAGAACGTGCTTACTTATGCATACACACACAGCACCACTTCAGACTTTTCTCTGTGAAAATATGAGTCAGAGACACACTGCAGGAAGTGCTGGCGATAAGATTTCCTAATAAAGCCTGTGCTTTTTTTTAAACAAAAAATAATTTGGCATAATTCTCATTTTGCAGAGAAAAATAATCTTAAATGATTCATAAATAAGAGGGCATGCCTACAAATTAGAACTCTATCACAGGTTAATTGTCTCCTGTAGCTTGGAAACACAAAGCCTCTATTTTCTCAGAAGGCAGTGTGAGAGACCTCAGTGCTGCTTCCCTGTGCTCACAGTGCTCCTCCTTTCCTGGAAGGATTGAGTCTCTACGCTTTGAAGTTAGTCTTGGCCATCAGAGGCCTCATTGTGGAAAATGAAGTGAAAGAGGAAATGTTACGTGTCACTTCTGGGCCACTTATGAGCCAGGATGTGAGTTTCTATCCTTCCCCCTCCCTGCTGCATAGATCAATGGCTGCCTCATTAGCCTGGGACCCATCGAATTGATATGACACACAGCAAAGCATCAGTCAACCTGGGATGGACATAGAGTATGAGAGAGAATTAATTCCATGTTGTTTTAAGCCACACAGATTTTGGGGTTGTTTGTTACCATAGCACTATTTAGGCTATCCTGACTAGTGGAGCCTTGGTGATAGGCTCACATTTTTCGATAATAATAGCATGTTTTCTGTAAATGTCTAATGACTAATGGAGGTTTGCACATATCTGTTGAAAGATGGAGAGAGGTTAAGAGTTGGTTCTCTCACTGTGCCCAAGAAAAATTGCATAATCAAAATATCTTCTTCCATTTGGATGGTGCTATAATTTTTAAAGCCTTTTCTCAGAAATAACTCTTCATCATACATCTGAGAGATAGATAGGTTGGGTGATATCACCATTTTTCTCAGCTGAGGGAACTTACATTTAGAGAGTTTAAATGATGCACTTATGACTGGGAAGGTGCAAGAGATCTGTGTTCCATTCACTATGATATTCTTCCTCTGGTCTTCAAATAGGTTGAAAAAAGTTTTTCAGTTATTTCTGTTTGTAGGGTGGTGGAGGTTTGGGGGAGGTAGCCAAGAGCAAATATATTGTACCTTGGGAAAGGCAACTGAATTTTATATAGCTTCATCTGCTGGGTGCCCACCGTAGTGATTAGCATATGGTAGGACTCAATAAATATGGCTATGGTTTTACTTTTACTGGGAGCCGAAGACTTTCCTTCCCCAATCCCATGTTATTCCCTACCTTGCCACCTAACTTCTGTTTTGCATCAAATATGCTTGAAATTCCTTATAGAGTGGACAGAGACTGATATCCCACAATTAAAATGAATAGCCCCTGTACTATGTTCTGAATGTGTCTCCCCAAAATTCATATATTGAAATCCTAATGCCCAATGCAGTGGTATTACGAGGTGGGGACTTTAGGAGGTGATTAGGTCGTGAAGGCAGAGCCTTCATGAATGAGTTTAATGCCCTTATAAAGGAGGCCTGAGAAACCTCTCTTGTCCTTCTGCCATATTAGGATACAAGGAGAAGTCTGCAACCCAGAAGACGGCCCTAACCAAACCATGCTGGCACCCTGATCTTGGACTTCCAGCCTCCAGAACTGTAAGAAATAAATCTCCATTGATTATAAGCCACCTAGTCTGTGGTATTTTGTTATAGCAGCCCGAACAGGCTAACATACCCTGATTAACACTAACATCTAAAGTTCATACTAGTGTATAAATGATAGCTGTGGTAAGCAGTCTTGAAGACGGCCCGCAATGGTCCCTGCCTCCTGGTATTCACACCCTTGTGTAATCCCCTCCCCTTGAGTGTGAGCTGGATTTATTGGCCTGATTCTAACACATAGAATACGGCAGAAGTGATGGAATGTCATTTTCAAAAACAGTTATCAAACCACCATGACTCCTGTCTTGGGTAGGATCTGGCTCTCCCCTCTCAGACTACCAGCTGCCATGTCATGGGGACACTCAGCCAGCCTGTGGAGAGGTTCATATAGCAAGAAACTGAGGTCTGGCAACAGCCAGATGAGTGAGCTTGGAAGCGGGTTCTTCAGCCTCAGTTGAGCCTGACATGACTGCAGCCCTAGCCAACAGCTTGACTGCAGTCTCAAGAGAGCCCCTGAGCCAGAGGCACTCAGCTAAGTCGTGCCCAGATTCTTGACCCACAGAAACTGGGAGACCCCAAATGTTTGTTATTTTAAGCCACAAAATTTGGGGGTAATTTGTTATGCAGCAATTGATAACTAACATAGAACCAAAACCTATTTCAAGGGCAGGTTTTAATGGGCTAGGCCCTCAGGCAGGGAGAGCAAGCTCCAGAAAGGAAGTTGCCTGTAAAGGAGTAGAGGTGCACATAGGACAATGTTTACCTATCTCTTACTTTCGTCAAACATTTCACATCCTAATTTTTCAGGTTATGCAAATATAAAAGTTATATTTGAATGCACAGTGAGAGCTGAACTAACCTAGTCCAGCTCTTGCACTTGACAAAATAGAAAACTAAGACCTGGAGAGGATGTCTTCGTGTGTTTCATGTCACCAGACAACCCGGTTGTAAGGCTGGGATTGAAACCCAGGCCTGCCAACACCTAGTCCAGGGCTCTTTCAGTTGTACCGTGCAACTTTCCTCTTCACAGTTTAAAGAAAGAAAGGACAGAAGTTTAGGATTAACCATTGCAATTCTACAAAGTATTCTTAAAAGCCGACCATGTTTCTCATTTTAATAAATGTCAAAAACGTACTTTCAAAGACTTTTTCAACAGTTTGTATAGAAGACGGTCATTCATTCATCCAATGACTTTTTATTGAGCACCTACTATGTGCCAGGCACTGGGGTGGTTATGATGGTAAAAGCATTTGTTGGAGATACAAAAAGAAGCAGCATGTGACTCTTGTCTCTTTTATCAGTGGTATTTTCTTCTGTTTTCATCAATAAGTACATTTGTTCCCATAGACAGAAATCATTTAAAGGCTTAATTATTCAATCTCAGTATTGATTCAAAGCTTTTAATGCTACTTTAGAGCAAGGTCCTTTAGAGAGTTGATTGCAGTTCCAGACTCAGTGTGGGCAGGAAAGTCTTTTGACAGTGGTTCCAGAAGAGGCAATGCCCACATTTCCAAGTAGTCCTCCCTGAAGTGGGAGAATGCTGTGGACACTGAGTCCCCCATGACTGGGGATAAAGAACCCTCTCTGCCGAACTGTTATGGCTTCACTTGAATTATTAGGCACCAAGTAAATTCTTAAAAAGAATAAGGAAAGCGAGACACTCTCTGACACATTTTGCGAGCCACAATGTGCTGGAAGTGAAATAGCATGGGTTTCTGGAATCCCAAATCCTGGAAACAGTGTTGGTTCCATGCTCTCTAGTTAAGTGACATTGGGCAAGATAGTTAATGTTGAGCCTCCTGTTATTCGTCTACAGGATAATAATAATGATACCACTTGCCTGGGTTAAATGCTTGTAAGCTAATAAACAATCTTCAACAGTTCCCTTATTCCCCAATTATAAGATCTATGATAGCGAAGAAGAGATAGTGATCCATTTTTTAATATTTCATAGTCTCTAGGGCTGTGCCTAACACTTAGTAGGTACTCACTACTTACTTGTTGAAAGCTGCTACTTAATAATAGTGATAATCTCTGGGTCTCTACCATGTGCCTGACAATGTCCTAAACACTTCACCTGTATTGGCTTTTGATTCCTCACAATGACTCCATAAGGTAAATACTATTATCCTGTTACATAGGGGAGGAAACTGAGGCACAGAGCATTTGAATAATTTGCACAGTCACTTAGTAAGTGGCAGAGCTGGAATTTAAATCCACGCAGAGTGGCTAACTGCCAAGATTTACTGCCTCTCTTTAAGAACTGCATATCGATCTACTGTTTCTCATTAGGAGAAATAGAGGCAGAAAGAAAAGAATTAGTTTCCTTATGTTGAATTAATGGGTACTTCTTTTAAATGAGTTTTTATCCAATACCCAAACAAAACAAAACAAAACAAACCCAAAAGCAAACCTTCCCCCAAATCACATCAAGCCAGATAAATCATATCGAACGCTCTTCAGTCCGGTCTTCCTTCCAGTTGGATGAGCCCTTGACGATTGGTCACTTAGGATGCTGAGGGAAGCTGGGTCTTTTCATCCGGGGGAATATCTGAAAGGCAAGAGGCAGGCTGGGAGTTAGCTGTGCTTGAAAATTAGTTATGCAACCTAGTGGGTCTTGGTTGAATCTCTGGACTATAGCCTGCTTATCTTCTGTCACAGTGAGCATATAATGACAGGAGATGGATAAATTAAAAGACTAGGAAGGACCTACACAGTAGGCAAATGGCAGAAAATTTCTGAAAAACCCAGAAGAGGGAAAAAAGGAAGGTGAAGAAGAAACTAGCATTTCTTGAATGTAACGTATGCTAGATATGTATAATCTTATTTCATCTTCAACCCAGTGAGTTGGATAATGCTAAACACATCCTGCAGATAAGAAAGTTGACGCTCAAAGAGGTTAAGTAACGTTACCAAGAAGCACTCTTAGCTGGGATTTAAAAGCAGGCTTCCCCTACTTCCTCCAAAGCCTGTGGACTTTCCCTTTTGCTGCTAGGATATTCTACCTCTACTGCTGGAGACTTGACTATTTTCACTAAACTGCAGAGTTAGTTGTAAGGAGCTACTGGCAAGCCAGAAGACAACTACAAAATGGCCAAGAAAGTGTTGCTATTATGTCGGGGGGAGGAGAGAGGAACAAAGGGGCTGAAAGAAAGAAGGAAAGACCAACAGAAATCACAAAAGATGGTGAGTCAGAGAAAAGCCTTTAAGCTTTTGACAAAGTGTAGAAAGAAGAAAATTGGTGCTCCTAAGGTGTGAATTTTCCACAGGATAGGTTTCTGATTCTAATAATCCTATTAAAGAGCAGGAGAAAGCCCCAGGAAACCCTACATACCCCTTTTTTCAAAGATGGCTACTTGCTTTCTGCCTTTGGTCATTCCCACCCCAATCCCTTTCTTTGGCTCAGGGTCACTGGTTTGGGAACTGTCTGCTTTCCCTGAACCACGAATTAGTCTTTGACTTTTTCCCCATTCTTTAAGAATTAGTCTTGCCAAGATCAAATTGCCCAAGATGTTTAGGTCAACGGTCACCGAATGCTGATCCACAGACAGGACATGGACCATGATGAGGTTGTCAGTGCTCTGTGGTGGAGCGAGAGAAACTGGAATAACCCAGTGAGCTTTTCATAATGCTAAATGCATTCAATACCCACTGTCTTTTATTCTGAGATTATGTACTTCTTGCTTGTTTGATGTTTCAGTGCTTATTGTTTTATAAAATGATGATGAGAGTAGATGATTCTCCTTAAATACTAAAATCTAAATGGTCTGTGAAATCCTTTCCCAGTCAATTTCAGACACCAATTTGAGAGACATGGCTAGTCCACTGGAAAGAGTCTAGTGAGGGATACTGATTAAGACTCAGAAAAATGTCTCTGTAGGGGAGCTATCGATATATTTGATGGAAGAGTTTATAGGCTGTTTTAAAGACTAAATTAGACTATATATATAAAGTTCCTACTGCAGCATCTGGTGTATTTTCAGTATTTAAGCAAGTATTTAAGAAGTCTTTTTCTTCTCCCTTAACCCTCTCTTCTTTGGGACAGGTCTGAGAATAGCATGATTTTTAATCTTCTTGGCCCCGAATGCCAGTGGTAACCCTCAATCTTAATTTTGATGACAAAAAGAACTCCCACACTTTTATCAACCTTCCCAGTGGAGTGATATCATCCGAATGAGAATTACTGGAGGCCCAGATGGGGTTCCCATCTTATAATGACCTATTGCTATTCCCTACTCCCACCATGGATACACAAACACATGCAGAGACAAATGATACTGCCCAGTTTGGGTCATATAAATGTTCACTACAGTACTATACCTTAACGGGGTAATACCCATGGCACTCTTAAAAAAAGAATGAACACGTGAATCAGGCACTGTCATTTTTCTCATAAAATGTTTAGAAATGAATTTAAGCTTTGTCATCTTTTAATGTTATAACTACTTGGTCTTTCTTTAGGAATGGCTTCTGTTTTGAGTCTCACCTTGATAGAATAAACCTTTTCCTCTCTTCTGCCCTACAGAGACTTACACACTAGAATGTGCCAAAGTCTGTGAAGCACCTGGTACAGTGTCTGGCACATGGTAGTTGCTCAATACATGTTCTTGGATAATGAGATGAATGGCCACTGCTCTATATCAAATATATTCTACTGGGGAATGTCCAAAGGATGCCGAAGTGGATGCAAGAAAAGAGTTCAGACTCATTCGTGTACCATTCTTTCATAAATCCCCACACCTAACTCCAAAACCAAGAAGGTAGATTTGTCTCTTCTCCATATAGTTCTCTGGTTAAATGTTGTGTCTTTGTTTTTTTGACCTTATTTTCCCTTTATATTCTCAAATGGATTCTACTTTGAACCAGTTTTGCCTGTGCCTGGGATTTTGTTGGAAGAAAAATATATTAATTTCCTTTTCTTTGGACCCCATGAGAGCTGATCCTTTCCATTCCTGACTCTAAATCCCTTCACCTATTTTCTGAGTTGAGGGCAAGGGTATGAACATTTGAAGAGAAGTAATTTCTGAGGACCTGCAACTATCTCTTCCCTCTCCCTCCAAAGTCCATACACACATTCACAAGTTTGGTTCAAAGGTCTTAGACATGTAGGAACACACAGAATGGGCATGATATGGCACAGAGTTTGGGCACTGTCAAGAGTCCAGTAGTTTAGCAATCTGGGTCCTTTAATAGGAAAGGAATCCTTTCCTATTTATTTATTTATTGTGCTAGGCCCCATGCTAGGTACTATTAAGCACATTATCTCATTCTCTTTCCAAAGAACTCTGGGGTGTTATCATGGGAAAGCAGAGGAGAGGGAAGACGAAGACTGGCCTTTGCTGAACACAGCACAACTAGCTCTTGTTGTCACGCATCTTTCTAAATGCTTTTGCATAACTTCATGACTCTCTGAAGCAATTATATGATTCTCATTTTACAGATGTAGAAACAGAAACTCAGCGGGGTTAAATCTCTCATGCAAGATCCCTCAGTAAGAAACAGAGAAGGCCAGATCTTGAACCCCATTTGCTGGCTTGTGTATTTTACTGTATGTTTTGCATGTTTATATCTGCTCATTTTTAAGGAAACACATTTTTACATGGTGCTGTTTACTCCTCATTCAATGGTGTCCTTATATTTATCAGTATACATTTTATATTCCTTTAGTCTCCATTTACTGGCCTGTTGGCTAATAAGTGTTTTTGAGCTTTGCTATGTATTTGAAACCAATTTACTGAAATCTCAACTTCTTGGCATAAATTTAAAAGTGATTTATTTTTTCCAATTCTCCAACAGTGTTGTGTTGAAAATCTCCTTTCTCCATGGGTGGCAGCTCCCTTAATGCCATCTTGGACAGATCCTATCAATTTCAGCCACTTTTGTCATTAGAGAAATCTCATTCCAACACTTGAGTCTCAGTTCTGTTCACTTTTAAACTTCAGTCTCAAACTTGCTTTGAAACTCTTCCTCTTCTCTCCCCCCAGGATAGTGAGGCCTGTTTATAGTCAAGGGGGTGAAGCTGTAGTGAGGATGGTAGGAGATGGAGGGAGGCCAGAGCTGCTCCTTACATAGTCCCACCCCCACCAAGGTGATCATAAATCTCAGTTCTCCAGGGATAGTTCCGGTTTCTACTGGTTGTCCTGGTATAGTTATTATAGTAACTCTCTTCATTCTCAAACTTGTCCTGGCTTGCATAATAAATTATAAGACCATCCTACTTCTTCCTTTTCTCTGTCCTTCCCATCTGTTGTCAGAGTGTGGAGGTGGGAGGGGAAGGCAGACATCTCTTTGGTGAGGTTGCTTGATCACGGCATCCATTGATGGCCTCTCTGTGTTGCAAGTATCCAAATGTTCCTTTTCTGGTGGGCTGAGTATGTGGCTCCTCAGAGGACCCCAAAGAAGCTTCTCTCTCCATGGTTCCCTTCCTTGGGAGCTCTGATTCCAACTTATCCTTCTCCACGCCATATCAGCTTTGCCTCCAGCAGTGCACTGCATAACAGCTTCCTGCAAGGGGTCCCTCTCCCCCTAGGAAGAAACACTGTGCAATCCTTTTGAAATGAAGAAAGGAGGAATTAACCTGTGTTCATCAATGCTGCACTCCCACAGAAGTCCAACTCCTGTCACCCCTCAGTATTCTTTTCATGGGAACTGGAGTGGAAGGAGAGAGAGGTGTTATCCATAGGGCTGGATCTGCTCTGGGGCCTCTCAGTAAGTCCTAGGGAAGTGACTGGCCCATAATTCCTTGAAACTAGAATGTGGGGGATTGTACTGTCAGGTGCTTAGGTTGGGCCTTCGCTGAAACCCCAGGACAACAGGTCAAGTCCTACGTGACATCATGTTACATCTTGATAACAAATACCAGCTTCCACGCATGTGGCAGCATCAGCCATATTGGCAGCATCAGCCATGTTGATAGCACCAGCCATATTGTCCCAGTGAAGTTCAGTAGAAACTGGTGCTCTGCCCGTTCCAGTTTTGTTTCTGACTCACCTTTAAAAACTTTGTTTTCCTCCATTTAAAGATTTTAGTTACAATATAGAAATGGAGTGGGTTCCTCCTTCCTAATTATCTTGTCAACAAAAAGACATTTTCTTTCTTGGCAAGCCACTTCAACCAATCAACACGTCTCAAGAAAATAGAAAAAAAGATAGTAGATCTAAGAATTTCTCCTTATTCTTAAATACTACCAGTCAACATGGCTGGCTTTCTTTTTCCTGTGATTTCTCTAAAACTAGATGAAAAATTCCTTCAAAGGGCTGGAGCCATGTCTTATCTGTCTTTGCATTTCTGGTAGCTAACACAATGTCTGACACCTTGGAGTTGTTTAAAAATAATTTGTTCCATGATTACATTGCTCTTTGTACTATTCACAGTGTCTAGTGTGATGTTGTGTATATATTAAGTGCTGAACAGTTTTATTATTGTTGAAATCCTGTACGGTCCCTTTGCCTCATTTTTCAGGTTTCAAATGAGGTTTCCTTCATTTTCTTTAAGAAAGAAAGAGTTCATTTAGAGAATGTGCCATTTAGTTTGAACCACATTTCTCAAAACTTTGCTTTCTTTGCACTTATGCCAGAACATTGTCATGGGAAGAGTCTTGAATGGAGCTCAGAAAATGATCTTCACACCTCAGTCCTTTTTAGAGACCCGCTGGAAGCTAGTGTTTCTATCTAGGCAGCCCCCGGAACATTTATTTTTATTAACGTTTCTGCGCATGTTCCTTCCTTTGTTCTGCGCCCTCTCCTCCCTGGTTCAGCCCTGCGGCACTCCCAGGTGGGGGACGGCCTGGTCAGGAGTCAGGCTAAGGGCTTCAGCTCGGCTCATAAATGTGGAAATAACAAAATGTGTTCCCTGAAGCTTTGCAGCATTGTCAGGAAATGGGCTGCTTGCACGCTGCACTTCCACAGATCTGGAAATTCTGCCGAGCTTGGGTTGACTCCAGAAAAAAAGTTTAAAAGTGTTCAGGGAAGAGAGGAATTAAAGCGGGCCATTAGTTGGAGACACCAGCGCTCCTGCTGAGTCTGTGTCTTGGCCAGCTCCTTGGCAGTGAGCGAGGCTGGAGCGTGTCTTGTGTACTGTGGCGGCGAAGTTTGCTTTTCTAAGGATCAGGGCTTTGCAGAAACTTTCCTTCCCACATTTTTCAAATCTCAGAAATCTGCGTGGCACCCTCGGGAAAGAGTAGGGGGTAGTTTTGTTTCCGGCTGGAAGAAAACAAGGCACAGGGAGGTCTACACTCAGAACTTCTCAAAAATCAGTATTGTATCTTAACCATTTTAGTATCCAGCCTGGCCTAGGCCCTCAATAAATATGTGAGGAATAAGTGAATGGGTCAAATTGATTTCTATAATGTTTCACATGTGGTTAAAGACCATGTTGAGATCAACACTAGGTGTCTTTGGATACCCTGAGCTACACAAATGGTCTCAAGGGACCTGAATGATGGAACTCAGCACCAGTTTTCTTTGGTTGTCTTGCTGACACAACACCTTGTTATCCTAACTCAGGAAGGAATTTTCTGGTATTTGAAAAGGGCTAAATTGAGTTTTCGATCATACAATGGAGCTATCATATTAGGGAGATGGAGTTTTGGTTGGAGCAATACAAAGTTCAAAGTTTTTTCCTTCTTGGTGGCTTGCTTTCTGTGTACCTGGACCACCAGAGCTGTGAGATCCAGAAGGTCGGAGTTTGAGCGCAGAGGCCAGGAGGCATGGTGGCCTCTAGTCCTTGCCCTAATTCAGGCCCTAAGATGATGAGGTAGAGAAACTGACTAGGCACCTGGACGAACCACAGCTGATTCTGGGTAGTTGGTGGTGTTTGTGACAGCTGCTTCTCAGGAACCTCCCCAAGACACTAGAAAGGAATTTGATCACCAATCAAGTAAAGAGAAGTGACCAGAGATTTAGGCTTATTTTAAGTGTATTTCATTATTTTTTTCCCATGAAGCAATTTGGGGAGGATTTTTTGGGGTCTTTTCCCTATTGCCCCAAAAGGCTTTCACTGGGAAAGTCTCTTGATCTGCAATGCTTGTGTTTGAATCCTGGCTCTTCCACTGACGTGCTCTGTGACCTTGGGCAAGTCACTTAACCTCTCTGAATCTCAGCTTCCTCAAATGGAAAGTGGGGATGATAATAGAACTTAAGTCACAGATTTGTTATGAGGCTTTAATGAATGAATACATGTAAAGCTCTTGAAATAGTGCATATGTGCTAGCTAAGACTGTTGTCATTTTGCTTAGGCACCATCAATCAGGTCATTTGACACAGGAGCCAAATCAGATATCTCTCAAAGTTGATACTTTTTGATAGAGTCCTGTCCGGAGGCTGGAGAATGAACTAGTTGAACTCTCAAGGTTTTCTTACAAGTAATAGGCTCCTGTGAAAATTCTGATGTCCATCTTTGTTACTTTCACGACTAGTTATTGAACCATTCTTGGCTCTAATTTCCCAAGTTCTTTGTAGAGCATAATGTACTAGTTCTCCATATGAATTTTAGGACAATTTGAGTATGTTGGTTAATGTTTTTGAAATCTTGAAACGAAAGGCTCTGAATGTCTTTTCAGGTGCACACGTCTGTGCGTCTCTTCTGCTTTAAGCACCAGTTATGAAACGGAAGCTGGGATTCAACTGTAAAATGTTAGCGAATGGTTTGGAGTCTTCTGGAGTAAATTCTTGCACTGTAAGCACTTCATTACTTGTCTCTAAATTATTAAAAAAAAGAAAAGGTGGGAGGGAGCTGGCTCAGATCACCTAGGCAAAGCAATTTTCCATGAACACTGCTACCCCAATGCACAACAGGAAACTTATTGAAAACCTAGCGGGTTGGAGAGAAACAGTAGCTAGCTTAACAAAGAGTGTCAAGAGAAGATAGGGAAAGAATAAAGAGGGCCCAAAATTACCCAAAGGGTACTGAACATAGCTCTCTGTAAGGAGAACTTTCTGTAAGGTCATGCCTGGGAGTTTCTGTAACTCTCTAGGGGGGCATCCATGTACACACATACACACACACACACACGCACACACACACACATCTGGCACTTAAATTGCAGATAACCTAACCCGACACTAACCTTGGCATAGCTACAGAAGTAATATTTTTACCGGGATGAACTGTTGTTGAACAATTTCTCCAATGCATTAGTCATGCTTTAGTTTAATGTTAGACATGCAGGTTTTCCTCTTTTTTTAAACTTATTTTAATGCACACAGCTTTCTGATTTGATCTAGGAAAGGAGAATATTATAATTTCTGAATGTCAGAGTTATTCACGCACTCATATAACATAAAAGCAATCAAGTATCATCTATATCAAGGGACTATATTTAGTAAAATAGATGGACCTATCTTTTATGAGTTCCTTTGAATCACCAGAATTGGGAAATCACAGAATTACCTAGAGAAACAAAAATAGAAGACGATGGTGAAGTCAGCATATTGCTTTACACAGGTAATAACTTATTATTCTGCCAAATCTGTTTTACTGAATAAAATAGGAATTAAAGTACATCTGATATTGCTATTTTATCCTTACTTTTATTAGAATTCCTTTTGAAGACATGTAAGTAATTTTGTATTTGCCCACAGGATTTCAATAAATAATGATGACATTTTTGAGGCTTTATTGTGTCAGGCATTATATTTAGTGATTTAGCTATGAGATTAAAGCAGTAGTTCTCATCAAAGTGGGTGCCCTGGATGCCTCACCTGAGACTTTGTTAGAAATTCAAATTCTGAGGCCTCATTTTAGATCTACTGAATCAGAAACTCTGGGAATGAGACCTAGTAATCTGCATTTTAACAAGCCCTCCAGGTGATTCTGATGCATGCTCAAGTTTGAGAACTAGTGAGTTAGGGTAATTAATCACTGAATAGTAGGAACTAACTACTCTAACTACTGATTTAGGGTAAGGTTAATCTGCTATAACAAAGAGATTTAACAAGTATATCATCTTATTTAAGTTTTGCCAAAACTAATGAGGAGGGATCATCACACCCATTTTACAGCTGAGAATACTGAGACTTAAAGAGATTAAATTCACACAGCTGGATTCCATGCCAAGCCAGTCTGTCTTTAAAGCCTGTTTTTTTCCACTAGTTGTTGGGACCAACAACTGTAGCCCTTCTATGCAGACAAAGTTATTTTAAAATGGTTTACAAAGAGTTTTTAGATCCGGAAGTAATCAAGATTGAGAACTAGATACACTATTTGCCTTCAATCCAGAGAATCTGTTTCTTTCATTAATTTGAAATATGAACTCAGCAAATGACTTAGAATCTCACTTCTCTCATTTGAAATAGGATAATAATGGTGCATTTCCTCATATGTCTGGTGAGCACAAACGAGATAGTTCCCAGGGGCCTCGGAGCTCCTCAGATAGTACTGCGTCATTCAGTTCTATTTTACTAGGTACATAACAACCTGAAAATTTATGTAAAAATAAAATTTCCTCAATGAGGCATACTTCGTATATACCAGGGAAATCTCAATATAAAATATTACAACCCCTAATTGTAAAGTAAAAATAACATTTTTGTGATACAAACCATATCCTCCAACACAGTGTGTTTTGCCAAGGAGCAATGAGAGAACTCTCTGGAAAGTATACATCATAGAACAATTGCTTCGATGGGAAAAGAAGGGATTGGGGATTATTCATTTCAAAGGCACAATAACAAAGTTACTATTATTATTTTTGGTCCGGGAATTTCAATAATAAAGGTGTTTTATAGCTATAAGTGTGTAGCTATAACACCTTAGCATCACTGATTGTATCCAACATTTGATTACACTGAGGTTTTCCTAAAAATAATAGCTTTAATTTCCCAAACATAGCCAGTACTATTATTAATACAGGCTTTTTCTTATATATTTTCAATCAGGTTTTTTACCTTTTGTTACACAGACAAAAAGCACAATTATCTTCAAACTGGTTGCTAAAGTGTATGTGCAATGTTTTCTTTTTCTATCCTAATGTTAGTTCCTAAAAGAGAATAAGTTTAAATAATTTTGTTAGTTTTTTAATTGATCGGATTAAAAGAAGTTGGGAAGATGAAAACTTGTATTGCAGGAAAAAAGTGCCTAGATGTGTTTATGATTAGAATCTATGTTATTAAAGTGCTGCACACCTGTGTTTTAAAGTTAAGAGTTATATATGGGGATACCTTTTTTGAGTATTTTAGAAGGATAGAAAGTGAAAATGGGGACTCAGATTTCCTGAAGTTCTCTGGTTGAAGCAGCTTGGCTTTTAGTGAGGTCAAAGAGAAGATGCTTTCCAATGGCACAGAGGAGGGAACATTGGAGGACAGAAGTTACAAATCCAAATGCCTGTAGAAGCTAGGAAGCTAGATGTGCAATGTGGCCTGAATCAAATATAATGGAGTATGATGGGGACTGTGGCAAAGCCAAGAGAGCTCAGAGGGGACTTTGCATCTCAGCTGATTGTTGCCATGTGGAATTCCAGCCAAGTGTTGCCAGATATTGTTTTTTTCAAATGTGAATTTCTATGTGACATCTCCTTTTCAAATGTTAATTCAAAGGCTTTTATAACAATGTCATCTCTAACATATAAGCCAAACAAAGTTCGTCTGTGGGCTGAATTTGGCTCGTGTGCCACCAATTTGTACCTTCTGAGAAACAGAGGTTGTGTGTATATGAGTATGTGTGTGTGTGTTAGACAAGATAGGGTAGCAATAGTGATGGGTTATATTTACTGAGTCAATTAAATATGTTTGTGCATAGCTTTAGGTAACTGGAAGCAAACAGGACATGACCTTGAGCTCTGTCATTACTTTAGGAAGACTGGGCATATCTGAATCCCAATTCAACACTCTCATGATACATTCTCATGGAGTCATGAAAGAGGTGAATTAGGCCATTCTTTGTTATTTTGGCTGACTAAGTAGGGTTATATTGGTTGCCAGCATATAACCACAAATGAACCCCCAAAAGCTTAACTGAAATTTAATACATTTAAATTGGTTTCAAGTTATGCTGGTAACATGAGCATCTGTAGGTGCAACCACAACTTCGTATTTGTAATTGAATTGTCCGGTAGCCATCCTTAGGGCATGACTTCACTGTAAGGAATGAAAGTAGGGACAGAAAGACTTTTAATTTTCACTTCACTGGGGAGACCTACATAATTCAGCCATGGCAGTGTTCGGCTACTTGTGGTTGGTGCGGTTCCTTTTGCTCATAAAAATAAAAACCATCTCACATCATCTCTCCTCGATTGTCTCGTAAATGTAAATCAAAGAGGGAAAAAAGCTATAAAATAAACACAAATATTCACTAGATGGGCTAAGTCATAATGGACTGGAATTATTCCTTAAAGTACTTAAGTCCAGTGCTTTGCATAACAGATATACCTGTCTTTAGTCAATAGATGGATTCCAGAAAAGTTACTCGTAAATCAATTTTGCAAAAGGAAATCATATTTTAAGTGCATTAGATGAGTTTGCTATTTAAAGGAAAGCCAGCGTGAATCTTTTTGGAAAGCAAAAAAATTCTTTTTTTAAAATGAAACCTGGATTCAAATAGATCTTTGCTCCAAGTTCATGGAATCTTTGAGTAAATTTCAACTGAGTTCTTCATCTTTTTTACTTCTCTAGCACGTTATACTTGAAGACCTCAAAGGCCTCTGCAAATAATGTGTTTGAAATGTTGCTTTTAGATTGAACTTAGATTTACGTATCTACAAAGATTTGAATCAAATATAGAAATGCTTAAAAAGTTTGCAAATCAAATGAATTTACAGGCAGAAAAGAGTCTGTATCTGAGTCAAGGTTCTTGGAGTTGTGTGGGTAACAGAGGGTTCAGTGGGACTTATGGTCCCTTGAGTTCTAATAAGATGGTCTTTAACCCCTATTTCACACTATGTAGAAATCAAACGGTTAGACCAAGTTAGATCTACATCTGGGCTCCTGCTCCCTCATATGTTATCTTATTTTTGTACCCTAATAAACAGATGTGAAACTCGGCCCATTGCTGGATTTCTACAAAAATTCGCATGCAAACAAGGCAAACTTAGGTACAGAAGATAGGAGGGTGGGATGTAGACAAAGGGAGTGTTTGCCTTGCAGCAACAAAGAATTTCAACCTGAACCTTAGACATCACCATGCTTAAAATGGCCTAACAATTCCATCAACAGGGAATTTTCAATGTACTCTGTGAAGTCTTTCAGCCTCCAGCCATCTTAATAGTTGTTTTTATTCTTTCCTCTGCTTGTTTCTTCTCTTTATCCCCTCTCTTTCAAAAGAAAAAAGAAATCCTGCTCATGCAGAGGAGTTAAGGGTTCTCCTTTGTTGCCTTAACACCTGCCGTGTCCTCGGATCTCACCTTCTAATCCAAGCAGTTCATCAAGGTATTTTCCAAAACAAAGGAAATTTCCTCTTTGGAAATTTTCAAATAATAAAACTTTCACCTCTATGTTAAAGGAAGCAACAGTATCCTCTTCAAATTAACTAAAGTAGGATTAATAAAACCTTAGAAATTATTATTAGATCAGAGGAGAATCTTCCAGAACGTAAGCCTAGTAGGAAGAGTGGTTGGCCCCCCAATGACTGGAGGGAGAACTGGAATGCGGTGAAGAGCTGAGTAGCCGTCCTCTGGTCTTTTCTTGCTCTTTCTGAAGCCACATGCCTCTCGTGTCATAATCTCTCTTCACACTTCCTCATTTCTCTCAGGAGATCGGTGATCTCTGCTTCTTTGCACACATGGCTGCTCCTCAGTCCAAGTTCACATAAACCAGTGCCAGACACCATCTCAGATTTTCCAGCATCCTCAGTTCCCTTCCACATTCCTTGGTGGAGAATCTCATTGACAGCCTTGAATCTGATGCCCCTTAGCCACGGTGGGGGGCGGTTCACGTAGTAAAAACAAAGGCTGCTGTGAGCCTACCTCTGAGGTCGGAGAAGGGACAATTTTTGGAGAAGAAGGTGAGCTCTTCTATTCTCAAAATAGCAGTCCATTGTAGGTTAAAATCCTAAATAACTACAATATATTTGACCTGCAGATATTATTGAAGTATGGCATTGCTACAAGGTATTATTGTAGGGGAGGAAGACAATTCCTCTACCCGTTAGGTCCTTCCGGCTGGTCTAAGAATTAAATTGATATGAGACAGAATAATAGGAGAAAATCAAACCAAGTTTAATAAGGTATATACATGAGAGAAACCCAGGAAAACTGAGCAACTCACCAGAATGGCCAAAGCCACCACCTTAAATATCATCTTCAGCTGAAGACATAGGAGGATGTTGGGGGTAGTAGTTTGGGGCTTCAAAGGGGAGGAGGGCAATTTACATGGAAGTGGAAATTTAAATGTTTGTTAAACAAGTGTTTGCTGGGCCCTCAATAGACAGTGTGACTAGAGAGACACATTTTACACGACACCTCAGTTATCTTATGGTCTTAGCTCCTTCCTGGAACTGCCTTTCTATATTAGATTCCTTTAGGCAGTTAGGGGGAAGGTCAAAGTTTCTTTCTGAGTCTTTTGTTCTTAAAAATAATCAAACCAGGGGCCGGCCCGGTGGCGCAAGCGGTTAAGTGTGCGCGCTCCGCTGCGGCGGCCCCTGGGTTCGCTGGTTCGGATCCCGGGCGCGCACCGACGCACTGCTTGGTAAGCCATGCTGTGGCGGCGTCCCATATAAAGTGGAGGAAGATAGGCACCGATGTTAGCCCAGGGCCGTCTTCCTCAGCAAAAAAGGAGGAGGATTGGCGGATGTTAGCTCAGGGCTGATCTCCTCACAAAAAAAAAAAAAAAAAAAAAAAAAAAAAAAATCAAACCAAAGAGACACATTTTGGGGTGGCCAGTTCTGATCCCCCACAGTGTTCAGTAAAGTCTGTAACATGAATGCATGATGGGGAATCCTGACAGTAAAAGAAGGCAAAATGGGAGAAAAATAACATTGATTCCTACTAGTAGGCCATACAAAGGTGGAGTGTCATTAAAAGAAACAAATTGAAAATAAGTCTAAAAGGCAATATGGTTTAGGGCAAAAAGGAACTGGGATGCAGACATGAATTAATTCAGGTTTTTTTCTTTGCTGAGGAATATTCACCCTGAGCTAACATCTGTTGCCAATCTTACTCTTTTTGTATGTGAGCCGCTGTGACAGCATGGCCACTCACAGATGAGTGGTGTAGGTCCATGCCTGGGAACTGAACCCGGGCTGCCAAAGGGGAGTTCACCGAGCTTAACCACTAGGCCACCAGGTCTGGACCTAACTGAATTTTAACTGTGAGAAATTGAGGGAATTACTTCTCCTCCACACACTAGATGTCCTGGGAGATCATGGTTCAAGGGGGAATAGTATAGAAGCGTGGGATGTCATGAAGGAGGGGCTAGGTGGAGGGCTCACGGAAGCCACATGATGATCTGTAGCCTTATTCTATCACTTCTTCGTACATCTGGAAGAGGAAATAAGCACTGTCTGGGGATAAAGAAACATTTTTGATAGTATTTAACAATTTAACAAAATAGCCAGATGTTATGGTATTTCATTTCTTTAAAAATGGGAGAGATTCTCCTTTGTGTGGGTAAATGGAAGCCAGAAGAGGCTAAGACTGCTTCATAAACTCTTGGTTTCCATCCCTCCAGTCCACCATCTATTAGTTGGCACAAACAGAGTCTTTTCACAAACAGAATCACACATCTCAAACCTCAAATTTTGGAGACAAAAATTCACAAATCTCTCCCACTGTGCTCCTTTTGTTGAATATGTTTTTTAGTAATGTTTAAAAGTTTCTAAGAAACCACATTTCATTTTTATGGCCAATAGACTGGTGAACACTAAGAAAATAATGTCCTCATTTTACTCCACCGGGATTTCTTCCTGGCCTATTTGAGCTTGAATGTTCTCTGGGCTCAGGTCACATGAAGACATTATCATCACCTCATTGTTCAAAGCACCTGGCTATAGAACCTGGAGTGTGAACAATTGCTGAATGACAAATGCCCTAAGCACTGGCCTGCCTTGCCTAATTATACAGCTGTCATGGTGCACTGGGCAATTTTTCTTTCCAACGTCTCCTCCCCTCTGCCCAGCTTCAAACCACATAGTAAGGAGAAGAATCCACAGAGCTCTGCATTAGGGCTTTTAGAACAACCACAATGCAATCAAAGTATCAGGCTGCAGGAGTGGCAGAAACCATTTCTAGAATGTGGTTGACCCATATGTTGCGCTTGGGTTGTCATATGGGTCAGACGAGGGTGCTGCTCGTTGGGGCCACATGTGAAAATGGTGATGACTCAGGCTCTCTTGCCCGCTTGTGTGGTGTCTCAGTACCTAACTTTGTCCTCTAGCTCTTTAAATGGGCAGAAAAGAGACTGTGAATCAATAAGGTCCATCAGAGAGCTGAGGTCGTGGTGTTCACATATGAAACTCAAGCCCTAAGCTTTCTGGGATGTTGTCAGGATCAGTGAAGAACTAGATACTATGACAAGAGGGCAAGAATCAAGGGAAGGAGAACAATTTATTGGAGATAAATTTAACCTGTGTTGTGACACTTGACCATTTGCTCTCATTGGGAACCATTGTAAACATCTTATGATGCTAAGAGCATAATCATAATAAGTCCCTATAACTGTGTGCAGCATTAAAGGGCCATTGCAGATAGGATAAGCTATGAGGTTAAAGTTTATCAGAATCTATGGACTCTGGTAAAAAATGACCAAAGGTTAGTAAACAGATTTTACAGTGCTTGTACTTTCTCGATTTCCAATGAACTATATATTATATTGGTCCACTACTGGCTGTTGGCACTCATTTCAGAGATTTGTGGTAGCAGATAAGACAGGTGATAGGGTTTGCCTCCTGACATTGGTTTTAAAGTACTCCACAGATGACCCAGTTTTAAGATCCAGTATAGCATAAACCATGTATTCTATTTTCTTATATTTTGTTACTATCCATTGCTATATTCTGCAGATAATAGAAGCTTCATAAACACTTGATAACTAGCATGTGGCAATGTTTTATTAAAATCATGAAGTCAACTGACATTTTATATATATATAAAACTACATATATATAAATATTATACATATATATAAAATGTATAAAATGCAAATATTTGTATTTACAAATACAAATTTTACAAAATATTGTAAAATACAAATATTTTATATATATGTATAATTTCCATTTACTCAACTGTTCATTTAACATAAATTTACTAGGCTTCAACTTGTGCTGGGATTTTTGCTCAGGTCTGGGAGGTATTAAGTTGTAAGATATTATTTCAATATTGAGAATCGGATTTGACATTATGTAATATACTAATTTAAATATACAGCGACCAAACTATGGTTGCTTTTTCAGATGTTATGCTTATTTAGGGGTTACCATTTTGTTTTTTGCATGAATACACCCGAACTCAATTGTAGAAAGACACAGAGAATAAAAACTTAGTTTTTTTTGTGGAAACAACATGCTTTCCATCCCTTCTCTTTACCTTATCTGATTTTATTCAGTGGTTTAATTTCATGATGGATGGATCAAAGCCTGTGAAACCCAGAGTGTCACATATTTTTTTCTTTTCTCTTTAAAAAATTTTTCATGGAATACTTTTAGCTTCCTTAAAACCATTATTTTTCAATCCATCTCTAAGGAATTTTGATGATTCCAGTGTTCTCGGCTTCCCTGGAAGCTTAGTGAAGCCACATGGCTAAACTCAGGCCAGTAAGATGTCAGCAGAATTGGGTGCTACCTTAGAAATTATCCTTTAAAGGGAATGTTCACACAGTCCCTTGCTCCTCCCTCAACCCTCCTGCCTGGAACACAGATTTGATGTGTGGTGTCCTAGCAGCCATTTTGGGTCATGAGTACATGCACCACTTTCTAGGGATGGGAGAGCAAGGAGATGAAAGGAGCCACCATATCAGCTTGGGATGCCTACCTCCTGATGTTTTTATGCAAGTGAAGAGTACACTTTTATCTTATTTAAGTAACCTTCTTTTGGGTTTTCTGTAACACACAGCTGAACATAATTCTAACAGATACTTACCGTCTCCTGATTTTTGCTGACATCAATATTTAGATACCTGTCTGTGGAAAATACCTAGCAAATTTAAAAATTCATGAAAAAAATGATCTTCAGCACTGACAGCTGGGAAATACAGCTATACAAATGCCAGAAACGGTGAGAAATTCCTACTGGATTCAATGGAGTTCAAAACAAAGGGGCCCCCAAGGGGGAATACTATCAGCAAGGGAGTTTTGTGACTTGGAGAGAAACAAGAGGAAGAAATCTTAGACTTTATGGACAACTTTAAAACTTGGAGACGATGAATTGGAGATGAAGAAGAGTGTAGGATGATGGAGAAAGCAGCATTGGGAGCTCCTTTCCTGCCAACTGTCAGGAGAATTGAGGAGAGAGTTTTGGGTGGCTGGATGAACTGAGCAGAAGTCTCCAGAAGCACTGGTGGCAGTGTCTCTGGAAAAGTCATTTCCTGAGGCTGAAATGATCTTAACTGATGCAGCAGGGAGTTGCATGGAGAAATCTGACCTGTAGATTGGTGGATACGGGCAGTTATATCAAAATGCCGGCTTCTGCAGTGGCAGCAGTTACAGAGGAGCAGCTTCCTGGGAGGGCACATTTCTTCACTAATGTGGTGGGGAGCTGCTCAGGAGAGCTGGGCCTGGGAACTTCAGGGCACCAGAAGCAGAGGGCTGACAAAGACAGTAAAGGAACTCTCCTTGAACAGTCAGGGAGATCGTTCCTGCTCCCGGAAGGAAGCTGCCCTGCCGCTGGTCTAACCTTGGAATATCAGCTTTACTAAGAATGCAGAAGAAGTTCTGTGTTGAAACCCCCTTCCTCCACCCCGCCAGCATCCCCAGACCCCCATCTCTGTTTCTGTGTGCTTCGAGCCCATCACTTTGAAATCTGAACGGTGTCCTCTCGCTGCAAGTCAGGAAGAATCTCCCACCCTCTTTCTGAGGGAAACACCAGTCCTCAACAGGCTTTTCACCTATTTTCAATATGAGAAATGAGGAAAAAAAATCAATCCCGTGAATAAAGAAATGAGCATCATAAAGAAATGAGCATATAAAGAATCATAGTGAAATGAGCATATAGTTTAGATAATCTGAAGGAAAATTCATAAAGAAATGAGCATATAGTTTGAATCATAAAGAAATGAGCATAGAGTTTAAATAATCTGAAGGAAGAAGATGCTTTGAATATGTTCCTTTTAGCTTTCCTTTATTGTAAATTTAAATTTTTATCAAAGTAATATATTTAGTAGTAGTTTAAAAGTCAGCTGAAAAGCTTATAATGCCAGTCTCCTCTTCCTCCTTGCCAATTCTCAATCCTATGAGGCAATCTCTTATAACTCTTAGTAGCTCCCTCCAAATTTAACTAACACGTTATGCTGTTAGTTTTTTAGGTTTAAATATTATTTTCTATGATAGGAAATAGGTTATTTCCCCCACATCTCTCATTATAATCATATCAACACTTTATTAATCAGTATTTACATTATTATGGTTATGCAAATTACATTCAGAGTTGAGCTACTTTTGCCTCATTTCCTTTGTATCATTCGTATCCTTTCCTTTCTTGTACAACATTTTGTTTTGGCCAGAGTTAATAATTGCCTCTTTTCTGTTTATTTGCTTAGTGTCTGTATATCTATAATTAATTTATTGCTAAATTCTCCAAATTAAAAGTAAGTCTCCTTGGTACAGTCAAATGGTTTTGGCATATGGCTCCTGGGCGCTCCATTCTCCTGTCCCCATCTGGCATGTCTGCCTTCTAGGCCTCCCGCAGAGTTGCCATCCTCGGATGGCCCTTTACCATTTTTCTAGATTTTCCTTAGTCTCTAACCGTATGGGGGCTCCGGTTTCCTGCTTTCCTTGTTTTCCTCTTTGGTGGTTTACTCCTTTGTTTTGATGGAGCACATCCACAAATGGCTTCCTGCAAAAGGAGCATAGGAGGAACATTTTTTGAGACCTTGACAGCCTGAAACTGTCCTTATTTGGCTTTCCATTTGATTTATCATTTGGCTGGAATTAGTGTTCTGACTTGGAAATAATGGCTGACAGAGTTTGGAAGAGCTTGGTCCTTTATCATTTAGCTTCCCATGTTGCTAAGTCAAATGCCACTCTCATTCTCCATCCTTCAAAAGGGATCGGTTATTTCTCTTTGGGGACCTTTAAGCTGTTCTCTTTATCCGTAGTATTCTGAAATTTCACAAAGATATTCCTTGTAGTGAGTCTATTCATTATGCTGGGCACTCGGACTTTTGTAATCTGGAAACCCATTTTCTTTAGAGATGGCAAATTTTATTGTATTATTTCTTTGATAATTTCTTGTTCTTCATTTCTTTTAGTTTTCTTCCTTCTAGAATTCCTATTATTTCAATGTTGGACCTCTGGGACCTCTTCTCTGATTTCATTAATTTTTTTCCTCCTATTGTTTGTCTTTTCTTGTGTGTTTGCTTTAATTTCTGGAGATTTCCTCAGTTATCTTCCATTCTTTTACAACATCTTAATTTAATTGTTCTCTGAGAGTTCCTTTTAAAAGTGCCAGCATGTTACTATTTCATGATGCAAAAATATCTGATTATTTTGAGACTACTAATACTACTTCTTTTTTTTAAATTTTTGAAACATTTTTCTGCTTGCTGCATTGTCTTTGTTTCCTCCAAGTGTATTTTATTTGTTTATTTTGGCCTGTCTTTCCTGTTAGAGACTTTTGTCAAATGTGTGGTGAACTTTGGCCGTATGTTCATGTTTAAAATGAAGATTGGAATTCCTGTGTGCGGGGGCAGGGCCTGTTGGCTGGTGGCCTCTGAGTGTCATTATCTGAAGGTCTTTTTCAGGGAACCATTTCTAGAGAGGAAGCCTCCAATTTCTTGCCTGGGTATTGAAGGTCTCATATCTCAACATGTGTTAGTTTGTCTGGATCCCCAATCCCATTTTCAGAATAACTCACCTTCACTCTTAGCCGTGCCCGAGGACCCTGACCCTGGATCCTCACTGGTTTTGTCTCTCCAGGGAGATAACCTCCCCTGTGAGAGTCCTCCAGGGTCGGATAAGCTTCTTGGCTAGATAAATGGAGTGTCAGAAGAAATCTTTGCAAAGATTTTCAACCATTCTCCTGTTTTTAGCCTTACCTTGCAATTCTGTTTTTAGAAGTACCTGAAATAATCAATTTATGAGACTTCCTAGAGTTGTGCTGTATAAATTATCTTGCTAGTTCAGTTTGTTCTTTTCATCTAGTCTTAGGTTTCAGCTTTTTTAATACACACACACAATTAGGATCATACTGTTCATACAGAAAAGCATATTTTAAAAAATTATTGGAAAAAACAGAACTACATTATATAAACTATTTTGTGGTCTTGCAAATATGGGAAAAACATGAGTTCCATAAAATAAAAGCTGTAAGATGAGATGATAATACAATAAACAGACTTGAAATTGGACGTGGTTTGAGAGGCAAGCAGAAATTTCAAATGAGTTACAAGAAAAAAAAAGAATTATTTTCAAGTAAACATTTAAGAACAGAGATTAAAAATGCAATAGGAGTAGAAATAATACCATATAAATCAAATCAAGGATGTAGAATATGTGCTTGATAGAAATCTCCCAGAATGCAGAGGTACATGACAAAGAAATGAGGACAGTTGGAGATGAGGTAAGTAATTCAGAGGATATGTTACTGAGGTCCTGCTTACAGAGAGTGAGAGTTACTGAAGAGGATGTCAGAATAAATACAAGGGAAGCAATATTCAAAAAAAATTAAATAACACTTGGCTGAGCTAGTGAATTAAGTTCTGGCTTTGCAAACTGAATGAGCTCAACAAATCCCAGAAAATATTAACGATAGTAACTCAACAAATAGATGTATTCTGATGAAAGTCTTAAACTTCAAGAGGAAAAGAACCAATCCGACATGCATCTAAGCAGAAAAGACTGGTCATCTACAAAAGAAAAAAAACAAACAAACCCAAAACATGCAGCCTCAGATTTTTCCCTGTAATAAGAAACACCGGGCGCCGGCCCGGTGGCTTAGCGGTTGGGTACCCACGCTCCGTGACTGGAGGCCCGGGTTCGGATCCCGGGTGCGCACGGACGCGCCGCTTCTCTGGCCATGTTGATGCCGCGTCCCATGTGCAGCAACTAGAAGGATGTGCAACTATGACATACAACTATCTACTGGGGCTTTGGGGGAAAAAAAGGAGGAGGATTGGCAATAGATGTTAGCTCAGAGCTGGTCTTCCTCAGCAAAAAGAGGAGGATTAGCACGGATGTTAGCTCAGGGCTGATCTTCCTCACAAAAAAAAAAAAAAAAAAGCACCGGACGACTATGAAGCCATTTCCTAAGAGTTTTAAAGGAGAAAAAAGATTGTAGCTGAAGACTTCTATACCATCGCTAGGTTCTCTTCACATATAGGGTAACAGAAACACTTTATTGGATAAACAAGGACTCACAAAGCATAAATTACATGTATGCTTTCTTTAAAAATATACACAAAATTTTCCTAACAACTAAAAGATGAATACACACACACACACACACACACACACACACACACACACACACGAATAGGGAAGTAATGAATATAGAAAGATGAGGGTTATTACCATTAACATATAAATCTTAATAATGGTGAATTAAGGAAACAATAAAATGTTAATAATTCTAAAAAATATGTATATTTTACAGCAAGAATGATTATTTGAAAGCAAGAAACTAGGCATCAAACCCTAGACTATATCACAAAAACTGGTAGGAAAAAGCAAAGTTGTCATTTTCTCATCTAAGGAATCTGTTTCTATCCAAAGTTAATAGAGGGAAATAAATTTTTAGACACAGTTGAAAAATGTAACTACAAGGGGGAGGTTAATTTCCCTTTCTTTTTTTTGAGGAAGATTGACCTTGAGCTAACAGCTGTTGCCAATCTTACTCCTTTTTTTTTTCTCTTTTTACCCCCCAAAGCCCCATTAGATAGTTGTATGTCATCGTTGTACATCCTTCTAGTTGCTCTATGTGGGGCACTGCCTCAGCATGGCTTGATGAGCACTGCGTAGGTCTGCGCCCAGGATCTGAACCCGCAAACCCTGGGCTGCTCAAGCAGTGCACGTGAATTTAACCACTATGCCACCTGGTCGGCCCCCAGTTAATTTCTTATAAATAACTAGAGGGGCGAGAGGGAGAAATATAACTTGAATAAAATAGATAGAAAACAAATAAAACATAAAGAAAGGACTGAAAAAACAGAAAGCATCAAAAATGACAGAAGAAAACTGTAGGGAATCTCATGTTTTAATGGAAAACTATGCCATATCTCCAGACAGCACATCCTTCTAGGTTATCTAATTCTAGCCTATCATTTTCTTTGAGTTATTTCACAAGTGTAACTTGTAGGTAACTGACAGCAATGCAAATTAATTCTTGCCTGTAAACATACAAATTCTGTCCTGACCTGGTCAGTTGAACTACTTCCCTATGTCCCCGCAAAAAGCTCTTTTGCCTCCATTTGCACATTCATGTCAATATTCCTGATCTATAAATGTGTCTGTGCTTCAGAGTCTCTTTTGAACGGGTTATGGCATCTGTCTGGTTCCCTCATGAGTTAAATAACATCTTTAATACGTGTCCATTTCTATATTTATATGGGAGTCATGTTTGAACTTTTTGGGAAATTTTTCTTTCAGCAAAACTGATCAGTTCTGATTAGTATAAATGGGCTAAATCCTGACCAGAGGAAAAACAGAGATGTCAGACCTAAGCAGCATGATAGTTTTTGCTGTATTATAGGAACTCAAAAAGTTAAAAAAAAAAAAAAAAGTTTGGGTAACAATATCTGGGCAAGTTCAGACACAAAAAACAGGGTTAGAAATATTAGTATATGACTGAGTAGAATTTATGTCAAGTGATAATAAGTAGGACAAAGAAAGTCAATGTAAATATTTGAAACTTTAATCTGCAGTCAATTTGTAATAGGTTCTGAAATATCACTGAAATAGATAATGCAGGAAATATCAGAAAACAAGGAGAAATGGTCAGGTCCAAAAGTAGTAAGAATCTCTACTAGGCCTCTCCTTTTTACTCGACACATGGAGCAGGCAAAATAAACAAATAAATAAATGAGGGTCCAAATAATATTATTGACAGTATTGATTTATTGGTCATATATTTAACTTTGCATTTTATAAGTGAGTATATGACGCAAAAGTGAAAGTTTTCCTCTTGCAGAGTTGTTTTGCAGTCTCAGAATGTTTGATGTGGCCAGAAGAATAGACCATTAATTTCACTAAAAAAGAATAAAAATAATATACTCAACAGACATTCTCATCGTATTCTTGAATCTTACTATGTCCTTGACTTTGTTTTTAACTCATTCTGCTTGACCCCCGTTGAAGCCTGCCTAAATGGTTGATAGATCGATAAATAAATCCAAGAGGTATTGCTTTAAAAAAAAAAAAAGAAAATAGATAAACCCCTAGATAATCCAATAAAAATAAAAACAGAAAATAATATGACCATGCATACATTTATTTCTTATTTAATTAAAGATAAAGAAAAATGATATGTACAATGATTTATGCAAAAGAAGCTATGGGAGAGCCACTGGTTATAAGTTATAAAATTGAAGTAATCTAAATGTTCAAGAACAGGTTATTGTATTATATTATATTGATTATATTTTATATTTATTTAATCAAATTCTATCCTGCCATTAAGAAAAATATTGTAGAGAAATACTTAGTAACACGGAAAATGTTCATAGTATGTGACTATGTGGAAAAAAATGACTGCAGACAAAAAGCAGAGTATAATTTTATATTTGTAAAAAGTACAACTATATGTATAAAATGTGTGAAAAGTATATTCCAAAATATTACAAATCTATTTTTTCTGAGTAGAGATTAGATATTTAAAATTTTTTTTCTTTATGCTCAGCTGTATGTTCTAACTTCAGACAATAAAGATTTATGATGAAAAAGTTTAAAATGTGATATCTGTCTTAGGAATGTCCTCTGTTTTCTCCCTGCCCCACTCTCCTTTCCCTAGGAGTTTGCCCAGGCAGCTTATGAATGAGTGAGTGGACACCATGTCATCCCTGGGCAGGCAAGAGCTGATGGGGCCAGAGGTACACAACTGTCTCAAGCTGGGCTCATTAGATCCTCTCCCCTGAGAATTTCAAATTGGGATTCAGCATCACCAGTCAGTTAACTGTGAGAACAAGAATCATGCAAACAGACAAACCCAGGGAGCTGGGGGTTACCATTTGAGCGTGGCCGTTCAGAAGTCATTTGTGCTGAGCCGGCAGGAGAGTTGGTTTGCAAAGAGAGTAATCAATAATAGCAACAAGGTATGCCATTTATTGTGCTTATCACGTGACAGGCAGTCTTCTAAGCACTCTGTATGAATGAACTCATTGATAGGCGTGTCAAACCTTTGAGGTAGATACTACCATTTTCCTCATTTTGTGTAAGGAAACCAAGGCACAGAGAGATGAGATGGACGGAAGAAGAGTGCGGGGCAGAGAGATGAATGGCTGTGTGGCCTCAGAGAGTGGGAGAAGAGTGGCTCTCTTGCCTCAGGTCTTTGTAGACCCTAGTTCTAGACTTTTGTGGGGCCTGGCTATATTTCCTGCCATCTCTTTCCAAGAGATTACTCTGACTCCTTAAGCTAAACTCCTTGTCTGTCACAAGCTTGAGTGGATAATAGTTTCTTGCAGTCTACCAACCCATGGCTAAGAGGGAATAAATGCTACGGGTGACTACATATACAGTGCCTTTGATGTCTTTAAATTCTTTTCATGTTATCTTTGAATCCAGCCCAATAGAGGGAATGAAATATTTCTGGAATTCATCATATACAACTTTGTTCAGTAAGTGGCATCTATCTCCTAATTCACAAATAATTTTAGAAAGTATTAAAAATATGCCCATGAAGGAGAAGGTGGTCCTTGAGCAATTGAGGAAATTTTTAGGTACTCTCCCCCCTTCCCACAAGATGCGTATTTATGTAAATGTTTATAAACAATTTCTGAGAGAGTTCACATATTTTAGTTTGGCTTCTGGGTTAGAGGTGCTGTTTTTTTAAAAAAATTGCCTTCTCTTTAGTTTACGTATTGGTACAGTTTTGAGTTAACTTCATCTAACCAGTGTCGAATGTTTTAAGGTAACCATCTCCTAGACTAGCTGTGTCAGTCTCTGGATGCAAGATAACGGGGGTTAAGCGGGCAGAGAGCATTCTTGGGAAAGAAATACAACGACAAGAGCCTCAAAAATGACTTTTAGTGGCAGCAAAAGTACTTTTGTCAAGTGTGAAAACTGGATAAGAAACTTCCTTCTCTGAGATCCAACACTGTAACTCTTTTCTTTCTAGATTTTAGGATATACTGGGTTGTGAAGAGATTTTTTGAAAAAATGAAAGACTTTCCTTCTGGGGGTAATTTGTGTTTCAGGGTGGTGAAATTATTGAAAAACTATAAAGATTTGCCTTGGAGCTATAGGATGTGTTTTTCCTCCTCTTTTGGTGTAGTAATGGCTGTGTAAAACAAGTAGATGGGTATTCTTACTTAGAAGACTCAAAGAAAATTCAGTGGCCAAATATACAGATGAAAAGAGAAGCATTCGGTTAATCATCTGGATATTTTGTCTACATAAGGGAAAAATCTGTGGATGTTCCCAAATATTTGAAAAAATATTTGGGAACATCCAGATGTTTGGCCTTATGCAGCTGAAACACCCAGATGTTGGACCAACTTTCCCCCTTTTCCAACCGGATGTTTCGGCATCAAGTAGAGCAGCCATGGCTACAGTCATTCCAAATTGTTAACTAGTGTCACAGAGAATGATTTGGGGGAAGAAACATGGCACACCAAAGTGTGAATGTTATAGATGATCATAAACATTAAGAGCGAGAAAAAAGAAGGAGGGGATTACGCGGCTGACCAATCAGGTCGAGTCATTACTAATATAAATTGCCAGCAGTAACGTTCTCTTGCGGAGGGTCTAATAATTAGGAATAATAAACATAAGCTGGTGGCCCTTACTGATTAAAAGGAAGCCAGTAGCACTTGTAGTGTTTACAAAACTTGAAGGATGTGGAAAGGGACATCCTCTGCTTTGGAATAAATTGAAAATTTTAAACTTCATGGAAAGAGGTTAGGAGAGTTCAGTTTCCTCCTCTTATTTTATTGGGCTCAGTCTAATGTGACCCTGAAGTGTCTCTGATTACAATGTTCTCTAACTTGTGGGAATCAGCCTAATAAAAATACTGTAAAGAAATACAGCTCATCCCCCAGCTGTGGGCCGGCTGTGTAGATTACCATGGTGCAGGAGTTAGGCTGGGCCACCAGAAAGCAGATTCCATTTTCTACATGGCAGTAACATGAACTTGAGTAGAGGTGCTAAATGAGAAGGCAATGTTTTGATTCTGATTAAGATTCTAAAATCTGATTTTTAGCCAACTTGTTTTTGGCGAAGAACAGCAGTGCCATAAATAAAATAGCCACAGATGGTCTGGATATCTGTTATGAACAACCATCAAGAAAATGCTTTTACTTTAATTGATTGATATTGAACAAAAGTAGTATTCAGCCCAAATCTTATTGCTAGTCCTTTTGTAATTATTTTTTTAACCAGTTCACCACTGCATTCCGGGGGAATGTCAAGACCTCCAACAGAGGTGCCTGGTACAATGTCTGCACCTGATATGTGTTTGGCTTTGCATACCACGCCTGAAATTGTTCAAGAAATTAATCTCTTTTTTACTTGCAAGAGCATAGCTTGTTGGAAAGGACCCTGGATGTGGTCTGGGTTTCTTTTTTTAGTTAACAGTCTTCAGAGATCCTGACATTGGATTGAAATCAGGAATAATGTGGGCTGTCGTTGTTTGCAGGATGGGAATGGCTGTTTCAAAGCCAATGCTGACTTTCCAAGGAATTTAGTCAGAGAATGGATGAAGAAGATGCAGACTTTAAAATCTAAAGAAGCATTTCATATTTTTAATTGCTTTCTGAAGAATTTAACTCTGGTTTAATTTGAGAAGGCATCTCAAAAATTCTTCATACTACAGCAAAAGTTACCCAAGTATGATTTAATTGAAAGATATGTATATCTTTCAAAAAATACATATATTTTAACACCAGTAATAACACTCAGCATTGTTTGGTTTTGATGGAAACAGAAAACATGACTTTAGTTCTCAAAATGCTTTCACTGGGAGTGGAGGAGGAAATATAATTACTCTACAAATTGTGTGGAACCAAATGAGGAGCTAGCCATGATTTCTTCCTCTGATGAGACTGATACTTTACACCTTTACATGCCAACTAACCGGAAAAAATTTCCTACAATGGAATGTTCAGAAGTGTTATGGGAGAATTGGAAATGATCAGGGTTAATTAGCGAGACCATGGGCATCATTGGGAACGCACACAGTATTGAGGTGGATAGGAGCAAACTAGAGGCAGATGGCTTGGGTGAGATCTGGGCTCTGTGTCTTCCGGTTGTCTGACCTCATGCAAGACACATAACCTCTCTATGCTTCAGTTTCCTCATCTGCAAAAGGAGGATGATGATAGTAGTCCTAGTGCCTTGGTTTGTAGCCAGGATTAAATGAGGAGTACATGGAAAGCTCTTAGATCAATGCCTTCTATGTAAGTAATCTTTGCAGCCAAAGAACATGAACCAAAGAGCATTGAATCAAAAGGTATGTGAAGATCTGAGATGGGAATGGGAACTGAAGCCATATGATGAGATGCTGCCATCAGAAAGAAAATGAGACATGTTTTGACACTTACTGACATTCTCAAAGATTGGGCGGTAGCAAGATGTACACATGTCTGCAGAAAATGTGGTGAGGAGGTGGGGGGTTGGGCAAGGGAGATCAATCTCACAGCTTTCAGTTAGGATCCTGTGGGCGGGGAAGAAGACTGGGGTTTGCGGGGAAGGAACTGGCTGATATTATTATTATTTTTTTGATGCAGCATTCCAGAAAACATAATCAATGGCACCCGTCCAGTTCCCATTTAGCAACCAAAGTACTAGCTGCAGCTGTTTTTTATGCCTGGTGGTGCCAGTTTGATAGTGTATAATCATATTTGCATAAAGATAAAAAGGAAGGTGTTATAGAACACAGTTAAGCCTATGGTTTCACCATGAATTAAAGGTAATTTCAGACTAATTAGGTATAATTTGTTAAGGAATTCTTCCCGGCAATGATGACTCTGATTTTGTAATTACAGGACAATGCTTACTGTGGCTTTCAAGGCAGGAGAAAGCACACCCGAGGGGGTCATGTCCCACACTAGGCAGATCTAATGGTGCCACAAAAGACAGGTGTTTTGTCAGATTTCAGCCACACACTTTCACACCTGCAACGCATTAACTACAGCAGCAATGTTAATGAAGACCAGGTGTCTGTTCTCCAACTTAAATGAGGAACTGGCGTGAGGTTTGCTGTTTGCTACCTGACGTCTTCCTCTGTGTCTCTGAACACCGGCCTCCTGGTTGCCTGGGAAGCTGAGCAGGGTGACTAGGCTTTGGGGCAGCTTTGCCCTGGTACTTTGGAGTAGGAGGATGGAAGTACTGAAATATTGGCCTTTGCATTATGGTTGTTACCTCTTTACACACCCACTGATTTGCCCATCAATTCTCACCCGAAAACAGTGGGAACAACTCTTTTAGCACACTCCCTCCAGGCTTTCTTGTGTTACCACCCTTTTTGTGCAGAGTTCAGCCTCCCAGAGTCCTGAAAACAGCTGAGCTGCACAATCTACAAAATGGATTTCTGGAAAGTGCTGTGTTATCAGCTGCTACCAGGGAAAGTTTGATTGTAGCTACTTGAGTCTTTTCAAACTTGAAGTTTTGCCATTCTATCCGGAAATGAGTAATGGAGGCCTTGAGCAAGCGTTTTCGTTTTAATAAAACACAAGGTTTTCATTGTGTGGGGCTATGTTGTCGTAATGCTCTCTGTTATGAAATACAAAATCTTTTTCTCTCTCCCTTAAAGAAAAAAACCCTCAGCAGTGGAGCTTTCCCTCTTTTTTCCTGCTTTCGTTTCCCCACTTTGAACTGCAGTTGTCTGCTCTCTGCAGTTTCCAGCAGTTATGCGAAAAGTTAATATTGGCTCAAAAAAAAAAAACCCCAAAAAACCAGATACTGGAATTGAAAGTGGGGAAAAGAATGGGTAGCTCTAGTTCTCAGCAGCAGGAGTATAATTATCAGACTCGTTACCAGTGACTTCTGGCTCATGAGAGTCCCTGAACAGAACAGTCAGCCTCCTTACCCTGGGAAATGAAAGGATGGACCAACATCAAAATGTTTGACGCTGAATTCAAACTCCCAGCTCTAATTAAGTTAGAAAAGAACAGAATCACACGCTTTTAGAGTAGCAGATGTAAATCTTGGAGTGGGAAGGACCTCTCAAGTCTAGAGTTCTTTAACTCTTAAATCCCTGAAGTGAATGCATGGTTACCCCAAGCCAAACCTTCAGAAACCGACTATCGAAGTGACCTGCTAGTAACACAGATCCGACTCATTCATTCCAAGTGATTTTGCAGTGTTTTTCAAGGTATGTTCACAGTGTACTTGAGAGAGTTTTTCAAAAGGCAACCCAATATGGCTGGGTGAGGAGGTCTTTCCAGAAAGGGAGGATTGTGCCTTTCCCTCTCGGCATTCTCCCACCCACAATGAAAGCTATTTTATTTTTCAATTTATTTATTTGTTAAATTTTATTTTTTTAGAGCAGTTTTAGGTTCACAGTAAAATTGAGAGGCAGGTACAGAGATTTCCCATGTACCTTCTGCTCCCACACATCCATAGCCTCTCTCATTATCAACATCACCACCACAGTGGTACATTTGTTACAATTCATGAGCCTACATTGACACATCATAATCACTAGAGTCCATAGTTTACATTTTGGTTCACTCTTGGTGTTGGACATTCTATGGATTTGGACGAATATATAATGACATGCATCCAAAATTATAGTGTCATACAGAGTAGTTTATCCTAAAAATCCTCTGTGTTCTGCCTATTCATCCGCCACCTCCAACCCCTGGAAACCGCTGATCTTTTTATTGTCTCCATAATTTTGCTTTTTCCAGAATGTCATATAGTTGGAATCATACAGTATGTTGCCTTTTCAGACTGGCTTCTTTCACTTAGTAATATGAATTTAAGTTTCCTCTACGTCTTTTCATGAGTTGAGAGCTTATTTCTTTTTAGCAGGGAATAATATTCCATCGTCCGCATATACCACAGTTTATCCACTCATCTACTGAAGGATATCTTGGTTGCTTCCAAGTTTTGACAGTTACGAATAAAGCTGCTATAAACATCTGTGTGCAGGTTTTTGTGTAGATATAAGTTTTCAACTCCTTTGGGTAAATACCAAGGAGCACAATTGCTGGATTGTATGGTAAGAGTGTGCTTAGTTTTGTAAGTCCAAGCTGTCTTCCAGAGTTTTTTTCCTCCTCATTTTCCTCCTTTCCTTTGTTTCACCACTTTGAACTGCAGTTGTCTGCTTCCTGCAATTTCCAGCAGTTATGTGAAAAGTTAATATTGTCTCAAACAAACAAACAAACAAACAGAACTGAAGATACAGAGAACGGACTGGTGGTTGCCAGAGATGGGTTGGGATGAGGTGGAGTGGTAAAATGGGTGAAGGTGGTAAAAAAAAAAAAAAAAGTGGCTATGCCATCTTGCATTCTCACCAACAATTAGTGAGAGTTTCTGTTGTTCCACATCCTTACCCTTATTTGGTGCTGTCAGTTGATTTTCTTTTCTTGTCTTATTGCATTAGTTAAGCCTTTCGGTACAATGTTTAAAAAAAGTGATGAGAGAGGACATCCTTGCCTTGATCTTTTCAATTAATTTTATTGATTTGGTATCCATCAACTATTTAATATGAAGAATCTTTGTAGCTGACAAAGAATAGTTTGTAAACACTTTCTTATGGCAGAAAACACTTAGGCCTCTACTGAGTACTCAAGTATTTGAGAAAATTCAAATGTTTCTTGTGGACAATGTTGACCATGTGTGCAGATTCTCTTGAAGGCCATCTCTGTGCAAAGGTGCTGGGGCCTTCCCATAGAGCAAGAAATCAAGTCACAGTTTTCGTGTTTCTAGCAAGCCTAGTGTCTTAAGCAAATGAATCAAGTTTCAGTTAATCCTACCAAGAGTTAGGACTATAGGTGATCACTGGAGAGCTCAATTTCAAATTAACTGCTCTCCAATCTTATCAAAAGTCCAATTCAGACAGTTGATATTTGAGAGATTGTCTCAGGCCTTGTTACTCAATGTGAGGTTTGTGGACCAGAAGTGGTGACCTAACTCGGGAACTTGTCAGAAATGCTGAATCTCAGGCCCCAAACTCAGACTTCCTAAATCAGAATCTGCATTTTCAACAAGTTCATCTGCTGTTGGGTCAAACCGTTGACTCACTTGCCTGTTAAATTTTGACCGCATTGGTCTAGGAGACACTGTAAACATGTGTTCCCCTGGATCAGAAAATTTTAATTTTGGATCCTTTTGATCCACAAATATGCCTCAAGTTTATAAACTCCTTGAAATTGAAGGCAAAACTGAATTTGTGTGAGGGCATATGTGTTTGTGTTCGCAATCATAGGTCCACTTTTTAGTGAAGAGAGTTTGTAATTTTTTAGCTTTTAAAAATTTTGCAAACTATGCAAATAAAGGATTATTTCTTTAGATTGGCAAGCACTACTCCTATGCTGGGTCAGAAATGCTATCATAAAATTTAATTGAATTGAATTTTCTCAGCTTCTGTTGAGTGTAGGTAAAATGAAATCATTTTTGCATCTTCTGCAAACACTTGTTCAAGTTTTCCAAAGTGTGGTCTAATATCACTTATTAGAGTTTTAGGGCAGTAAAATAAGTTTCCAATTAAATATAATACTTCTTTTTGTCAGACAATGAGTGCCATACAATTCACTGTCCCATCCATGTCATTCCTTTTTGTTTATTTTTTTAATGTTGCAAGTTGGGAGGAAGCTCAAAACTAAATATGGCATTCACTTATAAAACTCTCCAAAGGCAAAATTTCTGAGACAGATCGATAAAATAGTTAATGAATACTGCACAGAGGATAAGAAAGACTAAGAAAGGTCATCAGGATGGGAAAGTAAGAGGAGAGTATTTAACCCAGAGAACTAAGAACTAAACTACGAACCCATGTGAGTTTGGTTTTCTGTGTCTTTCTTGCTACTCTTTGCCTCACATTAAGTATAGTGCCTGGCTATCGATGCTGGGTAAATATCTTCTGCCAAACAGACAAATCAATTTAACAAATACTTACTGAATGCCAGCTATGTGGTAATGTGGAATTGTAATTAAGAAAAGAGAAGTCTTAAGTCAGTCTGTCTGGGTTCCAATTCTAGCTCCATCACTCAAAACTACGTGACCCTTGGTAAATTTCTTATCCTCCCTATGTCTGGGTGTTTTTCAAGTATAAAATATGGATAAAATGACAACTAACCCATAGGGCTGTTATGAGGGTTACTTTAGTTAATGCATGTAAGCTCTTAAAACAGTGGCTAGCATGTAGCAAGCACTCAATAAACAGTGACTATTACTATGTGCCGGACACTTTTCTAGGCTCTAGGGAAATGGTGATAAGACAAACACCATCCCAGCCCTAATAGGTCTTTTATCAGGAGAAAATAGACATTCAATAATTAATTTTACAATTAGTTACTTTACATTGGGATGCATGCTATGAATGGAGAAGTACAAGGTGCCTTTAGGAGGACCTGACCAAGGTTGGGAGGTCAAGAAGGCTTCCCTGCAGGAGTGAGTTTAGCTGAAGGGGAATAGGGAAATGGAGAACTGCAGGTCCAGTGGGGCTGTCCCGCCCAGATCCAGTGTCCAGATCCAGCCCGGTGAGAGTTGTGCAAAGGGGGTGAGATGAAGCTGATGAGGTAGAATGGCCTGGATCATGAAATGCCTTGTGAAGAGTTTTAGCTGTTAGTCTAAGAACTATGAGGTGCCCAAAAAGGGTTTTAATCAAGGATGTGAGATGAACGGGTTTTAATTTTTAATATGTCACTCCAATAGACGTGTGGAGAATGGGTCAAAGTGAAATAAGAGCAAACTAGTTGAGAGAGCAGTTAGGAAGAATTGAAGTAGGACATGGGAGAATTCATTGTACCTTTGTGTAGGATGTTGGCAGTAAAAGATAATGAGAGGTGGATGAATTAGAGAAATATTTAGGTAAAGTTGGGATGGCTGGGTGGTTGATGGATTCCTCATTGAATTGTATTGTGCTTTTCCATTTTTTTTTCCTTCAAGATAGTAAGAGAAATTAAAAATTGACTTTATTTCTACATTTTCCTTTCCATCTATAGACCAGACCCATCTGCTCTCACAGGCTTTCCTGTGCCTTCTATATGACCTGTGGGTACTCTCATAGGTCCATATACAATTCATATTGTATATACCTTCTCCTTGTAACACAACTCCTGTTTATTTCAGAAGGAAATTCATTTATGCTTATAAGACAAAGGCTCTATTGTTCTCTGTTGACAGTTTTAAACAGCTTTTGAAGTTCTTTGAGGTGTGTGGGGTGGGGCTGGATAAATTCTTACCTTTGCTTTCCTTAGTCAGTAGGAATACAACATGCAATATAGTCTGACGGCTGTCATATACAAATTTCCTGGTCCTCCCACCTTAAACTCTAAGCAGGTGGTGATGAAGAATAACTGACACCATGTGTGTGAAATCTTTGCTCTTGTTTTCCTTTGGGAATGCAATCAGTGAAGAGCCTAGGTATCCAGAATCTCTAGTCTCTTGCTTTCCACAAAAGTTTTGGCATATTTAATCTTAATCCAGGCCTTCCTCTTCTTTATCTCACTCTGGAGAGGATGGCATGATAACAATTGTTATTTCCGCCGAAAGAAAAAGACTATAATTACAGTTAAAAGAGGAACTCAAACTTATCAAGTAGGTTGTAATATTAAGAGTAATAAAATGGTAATTATAAATGATTGTTAGAGAGGCTACCGTTCATTGACCACCTACTGGGTGCCTGCAACCACCTTCTGAGTATTATTATTCTCAGTTTCCTAAGGAACCAAGGCAATATATTGTTTATGATGGCTCTGATCCTAAAGCAGCATCCACTCCTTGCCTTTGTAGGATTCTCTTGGCTCTGTTCCACCCTTTTCCCCAGAATCCCACGCCTCTTGTGTTTTTACCTAGAACTGTCTGTTCTTAAATACCATTTGTTTCCACTGTTTCTCCTCCAGACCACTTTCTTCTGCCCTTTATCCCATTCCCATGGCCCTTCTCTTTCAGGTGATGGCCAAGAAATCAGAGAAAGGAATGAGGTAATGAGTATGGATGTCTCTCTTTTCTTTTGCCTGAGCATTGTCTGAGAATACAGTGAAGGAACCCCAGGATGTGCCTCTAACAGGCAGATGGTCCAGCAACTTGGGAAATACAGGAGGGCAACAATGTTTTTCAGACCCCATTGGATGAGGCCTTATGGGTAGCACCAACTGGTCAATATGCAGCATTGCCCATGGCTCAGCAATCTGTATTTTTTTTCCTTAAGTAAATAAGCTGTGGGCCTTAGGCTCCTGGCTCTCTCCTGGACCAGGTTTGCACACTCCTGAAGTCTGAGCTGAATTCTGCCATCTCTCCAGCAATACTTAATTGTTTTTAATTATCCCTCCACTGAAGCTGAACCATCCCTCACCCAGGTCACAGCACAGAACATGGCTCATAAGTTTTACGAGCCACCTTGTGTATCCCAACCATGTGTGCAGCCACCTTTCCCAACTGTGAGCAATCCATCAGGCAAATACCTCTGCCCCTGATAGGGTCTGGATACTCAGAGCAGGGACGGGCTATTCTTGGTATCAGTGTGTGGACTACCATTGTACCAGGAAGCTGGGCACTGTGCTGATGACTTGAATTTCCAAACTCAAGATTGCACATGAATTGAACTTTGAAATGGTCTTCCTTTTTTTCACCCATGAAAGTCATCAGAGTTGACAAAACTGAAGGAGATTGGGATTCCCTAAGCCCAGTTTTTCCTCTGCCAAGCTCTGAGTTCTCGTTCTGAATTTTTAGTGAGATCTCAGGTACCAGGCCTGAGTCCTCATTTGAACTCTGTAAATACTTGTGGAATAAATAAAAAGCCTGTTATTTATAGGCGGGTTCCATAGCGAGGGTCCTTACTTATAAGTGGATTTGGCAGAAACTTAAAAGATCCAAAATGTATCTCCACTGCTCCTGTTCAGCCTCTGAGATACCCTCATTCATTTCTCAGTCTTTAAGAGTAAAGCTTGGAGAAGAGAGGTGGAGGGTTACCAGTCACAGGGGCTAAATGGCTTATATCTGAGAATTTTGACTTTTCTACTTTTCTTCTCTGGATTGACCATGAAGGCATCCAGGAATATGCAGGTGTTATCTGGAAAGGATACTAGGCAAAGACACAACTGATGGACGCATCTAACCTCAAATAAATTGATTAGATTAGCTAGTTGGCTCACATAGACCCAGATAAGAATAGCGCTTCCCGAAGAGGGGTACAGTATCATAGATGTGAAGCAAGATGGCTTTCAGAGGTCCCTGAATGAATGCTTTTTTATTGTTCTAATCTAGTATTTACTTTACTATTCTCTCCTATTGTTTGCAAGTGATTCTGCTCTTCATTCAAAAGTGACGAAAAGTTTCCATTAAAATTGCACGTGTTTAAGTTAAAAAAAAGATGAATCAGTAAAAGAAAAATATTAAGTAAATAATGTCATCAGTGATAACCGGAAATGTCAAAAGTCATGAAAGATGGTACATAAGTGATTGAATTTTGGGAAACATTGGGATGGAAGATGGGGAGCTTTGCATAAGAAGGAAGCCCTGGGGAGCTGTGGGTGGAGGGCAGCCAGTGGAGGGTGTGGGGTGGGAGTGGACAGCAGCAGAAAGGTATGTACACCTGCCAGCACAAGGGCGTGGGAGTCCACAGGAGACTGGTGCCTGCAGCATGTTCTCCTCTCGAGGAGTAGCACTGGTTTCAGAGGGGAGTGGAGCCTAGCCAGGCAGGTCTGGTGTGATGCAAGAAATCCCCGCTATCCTAGACACCCAGTTCCCGGAGAAGATGTCTGCACAGCCCTGGCAGCACAGGGCCCCGGGCTTCTCCCACCAGCTGTTTCCGTGCCCTCTCCTCCACTCCACGGCCAGTTCCCCTTCTCATTGCCGCCGGAGGTAGACAGAGTCCTCAAGGCCGTGAACACTTCAGAGAAAATGATTTTGACACCAAAATTGCTCTTTGTTCAGCAGTGAATGTCCTATCTGCTGGAAATAAGGCTCATTCTAACTTGCCCCCTTTGTCCTTCCAAATGTCATGGGGAAGAGGGAGGGGACTTGGCACAAGAACGTGTCTGATTTTGGCAGCAGCATCCAAAAGAAGTGGTTGCCCTGACTGTACAAGCCATGGGAGTGTCCTCTGTCGAGTCTGCGTGGATCTATGGGAATGAGTGGGTGAGCGTGTGGGTGTGGGTGTGTGTTTGTGTAAAGGGTGAAAAAGAATCTTTGGTGGAATAGAGAAAGGAATGCAACAGGGATCAGTTAGACAGCCAACCCGAGGGAGTGGGGGGAAGGGAAGGCTGCAGCCAACTCGCTTCCAAACCAGTAAATGCAAACTGCAGCAGGAGGCTGACCTTTTACTATAACCGATGTGGGCTGCAAGTTGTAACCTCATGCCATTAATTATAACCCAGCACACCACTGGCGGGCTCTCCTATTGGCCGTGTTCTCCCTCTCTCTCCCACCCCACCACTTCCCTCCTCAGCCCCACCCCATAGAAAGGCTCAGATTGCAGGCTGCACTCGGAGATGAAATGCTTTTTAAAATAATGGGTCTTATAAAGCTGGAGTCCATTCTACGCATTTACATTTTTTGCAAAAGGGATTTTCTTGTTTTGGAGGCTGAGATGATCTGAGAAGGCCAATTTTTTTTTTTTAAGTTTAGTGAAAACTTAGACGAACAAGATCCATAACAAAAAAACTAAAATGTTTATCAATTGAGACTGATATGTAATAAAGCATCCCTTATTCTCCTTTTGGAAAAAGTTTGCACGCATTTTGTTGCATGATTGGGAGCCTAGAAAAAAATTTTTAAAGTAGACTTGAAAAAGAAATATAATCCAGAGCATTCTGTGCACAGGACAAGAAAGAAACTTGAGTAATAGGTCGGAGAAGCATTTTAAAATTCTGGACCCTTCTTTCTGTTCCATTTCTTGTGAGAGTTTATTAGGAAATCAATATTCACTTTGTGTGAGAATCTTTGGTTTTCAACTCAATGGAAAGAATGAAAAACTAGAGATAGATATTTTTTTTTTTTTTTTTTTTTTTTTTTTTGTGAGGAGATCAGCCCTGAGCTAACATCCGCCAATCCTCCTCTTTTTTTGCTGAGGAAGACGGCCCTGGGCTAACATCGGTGCCTATCTTCCTCCACTTTATATGGGACACCACCACAGCATGGCTTACCAAGCAGTACTTCGGTGCGCGCCCGGGATCCGAACCAGCGAACCCCGGGCCGCCGCAGCGGAGCGCGCGCACTTAACCGCTTGCGCCACCGGGCCGGCCCCTAGAGATAGATATTTTATACAGATAGCACTGGCTTCACGGGCATGTGACATGCGCAGTTGCACAGGGCCCTATGCTTAGAAGAGCATTGTGCTTGGTTTAGTGCTCTGCTGTCACCATCCTGAGGCTCTTAATAAGTTTAAACAAGGGGTTCCACATTCATTTTGCACAGTATGCAGCCATTCCTGTATAGGGGCATTAGAGAGTAAAGAATATCAATGGTAGGTGAAGCCAACACAAAACTTTGAAGAAGTTGATGTCTCCCTGGGCCAAAATTATTTCTGGAAATAGTTGTAATTTTGAATAAAATAAATATATGCTAAGACTTGTCTTCCCCTTAACAGCTAAAGTTGCTCAATTATCTCAGCCATTTTTGGTACTCTAAATAATTAACCAATAGTACACTAGATTTTCCATAGTTTGCTTTGTTTACTTGGTCCAGAGCCTTTTAATGTTTTCCTATTTTATCTCATCAGTTCCTTCATTACACAAACATTTCATATGATCAGGATGCTATTTTAAAATTCCATGGAGATAGCAAAGATGAAAACATAGCCATGCCTTCAACAGGGTTTCTCTCTATGGAGAATGAAACACTAAAATACAAGAAAACAAAACAAAAAACCCTTATAACAATAGCTTAAAAGAAAAAATAAATTAATAGAGATACAATAAAGTGTTTTAGGAGAGCAAAGGAAGGAAAAATAATTCTGATTGGGAGGATGAGGGAAGGCAATGAAGATCCACCTGTCCATCCACCTGTCCATTCATCTAGCCATCCATCTATCCATCCAATTTCAGCTTACAAAGAAGAGACCAAAGGATATTCTGCGAGCAAGGAATGACTGAAAGATGTGGAGATGGGAGAACAATTGGCCTGTTCAAGCAACAGTGGCTTGAGCAAAGTGAATGGTGTTTGAGATATAGACAGGAGGGAGATGGTGTTGGAAAGAAGGCTGAGGTCAATTGTGGGGTGGGTAGTTTGTTTAGTGGCAAGTGCTAATGGAACCAGGGCTAATGGAATAGGAGGAACGCTCATATAGGTCAGCTGGCTTTATACAGGAAAAAAATGTGTCGTAGAAACTATAACTCTAGCCTTACCAGGTAATTGAGATTATGAGCCAAAGAGACCAAGCAGAGAAAGTGGAAGTCCTGATACAAAGTTATGGTGCACTCCCTAAGAATGGGGATCAGTCCTCAGTGTGGTCTTCCTGGGAGGAGGAGAAGGAAAAAGAACCTCGTGGTTTCTTTGTAGTCTTAACATTGATGTTCAATTTAGGACTTTTCCACAGGTGAACGAAACTTGACAAATGTCCTTAAACATCTCCACCATTGGTCAGCTGTTTTTCTGTGTCCTTAAAATAACGTTCCACCTTCCATTTGAGTGGTCATGACAGGAATATGTAAAAAACATATGAAAATGCTTACAGTTGGAAAAACAGCAATGTACCAACTGTATTTACAATAAGTTTATTTTGTATATAAAGATAGATGGGTGGATGGATTTATGCTGGTATGACCAGCATTTTTTTTTTATTTGTGAGGAGGATTAGCCCTGAGCTAACGTCTGTTGCCAATCCTCCTCTTTTTGCTGAGGAAGACTGGCCCTGGGCTAACATCTGTGCCCATCTTCCTCTATTTTATGTGGAACGCCGCCACAGCACGGCTTGATAAATTGTGCGTAGATCCACACCTGGGGTCCGAAAACGTGAACCCTGGGCTGCTGAAGTGGAGCACGCAAACTTAACTTCTATGCCACCAGGCTGGCCCCCAAAACATACCAACGTTTTAATGGTCACATTTTCTTTGCAGGCTGAGATTATGGGTGGTTTTTATTTTTGAAATTTGTAGAAAAAGAATGAATACTGCTGTGGTTAGATTAAAGTCCCATTTTTTTCCCATGGGTGTGTGTAGCATTAAACCCATCCTTAAAAGGAATTATTATTTCAGAAAGTATTTTATGATGAAGCAGTGTCTCCACCTGAATCTTCAGTGCCATGTGGTGCAGTGGGGGTGGGGATTCTATTTCTTAGGAAGCCCAATAGGTACAATGCTGAGTAATCTGATGTTGCTTGACTAGTGTAAGAATATGCCCAGAATTGGGATTTTGGGGGGAATGTTATTTGTTCTACCTTTAGTTTCATGAAAACAACTCACAGGGTCCACTTTGACAGTGGGATTTCAAGTTGTAAAAAGCTCCTTTCAAATTTTGGGTACAGAATTTACTATTGCCCCAGGATTACTTGGAAAAGAATTTGAAGAGTTCTGTTTTTCTGATGAAACATATTCATGGAAATGAATTACTTTTCCATGCCGTGAACTCAAGTAAAAAGTGAGATGCAATATCGGCGATGATGTGACTGCTCATTTGGGGATGTCCCACTTGACTGACTCGGATAATTTCCTGTGTTGTATCTTGGGCCAAAAAGCTATTGAAAGGCTACGATTTCAAGAACGCAAGTATCTTCTGTGAGAATGTGAACTACTGACAATATATTCAGCTCGCTTATATATAGATTTGAATTTCACTCAGGTTCACTTACTGAAATCTTGATACTTTTAACTGTGTTATTTTAATAAGAAGTTTCTAGTTCCTAACTTGTGGTTTCTAGTTGATTAATTATGTTGATAAACATGTATGTATTGGACTGAGCTATATGATATTGTGGGTAGTTAAACTTTTGAAATCTTCTTTAACTGATTTTGGCATATAATTGTGAAATGTTTACATTCTGTCCCATTTGCTTTATTGATTTCTCTATATATTTATATATTTTCTGAATTATTTAAGAGTAAGTTGGGAACATTGTGCCTTCTTATCTCTAAATACTGTAGTTTGTATTTCTTAGGAACAAGGACATTCTCTTACATAACCACAGTACCATTATAAAATCGGAAAATTTAACATACAATGCTGTTATTTAATTCACAGTCCAAATTCATATGTTGTCAATTGGCTCAATAATATCCGTTATAACATTTTTTTTCCTGGCCTAGAATCCAACCCAGAGTCATACTCTATTTATATCTCCGTAGTCTACTTTAATTTGGAATGGTTATTTAGCCTGTCTTTGTCTCTCTCGACCTTGTCATTTTTCAGAGTTTAGGCCAGTTATTTTGTAAAATGACTCTCAATTTGGGTGTGTCTGATGTTTCCTTATGATTAGGTTCAGGTTGTGCTTTTTATAGGAAATACCACAGAAGTGATGTTTTGTCCTTCTCAGTGCATCCATCAGCAGGCAGATGTTGTCAGTTTGTCCTAGTGTTGTTAGCTCCCATCATTGATTAAGGTGGCATCTACTAAGTTTCTCCACTCTAAAGTGACCATTTTACCCTTTATAATTAATAAGGAATCTGTGGAGAGATACTTCGAGACCATGTAAATATCTCGGTCCTTGTCAAACTTTCACCCATCCATTTTCTAATTCTGTCATTCTGCATTCCTTTATTGATTAGCATTGTACTCTAAGGAAGAGGGTTTTCCTTCTCCTCCATGTATTTATTTATTCGGTAATTGATTTGTATAAGTATGGTATTTGATAAGTTTTGGTCTTTAAAATGACAATTTTATGTGGTTCAATCTGAAACGTATGTGCTGTGCTTTTAGAATTAGAGGTGTACCATGATGTATCTTTACATCCAATTATATTTGCAGTAATTAAAAAATATATATATTCTTCATTGATAAGTTTAAAATTATTGTACTTTCTCCCTCACCTGGTGACTGTAAATCTCAGCCAACAATTTTGCTTATCAATATAGAAATCTCTACCCATTCCCCTTCCCCACAATAACACATTTCACTCAGCCTGTGTTGAAACAGCTGCAAGATGGGCCCTCAGTTTAACCTAGTCTATACTGAAGGCAGTGTGAGTGGTGGATGTATATGAACATGTCTTTCCTGCTCATTTGAATATTTTGTTTTCATAAAGTCTCTGTTCTGTTTTTAAAACTTAAAGTCAGCAGCCACGATTTTAGGGAGGAGAGAAATAACTTGAACTCATCCAGTAATAAATGCAGAATATAAACTTCCTCTTCAGTCGATTTACCTGTACATTTATGGCAGATAGTTTTCATTTTTTTAGATAGCAGTAGAAAAAATAGAGTATTATACATAATTGTTCAGAATTGTCACCAAATTGAATGAATTTGTTTTAAATTCCATATAGCTTTTGTTCTCGTATCTACAATCTAAGTTATGTAAAATTTTGTGAAGATCCTGCGTGTGATCTTTAAAGAGATTTCTTCAGAGTTACATCTCTTTGATAGTGGGGTTTATGTATTTAGAGTAAGAAAACAAAGTTGAGGCACTTCAACATGTTTTAACTAAAAGGTAGGCCAGTTTCACAATTTCTTAGCTAACACATCTTTGAAAGGTAGGACGTGAATACTGGTATCACTTTCCTCTGAAAGAATGTCGGCAATGGTCTAGCTAGAAAAGGGTAACAGACAAGGGAGCCTGTGGTGAGTATCTTGAGTGGAAGAATGAAGCAAAAACGAGGTCAGAGAATCAAGCAAGGGGAGAAGAGGAGGAGCAGGGCATCCTCATGGATGGTAGGAGGTGGTGCTGATTAACTCTTTATGGGGACCTTACCCTGAACCAAAATGCTATGCAAGTCTGTTAAAATTTCCCGTGGGGCGCTAGCTCTATGTAAAGAGACTGACCAAAATTAGACACTCTAGGAACTCTGAGCCTCAGTTTCCACAACTGTAAAATGGAGAAAATATCTATTTACAGAGTTGTTGTCAAGACTATGGGTGTGCTACCTATTAGGCGCTCAAAGTCATTCCTTTCAGCCACCCACTGTCAGTGCATCACCTACATGGGTTTCCTGACTCACTGCATTTTCTGACATGGCTGATGTTTTAGCTTTACAGACACATGTTTGTCAGTCCAGTTGTTGCTTGCGCTGGCTGAACGTGGTTTGCATGGGAAGCAGTGGCTTGTGTCAGGGAAGAGATTGTGAGGGGACAACAGTGTCATTAGGTGGGAACCTGGATGAGCAGCCTGCGAGATTTGGTAGTGATTTGGCAGCAACCCCACAAACGAGGAAAATTCCATTGTTGGAAAGGTCTTTGGAAGATTAGAAGATTCTTTGTAAGCTTGTTTGTAACAGTAGAAGGGGAAGAAACGGAGGTAGAAAGGTAGAGCGCTGTATGCTAGAGGAAAATTCTTAGTCTTGCTGGAGGGAGTTACTGGAGGCAGTAAACTAAAGAACAGAATCAAGGGAGAGGAACAGAGATGGAAACTCCTCTGAGAAGAAAGCTCAAATGCCAGAAATTAAATATATTCCAGCTTAACTGCTCAAGCTAGTCCTTGTTGAATTCCAGTTTACAGCAGCTATTTTAGGGTTAAGAGCCATTTTACTTAAATATCCACATTTTCTAAACATCTAACTTTTCTATGCAAGGTACGAGGCTTCAGTTCAATGTGACAAATGGAGTCGATCTCATCTATAAGATTAGATTACTTTATGTTAACCTTTTCTATGACATGGAAATGTATTTTACAAAAAACACATTTTTTTAATCTGATTTTTTATGAAATTGAAATTTAAAAGAATTTTCCTATAGTCAAAAAGGTTGTCCAACTTGTATGACTTTTTGATTCATTCTTTAAAATGAGAAAGTGAGATGTGTTGGGAAAAGACTTTGTCTTGAGAGCCAGGAGGACTAGATTTTAGTCCTTGGGCTATTACTAATTAGCTGTGAAATTGTGAATGTTCTCTCGTTTGGACGATGAGGGTGATGACGACAATGTTGAAGACCCTTTCAGACTTGGTAGTAGAAGATCCCATGTCTGTGCTCCACCTCGGTGAGGATCCCCAGACAAATGTGATAATTATACTAATATTGGGAGTAAGCCAGCTAGAGTGCTCTGATCTCTTTGGTATCTCCTGATCAACTTGGACATTCCATTTTTTTTTTTTGAACAATGTTTGGGATAAAACAATTCTTCTCGAGGCAGTTTTATTTTCCTTTTCAAGTGAATTTATAACTGTAATAGACGTTATCAAACATCTGAAAAATACATAGTTCAGAGTTTAGAGGTAACACACACAATCACAGACTCATTTGTTCATTCATACCCTTTCTTCAAAGTCTGTTTAAATGCCTTAGGGAAATTGGGAAATTTCATTAGAATGAGTTAGAGATGGGTGCCTTGGCTTGTCTACTAAATTACACCTGCTCTAAAGATATGGTTTAAAGCAGATGTTTTGTTTTGATTGTATATTTATAATAAATATGTTACTAAATATAAAAATCAGAATCCCACATATTAAAGATTTTATTATGTCTTCCTTTCCAATTGATTTTTAAACAAAGGATACAAAATATCAACTCTGAGAAACAATGCATCCTCAAAAAGTCTGTATTCAGAGATTATCATTTATAGATACACACTCAGCATTGTCATTTCTTCTTGTGTCACTATACTACATTTTAGAACTATTTTGCGTTAAACATATTTAACATTACGGATTAAAAATTATAACTAACTAAATAAATGAAACAACCACATTGTTCTTCTTTTGCTTTGGAACATGATTTTTCTTCTCCTAAAATTAATCTTTCTTCCTTCTGCACAATTATTTAATGTTGTGTAACACAGAATGAACTAGTTAGAAGATTCAAAGACTTGAGTTCTATTTGGACTCTGCTCTATATCTTCAAGTAAATCATTTAAACTCTGACTGGCAGCTCTCACCTCCAAAGCGGTGTGATGGAATAAGATGATAAGTATGGTTCCTTCTCCTTCGACATCCTATGATTTTCTTGTTCTCTGGCTATGGACAAATTGAACAGATTTTTTTTCATACTCAATAAGGAAATTTAATCAATATAAAAGGCAATCTGGATAATTTATCTCCATATTGCCTTTATTCTTAATAGCATAGTGGAAATCTCTTTTCTTTTTGGTTTAGCTGGATAATTACTTGAATTGTTTCCAGAACCATTTCACAGCAGAATTTCCAATTTCAATTTCCACATTATCTCGTTGTCATTCTACTCCCTTGACTGCTACTCCTGGTCTGAAGTCCTCTTTCTTTTTGAGTCTAACAGTATTCTGAATCCACGAACTCATATGGAATTAGCAACAACCTTAAAAATGAATGTGCCCATTCTGTTGTGAGGCTTGGCTTGGTTCTGGTGCCTCTTTTTATTGCATGATAAATCTGTGCGGAATTGAGTCCATTCCTGGGACTTGTGGAGGATTCTATGACTGCTTTTAAACCAGCTGTTTCTTTTCCTTTATCTCTTTTCAAAACCATAGGGGAATTGCTTGGAACATCAAATTTATGTCCTGGCAATTCCTGGCATGGGGCAACATTGAAATAGAAGATGCATTCAACTTTTCCAGATGAGGGGAATAAAAATGAATAATACAGAAACTTTGATACAGCTACTAGTAATTTTTTATTGTGATAAAATATATGTAACATGAAATTTGCCATTTTAACCATTTTTAGGTGGACAGTTCTGTGGCATTAAGTATATTCGTATTGTTGTGTAACCATCACTACCATCCATCTCCCAAACTTTTTCATCTCCTCAAACTGAACTTTGTACCCAGTGAACAATAACTTCCTATTCCTCCCTCCTCCAAACCCCTGGAAACCACCATTCTACTTTCTGTCTCTCTGAATTTGATTGCTCTAGGTACCTCATATAAGTGGAATCATATAGTATTTTTCCTTTTGTGGGTAGCATATTTCACTTAGTATAATGTCTTGAAGGTTCATTCATGTTTTAGCAAGTATCAGAATTTCATTTTTTTTGTCTGAATAATATTCCATTATATGGATATACCACATTTTGTTTATCCATTTATTTGTTCATGGTCATTTGAGTTGTTTCTATTTTTTTGGCTATCGTTAAAAATGCTGCTATGAGCATTGAGGTACAAATGTCTGTTCGAGTCCCTGCTTTCATTTTTTTTGGTATATACCCAGAAATGAAATTGCTGGATCATATAGTAATTCTATGATTCAAATTTTTGTTTTTTTTGTGTGGAAGACTAGCCCTAAGCTAGCATCCATTGCTAATCCTCCTCTTTTTGCTGAGGAAGATTGGCCCTAGGCTAACATCCGTGCCCATCTTCTTCTACTTTATATGGGACACTGCCGCAGTGGCTTGACAAGCGGTGCGTCAATCCATGCCCGAGATCTGAACTTGCAAACCCCGGGCGGCCGAAGAGGAGCATGCTAACTTAACTGCTACACCACGGGGCCAGCCCCTATGATTTAAATTTTTGGGGAACCACCATATTGTTTTCCACAAAGGCTGTACCATTTTACATTCCCACCAGCAACGCACAAGGATGTGATTGTTTACATTGTTCTTTCTTCCTTTCCCCTTCCCTTCTCCCTCCTCCTCTTCCTTTTCTTTCCCCATTCACCTCTCTCTCAGTCAGAGCTTACTAATTACTTACCACTGACTTTAGGAAATTGAGTTACTTTTTAGCAGAAATTAAAGATAAATTATTTATAAAGATGGTCAGGAAGGTAAGGGGAACCTCAGATTTTGAGAAAACAGTGGAATCGGTCCACGCCCACTATTATTTTTATGTGCCCAGGCACTTAGCTAGATCTCAGACTGCATCATAGTACAGACCCAGAGAGAGAGGGAGAACAGTTTATAAGAAGCTTTATTAAGGCTATAAGATAGTTCATTTTACAACATGAGTCTTTAAGTGAGAGTTATGTCCCAAATGCCTTTCAAAATCAGGTATCAATAAATCTTGGAATATCCATTGTTCTCTATACACTATCTCTTTGTTCTCTCAACAAACGATGAGACTTAACTAAGTAAGGAAAGCAAGCTCTCCGAAAGCCAGGGCTCAGGAGAGGAGTTGATGATCACTTCTAAAAAAGAAATCACTCCATCTCATCGAAAGTCTTAAATGATCTCAAGATGTTGGACTTGGGACTTCAAAGACATCTAGTTCAATCCTGTCATTTTAAAAATGTAGAAATTGAGACTCAGAATGGGTCTAGTGAAAAGAGTTCAAACTTAAGACTCTATACACTAAGTTCAGTGTTTTTTTCCTGCCAAAATATATAAGTTGAATTCTTAAGAATTCTGACATCCATTATCCTTCTCTTAATAATACCAATACATGACACCTGAAATGTGCAATTCAATGGAAATTCCAGTGTCCTTACTTTATAAAGGCGTAAATAGAGAAATCAAAGTGGAAAAGTATAGCCAGTACCAACGCATGCAAAAGTGTATGAAATTTCCTTGAAAATTATATCAGTGTTAATCTATATCAGATACATTATACCGATAAAGCCATATCGTGGGAACTTTTCTTTTGGAACACTCTAAGTACAAACGCAATGATGACTTTGGGCTTTTCTTTGCATGGGAATTGTGATGGGTGCCAGCCTACAGACAAGAGTTGGGTCATAGGGTCAGATTTCTAGAAGATTTTGGGAAAGTTGCAGTGGTATGAGGATAAGAATAGTTTTAGAATGAGTGATTGAAGTAATGAGACTGATGAGAGTGATCGGGTTAAATTGCTGCTTTAAATGTGATGGATTCCAAGGGTTAAAAACCTAGCAACAATGAGCTTTCGCCTACGGATTGTGTCTTTAATTCTCGCTTATTTGGGGGAAGTGTGATACCCTATTCAACAACTATATTGAAATAGCAATAGCTGGGGCAAGTGGAGAAAGGAAGTGCTTATCTAACTAAAAATTTAAAATAAGAGTGAAGTACATTATTGAAAATATTGACAGCTTAATTTAAAAGTCTGTAAGTGATTATAACAAAGCTAGTAATTTTCCATTCAAATTCATCCTCCTCAAGACATAGACATTACTAGCGTTTGCTCAGCAGTACTAAAAGGAATCACAGAAACCCAGAAAGAAGGCCTGATATTTCTAATAATACTAGCTTCAAAAACTATCTAGATTTGTTCTTAGATGGAGAATTTTATTTTACTTTTTGGGGATGAAGATTAGCCCTGAGCCAACATCCGTTGTAAATCCTCCTCTTTTTGCTGAGGAAGATTGGCCCCGGGCTAACATCCATGCCCATCTTCCTCTACTTTATATGGGACGCCGCCATAGCATGGCCTGACAAGCAGTGCGTAGGTCCACGCCTGGGATCTGAACCTGCAAACCCCAGGCCGCTGAAGTGGAGCGCGCACTTAACTGTTACGCCACCCATGCAGGACATTTGCCTGATGCTACCAATAAAAAAGGTAAATCAAACATGTTTATATAATCATTTAGTCAAAAGTAACTGTCTCAAGATTGAGACCACTGTTGTTTTCTGTTTCTTGGTTTTTTTTAGACCTAGATGATCCTCAGAGCAATCACCATATGTAAGTTTTTTCAATTATGAAAGAGGAATGACAATATTCAACAAATAGTTTTCTCATGAGAATAATGTATGAGTGAATAAATTTAAATCCTTTTTTGGATGTTCTAATAAAAGATGCTAAACAACACAACAAAACAATTAGTCAACATTAGAACCTATTCTGCTGTCCAGAAAGTGTCATTCTTCTAAATTGCATTCTCTACAAGGATTTTCTCGGTTTGTCCTTATTTTCACTCGTCTGCTTTTCTATTCTTATTTTCTGCATTATTGTTTTCACCAGTTTTTACTACCACTAATCTAAGAGCTCTAGCCTGGGTTAATTTTTGCTAATAACAAAGAGGATTACAGACAAACCGAGCATCGTCTCATTTGCCCACATTGTTCGGTTTATTTTGTGATAGCCATGTTGCAAATTTCTCTTGGTTCTCTCAAGATTCAAACCATACTAAATACGTCTGATGATTTTTTGGATTACTCTGTTAATACTATGGATAATAGCCAGAGTGTAAACAGGTATTTCATATAAAAATATTTTTCAGTTTTATATTTTGGTTTCTTTTCCAGCCCTGTTGAGTGATGATTGACAAATAAAAACTGTATATATTTATACAACATGATTTTTTAAAGGTGTACAAAGTGATGGTTTAATATACACATATATAGGGCTGGCCCAGTGGTGTAGTGGTTAAGTTTGCGTGCTCCGCTACGGTAGCCCAGGGTTTGCAGGTTTGGATCCTGGGTGCAGACCTGCACACGGCTCATCAGGCTGTGCTGTGGCGACATCCCACATACAAAATCAAGGAAGATTGGCACAGATGTTAGCTCAGGGACCATCTTCCTCACCAAAAAAAAAAAAATATATATATATATATATGTGTATATATATATATATACACACACACACACGCACACACACATATGCATTGTGAAATGATTACCACAATCAAGTTAGTTAACACGTCCATCACCTCACATAGTTAACTTTTTTCTGTGTGTATGTGTGGTGTGAACACTTACAATCTACTATCGTAGCAAATTTCAGGTATACGGTACAGTACTATTAACTATAATCGCCATGTTGTAGATTAGATCCCCAGAACTTATTCATCTTGTAACTTAAAGTTTCAGTTTTGTATTTTGTATAATTCACATAGTCAGGCTTGACTTGTGTGGCTGTGTTGAAGTTTGTGTTTAGTTTAGGGCCACCATTTGAAACATGTTTGGTTAACATAGTTGATATGAAGAACAAAGCAATCAATCTACTAATTCTACCAATTCAAGTCCATATAGAAGTAGACAATTACACGCTCAGGAAAGTAGGAACTGTGGGCTGTTTGGTTGACTCTATTAAACATTAAGGGAGAAATTAAAACAATCCAGAATTACCCTTACAATATTTTTTTCCAAAATCCTCAGAAAGGGTCAACAAGCATAGAAATATGAACGTCACTTAACAGATTTGGTTCAGATTTTCTGTCATGTACACAGTTGATATCGTTATAGTTTGATAAGCACTTCAGCTTTAGAGGCAAAATGATTTTTTCTTTCTGTATCCATAGACAAACTCACCGGACACTTTAAAACTTTCTTTTAAAATTTCTGCCATGGACTTTTCTAGCATAATTCCTCCAGATACTGCTGACAATTACTGGAGCTTTCTAAAATTATATAATAAAGAAAACAAAGAAAAAATTTCCTCCCATATGCTTTTTAAAGATCTACGAAAACTTCAACATGGGGAGGCAAATTAAAATATCTCTTTTTTTTTTTTCATTTTTGCTTTCACTGGATATTACTTTTCCCTGGCACTCTCTTATCTGTACTTGGCTAGCATTCCTAAACTTTCTTAACTGCAAAATCTGAATCTGCAAACTGCTTATTCGTTCTCCGGGATTCTTTGTTTTTAATGTTGGTTTTCTATTTTACCACGAACCTATTATACCTGTTCTTAACGGAAATTAGTACATTCTTCTTCTTGTATAATTTTATTTGGGGTCATACCCTGGTGTCCCTGTTGCCTTATTCTGTAGTGTTCTTTTCACATTTCTGTGTTTCTGCTTATCACATATCAGCGTTCACTGTATTCAGAAAGTACTGACACTAAAAATGAAATGTTTGGAATGTAGGAGAGAATCTACTGTTTCTCTCATAAAACTCCTGAAAACTCTATTGAGGCATGTACTATTAAGAGCGTTTTAGATACTTTGAGGACCTTGCTTAACCTCATATCATTTATTATACTCTTCCCCAAACGGGAAGCCGTACGGGGGCACTCATAGGAGCAGCTGAAATGTTTATTGTAGCAGGATGGAATGATATTCTTTATTCACAGATGATGTGTCTTGGCAAGGAGTATTTTGTTTACTTTCTTTTTTGCATTTTTCTTTGCTGTCAATATACTTAGTACCAAATGTGGATCTTAGGCTGGAATGTAATGAGTACATATCATGTCTCTGATTTGGGGTCGGAGCTCTCCATATCTTTAAGGGAAAAGGAAAGTAATGTGCAGTATTTACCGTCAAGATAGGACATCTTTTCAGCATGGCTATAAAGTTGAACATTCACTCATTCATCCATTTGATAAACATATATTAGGCTTCTAGTACGTCTCAGGCTCTATCACAGGCATGGTGATGTAGAGATATTTAAGATATTGTCGTTGTTCTGAAGAATCTTCTTGACAAATGGGAAAGATAGACATGCATAAATACAATGCAATGTAATGTACCAAAAAAATGGTGTATACAAGTTGTCATGGGAGCATATTTCTGTCCACATATTTTTGTGAAATGCTCCAGAGTGTTCTCAGCTCATAAGTTCATCTAGGAATTGGCCTGTGCAACCTCCAGTCTGAGGAAGATTATTTATGATCTTTCAAATCCTTTATTTCAAAGCCCAGCTAAAGCTAGACAGATGTGGGGATTTGGGCATTAGGTCTGTGGTGTTGGGTGCTTGTTAGACAGTGGATGTCCTTTTTCCTGCTCATGCCTGTGGCCATCACAGTTACCAGCCTAATGTTGACACTGGCTGGAGTTCTGGGTCTGTGGCCCTTAGGCAAACCCCAAGTTGGTTAGCCTTATTTTCAGGGTTTGAGATGATCACAAAGGTGATGATCCGTCACTGCAGAGGTCATTATGGTAGCTGGAAACGCCTACTTTCCTCCATTACCAAGTCTACAACTCTCATTTCTGTCACCACCATTCAGGTGAGGTGGCCATTCCCGCCACACTTGGCATCCTTGTCCCTACAATGGCTCTCTCTGAGAAAGAACTTCTTCCTGCCGGTCCTCTAGGAAATGAACTGAGATTTTATAGATGTGCAGACCCATGGGTTGGGTTAACCTTTTGTGCTTTAGAGAAAATCAGCACCAAAGAAAAACTGAGGTTTTTCTGGGGCAAATGTCTCTGGGGCTTTTCAAACACTGACCCATTTAACTGCACGTAGGCAGAACCATCATTGTTGGCTCCTTCTTCTAAGAGGCTGAATTTTGACTGAAAACATTCGCTCCACTTTGGTGAGTGATAAGAATTATCAAGTTTAGTCTCATCTTCACATTGTGTGAAGAAGACCTCTTATGAAAACTCTACTCCCACCTCCAGCCCTGCGGGTCATCTCTCCTCCCTTTTTAATAACATCCAGTGCCAGATAGGGGTTAGTGAGGGACAGCATTATCAATGAATGGTCTGATTCCAGAGGATGACTGAAGTTCCAGAGAATGCTTATTTTATTTTAGCCCATTTATTTTGGTCAGTAGAGATAGGCTTTGACTCAGCTGACTTTATTTCTTCTTGCCATGAGTGATTATAAATCTAGAGTGTTTGAGAAAGTTCAGGATCTCAAATTCAAAATGAGCTACTTTTTCTCACATCCTTCCATATCGCCTCAAAAGATATACATTTTGAGGTGTACACAGGCTGTGATTGCTTGGGAGAAGATAAAGGAAATTTCGTTATATAAGGAGACATTCAAAGTTACCCTGAGGAGGAGTTTTCCTGTGGCCCTATGGAATCCTCTGGTTATCAAATCCTCTCATGGAAGGTCCGTTGTGGGTGTGCCCCAGTTGCTAATCTAGATGTTTTATGTACAGGTCCACATTTCTCTGCAACAGAAGCAGTTATTATTATTATTTTTTTAATTACTACCATCTACCATTTGGGAAATCCTGCTTCCTGTTTAATGGGATTAATCTCACCCCAGGATTTGCCTCTGTTATCCTAGCAATACATGTGACCAAATCGTATGAAATGGCCAATATTCAATAAGTTTTGATGTCTGAAAATGACAATTTCATGGGTGTAAGGTTAATACTTCCTGAATTGTGATCTAGTCTGTCTAGTCTGTCTGGAATTGTGCTCCAGATGTTACAGAGAACAGTTCAGTGTGGCCACTGGCACTCCAGGTTCTCCTGAAGAGCTGAGATGATTGTGGTCTCTCTAAGTGTGCAACTTTTCAAGGTGTCCCCACCAGTGGGAGTTGCAGACATGCTTGCATGCTTATATCCAGTCAACAGCTGTTGAATCTCTCTCTCCCTCTCTCACACAAACACACACACACACACATTTTGAGAGCAAAAGTTAATTCAGTAATAGGGAGCAAGAGAAACTGCCCCATAATTTGAAAGGCAGCTTCTTTTGCAAATAAGTTAGTACCTGACATTTTTATGTAGAGCTGTGCTAGTTTCTTTTAGTCCTCTCCTTACTTTCTTAGCCATTCCCTTCGCCACACCATGACCTAGCCAAAAACTTGAAATTGATGCATCTGAAGGGGACCATTTATTATTTTAACAGGACCCATCTACCACTCCCGTTCCTGTGTGGTGGTGAGGATGGAAACAGATCATGGCAATGCCTTCGTTAATTCAGAATGAGTTACTGCTGTTAGTTTGTCCAGTGCATCTTAATATGTTTGCCTTCCCTATTTATTTCATCTCTTCTTTTCTGCATTATGAGCAAGTAGGCTGATGTTTTGACTTTTTGTCACTAATGAGAACATTTGGTCACATGTGGATGGCCATTCAGCTACTGAGTGAAGAAAAGTCCCCAAGTCCTAGCCTTGACTGTACAGCAATATAAGGAAATTTCAGATTATTTGGAAAACACCACTTGATAGGTTGCTGAGCCTTTCCCTACACATCACATCTTTTCATGTAACAGAAACAGCATGGTAAAGTCGAAGATGACTCGACTTCGAGTTGTAGTTCTCTCTCTGGGTTCAGATTCTTCTAATTGCTAGCTGGGGAAAGCTTGGGCAAGCCACTGAGCCATCACCAGTCTCCATTTCTTGACTCATTGTGAGGGTTAAGAGAGAGAGTAATTACACCAGCTAAGATCTGTAGAGCATATCCTGCTCACATATTTTAACTCACTGAATCCTCACTCAACCCTGTGGAGTAAGAACTCTTATTATCCCCTTTTAATGGATGAGCTAACTGGGGCATAGATGGTCAAGTAACTTGTTCAGAATCACACAGCTAGAAGTGGAGGAACCAGGACTTGACTCCTGCATGTCTAGCTTTGGAGTCAAGAACTTCATCACTATCTTTGAGTACATAGAGTATACACTACAAGGCATAAAACAACTATCAACTCGAGGTATGGACTCTGGCTTGACTGCTAACACTAAGAGACTGATCAAAGTAAGCTCACTTTCAGGCTTCCCTTAGTCTTCTTTTTCCTTGACAAACTACCTGACTTTCTTTAAGAATTTTCTCCTGTATTAATTTGAAAAATTGAGATGTTTTCAAAGGCAAGTCCAGGTCCAAGTGTGAACCTCTGACTCGCAAGTTCCTGTTAGTTGTTCTGACTTAAGTGAAGTCTGCTTTCAACACTGTCCTACTTGCCTTTGGTGCTCAATTCTCAAATGTCCCCGGTGTCCCCAACCACTGGGCCCGGACTCTTTAGCTCCCTCAAGGCCCTTTTGTTCCCTCCTTTTTGAGCCACATTTTCTCAGAAACACGTCTTCTGACTCATTCTTTCCAACTCCAAGGACTTACCTACTTGCTTGCTTGCATCATTTCAAGGCTACATACTTGTTCCTGAAGGACAGTCTAAAATTGTGGTGAAACTTATATACTTCTCCTAGGCAACTCAAATGAGCTTATGAGAAGCCTTTTGGAAACAATAGTGGAAACAACACAAGCTCTAGAGGCAGAGTTAGGTTCCAATTCTGTCTCTACCACTTTCTAGCTCTGTGCCCCAAGGCAAATCATTTAACTTCCTGACTCTCAATTTCCTTATCTATAAAATGGGAATAATAATAATAGTGGCTCAAATATCTGAATATTTGTCAAGAGGTAGAAACTCGGCTATGCGTATAGATTATCTCATTTTTTCATCACAACATCCTATGCTGTAGGTCTAAAACTGTACAGGTCAGGCCTGAGTGTTTGAAAGGATAAACAAATCACCTAAGATCTGACAGCCAGTAAATGTTGGAGCTGGAATTCAAAGCTGGGTCTGCCTGACTGGAGAGCTAATGTTCTTATCTTTTACTGAATACTTACTGCTTGTTATATGCACTAATAACTTCTTAAGACATTTGTAAAATTTAAATGCAATAATGTATCTAGCATAGAGCCAGGCACATTTCCTTAAGAAATATCAGTTGCCTTTCCTCTGCCCCCTTTCCCAAAGGCCCTCCAATGATGGGAAAATCAGCTTTGGCAGGCAAGATAGGGGAGCTATTTTTGGCTGGGTGAGTGGGGATGGAGAAGAGGAGGACTGGGAGCTTTTCTGCATCTCAAATCAAACCAGGCTGGCAGCTTTCAACTCTGTCTATACATAGGCCTGGTTGGCCGGCCTTGTTGGTTGTCTTTATTTAGAATCTCATGTCCTTTGTTGAACCCTGTAACCTGAGAAAGAGTGAACAACTGGAGGAAAAATGAAAAAGATTAATGGATTAAAATATATTTGTAAAAAATTCCTATAGGAATTGGAGTTACTTAGCCTGGTGAAGAGAAGACTGGGGGATATAATTCTTTGACTTTGTAAAGGATTATATTATTGATAATGGCAACATGTGTTTCTCTAAAGGTGAGAGGTTAGACTTGATGACATCCATGTCCTTTCAAAATCTAAAATTTCACGTGGCTATGAAAATGAAGAATGTCGAGTTAAGATTAGAATAGAAATTTGAGAACCATGAGCACGTAAGGACAGTGAAAACCCAATCTAAAGTTTTCTTGTTTTTGGATACTTCAGGTATGTTATAGGTCTTTCCTTCTTCCTGTGATAGATCGTCCAGTCTATTTAGGTGGGAAATAGTCATCTATATTGTGTGTCTCAAAATGTAGCTCTTTTAATCCTTCATTGATATAAGCAGTTCTGTGATTGTTTTCATATGAAGGCATAATTTTTCCTTTTAAAAATATGAATATATATTTTGTATTCTGTAAATGGTCACACAATAAACCATTTTCGTCATTTGCACCATAGCATCAATTAGTTTAACAGCTCTATTCAGCTGAGTAAGCACAAGTTTAAAAGAAATTGAAGTATTGTTCCAAGAATATTATTTAGGTAAGACTGGAGGGGTTAGCATAATTCAGAAAACTTGGGAAGCTAAGTGGCATCATGAAGACAATGACGCCATTCAGGAGAGAAGATCAAAGGAGCTCATTGGAGGATGGGAGAATACACAATGGCACTGATGCTTTCCTTTAGTTTATCATTTAATCAACCACGATCATGTACCAAGCACTGAGACAGATGCTGGAAGCACAAAGGTTAATAAGACATGTCTCTACACCTGACAACTATATTAATTACGGTAGCACTGGCTGCTGTAACAGTCTACATTTATATTTATATATATATAATAGTTCAAATGCAAAAGTATATTTCCTTCTCTTGTAATGGTCTAAGGTGATGTTCCTGGTCAGTGAGTAGCTCTTCTATATGTGGTCCTTGAGAGACCAAGTCTCCTTCAAACTTATGTCTCCACCATCTTCTGGGCCCCATCTTCAGTGACACTCAGCAGTAGAAGGGGGAAGCAAATGTAGAGGAGGACTTCTTTCTTCTTAAAAGTGACTCATCTCACTTTGGCTCACATTCCATTGTGACAACTAGTGACATGGCCCCAGCTAATTGCAAGAGTGGCTGGAAAATATATCCTACCTGCTTGAGCATGAAGAAAAGGAAACAGTTTTGGTGAACAGCTAGCGTTCTCTGTTACTCAAACTCAGAACCAATTTTGCGCAAAAGTTACCAGCGCTCCCGTGAAGTTTGCCTGCTCCACCATGCCAGTTCTGCATACATAAAAATCCCATGAGCCCTGTGCAAGGGCATCATAAGATTTAACTTCCCAGCAGATTTACATATTGTATCTTCCTATCCATCACTCTTCCTTTCTCCCTTCCTCTACCCACCATGCTTGCATCCCTATGGCTTGGGGCTACTCTCTACCCTACAAGTCCTGCAGGCTAGGAGTTGGCAAAATATGGGCCCACAGGACAAATCCAGCCTGCTGCCTGTTGTGGTACAGCCTGGGAGCCAGGAATGGCTTTTACATTTTTAAATGGTTGAAAAGAAATCTAAAGAGGAATAATATTGCATAACATGTTAAAAAATTATATGAAATTTGAATTTTAGTGTCCATAAATAAAGTCTTATTGGAACACAGCTGTGCTCCTTTGTTTACGTATTGTCTATGGCTGCTTCTGCCTATAATCACGGAATTAAGTAGTTGCAACAGAGATTGGTCCATAAAGCCTAAAATGTTTGCTGTCTGGCCATTTACTGAAAAAGTTTGTGAACCACTGGTCTAGGTCACAAGACAGTAGAAGGCCTCTACTGTAGGACAAAAGTAGGATAAAGAAGCTGTAAGCGTGCTGTAAGCATGGTAGAAGAGCAGACAAAAGGTAAGTGGAGACCAGGCTTTTGATCCCTGTTATCAATAATAAAGAGACAGAAAGGAGAAGATGATCAAAGTTAGGAGAAGAGACCTGTATTATGTCCACGTCAGGAAAGGAAAAGAGATCAAGACATAATGAAAATAAATGTGCCTGCCAGGAGGAATTCAGAGGTGGGACCCAGAATCTGGAGCCCTCTCCTAGTATTTCGTTTGTGCCTCTTTTATCCTTTTGTTTGGCTGAGGAAGAGTAGCCCTGAACAAACATACGTGTCAATAAATATTTCTCTACTTTATGTATGGGTCGCTGCCACAGCATGATTGGCGAGTGGAGTAGGTCCACACTTGGGATCTGAACCCGTGAACCCAGGCCACTGAAACAGAGTGCACCAAACCTAACCACTAGGCCATGGGGCGGGCCCCTTTTTATCTTTTTTTACTTTATATTTGTGTGCAGGCTTAATCTCTCTAGACTATGTTGTTTTACCTTTTTATCTTCTGTAACACCTAGATGAGTGCCTTGTATTCAATGGGTACTCAGAAAATATTGAGAGTGAGTGAATAAGTGAATGAAAGGAATCTAGGCTGCTGCTCATTTGTATGGCAGCTTTGTGAAAATTTGAAAAAATTGACAAATTTGGGCATATGCAGTCCCATGGGCAAATGCCTTGGCAAAAAGAAGATGATCTGAATTTAACTACCTCTCGCCCTCTAGTCTAGCACCCATGTGCAGGGCAGAACTACACAGAGAGACACAGTGACCTTGAATGGAGTAACATGGACACTTCTGTTGGGCAAGACCTTGAGCACACTTGCAACTTAGCAAGACTCTCACTTATACTCATCTATACACATGGCAGGTGTCCGGCCTCCCAAACAGGTCCGAAGTAGAACAATGCAAAGCGATTGTCAGGTTGTTTGCCTCCAGCCATATAAGTTGCTTGGTACAAGTATAACTCCTCAAATATTCAGACACTGATCAACTTTCAGCTTAAAGGATGACCAAGCACTCGTTTAGAGGGAAAGGTTATATGCCATAAAAATACTTCATGCCAGATATTGGAGTAGTGTAGAAATTGGAGCCTATATAAATACCTTGGTGCTGTTCCATTTGGATACATGCCACAAAAAATAACCTAGAGTAGTTCTGAAAAAGTGTCAATAAATCATCTATTTAGCTTGACACTGCAATGTACCAATTTATTTCTTTTGTAAGCTTAAGTGCTCTTCAAAGCCAGGCAACTTTAAAGCCCTAATTTGAAATTTATCCTCACGTAGGCCCCAAGCATGAACGAAAACTAGTTCAAAATTAGGGGAGGAGGCTCAACTTCTGCTGGACTAAAATAACTGACATTTCAATGGTTCGAATGCAGTATCCATGAAACTAACAGGATTTTGAACGAAAGGCTTATGCAATTTCTTCCAATATATGATTTCTTCCCATGAATGCCCTAGCTGTTTGAGTAATTCCACTGTCATTTTTTTACTCTTCCTTTTCCTTCTTTCTCTCCTTTTCTATAAACTTGTCTTCTCCTTTGATTGCACCTCTGTTATTCTAACTGGCTGGTTAGTAGTCTCTGGGTACATTGCTAAGCCATGTGACAGTGACCCCAGAATGAAGAGGTTGGTAATTAGTTTCCTATAGCATTATGTCGGGGTGAAGAAAAGATTCCCAGTGTGGAAGAAACTTGGAACTTATCAGCTTAAACAAAAGATTTCTTCACCCAAGGTCTTCAACATACTAATGACCGTGGGGATGCTTTAGGGTGTGGGCACACATGTAGCGTACAGTGTCAAACAAAATCCAGAAACTTGTTTGACTTAACCTCTTTTGATGGAAAGAATAATGTCCTGGAGAGCCCATTTTGTGATACAGTGCTCAGTGTGACAGCCTCATTTTCAGAGCCAGGAGAAAATGATGGGTCAAAGACAAATCTACACCCGGGACAAAATTTTAAAGAGCTGTTTATTCATAAACTTTGTGTCAAGAGAACTCATCTGTGGTCACTTTTGCTTCAGCAGGTGTACAAAGGTGTAAGAAAGGAGAGTATGTTTTATAGAATAAAAAGAAGAAATACTGAGACAATCTTTGATTGCCAACTATTCCATTAGGGTGGGATTTTGGAAGTGGGGAAGACTTTTAATTGGCCATCAGGTATATATGGCCTTTCTTGGTTGCTACAAGGGGCAAGTGAGCAGTATGGGGACATTTCAAAAGAGGAAAATCAAGTGGGGGTTGATTAGGTGCTTTGCCATCAAACTGTCATACTATTCCTTACAGGAGGCAGCTGAGTGACAGGCAGCTTCTCAGATAGGACAATGAATCAGAATATTTGACACTGGGTCAAAGTGAAAGGAAACATTTCTATGTTCCAGGCAGTGTGCTAAGTCCCGCACATAAACTTTCCACATGCTATTTTACTTCATTTAATATGCCAAACTTTGAGGGACATATTATCATTCCATTTTACACATAAGGAGAAGTGAAATATCTAAGTTTATGGCAAGGAAGTCATGGAATTCAGTCTCTCGTCTGTCTGGCCTGAAACTTCTTCCTAATACACCAAATTTTTTCTCCTACTGAACTCTGGTATATTCAGAATCTATGAGGATTTGACATTATTATGTCTTCCACAAGTCACAAAAACAGTAAACTCCAAAGGAAGGCCAAATTTGGGTTATACTGAAATATTGTTGAATTAAGAATTACTTGTAGCAGATGAGATATTAATCTGGTTATTTCTACCTGAAGTCTCTTTTTGGGAAGAGGTTTGTGTATTTCTGTTCTAATGATATTTGCTGTTATGGTATTTGATCTAAATTGTTCCTTGGGCCTTTGAAGGTTCTCAAATACTTCAATGGTGGATTAAGGTGAAGCTTAGAGTAAGGAAAAAGAAATCATATTGTTCTTTGTTTGGCTTCAAGGTTCTTAATGATTGAATTCAACCCAACTTTTCCAAATATACTTTACATCTTCCCCTCTCTTCCACAACTCACATCCTCTTCTTCAAAAAGACATCTACCTTTACCTTACAGAAAATCTGTTCTTGTTTCTATTCTGTTCCTAGCCCTTTCTGTCCTCTTTCTTTCTGCATTGCCTTCTCCATCATTCAGAACCCAGCTCAAGCCTTTATGTAGGCCATGTACAGTAGTGGACAGAACAAAGAAAAGTGGTTCTTTTATAGAGTGGCTTTTTTTTTTTCAATTATGGAAAATTCCATACATACATAAAAGTAGAGTGAATAACATAATTAACTGTCATCAACAATTGTCTCCCAGCTTTAGCATTGTAAACATTTTGCAGATCTTGGTACCTATTTGCTCCCAGCATGGCTTTCTCCCTTACCCTGCCATAACAACATTGAATAGCAGTCAGAGATGACATTCTTGTCTTTTTCTCAATCTTATAGGGAAATTGTTCAATATTTTATTATTAGTTATATTAACTGTAGGTTTTTGTTCATGCTATTTATCAAATTGAATAAGATTTTTTCTATTTCTAGTTTTCTGAGAGTTTTTAACCTTGAAAGGCTGTTAAATTTTGTCAAATGCTTTTTCTGCATCTATTGAGTGATCGTAGTTTTTCTTTCTTTAGTCTGTTAATATTGTGTATTTTATTGATTTTTTTGAGTGTAAACTAATCTTGCCTTCCTAGGACAAATCCTAAGTGAGTATAACGTATTACCCTTTTTATATATTGCTGTGTTTGATGTCCTCACTTTTTTTTTTTTTTTTTGTGAGGAAGACCAGCCCTGAGATAACATCCAATGCCAATCCTCCTCTTTTTTGCTGAGGAAGACTGCTTCTGGGCTAACATCCGTGCCCATCTTCCTCCACTTTATATGGGACGCTGCCACAGCATGGCTTAACAAGCAGTGCATAGGTGCGCACCCGGGATCCGAACCGGCGAAGCCCGGGCCACCACGGTGGAGCGTGCGCACTTAACCGCCTGTGCCATCAGGGCGGCCCCATGATGTCCTAATATTTTGTTAAGGAGTTTTATGTATATCGCATTCTAGTGGTCTTTAGTTTTGTCTTCTTGTAATTTTTTAGTTTGATTTGGGTATCAGGGTAAGGTTAAGGATCATAAAATGAGTTAGGAATTATTCCCGAAAATTCTATTTTCTGAAAGAGTTTGTGTAAGATTTGTATTATTTCTTCCTCATATCTTTGATATACAGTCATGAACCACTTAACAACAGGGATACGTTCTGAGAAATGCATTGTTAGACGATTTTGTCACTGTGTGAACATCATAAAGTGTACTTACACAAACCTAGATGGTATAGCCTACTACACACCTAGACTACATGGTACTAATCTTATGGGATCACAGCCGTATATGTGTTGCGTCATTGACTGAAATGTTATGTGGCGCACAAATGTACTTCACTGGCAAAACCATCCTGACTTGGAATTTTCTTTGTGGGAATGTTTTTTTGAAATTATTACAAATTCAATTTCCTCACTAGATAAAACTTATTCATAGATAGATAGATAGATGGAAGGCTATTCATGTATACATATTTTTTCTATTCATTATCAGTTTTGGAATGGTATGATTTTCAAGAAAACCACTTTAAATTTCATCTAAGTTGTCACATTTACTGGCATAAAATCATTTTTTTTTGTGCTCACAAAGCTAGTAAGTGGCAGAAGAGCAAAACAACCCAAGTCTTCCAAACTCGTCTAGTGCTTTATCTCCTATCCTACCATATGACATAAATGATGGCTTAATTAACTCGGCAGATACTTGTTGATCTCCTACCATGTACCAAAATTTTTGCCATGCCATGGAAACACAGATGATTAAGAAGATATCTTTGGCTTCAAGGAGCCCATAGTTTGGTAAAGGAGATAAACTTATAAATAGATTGGCTTCTTTTGATACAAAGTAATACAGGCTTCCATAAATTGAATATCCCAGAAGAGGAAGTGATTAACTCTGGAAGTGGAGGGATCAGAGAAGGGTTTATAGAGAGGGCAACATTTACACGGGGCCCTAAAGAACTATGGGAATATCCCAGGTGGAAAATACTTCTAGATAGTGAAAAGTGAATGTATAAAGGCAGCAAGATATGAAAGGGCAAGCTGTGCTCAAGGAAGAGTGACAAATCTGAGCCAGTGGAGATGTGCTCAGAGAGAGTTTGAGAGGTAGGTGGAGGTCAGATTTTGAAGGGTCTAGCCTTATATGCCTGTTGGTTACTATTGGGGAAGCTAGTGGGATTCCTTAAGTAGGGAAATGACATGATCAAGATGTAGAGATTGGATAGAACTGGCTATATTTCTCAAAAATTGCTTTGGACCCAGATGCATCCGAATCACCTGGGCATGTTCATTAAAAATGCAGATTCCTGAGTCTACTCCTAGTCCTGAGCAGACTCATTGGGATCAGGCTAAGGAATGTATATTTTACACCTCTCAAATGATTCTTAGTGCACACTAAGATTAGAAAATGAATTGGAGTAGAGCTTTGGTTTTCAAACTATTCTCTGGTCCAGGTTCTCCTGAACTTCCTTCAAACAAAGCATCTCCTCTTCTGTTTTCCATATTGAAAAGTCACATAAAATTTTAGATTAACAGAAGGTTTCTACAGCTAAAAATAATTTGAAAGCCGTGGGACCAGAGGTTGGAGAAACTAGTGTTTTATAAACCATTTGGAAGCTGCGGCAGTGATTTCTAAGTGCCTGTGAGGAGTGCCAGAAGGAATGGAGAAGACAGGGCTGGACTCAAACATCACTTCCAAGGTAAATCAACAGAACTTCTAGAAGGGCTGTAGAGAGTGGAGAAGCAAAGGGAGCCTAGGATTACTTCCAGTAGCATTGCTGGTTTAAGTCCCTAGAACCTATATTTGTACATCTTTTCCACTTTTTGATTCTTGTCAACTCAACAGTGAGAACAGAAAATCACTGAGTATAAACTACAAGATCCTCATATATTTCCAAGTTGTCAGTTTACTCACCATAAGCCACTTGCTTAGCAGGTTAATCCTCAAACTGACTGTTTATCATGCAGTATTACCACCTCTCATTGTAAAGAGCCTAGATTTGCTTTAAAAATAAATGCCTCTCTCATCTAGAGAATGGGTAGGCATGAACTGGAAAATTATGTTGTTATAATGATTCAGTGCCAAAATTCTGCTCTTTTCTGGAACAGCGAGCCAAATTTACTGCTCTGTTCTTGAGCAGGAAGAATTCATAATCAAAATAAAATAACAAAAAAACTTAGAGTTCAAAATAAATAATTTTACAAGCTTGGAAAGGAGACTGTTTTCATGATCTTCAAGTCTTTTTGTTTTGCTTTGTTTGTCTGCCTTTTATTTTAAAAACATGTTTAACAGTTGGCTTAAGTTAGCCGGCTGACCAGAATAAAGCAAGTTGGACCTTTATTGTTTTGGTTCACGTATTGCTCAGAGGTTCCTAGCAGCACCAATTGGATAAAAGAGGGTCACAGTGACTTTCACTGTTGGATGGTGACAAATAAACAACCTCTTCGTAAAACTGATCAGCTACCTATGTGCTTACCTGTTTGCATAGGAGAAGAAACACTAAACACATTGAGCTTCCTAATGCTCAATTAAGTAGATAGGCTTATTTCTTTGGCTTTAGTGAAATCAACTCCTAGGCCCAATGGCAAAAACATCTCATCCTGTTATAATCTTCATGGCTGATGAGAAGAAATAAAAATCTGTTATTATATCCTTCTATAAAGTACCCTAAACAACATCATTGATTAAATCTGTTATCAAAATACGACCTAGGGCAAATACCTAGAAGGTAGTAATGAGATTACCTTCACTTTATTCTTTCAGATTAATTTAAATGTACCAATAATTTAGGTCACTGAATACAAGGGCAATCAGGAAGTTAAATGTTAGCACATCACAGAAACAAGGTTTAGACAAATGGGCTTCCTCCAGGTATGCATTCTGAAGGGGCTCAAGATACAACTCTGCTTCTTTTTAAAGATGTGATCTTGGTAAAAGCTCTTGATTTAGCCTTAGTTTCCCAATCTGTAAAATGGAACTAAAGCACTATTTCAAGAATAAAGATATTATAGATAAAATATATAGCCTGTAGAGCACTCAACAAATTTGTGTGTTTATTAATGTTTGTTAGGCTCTGAGTGGCCAGATTGGTGACCTAGAAGTTGAATGTGAAAGTTTTTGTTCTTGTTCCAGTCTGAAGACAGATTCAGCTGTTCTTATTAAGTCATATTTCCCCAGCTCTGCAGTTTTTGTATTTTCTCGATTCTTTCTTCCAGATAATTTATGGAAAGTTAAACTGGAACAATAATGATTGCCAACAATTGTGAGACATTTCCAATCTATAAAGCACTTCCATAGACCTTGTCTTTTTGGATCTTCACACTATACTTTAAGGAAACATTTATATTTCCCAGCTTATAACGTGGACACAGAGGCTCAGAGAGGTCATAACTTGTGTAAGATCATATAACCAATACTGAGTCCAAGGTACGCGTACTTTCTGGCAATATAAAATGTGTTCCTTCTGTGCATATATTCATATACAAGTTCAAGGTAACTGTGAAACTTATCAGCCAAATTGGGACATGTTTGCGAGTGAAATGAGGCAGCATTAATAATTACACCAGGACCACAGAGATAAATTGGGACTGTTTTGGGCAAATAGGAACATGGATTCTTCTTGATAAATCCAAGTTCCATGAGACTGGATGGTCTCCCAATCAGTCTCATTTTTAGACTACCCTCAACAGATTAAAAACAGTATTTTTAAACTGAACCTTAGAGAAAAGGTTTCCGGGAAAGGAATGTAAATTTTTTGGTCAAAGGGCAAGAGAGCACCAAAAAATTGTTGGATTTCAAATTGCATTTTGTCTCTTTGTATAGGAGATATTTTGTCATTTTCTCCTCCTTAGTCAGACTCCATGGGATATAATTTGGGTCAACACTGAAAATGCCCACAAAAGGAAAGAATCATTATTTGTTAAGGAGATGACTAAAAAATGTATTGAAAGACTATAAAAATTTAGTAAACAGGATTTTCAAGGCAACCTGGGGTTGTTTAGCCAATACACTAAGTTCCAGAGAAGCTACAGTGATCTTTAAAGATTAAAGGCTAACTGTATTTATTGTCTTCTGTTTTCCACCTATCTTTGTTGATAATGGGTCAAGGAAATACGTAAAATCTGTAATATCACAAGAGAACATATAAGGATAATGAAGGATTTTTTAAGAAATATTTTCAATGAAGGAAGGAGTGATGAGCTGAAAATGGATTTCAATTGCCTATGGATGCTGCTAGAAGGTCCCTCCCCCATTCCTCTCTCCCTCTCTTTCTTCTCCCATTCCTTCCTTCCTTCCTTCCTTCCTTCCTATCTCCCTCCCTTCTTCCTTCCTTTCTTGATATTTTTCTCTTTTTCTCCTAAAGCCTAGAACTGTACTTTGTACTTAGTAGGATTCTAATAATACTTGCTGATTGATTGATTCTTTTTCTTTTTTTTTAATTGACTAGTTGGCCAACGTTTCAAAAAGTGCCCTTCTAGGCCTCAAATTTGTATCATCCTTCCCAGCAAGATGGGCAGCACAACATTGTTCAGTGCTTCTGTGCTTCTGGTCTCACACGGATGTTATGAAGAGCCATTTAGTGTTGTCTGACAATTACTTTGCACCTCATCAAGGGAGATTCTAGGCACGTATAACCTACTATTATTTCTTGGCTATTTGACAATTTCTAGTCTTCATGAAAACAAAATGTAAATCACTTCAATAAAAGTTATCCCAGACATTCTAGGCCATTGAGGGAGGAAGGGAGGAGACTGTTTCTAAATTTAAAAAAGGAAGAGAAATTGTAAATAAGTAACTGAGAAAGCTTCGTATCACACTTCATCTATTATTTCCTTCCTCCTTCAGTGAGTCAGTTTAACAGTGAATGAAGGGAATGGAATAGATAATACTTCTAACACAGCATCTACTTTACTTCGGTTTTTAAATTCTGACTCCATTACTTCCCACCAATGTGACCTTGGCAGGTTACTTAAACCGTTTACAACATGAGAATAACAAGAGTCCTCTCAAGGGGTTATTGCTGAGATGAAATGAGGTAATACAAGTTAGGCCCCTGGAAGAGTGACCAGCACATAGTAAACATTCAAAAATTATGACATTACTCAGTTTATTAGGAGATATTTTTCCTTTGATGGTGTTCACGTGGTTCCTGATAGTCTTGTCTTCACCAAGGTAGACTGTGTGGTTGTCTGGGTAATGTTCTTCTAGATATTCTTCCAAGGAACCCCCAATCTTACTCGACGTGCTCACCAGTGCCCGAAGGCCAAGACCTCTCACTCTTCAAACGCCTAAAGAGGCAACCTTCCAGACTCTGGTCTGAGTTCAAAAAAGGACTTAAAAAGAGAACAATTTTTGACACTGAAAAAGCCAGAGTGTCTAAGTATTTCCTGGGAGTAAGAACAAAGGCAGAAGGAGAAAGGGAGAAGGCAAAAAAGACCACATTCCACAGTACCAAAACAAATCTGAACCTCAAAATTTCACCAACATCCCAGCACCTCAGTTATTTCATTCACCCAAGGCACAGGAAAGTGAAGAAAGAACAAGAAAGTAATGCAGCCCACGGGGCATTTTCAGGACAAAGAAGATTCCCAGGGCTGCAAATTTCCTAAGTAACACCTGGGGATAAGTTGGTGCACATGAATGAATATTCCATTGTTGTTTTGAGGATTAATATGTAAGTATCTTGCTTCAAGAATGAAGGGTGACGTCAGTCAGGAAAAAAACCCTGAGAATCCCAGAACTTATTGCTCCAATTAGGCAGGAAGACACGTTAGAGCATGAAAGATTGGGTAATAATTCATACCTGCTGTGTTTCAATGTTAACCATGAGCCTAAAAGTAGACTACCCTCACTTAAGCATGAATTCCTTTTACACAATAGCTCAAGGCCTTGAATATTTAATTGCATTTTTTTCTTTAAGAAAATTACTTATAAGGAAATGTTGAAAAATAATCTCCCTAGAAGAAAAAGGTTGTACCTCATGAAAAATAAATCTGGGTAAATTGAGTTATGAAAGATCTATTCCAGTAGGAGCAGAAGCTTTGAAGTCCTTTTCCTGTTCAAAAACAAAAACTCAACTTCCCAGACGATAAATTTACAGCACAATAGGCTTTCTGGTATCACCGGAGCCTGCAGTCAGTCTGGGCTTCCGGGTCATCCTGGGTTTAAACCTGACTTACTGTCACTCTCCCTTCAAAGATCCTGGCACTTCTACTGTTGAAGAGGAGCTCTTAGAGGCTTTAAAGAACTTGTTTCTTTTTTTTTTTTTTTTTTTTTTTTTTTTTGTGAGGAGATCAGCCCTGAGCTAACATCCGCCAATCCTCCTCCTTTTTTGCCGAGGAAGATGGCCCTGGGCTAACATCGGTGCCTATCTTCCTCCACTTTATATGGGACGCCGCCACAGCATGGCTTACCAAGCAGTGCGTCGGTGCGCGCCCGGGATCCGAACCAGCGAACCCCGGGCCGCCGCAGCGGAGCGCGCGCACTTAACCGCTTGCGCCACCGGGCCGGCCCCAAGAACTTGTTTCTTTTTGTGAGAAAGTATCTTGGTCTTAAACGCTGTGCTTGGCTTCTTTCTAAGAAATGAGTCTTGGAATAAGGACCTGGAAGGTCTTACTCTGCTGACCAGGAGGTAGGATTCTACAATGGCTATGAGTGTGGAATTTAAAATCTGATGGCCTGGGTTCAAACCTGGTTATGCCAATTCCCTAGACCAGTGAACTTGGGAAAATTGTTTCATTCCCTAAGACTTAGCTTCCTCAATTGTAAAGAGGATAATATTACCTGATAGGGTTCCAGTGGGGGTTAAAATGGGAAAATGCAAATAAAATGCATAGCATATGGCAGAGCATAAAATGAGCACTCAAGGAGAGGTAACTATTATGGTTAATTCTAAACATCTTAGGATGTAAAGTATTTGTGGAGGCTCTTTTGACCAATAGTTTAACTGAACTGCAATAAGAATAGATTTACTCATTTGTATATTAACAAACAAAAGATTTATGAGGGCCTTCTTTTTTTTTTTTTTTTTGTGAGGAAGATCAGCCCTGAGCTAACATCCATGCCAATCCTCCTCTTTTTGCTGAGGAAGACTGGCCCTGGGCTAACATCTGTGCCCATCTTCCTCCACTTTATACGGGACGCCGCCACAGCATGGCCTGACAAACGGTGCGTCGGTGCGCGCCCGGGATCCGAACCCGGGCCACAAGCAGTGGAGGGTGCGCTCTTAACCGCTCCGCCATGGGGCTGGCCCCAATATGAAGGCCTTCTAATGGCAAGGAGCAAGAGAGTAAGGCCCTATGAAGGATTTGTGGGGGATATTGTCCTCAAGTAGCTTGGCTCTGGTTGAGGAGATTTGACATGCTCCTAAACAACAATAGTACCAAGTCAAAAGTGGCAAGGCCGTAAGAGAATGTAGATAACATGCTATTGAAATTCAGAGGAGGGAGAGATTATAATAAAGCTGAGGGAAGTCAGAGAAGACTTTGCAGATGAGGGTCCTGTGGTACATGTCTCTGTAATATTATTTTGACAATAGGACTCACATAATTATATTGACTTGAAAAATTTCAGGTTGAAAAGATCCACATTCTATAGTGCAAAAATTTGGGGCATGTCTGAGAGCATTCAAGTTCAATGTGTAGTCTCTGAATACAGCAACCTAGGGCCATAAAATCAGTATCCATTTAAAATGGGAATCAGGTTTGGCTTTCCCCAGAGGACAGCTGGCCGTTTGCCCAGTGGTCTGTGCAGTACCATACTTTTACAAACTTCCCTAGTTTGGAAAGCAGGGAAGAGAAGTAGGAGAAGAAACAAGAGGGAAGCAGTGCTGATCTTTTGTCTGTGGAAACTCTGCATTATGGCCCAGTGGCAAGAAAATTTGCTCGTGTTCTCAGAGGATGTTATCCTGTTCATGGTGGGAACAATGAGCACTTTTGTCCTACTCTTGTTCTCCTCTCCTATTCTGGTTCTCTCTTCATCTTCTTTCACGTTATTTGCCATTCTATGCATTCATTTGTCCATTCATTCATCAAACATTCATTCAGTTTCTAGTCTTAGAACTTGGGTGCTGCTAGAGGTAAGAAGATGAATAAAGCAAGATTCCTTGTTCGAATCACCCTAGTAAGAAAGGCCAGGAATACCCAGGAATAGCTTTCACACGGGTTACAGGGAGTGGAGTCCCTACGTGAAATGCCTGAAAGCTGACTTTTCCTATATTTCTTCTATTTCTATACTTGTTTCTATATACTCTTAGGAACTACGTTCGCCCCACGCCTTTGATTTTATACACTGCTTCTTCATGCTTCTAGCTCTTCTTCCTAAGTAAGCAGCTTTTCTTATACCTACAAGCATTTTTAAATTTCAGTATAAAAAATGACTCTTCTCTTATTGGGTTGAGTTAAAGGCACGAAAGGAAAATGAGGGCAGAGTTGGGAAAACTGGTTGTAAACATATTCTGAAACAATAACACAGAAGTAATATTTAGTTGAGTTGTAGAAGGAAAGAATAAATTCAGTTTTCCCTCTGTTCTCCACTTCTAGATGCTTCTAATCATGGTTTATTTTATAGGTTGACCTCTATTTACGTGGTATATTTTGAGAGGATTTAAGAGTAAGAGAAAGGCCCCCGTCTAAAAATTTTTCTCCATTTGATTCCTGAAATCTCAAGATAATCAGTTTAATTCTCTGTCTTAATTATTGCTGCCTTTGGTCCTATATGTATATATATATATATTTTTTTTTAATGATCTTCCTCTAAGCAGTATTACAAGAGATATCCCCAACTCTTGAGGAAACTCTTAAAATCACCTTTCTCCAGAATTGAGAAAGATGGGCAAATCAGAGCTCTGTTCTTTGTAAATATGATCTAACTTCATTCATTTGACTATGTGTAACTAGGAAAGTACAGACTGTTGGTTTCATTTTCCTTCTTTTTCTGGAACTCTGGGTCATATCTGTGATGAAAAGTAAATAGAAAAAGGAGCACTTAACTAAAGAATACTAAAGCCTAAACTTGTTCACCTGAAATGGCTAGACAATGGGGGTACCGGTTCATTTTCTGGCCTCTGATTATCAGGATAACTGCCTCATTTGTCTTCTTCTCTACATGTGGGGAGATGGCATTGGATTATGACAAGGATTGTTATGGTCTTCAAATTACTGATAGAGAGCTTGTCTGGTTTTGCAAGTTGGATTAGTTGACATGAGGCAGAAAGCTAGAATACATTTGCATTCATTGGTTCAATGGAGTTTCTCGCTGAAGTATGTTGTACCACATTATCTCATCATGACTTTGTAACTGACATATGCCCAAGTGCCTTATATACTTTAGAAGCAACTGTCGTTTTATCTTGAAGAACAATTAAGTCTTCTGAAGGCTAAATGTTTCCAAGGAAGAAAAATAAAAGCCAGACTACAGTTTAATTTATTGAAAGTTATTTATAATTTAGTACTTACTGTCCTGAAAATGCCTGTCCCCTTGGAAATATGATTCAGATGCCCTGAACTGAAGAAACATTTTCCTTTTTCCTGTGTAAAATATGAAACAAAAGACAACAGAGAAACACTTCATTAAAACAGTTCCTTTGTCCTTTTGACAATGAAAATTGAAAAGAGACACGCCAGTTTGGCTATGTGGGTGGTCTTCTTTCTACGCTAACCTTAACATGACCTCACAAAAATCACTGAAAGTTATTTGGTGGTTCTAGAGATTTTAAAAATATGTGTTGAAAAGCAACAATCACATACACTAAGGGATTTCAGAAATGCCACCTATTAAAAATGAGTTTCCGGGGGCCGGCCCGGTGGCGCAAGCGGTTAAGTGCGCGCGCTCCGCTGCGGCGGCCCGGGGTTCGCTGGTTCGGATCCCGGGCGTGCACCGACGCACTGCTTGGCAAGCCATGCTGTGGCGGCGTCCCATATAAAGTGGAGGAAGATGGGCACGGATGTTAGCCCAGGGCCGTCTTCCTCAGCAAAAAAAGAGGAGGATTGGCGGATGTTAGCACAGGGCTGATCTCCTCACAAAAAAAAAAAAAAAAAAAAAAAAAATGAGTTTCCGGGGCCGGCCTGGTGGCACAAGCCATTAAGTGCACACGCCCCACTGCGGCGGCCCGGGGTTCACTGGTTTGGATCCCAGGAGCTCACCGATGCACTGCTTGTCAAGCCATGCTGTGGCGGCGTCCCATATAAAGTAGAGGAAGATGGGCATGGATGTTAGCCCAGGGCCAATCTTCCTCAGCAAAAAAAAAGAAAAAAATATGAGTTTCCAAGAGCTGAAGAATCTGCCCAAGAACTTCTGATCTGCTCAGACCTTAGTGTCCTCAGGACCTTGCCTGTTTTCACGCACTTTCTTTAGTCGGGTCATGCTCCTTAGTCATTTGATCCACTCTTTCAGGGTCTTCCACAGGCTGATTTTGCCATCAGCTGTGTGTAGTTGGTCTAAGTCAATGTATGTATGATAACATATGAAATGAACTGAAGTATATTCCCCATAGGAATATCTCTGCCATTTTTTTTTAGTTCACTAATTTTAGAATATTCCTCATCTCATAATGTCCTTAACTTCTTCAGAGTGTAGCATAAAGGGAGGTTTGATTACCTGATGAAAAATGAAAATTAGATAGTGTTGTTTCTTTTTCCTTTTTTAAAAAAAAAGTCTTTTACTCTTTTAGAGTTAGTTTTTCAATTTCTAGGATTGTCTGAGAAAAGTCAGTCTAGTTACCAGAAAAACTGCTTTCTGATTAATCTGTTTTGCCAGTTAGACAATTCAGTCTAACAGTTTTGAGAAATGAAAAATGAACCGTGGACTTTTGCCTTTGGTTAACATTTCTCTGTTAAATGAAATTTGATATTTTACCTCCAATTCTGCTAAAATGATGCTGTCCAAAACTATCATGTGGTCAAAGCCATTCTTTTTGTGCTATTATAAAGTAGCTTTGTCTAGTTTGGTTGTAGAAAAACCAAAAATAATAAGCAAAAGCGTTCTATTCTAGCGGTAGATCCTGCTAAGTAGCATATAGGGAACCTATAGAGATGTCCTCACGAAGTCTTAAGAAATATATCTTCCTTCTCTGAAGCGTCACAAGATTTGAAAATAAAATATAACTACTCCACAACCTTCCTATGAAATGGAGTCACTGTAATATGCACTTTTTAGCACATTGCACACCTTTGTTACTCAACTTGACATGAATCATGCTTCCAGAATGTTTGGCAGGACTTTGACTTTAAGTTCCCAAATGAGTATTCAACTTAGATTAATTAAGACTGTTACTTCATGGAGTAGAAATACAACTGCTTATTAAAACATATTTATTGAGGATAAACAATTATGTAATAGAAACCAGCTACAGAATATAAGAATATGACTAATGAAAAAGGTAATTGATTACAAATGACATAATTACTGAGGGTTAAAAGCTATTGATATGACTTGTTATTGATATGACTTGTTATTCCTTAAGTAGGTTTTAATAAGCATTTTGATCATTATTGAATGTGCAATAACTCACTTATTACATCCAAACAAAGAGTTATTTTCCAACTCGGTCCACGTGGCTTGAACAGTGCTTAGGGGAGTTGAGAGACTTACAGTTTTACCCTTAGGATTGAGGAAAAACATTGACAAAAAATGTTAAGTGTTAACCGATTGTATTTTATGTTAGGAAATGGAAAGAAAAAACCAAGGTCTTTGATTGGAACCTCTTGCCAACTCTTTGACAAATGAGGAGCCCTGTACATGACAGATGCCCCTCAGTTTGCACGGAGAGGACCTCAGACCACCCTTTGAATTCTTGTGACTTGCTCTTTCCTAAGGAATTCCCTAAGAAATCATTTCATTACCATTGTCACCCCTGAGAGGGTTTACCAGGGGTTAGTAGCTTTGTTTTAACTCTGGCATTAAAATGTGTATTTTCCCCCAACTTCTCTGTAGTTCCTTAGTTTCCACAGTAATGTGATATGCACAGTGGTATTGAGAATGGGGAGAGAATTAAAGAGAAACAATCAGTAATTTATGACCTCAGTTTTAGGCTATGGAAATAAGGAATATGTTATGAAGTTAGAATAGTGTGTATGGAATTAAGCCTTTCCCATGGGTTTGCAGGGGCCTAGAGACGGGAGTTGGAGTGAGAAAAGGCGAAATGTGCTGAAGACAGTTTTCTTTTTCTATTTGGAGTATCAGAGCCCACTACCAATAACTAGTTTTCAAGACATACAACAATCTGCTTCCTTAAGCAAAATGTTTACTTTGTTTTCTCGAATCTAGTTCTGAACACTGTTCTCCAACATTCTGGGGTTTCTGGAGCATTTCCTAACAAATGATTTTGTTACCTGTTCTTAAATATTATTTACTGACCTTTTTCTAGAAAATATGCAGGAAGGATTGGCTTCTATCCAATAGTGAGGGGAAACAGTACGTGTGTTTACGTGTGTATTTGCGTTTCTGCAGGACATGTGGAGAACACTTTCATTTAGAAGTTATGTCTTTAAGAAGTAGATTGTCACGGTACCTCTGCTATAGTTTGACAGTATGGATGGAGTGGCCTTGATCTTACAGTGGACCAAACAGTTCAGAGGAGTCTCAAAATGGTCTTTCTCATGCATTTTAAGATGCCCACAACTTTTATCCCTTGAAAGGGTTATCATTCTGCACAATTGTGAGATTGATGAAATGCGTATGTGTGTGTGCATGTGTGTAGCACTGCTGTGCTCCTTTTTATCACTTCTCTTTGGATCTACTCACCTCCAGATGTTAACAGCTTTTGTGATGTTGGTGTTCAGATCACCATAATCTTCCCCTCACTCCCTCCTGCTTACACATGCATGCGTGCACATGCGTATTCATCCACTGAATAGGTAACTCTTAATTACGTCTAGATTTTCTTCCTCCGTGCCCAATTCATAATTTAAAAAATTTATCTGTTTGATGTTGTATTCCCTCTGGGTTCTGCTAAGGGTAGAAAAATCCTGTACTGGTGTGGTTGAGAGCGTTGACTTTGGGTCAAACTCTTCTGGGTTTGAGTTTCTATTCTAGTACTTGTATCTTTACTACCTTGGCAAACAAGTTTAAATTCACTAAGCCACAGGTTTCTTTTTGCAAATTCAGAAAAATTAAAAAACATTCATGTCTACTACTCAGGGTTGTTGTAAACAATAAATTAGATGATTTCTGTAAAGCACTGACTTAGTACAGTGCCATCCATGTAGTAAGTGTCCCATACATTGTGGAACAGTTGTTGCTGCTGTTATTGGAGAACATAAGCTACCCCATATAGTCACCTAATAGAATCAGATCTATCTCTAGGTGTGATAAGTTAGGTTGATTGCCTCCATCTTATCACAGCATCAAGGCTTATAGGACTATTGTCCTCGCTGACTTCCATTCCCACCTCTGACTTCACAGGTCCAACTCAATCAATTTTTTCAGCTCTCTTCATGGCACCTTGGTAGGTGCAATGGGTTATAGAGAAATGAATACCTCTCCTTTGACATTATCCATATGTGAAAATTTTTTTTTCACCCTTCAAGATTGCCCTTGTTCCATTTGACTTAAATTTGACAAATTTGTTTTGAAAGTTGTAGGACAGGGAAGTAAGAGTGGGCAAAAAGGAGATAGAGGAAAGGAGCTGGCAACAGAATTTATTCAGGGGCCGTCTTATTCATCTTGGAATCCTCAATATATTGCCTAAACCTGGTGCATGGAGAGCTTAATAAGCATTAGTTGAAGTGGAGTGAGTGAGTGAATACTCCTCCAAACATGCCAGGTAACGCTCCCAGCACAGAAAGGTATGTACCCAGGTCCTCGATGTGGTTGTTGTGATAGCTGACAGTGGAGTCATTCTCATTTCTCTCTGCTCTGCAGCATCATATCATATAAACTTCTCGTTTATATGTCACTCCTTTAAAAAATTCTTACTCTCTGGCTTGATGCCAACATAAGAAAGAGAACGGGAGTTGTTTTGCCTTAGCTTCCCTTTGAAAGCAAGAGATCTTAACCTAGGATTAGAAACCTCAGTGGTCCTGTGAGTCCCCTGAAAGTATTGCCCAAAACTTGAGTATATGTGCATTTTTCTTGGGAAAGGAATCATAGTTCTTATCAGATTCTCAGGGGGCCTAACTACCTTTAAAAGGTCACCTTTGAAATTTACAAACCATTCACTTGAGGGCATGTAAAAACAGAAGCCCCTAATTCCAGTGCCATATAAGGGACCCCTGTCAATGAGAGTCCATCTCAACTGCTCAGGTTTACATTTCAGGTGCAGGAAGCTACTGAATTATTCTATTGACATAAATATTTTTTTAAAATATGGCCTATAGGTAGATATTAAATCCTAGAACTCATTGGGAGGGTGTGGAGTGAATTAGATATAAGATGGGGTGGGGTTTCAACTAAGATCTCTAGTAGAAAGAAACAAAATTTTGGTGAAAAAGAAATGTTGGAACTAGAACAAACCAAATGTGTCTCATGGAATAATGAGACAAACAGCTGGTATCCACTCGAGAAGGACATTGTGGGTCATTCACTCTGTGGAGTCCCTTCTGGAGGCACAGCCAAGAATTCTAACTTTAAAAATGTGATATACTGTTAAGAAACTTCAGGATATTAAAAACTATTGGAGGCGGGATGAGAGGACTTATGGCAACAGTACATTAACAAATGATGATAGGAATAACTTTTACATTTTTCAGCTTTCACGTTTGGACCTCTGGTCATCACGCTGACATTGACAGATGAGAGAACCTGTAGTTTGCTCAGACAGTTTTCACAGATCTAGCACAGGTCTACGTCAGGCTCGTTTCACAGAAAATATGACTATGTGTTTTACAAATGAGCTGCGTGAGCACCTGTAAAACCTATTTCTCTCTGAGTGGAAAAAAACATGGTAACTATGGTTCAGTGGAAGGTGTATAATTTTTAGAATAAGAAAGCTGGGTTTGAATACCAACTTCACTGCTTAGCAGCTGGGTGGGGCTGGAAAAGAGGAATTCTCGCCAACCTCAATTGCACCACCTGTAAATCAGGGCTATTAATACTTAATTCTGGAGTTGTTGTAAGTCTTGGTGTTCACGTATAGCTTCACGGAGAGTAGGCAACTAATAAATGGCAAGTATTATTATTGGTAATATGTAAAAGGATATAATTCATTTACATGCTATTAGGCAATAAAGAGGTTCATATAAGTGAATTTGAAGGTACAGAAGCTTTCTTCCTGAAATGCTAAATTTTTAGCTGCTCTCTGAAATATATATCACATAACTTTCCTTCTTTGAGAATACAGGAATGACATATTTTATCTTTTTTTTATGATTTAGTGTCATTTTGAGGCCATCCATGAGGTATAATTATATTCTACTGGAATAGGAATACTTGCTTCCAGATCGTTCAGGTCCCAGAAGAGTGAGACAAGCAAGAGAAACATCATCGTGGAGATGGGTGAGTGCCAATAAAACAATCCTTTTTTGTGGAAGCAGAACCACTGAGTTGAATAAACATAGAAAGCCCTGGGTTCAAGTTCAACCTACAGCATTTACTGACTTCTTGGTTTCCATCTCTGTTTTACCTACCTCCCAGGATCAGATTAACCAGTAGAGGAAACTTGGTTAACTGAAATGATCTCTACACATGCAGCGGACTATAGCCATCAAGTTTTCAGAAAATTCAGAATACAGGGCAAGAAGCAAGCATAAATCAAATGGTTCCTCTCCCTACTGTTTACATACACCATTTCCAGACCAGCTATTTTTGAGAGGACTTCAGCTTGGTTTTGAAATGATCATTCTCATAGAAAAGAACCATGAAGAATTTTAGCTCAAAAAGCAAATGGCCCAGCCCCGTGGCTTAGCGGTTAAGAGTGCGTGCTCCGCTCCTGGCGGCCCGGGTTCGGATCCCGGGCGCGCACCAACGCACCACTTGTCTGGCCATGCTGAGGCCGCGTCCCACATACAGCAACTAGAAGGATGTGCAACTATGACATACAACTATCTACTGGGGCTTTGGGGAGAAAAAGGGAAAAAGAAGAGGAGGATTGGCAATAGATGTGAGCTCAGGGCCAGTCTTCCTCAGCGAAAAAAAAAAAAACAAAACAAAAAGAGGAGCATTGGCATGGATGTTAGCTTAGGGCTGATCTTCCTCACACACACACAAAAAATTTAAAAGCAAATGGCCCATAGTAGAGAAAGACAAAGATTGGGTAAGCCAAATAGATTCCTTCTGTCAATGAGATTGTTTTAGGGTGGTCACTTCTGGGTGATTGCCTTGGCTTCTCGCTCAACCCCAGATGTTGCCACTGCACCCTTTATAATCCATTGCACGCTGTGATCCTCCATGAAGAGTTAGAGCAAGCCTATTAAATTACTTCTGAGTGTGGCCTTGTACAGTGGTATTCGAACTCTGTTCCTCAGGATTTGATGGTTCCACAGGAGTGATTCAGGGGCGTGTAGCTGGTATGAAAGATTCCAAAAAGGTGTTCAAGAAAGTATCCACAAAGGCAGAACTACCAGAGCCCTGTCTTTACTTCAACAAGAGTAACTCCACCAGATTTAAAATCCTTTAAATATCAGGATTTTATATGAGATTTCATTTGAAAAGAAGGGTTTCTTGGCTTAAAAATATCTAAGAAGTTAAAGGGAAAGTGCTTTACCCAGTAGGTGTTTGATTTGGAGAAGTTGGGAAAATTACCACCTTAAAATATGAAACCAGTAGTTACATTCACCATCTATCCTCGTCCCTCATTTCTGCATAACTAAATGAGCTCAAATACTAACTCCTGAAAAAACCTTCTCTGATCATTCCTAAACACAGAGAATTTTCCTGTTTTTCTGGTTGCTTGTCTGCCTCACTGTATTGGTCAGGATAGGCTGATGGCTATAACAAACAGCCCTAAGTCTCAGTGGATTATCACACTGTAAAGATTATTTCTCCTTTAAGCAAGATGCAGTGCCATTGTTCTTGGCCAGGTGGCTCTGTTGGTTGCGCTCCTCCCGTGAGGAGGTACGATCTTTCCGCCGTGCATCCCCTAGGCTACCTCAGAAGCCTCTGTTGGACTTTCTGCAGTCAATAGAGCAAGAAGTGACAGTATGAGAACTTCACTGGGCATTTGAGGAGCCAGGCTAGGAATTGGCATACAGGATCTCCTCTCACATTTTGTTGGCCATAACTAGTCACATTGTCCCCTGTAAATACAAAAAGACTAGAAAGTGTAGAATTCCTTGGTGGCCAAAGGGAAAATGGAGTCATTTGTTGAACATGTAGTATTATCTTTTCCACACTACTATCTCACCCTTGTCCACATACTGCTTTGGGGTACAGATATCTGTGTGGCCACCTTAAATCCTCAACTAGATTGCAAGCTCCTAAAGATAGAAGTTATGCTTTGTTGCTACTACCAGTAATGCTTGAATTGCCTGATTATTGGTATTAGTTGAATTGCCTATGTTAGTTGGGATAAGCTACTGTAAAAATAGACTCAGTGATAATTTAATACCTTAAGGAATATGGCATTCATTCATTCATTCATTCATTTGTGATTGCCTGCCTGCCTCAAAATAGTCCTTGGTAAGTGTTACAGTTCAGTAGCAGCCCTCCTCCCTAGGCTCTTGTTCAGGGACCTAGGCTAATAGCAGCTTTGTCATCCTCAGTATTGCCTTGTGCATTGCAACGCCAACCAGCAGGAAGATGAAACTATGGTGGAGTGTGTGCATGTAAATTTTATGGATCAAGCTGGGAAGAAGCACATATCATTTTCACTCACATTCCACCGGCAAGAACTCAATGACATGGCCACACCTCCCCGCAAAGCTCATTGGGAAATTTAGTTTCCAGCTGGGTAGCTACAATCTAACTCAGTTACTATGGAAGAAGGGGATAACGGGTATTGATGACAGCTATCAGTCTTCCCTACACAAGGAAAGGGAAATTTTGTTTCATTCTGATAATTCTTCATATTAGGCATTGTCATTCCCTATTTTTGAAATTATAAACTGATATTCAAAGATGAAGTCCATGTGCCCAATGGGACGCATCTCCTAGATCTTAACACTGGGATTTACACCTAGTTCTTGCTATCTCCCAAACCAGCTTTACTTCGCCTACACTATGCTGTATCTTGCACATAGTAGGATCTCAATAAATATATCGGGGTGATGCCTTAGGCCTGTGTCATCTCATTCTTTTTCTTACTGCTTCTTTAACCTCACTCTCTCTGCCTCCCTTGCCATTTTCAGGTGTGGTGATGGGTGAAGAGTGACTTCTTTTGGACATTCAACACAATGCTCTCAGTACTTTGAACACCTCACCTTCTGTTCAGGTAAAAACGCAATTTGGAAATTCAAACCAGACACTTTCTTGTCTCTTGACATGTTCTATTTTTATTTTGTTACAGCTGATTTTTTCTCATTATGCTTGGCTGGAATGCTGAACAAGTGTCTACTAAGGGTCCATTTCTGTGGAGAAAGTGATGATATTTTGAGAGGAAGGACAGAAAACTCTTTTCTCTTCCATCTTGAGGAATGGGAAATGAACAGTGGGACCTTAGGGCATGCAAGGAGGGAACACCAAGACAGCATACTGTGTCCTTGATTCTGTTGGTTCCCTCTGGTGATGCTACCCTCTGCTCTCTTAGAAAGACATTTTTGCCTCTTCTGTGTTCCATTCTGCCATGAAAGTGCTATGGAAAATGCTGTCATAAATTATAACACCATACCACTTAGGGGGTGGGGGTTAATTAAATGATGTTGAGAGTACTTTGCAAGCCCAGGGTTCTAATCCCTCAAAGACTTAATGTTTTATAGAGAGTACTAATAATAAAGCAAAGAGGAGCAAGAGCTGCTCTCTCAATCTCTTCTCTCAACCTCTCAATCTCTTCTCTCAATTTTTCAATCTCCTCTTTCAATCTCCTCTCTCAATCTCTTCTCTCAATCTCTTCTCTCAATCTCCTCTCTCAATCTCCTCTCTCAATCTCTTCTCTCAATCTCTCAATCTCTTCCCTCAGTCTCTTCCCTCAATCTTTTCTCTCACACACCCACACCCACATCAGCACACAATTCCCAGGTCACTCTGTTTAAGAGTCTAAGGTAGGCATAAAGATAGCCTTGATGCAGATATAGCTCTGTCATTGACTAGTTGTATGTCTTTAACTGATTCACACAACATTTCTAAGCCTCAGAGTCCTCCTGTGTAAAATAGGGAAACCATTTGCACTTATTTCATAGTCATTTTGATAATGAAGTTTGAAAATATATGTAAATTACTTACTACATTCTAACTGTGTTTTTTCTTTCTTTTTTTTGCTGAGGAGTATTCACCCTGAGCTAACATCTGTGCCAATCCCCTCTATTTTATATGTGGGTTGCCACTATAGCATAGCTGACGAGTGGTGTAGGTCCGTGCCTGGGCACCAAACCCACAGTCCCAGGCCACCAAAGTGCAGCACGAAAACTCAACCAGTAGGCCATGGGGCTGGCCCCCTAACTGTATTATTTTTATCTTAAATTCAGAATGTCCCAAATCTTCTCTAACCTATATCGTTTCAGACTAGTGAAAAGGTGAGTGTGTTTGTTTTGTTTTTAACGTCCAGAGATAAGATAAAAAAGAAGGAAGTACAGAACTATTGCTTTTGCTCTTTTTTTGCTTTTGTTTTTAAATTCTAATTTTAGGGTCACCATATTGCTTTATTCAAGCCACATTTATCCAGATTTCATCAGAATGTAACTATAACAATTCTCCGTCTATTATTCCTGCAGTTAGCCAATTAGACACTATTGCATACATAATTGTCTGGTAATGTAGTGGTTTTGCTAAATTCCACAATGTTGGAATAATATTGCCAGTGTTTTGGTTCTGGCTGGAAGAAGAAGAGGGGCTCATGGGCTTCCCATGGAGGGGGCTTTTGTTGGAAACTACATAGCATTAATTAGGCAGAATGTAGGAGAAAAACGCCAAGAACCCAAAATAATTTTGTTTAGAAATTTCCCATATGCAAGTCCCTATGTCTGTTGGAAATAATAGAGATTTATTCTGTTTGAGATCAGGTTTCCCCTAATGTGATGTTGTACACTGTTGGAGAAGATTGGTAGGCTTCGTAATTCATAACAGTATTCTTCTTTCTAGAGGCCTGAAGGGTGTTGACAATGGAAAGTTTTTTAGGGTGACTAATGCTCTCTATGAATAAACTAGATCCTTAAGTTGTCGTCTGAAGGCCTGAAATCTTAACCAAAACCCCTTTTAGGAAAATGAATATAAGTTTTTCTTAAGGCTCACGTAGAAACCTGGTTCTTAAAGTCTGATCTGAGATCCAGATTCAACTAAAACATATTGGGAACATTCCATCTGCTGAGTCCTTCACGAGGAGCTTTCACGCCCCTCCTGTCATTGAGTCATCACTGATCATCCCCTCTAATTAGGCGGTTCTACTAACGTGTCATTTCCTTTGCAAATGGAGACATACCACCCTTTTCCTTTGGTTGTCACTCTTTGTGTATCTATTTGAAAAACCACAAATTATGTTTGCTAACCCAGACCTTATCAGGGAAAGATCAGCTCATCCATGTTCAAAAACCACTTCAACGAGCAAAGTCACTTCAGTCAGAGTTTGTCATCCTGAAGTTTCTTAGGTAAGACTTTCATGGGAGGTGATACTCCAAGACTAAGAAGCATTTGTGAAACAACGTGGGAATTAACAATGAAGACGATACACTTGGCTTATTTTTCCTTTTTCCGTAATTTGAAATATCCCTTTAGCTATATAAAAGGGAGAAAAATGAAAGAAAGCCTAGGATCTAACCACTGTTGTTATTTCAGTGCAGAGGAAAGTGTGGAGAGTTTACCACTCTACCGGTTTAGCAGAAATACTGGAAGTCTGTCTGTCAACTGGAGGATCCTTTCTTGTCTTGGCTTGTTTTGGAGCTAGGACGAGAGCTGATAGTCTTAACCCTGTTTAATTTATGTAGCTTCAGAAAGAAAGGTTGTCAGGGCCCACATGATGAAGAAAGAGGGAAAAAAAAGCAAATAAGACTGGGGACATGTCTAAACCTTCTCCAGCAGCATTGTCACCCTGCTCATCAGGTAGGAAGAAAAACAGATTAAAGCAAGTTCTTTGTTTCCAAATTCCAGGGTTGCAAAGGATGTATTATGATACTCATTTCAAAATATGGTTACATCTTGAAAGCATTTTTGTTAGAAAGGCATATTATCTTGAACAATGAAGCAAGGAAAAAAAAGGTTAGTACATTACAGTAGACTCTTAAAATACCTTAGCAGATCTAACTTTATATATATCTTTTTACATTAGCATTCAAAAATCCTTGGCAGGAACAATAGGAATGGTTCAAAGTTCAATTCATAATCATAAGCAGACTTTCCCCCCCCTTCTCCCCCCACTGCCTTAGTTTTTGTGAGTGTATTTGGAAGGGGTGGAGGGGAGAGAAAGTGGTCAAATTTAAACATCTCCCCGCCCCCCCCCCCCCCGGACCCCTTCCTCAGGATGAGCTCTAATTTCATAATAGGAGAGTTTTATTCAGAGTTAACTACTTTGGTTTCGGTTCAGAATGATAATCGTAGAAAATATAAAGTAACGTTTTAAAAGCTCAGACTGTGAAAGAGAGGAGTAGCGCGGCTTAGTAAAAGCATATGTTGCTAGTGGGACCTCACAACCACATTCAAATCGCGTTCTTGCCAAATCACGTTATGTTTCTGAAGCTCCTTATTTAAATTTCCCAGGCGGGGTTCATATGGCATGTTCTGTGTTTTTGCTGTACAGTATTGAAGGAGGTCCTTAGAAATCATTCCCCGTAAGAGCCAACTTTTTCTTTTCTAAATAAAAGTCCTAATTAAACCTAGTTTACATTTATGGAGTACAGGACTCCTCACCACCACGGACAACAGAAAGGAAATATCTGCTCTTGGCACTGTTTTGGGTTCTGATAATGGCCCGTGGAGCTATGCAGCAGCAGCGCCCAGTCAAACGCCTGTAAACACTGCTGTGGTTCCACAGGAATGAGGTTCCATCGTGATCGGCCTTCACAGGACCCGAAACGCCAGCTAATCCAGTCCCAGTCTCAGAAAGACTGTGCTAAAAATCACCCCAGGCCAGTGTACTCTTTACTTCAAAAGATGAAAAATAAAAAGTCACTGACTTGTAGATTCTGTTACCTATTTTTGGAATGCGTTTCAGTGCTTCACAAAACCTGGAGTCAGGAATTCACCCTGAACTTGAATGTCACCAGTTTATGCATAACATTTGCTCTCCCATTTAAAGACTTTCCCTGTAGCCTTCTGTTCTGTTTAGAAAGTCGGATTATCATGCTTCTTTTTAGGCTCTGTTTAATCATTGTTTATGATTTTGATAGTTCTTTTCTAGTACCTCTGAGTTCTTTACAACTTAATTATCAGATCTATCCCTACAATGAATAAAATGATTACCTCCCACCCCCAGTCTTTGCTTGTTGGCTGGTGTTAAGCTTTAGCTATTATGACATGGAGATCTTTCTGAGTCACTTTCTAAAATACAGAGCATAACCAGAGAAGGAGAGAAATAGTCCCTGTTATGGCCGCATTCCCTAATGGGTGCTGCTGAACACTTAAGCTCTCCAATTTTGACTGCCAATAGCCATATGGGTCTGCCCAGACTAAATATCTATCTCCTGAAATAATGGAATTGTAACTCAGTATTTTATTCAGAAGACAAAAGGATTTATTGAGAACAACAGAATTATGGATGACACAAAATATGGTTTACTGAAACAATTCTGCACGGTACATTATAAATTCTGTTCTGTGAGGTCCTGGTAATTATTTCTAATCTCTCTCTCCTTCTCCCTTTCTCCCCCCCCCCCCTTCCCCTTCCTTCTCTTTCTCTCTCCTTCTTCCAACTATCACCCCTCAACTAGGAAATTTTTCAAAACTCTTGTATAAAGGAAGAGGATAGCTTTGTTCTTCCTCACCCATCTCTCTCTCTCTTTCATTTAGAATCTGCTGATCTTCTAAATGCTGTACCTGGTTCATGTGTTCTGCTTATGTCCATTGGGCTTTCATATTTTGTTCAAATTTCATTTAAAATAGATATGTATATTTTTCTGACAAGCAGCATAATGTTGTGGTTATAAGCACAGACTCTCTAGGTCTCAATTATTGCTCTGTGATTTTGGGCAATTGACTTATCTTTTCTGCAAAATGGGGATAGAAATCATCCCTAAAACCTACTGTTGCTAAGAGGCTTAAATGAGTTAGTATATTTCAAGCACTTAGAACTGCGTACGGCCATAGAAGTCTCTCGCTTTTGATATCGGCTGTTATTATTCAACTGTATCACTCTGCAAAATGTCTGGCTTCTTTTTCTATCTGTACAGCCTGAAGTTATTTGTCTCTTTCTCAAGCAAGTGCTCTGTGTTCTCCTTTTTTGTTCTGGCCAAAGGAGAGTCCTACCCCATGTTATAGCAATGAAAGAAGATGTGCGCTTGGTTCCTTTTGTTGGGAAGCATAATGTCCAGATTTGAGTTCAAGGTGAACTCCGTCTCCCCAACGAGAAAAGACATCGAGGCTGAGTTTCTTCTTAGGAATTACTCGTAAACATTTTTCCAGCCATTGCAGCCATATCCCTTTCCTCTGAGGTGGGCTACACCTGAATAAAACAGTTCAGAAACGTGCAAATATATTTATTTCAAAAATTTAATTCCTGGGCCTTTGCCTTATATCATTCATTCTTCTATCTTTGTCATTTTAAGATTCAAATATGATTTCTGTATCACTTTTAGTATCACAAGAAATATGAGGAATGTTCTATCATTTAAGTTACGATTTAAAAAAGAAAAATTGAAAAGTGTCAAACTAAGAACCAGCCGCTGCAGAACTCTATGTGCCACTGATGTGGCCTCTTATGAATAATGTACATTCCAAGCAATGTCATATGCAGCTATGATTAGTATATAAGCTAAGTAAAACGTTGTTAACTTATTGGTAAAATGTCAAGCATCTCAGAATTGATGTTAACACAGAAAAGATATCCAATAATCTTTGATTTTGTTTTGCCTGCAAAACTTGTCAGAACATAATAGAAGAGGAATAGATTCATCTGAAGGAAATAAATTAATCAGAAAATATGGATTCATTTTCTTCACAAAATCATAAATATTTTATGTAGTATCCTGTGATCTCCTAGGTGCTTACAAATTCATTTTTCTGTGTTATATTTTAATAGAGAGACATTACATGCAGAAGACTAAGAGAACAGGCTCTGGACTCAGACTGTCTGGGTATGCCTGCTGGCTCTTCTATTTAGCAGCATTGGGTGTTAGTGTGATTACTTAACCTCTCTAAGCCTCAATTTCCTCATCTGTAAAATGGGGATGATAATAGTACCTACCCCATAGGGTTGTTGTGTGGATTAAATGAAACAGTTATGTAGTTGTGCTTGCTATACAGATGCGTTGGAGAAGTAATAGCTATTATTAAATATGAGCCACGTTGTCCTTCTTCATCTTTGAACGCTTGTCCTTTAGTCTTGAAAACATGAAAACATTGCTGTCTGACTTCTCTTCCTTACTCCTGTTTCTTTTATTACCAGATAACAGAATATAAACAAAATTCTGGTATGTTGCCTTTTCAGTGTCACTGGTTGAGAAATTTTCTTTAAATCTACCTTTAAATATCTCTCTTCTTGCATGCATGCTTAAAGAATTCTGAATGCTTCTAGAGAGCAATGTGCACGCTTGGTCACAGACAACATTCATTGACCTATCTCTTCCTCCCATTATGCAGAGTTTAACATGCTATGAGACAAAACAACTTGGCAAGACCATAGTTCAAGTACAGAACGTGGCATATTAGGAGGTGAACATATAATTATTGTCTGAACAGGGACATTTTAGAGGGGGGAACCAGCACTGTTCATAATGATGTCGTGACAACAGGTGTATACTGGGACTCTTTTTGGGCAAACCAGGGCAAATGGTCCCCCTATGAGTTTTTCTTTCTGTTATCTACTTTTGTGTCACAAATCACCCCCAAATCTAGTGCCAAAAATCAATAACTATTTTATTGTACTTACGATTTCGTGGGCCAGTAATTCAGGAGAAGCATAGCTGGTCGGCTCTTCACTGTTCCCTGATGACTGGGACCTTGGCTGGAGTGGCTGGAATGGCTGAAAGAGAGCTAAAGAAAATTAGGAAGGTGTAGGCATCTGGCAAAAGGAAGACCAGGCCGCCACACAGTAGGAAATACTTAATGCAACAAGTCCCAAAGTGTACAACACATATCAGCAGTGATTTTTAAGTGGACTTGACATTGAATAATACTGTTATCAAATCACATGTTTGAAAAAAATCTCACCTTCAGTCCTTTTGATGATTCATGAGAAAGAGAAAAATCTATTTGCTACTAGTATGTCCTCAACATCAACGTAACCCTCAATGATTTCTCTCTTGAGCAAACAGAACAGACCTCAAGTCCAAAGCCTTGAACGGGCAGCACTATTTAGCAAGAACTGAATAACATAGTTTTGTTTTCATTGTAATATTTTCCTACTGTTACCTTCTAATTATGACAAGTAATGTTTTAAAAAAATGTATGGTTGTGAAGTAAGGCTTTATTTTAAAACAAATATATAGAGTAGTGATGGTTGCACAACACAGTGAATATGCTAAAAACCACTGAAGTGTTTAAAAAAAAGAGGGGGAGGAGGGGGGAAGCCATATGTTGTTTTGAGGGGGGCCAGAGTTGGGTAGATTTGGAAGAGACTGAGTTGGAGCTTCTTGGCCCCTCTACACGGAGATTCACAACAGCCAGAGCACAGAGACAGCCAACCCCGAGAGCACGTTTGCAGAACTCGGCCTTGAAAATGGAGAGTTGAGGATGTATCCCAGAGCACATCATGAACCCCAACCTCACCCCTGGGCCAACGAGATCAAGGATGAGTGAGACGAGTCAAAGAGCCAACACTGTCCCCCCTTCTTCAAGTCCTCAAAGCCATTAACTTGGTCTGCAATGGGTAGATAAACATGATTCAATGGAATAGAAAAAAGTTTTAAACTGGATAATAACTAATAACTGCAAAATGGAAAATTACAACTTTAATAACCGAAAGTGCCTGAGCGATTTTGAAATCTGCCCAAAGTGTGATTCAGTAATCTGTCCACAGGATCAGGAGATTTAACATAGCACAACGGGCAGGATTTGTGGAAAATAAAACTGTAGCAGGTTTTCGCCCCACCAAGCTGAGACACTGCAATAAACCACTTAGCTATCCCCTAAAAAACAAACTCAAACAAATATATATCAATAAAAAATAGGGGTAATATAAAAATATTAAATAAAAATACTAAGCCTGTAAAAGAATATGGCAAAATTATACTGGTGGTGCAAGGACAATTAAAATTTGGGAAACATTTAAAATGTAAATAATGAATTTCTACCATGATGCCTGAAATGGCTGCCACTTAAGTTATTTTTCCTAACTAAAGCTTTCAAATTTTTATTGAAAGCTAAAGAAATCATCTGGGAGTGACGCGGAGGAGGAGTTTACCTTTAACTTGTTTCTAGTTATTATCACTAGCGGATTCAACTATCAGATTATTGGAGAATTGATTGTTGTAGAATTATATTGTGAATTTAGGAAATCTCGGAGCCCTGCCTGACGAGTGGTGAGTTACTGTGTGCCCAGGAGAGCCCTGAATATTGACGCGTGAGATGGATTCCCAGGAAAAAAATGTCCTTACCAAAACAATTGTGTGGCTTTGGTCCCTGACTGTTCTTATTCACACTGTGTCGTGTCTGTCCTTTCCCTTCTTGACTGCCCCTCATAGCCCCAGAAAGTCCTTCTGTGTAATTTTTAAGCTCTGACTTATAGCCGGCGGCTGCCAAGGAATGGTCTCCCCCATCTGACCAGTGTAAAGACCCCTTACGGCAATGATACTTTTGTACATACTCAGAGACTGGTCTTTGGAAGTTAGAAATCAACATTCATAATAAGAATTAAAAGTAGAAATTTAATTTTAAGAAGAAACTCTGCATGCATATTTGTGCTGTGCAGCTGTTTTTCAAAGAGACCTTTTTTAGGGTTTTCCTGTAGACACGGCTGAGTTCAAGTCCTATCTCCCCCAAGTGCTGAGAAGTTGACCTAAGTCACGTTATGTAACCTCTGAGCTTCAATATTCTCACCTGTCACCTAGGGATAACGATTCTTACTTCTTTGGTTGTTATAAAGTTACAATGAGACAGCATATATAGAACATACCACCCACTGCCTGTAGCATGGTTATGCTCAACGAACATTAGTGACCTTCCTGTTCTCTCTTACCCTTATAAAAACCATTATAATCAGAAAAGAAATACAGGAGAATATATACAATAACATGGGAGAGAGAGAAATATAATAAACATGAGAGATGTCCATATAACTCCTATGTTTATTTTTATTTGTTTATGTTGACCTCTCTTTTTTCTGATATGTGTTTGTTGGTATTTGTTTGATTTTTAGGTGACAGTTAAGGAGTTTATTTACTTTTCTCAGCTTGGTGAGGTAAAAATATGCTACAGTTCTATTTTTCACAAATCACTGCTCCTTGTGCTATGTCAAATCTCCCTATCCTGTGGACAGATTACTGAATCACATCTTGGGCAGATTTCAAAATCTCTCCCATATGTGTATGTGTATATATATGCATATATGTGTATATATGTATATGTGAGTATATATATGTGTGTGTGTGTATGTGTATCCCCAAATGAAAACAATCAGATATGCAATGTAAATTATAAATACTGGGAGTAATGAGAAAACAATCTGCCGAATTTAAATTCCTATCAAATTAGATATAAAAATTTAGTCAGCTCCAGGAATTCAGAAATCAAACCAAACAATCAAGAACATAAGAACACAACAATATATATGCAGATTTTTTTCCCGGATGAGTCCAAATCATTATTCCCTTGACATACCTTTTGAAGACTCTGTTGTCCTTAAGAGCATAAGTGTATTAGTAATTTTAGAGGATTACACCTCAATGAAATTTTGTCAAAAGATCTTAATCTTTTTTTTAAAGTCTGTCTTGCAAATCTTTTTTTTCTTCCTCTGACTTCCTCCCAAATCCTCAGTGACTCCAACAGCTGCAATCCCTTCCTCCCACTCCCCCATTCAGTGAGGAACTGTGTTGCCATTGGAGACCTCCCCAGCTCCCAGAAGCTGGCTTGGTCCAAGAACTTAGGTGGTGGACTTAAAGTAGCATAAAGTAGTCAATAATTAGAAAAACAGATTTTCAGCCAAACTGAGTAACTGGAGCTTGGAATTTCATATCTGAGATATTGGTTTCGCTAATTAATTAGCACAAAAATAATGGTTCTGTGGGGGAACATAGCTTTATAAACTTTGGCTGGGCCTGTTACAAGTGAGCAATATGCATAGGAAAATGTTAATAGTTCAGGAGAAAGGCATTTTAACAAAGTTTTATAGTATGTGGTTTAGGGTCCTCAGGGCAAACATATGCATTACACATCTAACCCCACACTGAGAAAATAATCCCTAATGTTGGTTCCTCTGCTAGTCCTATTAAAAATTCCCCAGAACACAAATGCTGCCAATTTCAGACTAAGAATAAATGGCTCGTGGTTCCTTCTGAAATGGCATCCAAGATTCATCTGTTCAGTGCTGCACATGGAGTCACTAGGGGAGGAATGTCTCTGGTTTCTGGGGTGCCAGAAAAGGCCAATGAGTTGATCCAACCCCATTTATTTTAGGCAGGGCACCCAAAGGCCATTTTCTGTCAGAGACGATTAGAGTGGGTATTTCCCATTAAGGGAGGTGAGCCCCTGTGTTTGCTTTTTGTATAAGGCAGTCAGAGTGTGGGGCTGGGAACCAATGACGGGGGAACTTTGAAACGCTCTGCGTTCTGTAAGATGTCACCTCATAGACTGTAACACTGATATACAGTAAGAGAGGAGACCTCAGCCAGTCCCCAACACTGGCCAGTTTTACAGATGACAGTGTTAGTGGTCCTGGCATTCAGGTGAATGGATGGTCTCCTCTAGCCTTACATATTTAAATTATTAAATAGTTAAATTATCATGTGAAGCATTATCATGTGAAGGGATGTGGGATGAAGATATTAGTGAGAGAAGGAAAATTTTCATCTGGAAAAATTTATCATGAAAAAATTTAAAATTGGTTCAAATTAAACTATTCTTTATTGATTGGAAAAAAAATCTTTGGTTTTGAAGTCAGAAAACTTAGGTTGTATCTTAGCTGTCAGCTGTGTGATCTCAGATAATTCCTTGAGAGTTCTTGGGCCTCAACTTTCCCATCTATAAAATGGAACTAACAATCTCTGCCCAGACTACATGGAAGTGAGGATTAAGTGGAATAGTGTTATAAAATGTTATGCAAATATAAGCAATTAATTATTTGGAGTGTTTGGCTATGCAAATACTTACTAGTGGTTAGATGCCCTAAGACCTTGTTGAGGTCCTCAATACCAACTCTCACGCAAATTCCCATGTGACCTCTGGTTCTTGGTCGGTGTGAATTCTGTACATTATCAGAAATTCACATCTGCCCTGTGCTGAACAACGTTTTAATAATTACACATGATTTTGGTAATTACTTAGACTAGGTTTTAGTAATTATGCATGTACCAGAGATGGTGAAACCAAGAGAACAAGCAGAGTCTTGTGCTCACTTCCTAATAATTCTTTACCCCTTTACTCAAGCTTGTGGCCCAAGGTGTGACTCATCTCTTAGCACTCTAATGTCTTCCAAATTAATTAATCCTCCATTCATGAGGACTTTGATCTTTAAGGCACTTGTAGGCAGTCTCGGTTACCCTTCCAGGCTCCTAGAGTATTTCTGTACATATGACCTCTAGGTTACCTGTCCATGTCCTCCTAAGGCTTCTATTCCCAGGGAAAGAATACTTAGACATGTTTCTAAAGCTTCTTAACCTTGGAATTTGACCTACAAAGAGAACTGCATGTTTTGTTTTTGGCTACCCCCAGGCCTGTGTGTTACTCTGTGCCGTGATATCTGAGTAGGCGTATAAAGGCTTGACCTGCATTTCTGAGAATAAACAATTATGCACGTATAGACACTCTAGGCAATTTCTTTACAATGCTTTTTGAGAGGCAATGGCTTTACAAATACTATCTGGTATTTTCATTGATTCTAAATTGATCATTGAAAGTGTCCTTTTATGACAACCCTATTCTAATTCAAACTCCCAACAATATGACTGCGTCCTCTTTTATTTCTAAGCCCAGACTGTTTTCCACCTTTGCCCCCTTTTATGTGTGGCAGAGGAAAGTGTAATTCAGTTGTGTGTCATATGATGACAACTTTGACTCCACATCCTTGGAATTTTGCCTGGTGAGTAGATGAGGGGCTGACATTAGGTTATATGTACACTCGACTCTGTTGGCAATGAGAAAAAAGGCAGGACAGATCTGTTCCATAAGAGCACTTCTTTTTTCCAGCAAATTCTCTGGTAGAGTATTGTTTTAAGTAACTAAAGATCTGATTCTCAACATTAAAATCTGCTGTCACATTTTATTTATAATGGAAGTTAAGATCAGACTAATAACTATAACGTCTTAATTTTCGCAGCAGTTAAAGGCTGGGGGAATAAAATGGATGTTCTGCAGTTGTGTTAGTGTTAGCCTCCCTTAACAAACAAGAATTTGGAGTGTGTTTGTTTTAAGGCTGTGACTCCAAGTGACTGTGATAAGAATAAAGGAGGCAGAGACATTCTTGGTGAGTGTCATGCCAGAGTGTGTAAAAATAGCTGAGGATCTTTGTGTGTGGGGTGAGGGGATATAACAAGCAGAAAATGGGGTACTTGAGATAAAATTGTAAGTCACATTGGAGCTTCTGACCTTGATCTATCCCACATATTATTCTGGATTTTTTGGAAAGATACAGCACAGGGAATAGGACAGTAGTACAATTTATTGTCTCAATATGTGGAAAGACAAGGCAATATGATAGCATGTGTCGTGGTGGGTGAAGGTAGGAAACACTGTACTAGGGCACAGAATGTATGTTCTTCATTGGTTGGGAGGAGCCTTATGGAAAAAAATGGGAAATAGTGGCATCGCATGAGGCTGGACAAGGAAAAATAAAGTGTAGTCATACCAGATAAAGACGTTTATTCTTGGCCCATAACAAATAGAATATAAGGCAAAGGAGACTGGTGCAGTTTTGTGGGTTCATCCAATAACAAAATGATGCAATAGATCTTTGACATAGCTGCAATCCTTCCCTTCTGTTCCAGATTGCAAACGAGCCAGTCTTGAGAGAATATTATTGTGAGAATCAGATAAAAGGGTTTGGTCACCATCACCTGAGAAGAGTTAAGGGCACAACAGTATATCCAGGCAGTGGTTTCCCAACTTGGCCTTGTAGTCATATGGGAAATTTCTTAAAAAAAACCCCAAAAATGCAGATTTTGGGGTATCACATTAAGGAATTCTTGATTTGATGGATTTGATGTCAGGCACATGATTTTGGTAGAGCTCTTTAGGTGACTATAATAATGAGTAATCTTTGGGAGCCATTTTTCTAATTAAGGTAAGGTCTCTTAAACTGGTATTCAAGACACCTAGTGTCTACTGCCAAATCTGCCCAAGTAGAGTCAACTCAACTTTCCATGGTAATAACAAAATGGATTCTTCTTTTCCTCACTGGGCATTTTGTAAAGCTCTATGTGATCCTAGATGTGAAAAATAGGCCATGTGAAAATGTAACTTCTTTTGCATCTACAGAATTAAAAGAGATTGGTTTAAAAATTGTGAAGTAAAGATATTTCCAGTTCCTTATTCTCTTTAAAATCTCCCAACACAACAAGAAAAATAAGAAAAAGAAATATATAGTCTATCTTAGAGAAAACTAGATAAGTGATATCCACAATCTGGAACAGGGTATTTTTTTTTTATTTTATTTTTTTTTATTGATGTTTTAATGGTTTCTAACATTGTGAAATTTTGGGTTGTACATTTTTGTTTGTCCATCACCGCATATATGACTCCCTTCACCCCTTGTGCCCACCCCCCACCCCCACTTCCCGGGTAACCACAGTCCAGTTTTCTCTGTCCATGTGTTGGTTTATATTCCACATATGAGTGAGATCATACAGTGTTTGTCTTTCTCTTTCTGGCTTATTTCACTTAACATAATACGCTCCAGGCCCATCCATGTTGTTGCAAATGGGACGATTTTGTCTTTTTTTATGGCTGAGTAGTATTCCATTGTATATATATACCACATTTTCTTAATCCAATCGTCAGTCGAGGGACACTTAGGTTGCTTCCACTTCTTGGCTATGGTGAATAATGCTGCAATGAACATAGGGGTGCATAAGCCTCTTTGGATTGTTGATTTCAGGTGCGTTGGATAGATTCCCAGTAGTGGGATGGCTGGATCACAGGGCATCTCTATTTTTAATTCTTTGAGGAATCTCCATACCGTTTTCCATAGAGGCTGCACCAATTTGCATTCCCACCAGCTGTGTATGAGGGTTCCTGTTTCTCCACATCCTCTCCAACATTTGTTGTTTTTTGTCTTGGTGATTATAGCCATTCTAACGGGCGTGAGGTGGTATCTTAGTGTTGTTTTGATTTGCATTTCCCTGATGATTAGTGATGTTGAGCATCTTTTCATGTGCCTATTGGCCATCTGGAACAGAGTATTTTAAAAAACAGATAATCTGAGAATGATATGGAGCTCTTCGGAATTAAAAATATAATAGCTTAAAATTTAAAAATTCACTAAAAGTTTTGGATATTAATGTTATCCAGAAATAAATTAAAACAAATAGATGGACAAAAAGAGAAAAAGAGAAAGGAAATTAGAAAATAACTCTAATAGAAATCATGAAAAAAAGGGCAAAAAATATGAAACAGAAAAGTGATCAAAGAAGGAAAACAAGACCAAAGGAAACAAATCTTCACACTGAAAGGGCCCACTGAGTACCCATCCCAAGACATACTTGAAACAAAATCAAGCATCTAAAAATTTCAAAAGAATAGACAATAAAAACAGATTCACGCATAAAATGGATCAGGTATCAGAATGCTATGAGAATAATGGTGGACGAATTTCCAATGGCTTTGTTGGAAGATAGGAGACAATGGTGTCTTCAACATTTGAAGTAAGTGATCTTCAATTTACAATTTTTTGCTCATAAAAAACTACAAGCAAATGTAATGGTAGATTAAAGGTGTTTTCAGACATGCAAAGACTCAAACATTTTCACTCCAATATACTCTTTCTGAATCACTGGAAGGTGTTTTCCACCAAAATAGGAGTAAACCAACAAAGAGAAAGATACCAGGACTAGGATCCAATACAGATCAGAAGGAAAGGAAATTTGCAAAGAGAAGTTTCAAAATAACGGAAGTGAAAGTCTAAAGCGCAACAGATATAGATTGGAGCAGGTGGATGGACAATTCAAGTAGGATTATTGTCATTAAAAAAAATGGAAAGGATAAATTATCTAGTGGACTTGATCATGTGAAAAATTAAGGGACATATTTCAAAGATTTTGTTAGGGAAGGGGAGACTTAACTGGAGATTTGAATAAACAAATAGAATTTTTTAAAAATGAGAGAATTGTTAAGCCCAGGAAAAACAAAGAGCTGTATAAGAAAAGATGTGTAACCAGAGTCTACTACTTGATTGAGCACTGAACAATATTCATATTATCTTATGATGAAAACACCATGATATAGCTATACGGGGAGGGGAAGGGAGAGTGTAAAAGAGCTAAAATTTTCATTTATTAAAATAGGACTAATAAAGTCTAAATGTGATGAATCAAGATATGTGAGTAAATACATGTGGTTCTAATAAAATGGGGATGAATTTTTAAATAATTTTAGAAAGTTAAAACTGGTTACCTCTGGGGAACAGGTGGAAGAATGGAGGTAGAGAGGACTGAGCGTGTTTTTTACAAGCCTATTAGCACAATTTGACTTTTTAAATTGTATATATGTATTCTTTTCATAATAATCACAATTAACATAGAAGTCAAATATCAATTAGGATCGAAAAAGATGTAAAAAGACATCAAGGCAATTCACCAATTTCCAACCTGCCCATCAGCTTGGGCACCAGTTAGATATTGATGTAGAAGTTCCCATTTCTGTTCTCCTGTGCCCTTTTGTAAGACCTGTCCAAGGTGTGGAGGCCCCAAGCTTACCCCAGGCTCCCATATCCTAAAGGAAATTTGTTTGCTACGCTGGATTTGATCCATAGCATAGGTCACAAACTTTAAATGTTTTGGAATCACTACCTTCTTAAAATGCAGACCTCTGAGATTCAATACAGAGATTCTGATTCAAGAGGTCTGAGATGTGCTGATGAATTGATTTTAGTAAGTATGTGAGATGAATTTGAGACAGGTAATCAAGAGACCCACTTAATGAAAACATGCATAAAGGCATTGGGATTGAAAATGTTAGTACTTCCAGAAGTACGTATTCATTCATTCATTCATCTATCCAATATTTTCTTGAGCTCATTTTTGTTTCAGACAATATACCAGGAGTTGTTGAGGAGATGATGCATTCTCAAGAAATTCATAATTTAGTCATTTGTCATAGAAATAACAAGGCAGAGCCTGTCTCAAATGCCTGAATCATAACACAGATCCCAGAGGTCAGTGTGGAAGAAATACGGTAGCAGAGAGAGCCTTCCACCTAATAAACTACCTCAGCTTAAAGTCAGCTTTGAAATTAGTCACAGCATCCTTCATCATGAGGCACTGACTTGGCAATCAGACAGACTTGGCGTGAATCCTAAATCATCCCCTCCCTAGCATGTTACAAAACCCTAGGGGCATCTGCCACCTGGATATAATACCACCTTATCCTGCAAGCTCAAATTATTTGAAGCTATGAAATGTGAAATACAGTGCCAGGTGCATAGTAGGTCCTCAACAAAGGTCAATTCCCTTGTACTTTTCCACTTTGAGCCAGTAATTCTGTTTGCCGCATGACTGGCAGTTCACTGAGGTTGCCAAAAGCACTGGCTTGTATTTGAATCCCCAGTCCTGACTCTTGTTTGAGGTACATGTGTTTGTTACATTGGCAGGTTATTTGACCATGCTGAGGTACAGATTCTTCATTTTTACTATGGGGATAATTATGTCATTCTGAGGATTTATTGAGATAATGTATTTAAAGTACGTAACACAATCATATGCACTTAAGGAATGTTGGGACTAATTATTACATGTATTCTTTCACTCAATGAGAGAAATTGGGTGTGTGTGTGTGTGAAAAGGCACAAACTCACAAAGATAAATGGTACATCAGTACTTCTCTGAAACTCAGAGTCCTACAGATGGAGTCTCAGGTCGTAGTGAAAAGCGGAATTCAGTGTTGAGGATTTAAGTCCAAGATACGGCGTAAAAGGGTCATTCTTCACTTTTCTTGCAATGATGGCCTCTCCCTTTTTCCTTCGTAGAGGCAGTCACTCATTTTGGATGTCCTGGGCTAGACTCTGATGCTTTCAGCTTTATTATTAGGCTTCGTGCTATTAAGAATGTGCCTGAAAGACAGAATTTCAGTCCAAAGAAGATTACAGCCCAATCCTTTCATATTAAGTGGGAAATTTGAACAAAGATACTTTCTGACTGCATTCCAGGGTTGGATAAAAGCTGTTGAAATAGGAAATGACATGGAAATTTGTAGTGAACAGCCAAAAAAGAAAAGCCAGACTACATTCCTGTACCTGAGAGGGGAAGTGGGTGTGGTCGGTTGGCCTCAAACTATCTGCCCCTGGCCCCAGTCTCCTCAAGGAGGCAGCTGGTGGCCACAAGTATATTCTGTGAAGAGGGAAGAGAGAATGGCTCAGGGAGCCAGCCTGGGCTGTGCAGTGGTCCTGAGCTCAAGAATTGAGAGAATATGGGGGCAGAAGGATTGTTCCCCCTTCTCATACACGCAGACACGTACTCCTGACACAGACTCCGGCTTTGGCTGAGGCCACCTGCTGCTTGGGAGGTGCATTTGGCTCTGGAAATCTCTAAGGGGGCCAGAGTGGGCCTCAGATGAGAGAAGAAGGGATCTGGCTGCTTCAGGCTGGCTCCAGCCTCAACAAGGAGGCTGGCAAAGGAAACTTTCCAGTTTCCTTCCAGGTCAATTGAGTCCAATGTTATATATACTGTGTCACAGGAGTTTGTTCAATCTCATCAAGGAGGGAAAGGAAGCAGAAATTCAAAGTTCAAAACCATATTCAGGCAAAGACTAGATACATACAGATCATATACAGAAGAAGCAAGACTTTTGATTCTATAGACAGATAAATCCTGGCTCTGTGATGTATTGTGGCTTGGGAAAGCCACCTAAGTTACCCGAGCATCATTGAATTTTCTTCTCTGAAAAATGGTGGCTAATGATGCCTCTCTTGAAAGTTATTATGAATAGAATACTCAATGCAAATCCAGGACCAATGAGCCTGCCACGTAAATAAGTGTCTTGATCAGAATTTACATCAAAGTTGATAGTAATTGTGTTCTTTTTCTATTAATGCATGTTTTTCCAGTGTTACTAACAATGTTAAATTACTGGAGTGATGTTAAAGTCAGAAGGACTGGAGAAGGTGGGAGGCAGGAAGGTGTAAGCAGAGAGTGAGAGGAATGAGGCGATTGGTTATGAACTTCAGCCTTCTTATAGCCCCACCACTTGACTGTGTTTCTTGAAACCAAAACCGTGTCTTACTCATTTTGTCTCTCGTATACCTGGCACAGAACTGCCCATTCTTCACGGAGTGTGGGTAAATGTTAACTGACTTACAGAATAAATGAACGAACAAGTAAACCTTACTTAATCTGTACTTCTTCTCACTAATATTTACTTGGACATCATCGGATTTCATGTCATGCTAGCAGAAGCGAAATTAATCATAGTTTTATATTGGAAGATCTGAAAAATGAAGACTTGAGTAATGTAGTGTTAAGAATAAGAACTCTAAGGCCTTGATGCCAGGCTCAGAATCCCAGCTGTGCATATCCTTGGGCAATGCCTTTGGCCTTTCTGTGCCTCAATTCCCTAAGCTATAACATGGCAATAATTATGGTACCAACCTCAGTTTGTTGGGAGGAATAAATGAATTAGTCTTTTTGAAGTATGTAGAACAGTGTCTGGTGTGTAGTAAGTGCTAAATAAATGTTAGCTGCTGTTGTTATTTTAAACTTTTGAGCAGGGCATTCTGTGTAATATTCACCCATAATATAACAGTTATACATTTTTTCCAGATATTATTCCTAAAAATGTTAAAGCTATAAAGCAATAGGTCAAAGTAATAAATTTCCTAGTAAAAACTTATATATAAATTAATAAGCAGACCTGAAGCTGATACATTTCTATGTTTGATATACATTCATGAAGCCAGCTTGAAAACGATCCCTAGTCCCTGGTTAACAGAAAATTCAATTCCAAAATTAAATCATCTTATTTTTCCCCACCACAGAGTGTAATAACAGACAGAAAGTCATTTTCTGCATTTTTTCATCCAATTTGGTTTCAGTCTTCTGGAGTTTTATCTGACTCTCCCCTTGGGTGGATCCCAAGGGCTAGGCTTGGGTCACAGGTCCAAGCCAAGTTGTCTAATCCAGTGTGTTTGTAGCAATAAGACTGATGGTTTGATGCTTAAAAAGAAAATGAATGTGTTTGCCTTTCATTCAATGGAGACAGAGAATTTGGGTACTCAATGGAAAGAAACTGTGTGTATAAAGGATGAGGAATTGAAAACTGTGAGGTATGTTTGGGATTTGGGAAGAAGTCTGTTGCGATCAGACCAAATGGAAGATAAGGCCACGTTCATCTCTGAAAGGACTTCTGACTCCTTATGTGACATCAGCAACACAAAGGAGAAGAGGACAAGTGCTCCTCAGGACACTTCTGGGATGTGCTTGGAACACAGTGTCATTCAGGAAAAGGAAGCGGAGTGGCTGGGTCCCCTAAGCCTGTGAGTGAGTCCATGAACTCCATTGACTCCTGGGAGGAGTCAACAGGTGGGGTGGGAGAACTGCTCAATCAAGGGAAGCCTCAAGCAACTGCATGGAGGAGGCTTAAAGATCCCTGGAGTGAGTCATTGCCACCCTCCTTGAGGAGAGGGCCCATGTCAATTTCCTGATCAATTCTCTGCATTGGGATGGAGACTTTTGAAGGAAAAGATATATTTTGCTCTGTGTGCAAATGCTTGTCCTGTGGCTCTTTCCCTTCTGGATGCAGCTACTACATACCGAGACGGTCAGCCCCCAGACCCGGCTGGCTCTACACGCAGGGTTATTAAGAAGATTCTGTGCTTTTCTTGAAAATACTTTCTGATCTGACCACTGATACTTGAAACCGCACAACGACAGATGCATTTACTAATTTCTCTTGTTTAAAGAGTTATAATACGAAATGTAAAACTTAATGATAATCCCAGCCATCTCCCCCCCCACGCAGCCGCTGACTAGCAAGAAGCTACGGGTTTAATGGAATGTGCACTGGCTCTGCAGTCAAACTAACCCGGGTTTGAAACCCAGTCACACCACTAACTGGTTCCTTTTCCAGTTCTTAACTTTTCTGAGACTGTTTTCTTATCTGTAAAATGAGAATAGTAATACCTTCTTGAGGGTTATTTTTTTTGAGTGCAGATGAGATTTTTTATGTAGCACAAGAAGCACCTAGCAGAATGCCTAGTGCATAGTAACCACTCAATAAATATCATGATTAACTAGAGTCTTGAGATCAGGTAAAGCATTTCACGGTATGTACATTTCATGATCCCCTCACTGATTTTTTTGATAACATTATATACTAGGCATCAATAATTTTTCTGTGGAACCATTGGAGAAAAAAATCTGAACTACTTTCCAGACTGGCATGGAGCCTTGGCTGGTAACCATTGCTTTTCCTTAATAACCTCCCTGATTTCTGGGCTTAGCCTGTGGAAAGTCCGCAGTGAATAGAGCAGAGATCCTGGGGATAGTGGGCAGTGTTCCGCTGACATCTTAAGTTGCACCCTGGGAAAAAGAGAAAATAACTGTGCATCCTTGGCTTCTCCCCCGACTGCCAGCCACCCACCCCACTCTCACCCGCCCCCCAATGCTTTTATTTAGAAACCTTGTTCATTGTTGTCTTGTTTCCCATCATTTTCAGTTTTCACCACTGCTGTTGATGTGAACATCTGAACAATTACTTATAGGTTAATGATCCCCAGAACCCTGGCAGATAGTAATTAAATATTGTTAACTGTAGGGTTGTGACACCTTCAGGGCCTGGTGAAAAGATCTGGGAACAATACTGCTCCAGACACTCTCATACCTGTCTCTAGCCCTAGATTTTGCTGACTTTCTCTGTCCTGGGTTAGATATTTCAGGCCACCTGACAAGCCCCTGGAGTTCTTTTAGTAAAGATTGGTTTGCTTGAGGGAAAAGCTGGCCATGATCTGGTATGTTTCTGTTAAAGGTATTCACTACGGAGTTCAAGCACGCCCTTATCTGTAGGGAGGCTGGGTAGCCATATATCTGTCAGAAATCATTTTATCCCCCAGGCCAGCTCCAAATCTCTCTTCTGTTTCCTGAAAAATTCTCCAAAGATATATTCACCCGAGCCCACCTTCATGGGATATTTTATGTCAATGGTTTATAAAATGCATTCATGCAGTTTTGGAAAGAGCGTGGGGCTTAGATTCAGACCTCAGTTTAAATCCTAGGTCTGCCCTACATAGTTACATGAATTTGAGCATGTTATCTAATATTTCTGAGCCTCAGTTTTTTTGTGTGTGTGTTTCAAATTGGTGTAGTAATGTGTGGTTGAACTATTAAATAAGGCAACTAACAAGAGACGTTAAATACTAGCTCCTTATTTTCTTCTTTTCCTTAATCAGCTCCTTCATTGCTTCATCCTAGTTTTGTAAATCACACACACATATACACATGCACACACACACGTACAAGTTAACATGAGGCAATTAAACAAAATATCTTGGAGAACCAAGAACTCTTCCTGAACGCCATTTTCTTCCTGGCAAAGGGCAAACGGGTCCATAAAGTATCTTCTACAGGAAGAAAAGACATTTGTTTCCCATCATTTCTGGCTTTTATTCCTTGGCAAGTTCCGTGTTAACACAATGAATGCAATGGCAAACAGAGACAGAAAGGATTACAGCAATAACAATGACTTATGCACTTTCAAAGCAGGGTTTTGGGCCTTGGAGAAGTAGCCAAGAGGTCAATGAGGCCCCTTGCAAAAGCTGCCTTCACTAGGCTTGGGAACAATCAGAGAGTGTTACCTGCAGAAGATGACTGTGGGGTTCAGGGTCATCATTAACTGATGACTGTGACTCTGGGCACTCTGAGGGGTACAATCTCCTTCTACAGTCAAATCTGGGAGGAAATGGGGTAGAATCCTATTATTTTAATCTCAAAGTCTCACTAGTTAGACTTCACAGGGACATGCAAAGGTATTTACTGAAAAGCTGGGATAATTTCAGAGGAATATTATAATATAGGAGAAACAAGCTTTATAGGTCTAGCCAACTCAATTTTCTCTTCCATCTCAAAGGAAAGATTCTCTAAGCCTTAAGTCTTCACAAGGAGATGGCCCTCTATGGGAGTTCCCTACATTCCCAACCAGACTCTCCTGTCTTGAGGTTTGTACTCACAGTCCACACGCCCCTTTTCAAATCTCTCACTATGACAACTCTAGCGATTCCCTAGGGAATCACTACCTCTTCCATTACACAAAGTGTTGCCCTTGTAGGAATACCCTGGGCTTTACCCAGGAGGGCATTATTTCTTGCTGTCCCTGAAAGCGGGAGCAGGACTAAAAATGGTGGACTTTGGTCCCGTGAACGAGGGTAAGTGTGGATACAAATTCAAGTTTCTTTTCAAATTTTCCAGCAGTGACATGATGTTTCCTTTACTAGTTGAGCTATAAATGTTTTTACAGAGATAAACATGATTTTTTTTTTTCTTGAAGATGAAACCATCTAACCATGTTGATGAAAGAGTATTTCCCTTCTTACCAAAGCACAAGTTCTTGTTCTTTGAAACAAGTCTTCCTTTGCTGCCTGGAGAGGTGTTTGTTTGTCCCTACTGACCTGGAGTGACCTGGTGTTATAATAATGAGTTAATTTAATGGCCACTCTCCCTGTTAATCAAGGTATGGAACCAGTCTCTATGAAACTTTTTTGATGAAGAATTGTCCCACTGTGATGTTGGTTCCTACCCTGCCCTCAATTTCTAATACAACATTAACTTTTGTATTGGATATATAACCTCTTAGACAAAAAACTCATTAGTTCCAAGGGGCCAATGTAGATGAGAAACGGATGTAGGTTTGTAGGTCAAAGACGATTAACATATGACATGGAACCCAGGCTACCTAATTCTATCACTGGACTATTATTATATCTGTACTATTCAAGAAAAATCAGCAAATTGATTTTGGCCAATGATCTAAGGGAACCTTATTCTTATTCTGTGGAGTATAAGATATGGTAGCACTTTTGATTGGGCAAATCTTTATGGTGGAATCTCACTGGAGCCCTAAGGGTATGGAAATAAGGTTTAGGTGAGGATCTTTAATTACAGCTCAGTCCTGAGTTGAACAATGAAGATATGACACTGGCTGATTCCATTTAAGGGTTTTACCAATACCTTAGAAAGATGGGATTGACAGTTAATAACAGATTCTCACTGTATTGATGCTTTTATGACTTTTTTCTATATGTCCACATATACTTAATTACTAAGTAGTTATTTGGAGAGTAGAGTAGCACAGCAGATAAACACCTGAATTTGGAGTTGCCCAGACTTCTGTTCAAATCCTGATCTTTCCATTTACTAGTTACACTGGGTAGTTTGTTCACTGAGACTTTGCTTTTCACATATCAACAATGGAGGTAATAACACCAAGAGATTTATAAAAGTTTAATAAAATAATGTACACAAAATACTCAGCACGAGTGGCACTCTATGCCACAATAAACGGCAAGTACACCTATATTTTTAGTAAATCATATATATACAGTTCATTCAGTAGGGTAGGTTCAGTCATTCACAAGAGTATAATTAATGTCTTGAATTAAAAAAAATTAAGCTTTGCAGTTATCTTTAAGGAGAGATTCCTGAGCCAGGTGGATCCTACTGACAAGTACATCTCAGATCATGATGCCCCGAGTAGGAAGACTAAGTTAATATGTCTCACTTTGAGAACTAAGCTTAAATAGTTACTGCCTACTTTTGGTCACACTTTATCTAAAAACAATCTCTAAAATTTTATAGGAAATTAAGCTTAGGTCAGTAACGTGAGGAGACAATTCTCTGTTGGATCCTTTGTGTTTTTGAATATCTTGAGCGCAGAGGTACTCATTGCCTCTACTCTGAACTCTCTTTTCAGAGAAAAAGAATGTTTGTATAGTGAAACAGACTTGGAAGATATAGTAGCTCCCTCCTGAGGGAAGGGCATGTTTCCTTACAGTTCAGCATAATAAAGATGATGTTCCTTCCAGAATAGACGTGCCTACTGTCCATTATAAAAAAATGCCGGTTCCCTAAGCTCAGGGTTCCTCTTCTCTAACAGCCCACTGGGCCCATCCGTGTCACTTCTGTGATACTTGGGAGCAAGGAGAACTGTTGCAAATATATTATTCTTGCTCCTTGATGTGTGTTATGAAGAATAAAACCCTTTGTCTCTGATTCAGCAGTCTTGTGTCTTCTGCCTGCATCCATGAAACTATGGCAGGCTAATTTGTTAGCTTGCAAGTAGAACAACATCTCAGACCCTTCATAGTTTTTAATAAGTAATAACGAAGCAATTACTCTTTTTTTTTCCCGAGTTGAACACCTAAGAACTTTACCTGTTACCCAAAGTGCTTTAGATAGACTATTCTATAGTGTTTTTTCCAACATAAAAATGTCATTCCACATTAGTCCCCAAGAATGGGACTCAAGCATGAGATGCACGAAGGTAATGGGAGACTTACTGGGCAGGACTCTTCCATTGCCTAAGTCAGGTTTGTGCAGCTCTTACTCTCCAGTTGTTATTGAAGTCTGCACTCACCTTCACAGGCCACTGGGTTTCAGTTCTGCAAATTATAGCATTAGGATTTCAAATGGGACCTGAATGACCTGAAAGAATTTATGGAACTTTCAAATGTATATTTTTTTTTAATCAAGGCACAGACAATATATTGGGAGAATGTGACAAAACATGGTTTATTCCAATCAACTTTTTTGCTAATGAGAAAGGAAAAGGATCAATTGCTTGATCTCAAGATTAACGTAGGTGCTTGAAACACAGGAGCTGGTAATAATGCTGCAGAGGAAAAAAAAAACATTCCTGAAGAAATGTGAATGGGAGCAGGGGATAGCTGTAGAATTATGAGATTTAATTTTAAAACAATCTTTGTTAATGTAGATTGCCAAGAAATTAACTTGCACTCTGTACTGTGCATAACTTTTGGCAGTAGTTTTCTGCCACGCCGTGCAGAACAATTAAGCCTGTATTTCTCTGAGTACGCAAATATCTTTCCATCATTAGCAGTCACACTGTATTCTATGTATGGAAGCCAGTACTTGTCAATATTTTGCCTGTTGACAATGTTTCCATTTCATTGTACATTTTTGTTTGCATGTTTCTCATAGTATAGATAGCTTAAAGCTTCTACAACTTCCCAAAGTAACTACTGAGGTAGAAATATAAAAAGCCATACAACTTGTTAATGAAAAATGAAGATTAGCAAGGACGTGAAACATGAGTGAGGAGTTTCATATGAAGACATTTTGCCCCGAAAACGGAAAAATATTTTCTTGGGTCTGGCTCAGTTTTACTTGGTTTTGCAATACAGCTGTATTTTACACCATTATCAATTAGAATCACTCTGACGGGTTTTTCTCAGGTCAAAATAATCTGAAGATTCTCTCTGTGTCTTTCAAGGATCCTCACCTCCACAGCAAAGGTTGCCTGAGTTGGAGACAAATAAAGGGTTCTAATTAGGGCGCTTGGGAGACTGAAGAGCAATTGTCTGAGACTATTGCTCAACTTCATGAGCTCATTAACAGGCATCTGTCTGCGTGATTGGAGAAAGAGCAGCAAGTTCATTTTGGCCAAGCAGGCCTGGGCCTGGGAGACTTCATATTTGATAACAGAACATTACCTATTATTTCAGTTAGGAATGATTAGGTTCAAGCAACAAGCAGACTCTGGGCAACTTCAGAGAAAAAAGGAATTTATTGATGGAGATGGAACTGTGGTATTAAAGAAAAAGCCCAAGACTAAGACCAGCCCTTGGAAAGGAGAAGAAGCAAGGAACTCATGGGATCTAGTGGCAGAACCCATAGACAATCTCTTCAAGGTTAGCGTGTCAAGATGTCAAAATGAAAGAGCTCTAGACATTTTGAATCCTCATAATGCTTTGCTCAAGATTCAAATTTCAAGGAGAGAGACCTACTTGGTTTAGCTTGGGTCAAACATATACTTGTTGACAGGGAGGACAGAACAATTTAATTGAGGGTTCCACAGGCTCCATCCAATGGAAGGTTCATTCCTCCAAAGGACTATCAGGGAGATGTTACCAGAGGCATGAGGCAGGGATGCCAGGCAGGCAACAACAGCAGATATTCATTACCTCTAGGAAGATAGTAACTATGGTGCCACTGCATTTTAGAATATATGACAGCTCTGACCACGTCTTTTTTAGGAGATCTGGAGAAAGTGTCAGGGTCGTCAAGACTTGAGGTGCAAAGCCCTTGCAGGGACCACAAACTGTGAATACAGAATGAGCTAATGATCTGGCCCAAACTGTTGAATCTTCTGTTTCTCAGATTTCTACATCCTTGAGGAGTAAAAAAACAGAAGGGACTTAAGTCCTTTTAGTGGCTTGCCTTGTCGAAAGCAGGTCATGTATTCATGGGAGGGACAGCTTCAAACAGCTGTGGCGTTCAAAAAGTTCTTTGTAAAATTCTAATGTGGGGTGTCTTTAAAAAGGTGAGTTATAGATTTCTTTAAGTGGCACATAGAGTTCTTTCCCTTACTATATTTTCTTTTTTTTAGTCGAGATATAATTGACATCTAACATTATATTTCAGTTGTAGAACATAATGATTTGATTATTTGAATATATTGCAAAAACGATCATCACAATAAGTCTAGTTAGCATCCAACATACATAGTTAAAAATATTTCTTCTTACAACGAAAACGTTTAAGATTTACTCTCTTAGCAACTTTCAAATATGCAATACAGTACTAACTATTGTCACCATGCTGTACATTACATCCCATGATTTATTTGTTTTATAGCTAGAAGTTTGTATTTTTTAACCCCCTTCACCCATTTTGCTCCCCCACCCCCCACCTCTGGCAACCACCATCTGTTCTCTGTATCCATGAGCTTGGATTTTTTTGTTTTTGTTTAGATTTCACATTTAAGTAAGAATGTATAGTATTTGTCTTTTTCTGACTTATTTCACTTAGCATGATGCCCTCAAGGTCCATCCATGTTGTCACAAATGGCAAGATTTCCTTCTTTTTTATGGCTGAGTAATATTCTGTTGTGTATGTGTATATGTATATATGTGTGTGTGTGTGTGTGTGTATACACACATACCAGATTTTCTTTATCCATTCATCCATTGATGGACACTTAGGTTGCTTCCACCTCTTGGCTACTGTAATAATGTTGCAATAAACATGGGGATGCATATATCTTTTTGAGTTAGTGTTTCATTTTCTTCAGATAAATAACTAGAAGTGGAACTGATGAATCATATGGTAGTTCTATTTTTAGTTTTTTGAGGAACCTCCATACTCGTTTCCATAGCGGATGAGCCAATTTACATTCCCATCAGCAGTGCACAAAGATTCCCTTTTCTCCACATCCTCACCAGTACTTGTTATGTCTTGTCTTTTTGATGATAGCCATTCTAATAGGTATGAGGTGGTATCTCATTGTGGTTTTGATTTGCATTTCCCTGATAATTAGTGATGTTGAGCACTTTTCATGTAACTGTTGGCCGTCGGTATGTCTTCTTTGGAAAAATGTCTATTCAGTTCCTTTGTCCATTTTTTAATCAGATTGTTGGTTATTTTGCTATTGAGTTGTATGAGTTCTTTATATATTTTGAATATTAACTCCTTATCAGATATACAATTTGCAAATATTTTCTCCCATTCAGTAGGTTCCTTCTTCATTTTGTTGATGGTTTCCTTTGCTGTGCAGAGCATATGGATATTTTTGACTAACCCAGAGTACGTGAATTTCCAAAGTAGTGGTGTTTGATTGCTGAAGCTGATTCTCTTTTTCGTATGTTCATATTTTACATGCAACGGAGATATTGGTATTATTATTTTTCACCTTTGATAGAGGAAGCCAGAAGGGTGTGGTATGAGCAGTAAATGCTAACTGAAATGACATTCAAAGACTAGAGCAGCTTGATGGCTGCAGTTCCAGAAGACCGTTTTGGTAATATGTGGAATGGCAAATAGAAATTTGGCCACCGCATCCTTGGTTCTCAACCTAGGGCAAGCCTGTTATAGATGTTATTTTTACTGTTCTCAAAGTTGAAACTTCAGTGCTAAAAAAAAACTTGAGATTCAGACAAGATATTAGTGGCCAGAAGAAAATATGTCATTTGTTGATTACCTACTAAGTGCCAGGCATTGCTCTAAGGCTGCATGGTCCAAGGCAGTAGCCACTAGCCACGTGTGGCTATTGAACACTTGAAAGGGAGTTATACTTGATTCAGTTTTTGGAAAACTTTTAAGTACTTATGGAACAACTTTGGTATGTGAATCTATTTTTTCAAATGCAAATTTTAAGAAACCTAAATATAGATGAAGCATTTTCTACGAGAATTTAGTGTCTGAATTGAGAAGCGTGTAAGTGTAAAATACACACCGGCTTTTGAAGACTTAATAGGAAAGAAGGAATGAAAAATCTCATTGACATGAGTTTTTCTACCGATTAAGTCTTGAAATGATAATATTTTGAATATATTGGATTAAATAAAATATGTTATTGTAATTAACAGTTTCCTTTTTTTAATGGGGCTTCTGGAAAGTTTAAAATTACATAGTTGGCTTACATTATTGTCCTACCGGACAGTATGGCTCTACAGGCTTTTACGTTACCCGTTTTACTAAATCATTAGAAGAACCCAATGAGGTAGGCGCTACTCTTCCCATTTTTACAGGAAAGGCAGCAGAAGCTCGGAATGTTCTTTAAATCGTTCAGGGGGTTATGGAGCTTGTGAGTCAGAGCCAGGATTCCAGTCCAGGTCTGTATGGCTCCATCGCTTCCTGTTTCCACTCTGTCAAGCTGTTCCCTGTTATTTCCTTTAGGGAAGCCAGGGAGAGCTCACAGGCCTTCTTTCTTGATTCTTCACAGCAAATAAAGCTTTGATAACCCTATTTATGGACAAAAGGCAGATTGAAACAAAAATTCTTTCTTCTCTTCAAATGGCGACAAGAAGAATATTTGAGTTCTTGCAAAGTGAATGAACAAAGTCCATTTCCGTGAACAAACAGAATTTTACAAAGTAAGCCTAACCCATATTTAAAATATCAGAGTGAAATTTGCTTAGCCAAAGGGTGTGGATTATTTAGTTTAATATTTTGGTTTCTTTTTCTTTTTAAGAGGATTTGAATTTCTGGACCATCTTGAGATTTAACACCTTCCCTAATAATAATTTTTTTTTTAAATGCAAGATTTATTTAATAAACATAGGGTATTCAACAATAGGGAGTCTCAAAATTGCATTCCTTATATTAATAGCATCCAATATATGATCATCCCAAAGAATGTGGAAAGGCGTTCCTGGGTGCCAATTTTTGACGTGATTAATTAAAAATTGGCTTCACCCCTTTCTACTTGATTGCGTTCTCCATATAATAGGAGATAACTGAGGACAAAGCCTTCTCAGATCACTTTACAATGGTGACACAACGTGGCATAGAGTTGATATGAGAGGCATGAGACCCTAAAGTGAAGGAGGGGAGCATACTGCTCTCTGGGGATTCACGATCTCACTCGCCCAGTGAGCGAAGATGTTTTCATGGAGAGTGAGGCAATCACTGAACAAATCGCTGCTTGCACCGAGCCAGTTACGTGCCTGGAAAAGCAGCCTCATCTGCTCGGCACCTGCGCGATCACTTGCCTCCATCGGACTAGTTTACTTGCCTAGATCATGCCAGGAGCAGGCAGGCTCAGAACTTCAATGATACTTCACTTTGAGGAAATGTCATAGCGCCTGTGACAAAAACGAGTGGCTCTAGGGCAGCAGGCCCTCCACCTCCCAGCAGGTTTTCTCGTTATGCCCTTGATGTCACCTCTCTTGGCTGTATTCCCCCTGCCATCACCCACAGGACGGGGGAGGAGGAGTTCTCGCTCAGACCACGTGATTGGCGTTCTCTGCCTGGTCCCTTTATCCCCCATGCTGGCCCTCCCCCACTCAGCCCAAGAGCCTTGCTATTTTTACTTCTCTGTGAGGGGATCTCAGGTTACAGATGATATACCGATGAGGTAAGTTACAGGTACACAGACTCATGTTTCTAATTTAGCTTGGCACTGGTTTCAAACGTTAAACAGTCTCTCGCCCTGGCTCTCCCTGTTTCCACTCTCCTCCTCTCTTTGGCATCTCATTCCATCCTGATTCTGAGGGTCCCTTTCCTTTCCTGCTGGATCCACCCAACTTTCAGGCTTCTTAGAAGGGGCAATCAGGGAAAGTTAAGTTTCACGTAGGATAAAGTTCTACGCTTATACCCCATGAACTTGGCTGTAACAATGCTATTTAAACACACATTCTCATAATAGCTGAATATTTGTAAGATATTTCAGATGTTTTCAATTGCCTTCACCCATAATGTCACAGGTTAGCCCAGAAAATATAGGATTATTTCAATTATCTATAATTTGCAGATGAGAAAATTAGGACTCAGAGATTAATGACTAAGAGTTCACAGTCAAGACAAAGTACAGAAGTGATGGATGAATAAGAAACAAACCTCTGGTTGGAGGTACCGCCCTAAAAACAGCAGAGGCTGGAGAAGTGGAATCCTTCTTTTCTTTTCTTTTTTTCTGTTTCTGGGATCCAGACCAATCTCTTGGTGTTTAGGTTGAAATGATTCTCCCTGAAGCCACCTGTGTGACAAGCACACTGTATGTTTTCTGTACTCTGTCTTTTAAATGTGAAACTTTAGTATGAATTTAATTAGAAAATAGGTGTTAGAAAACAGGGAGTGGACACCAAAATTAGATTAAAATGAACAGAGGATGGGGCCAGCCCAGTGGCATAGTGGTTCAATTCGCGTGCTCTGCTTCGTCGGCCTGGGGTTAGCGGGTTTGGATCCCAGGCATGGACCTATACACTGCTCATCAAGCCATGCTGTGACGGCGTCCCATATAAAGTAGAGGAAGATGGGCACGGATGTTAGCCCAGGGCCAATCTTCCTCAGCAAAATGAGGAGAATTGGCAACACATGTTAGCTCAGGGCTAATCTTCCTCACCAAAAAAAAAAAATAAAAATAAAAAAATAAACAGAGATTACTAAGAATCAGAACCTAATGCCCATGTATTTTTGTTTGTTTAAAACATGCCCACATACTCAATTAGCACTTAAACAATATTTCCATGTTTGTTTTAATAGACATTGTGGGGGCTTCAAAGTACTTATATGGCACTGCACCTATCTTTAAGGTGTTGATAATAGAAGAAATAATATAGAAAATTTTGAAAATAAAGCTATTTCCAATCAGATGTTTGCTATATACTTGGCAACTCAGATTCCCAGAGAGGATAAACAGCTCTAATTTGAATATCTAGTTTTAAATTGTGGCTATCGTATTTTAAATGGTGCCGTTATCTGTCTCTTTTGACGTGTCTGTCAGTAAACCCACTTATTACGCATACATACATTTACAGGTGTGCACCTCATGATCATGTTTCGGTCAGTAAGGGACCACGTGTACTGGTGGTCCTGTAAGATTAGTACCATGTAGCCTGGCTGCGTAGCAAGCTATACCATCTAGGTCTGTGTAAGTACACTCTGTGATGTTCGCATAGTGAAAAAATCATCTAACGAAACATATGTCAGAACATATCCCTGTTGTTAAGTGAAGCATGACTGTACTCACGCACATACACCCGGTGTGGTGGTTATTTTCTAAGCTTGTCATAGTGCCTGTTTTATGTTCTTAGACTGTAAGATTGTGAGCTGCTTAAAGTCAGGAACAATACTTCTCATTTAATTTAATTATTTATTAATTTATTTATTTTTGGTATTCCCATAATATGCAGGATAGACAATACCTGGCATAGCAGAAAGAGCATGGAATGTATGCATAGCTTGGATAAGTTTCTTACTTTAAGCCTCCATTTCCTCATCTGTAAAATGGGGATAGTAATATAAATCTATGTTATAGGGTTGTTGAGAGCATTAAATGAGAATTCCTATGAAGCAGCTAGAATGGTATCCTACAGGTGGTCAGCGTTCAATAAAGACTGGTATATATGGTTAATATTTTATATAGTAAATATACATATATACCCCCATATCAATTTACATTTGTTTGCTTACATGGGTAACTCCCAAGCAGCCTCATTCTTCCTCATGTTGCCCCCGCCACTCCAGCACTGAGTAAATTTTTTTCAGATGAGTGAAGCAAAGACATAATGATGAAAGAACTATAATGACATTTGTCGTTGATGACTGTCCTTTCCTATACAGGTCAAAGTGGTACTTGAGGGAAAAGAGTGTGCCCTCTGTGAGAGAGAGACGGAAGATTTGATCAACTACTCCACAGAGTATCAAAATAAAGGGAGCCAAGATGGAGAAATCAGGAATAAAAAGCTATTAAATTTCACATGATTATGTCAACTTTCTCTTTCTCTCTGAATCACTGGATGCTTTAGAAGGAACTTTTAGACACAAGTAACTTTAATTTGTACTCCATTTGTGCTCCATTTTAGCACTGTGTCGTGTTTGATGACTACCTCATCCAGAATGATTCATTTATTTCTAGTAAAGGGAAGGAATGGGTGGGGTTCATGCTCATTCACTCATTCATTCTTTTTTTCCCTTATAATACAAAAACAAAATAGGTTCAGAGTTAGAGGATTTTAGTGTTGGTATTGTCTGATTTAATACATTTTCCCTCTGTGTATTTTCTTAGTTTTTTTGAGGGATAATTTATGTACAATAATAAATTGCCCCACTTAAAATGTGCAGTTTGATAATGTTGGCAATTGTATACAGTTGTTTAATCAATATCACAACCAAGTAACTTCCATTATCTCAGAATGTTCTCTTGCCCCGTTTGCACTCAATTATCTCCCTCAACCCCTGGCTACAGGCAACCATTGAGCTGCTCTGTCTCCTTTATGTCTGGCTTTTTTAACTTAGTATAATACTTTGAGATCCATCCATGTTAGTGCATGTACCTGTAATTTGTTGCTTTTTATTGCTGACTATATTCCATAGTATGGGTACGCCATAATTTCTTTCTCTACCAGTTGAATGGCATTTGTGTTGCCTCTAGTTTTTGGTTATTAATAATGCTGCTATGAATATTCATGTACATGAATTATTTTAACATATGTGTTCATTTGTCTTGGTTAAATGTCTATAGTAGGGGTGCTGGGACATAAGCTAAGTATATATTTAACTTTATAAGATACTGCCAAACTGTTTTCCATAGTGACTGTATCACTGCGCATGTGGAACCAGCAAGATATGAGAGTACCAATTGCTCTATATCCTCTCCAAACCTTGGAATTGTCTGTTTTTTCAGTTTTTGAATTTCTAGTGAGTGTGTGGTGATATTTCCTTGAGGTTTGAATTTATATTTCTCTACTGCCTAGTGATGTTAAGTATCTTTTCACATGTTTATTGGCCATTTGTTTATCTTCTTTTGTGACATGTCTGTTCAAATCTTTTGCCCATTAAAAAAAAATTCTTGGGGCTGTCTTATTATTGAGTCGTAAGTATTCTCTATATATTCTAGATGCAAACTTTTTGTTATAAATATGTTTTTCAAATATTTTTTCCCAGTATGTGTCTTTCCCATTGCTTTCTCAATCTTGTTTTTAGAAGAGCACATGTTTTTAATTTGGATGCAGTTCATTTAATCAATTTTTTCTTTATAGTTTGTGCTCTTTGTGGCCAGCTTAAGAAATATTTATCTCACCCAGCGTCACAAAGATTTTCTGTTTTTTACTTTAGAAACTTTATGTTTTAGCTATCTTATGTTTAGGTCTGTGGTTCATTTCAAGTTACTTTTTATATATGTTTCAAAAAAGGAGGAGGGGATTTGGTTTCATATTTTTTTTTTCCCTCATGGGTAAAAAACATTTTTTGGAAAAACATCCCTTCCCCATTGAATTACCTTGGTACCTTTGTTAAAAATCAGTTGATGGTATAAGTCTGAGTCTACTTCTGAATTCTATCTTATTGACCTGTTGATCTATCCTTAGGCCAATACCATACTGCCTTCATTAATGTAGCTTTATAGTAAGTTCTAAACTCAAATAGTATAAGGAGTCCAACTTTGTTCTTCTTTTAAAAATTATTTTGCCCATTCTAGGTCTTTTGCTTTTCCATAGATAGTTTAGAACCAGCTTCTCAATTTCTACCAAGAAACTTGCTAGGATAATTGGAGTATTTAGTCCATTAAAATGTAATGTAATTATTAATATTGTTGGGTTAAGGTCTACCTTTTTCTTATTAATTTTCTATTAGTTCCTTTTCTATTTTGTTCCCCTATTCCTTCTTTTCTGGTTTTTGGGATTATTTGAATGTTTTTTAGAATTTATTTCCTTTTTTTTTTTTGACTGTATGTATGTCAACATCCTGGTTGTAATTTTGTACTATAGTTTTCAAGAGGTCTCCATTTGGGAAAAGAATTATCTCAAAATAAAAATTTTCATTTTAAAACTACACCATTAATATTTGAATATAGTTTAGACTCAAAGAAAATATTTACAAAATATATTCCTGGCAAAGAGCATGTATACAAGATTTATAAAGACCTCCTACAATTCTATAATGAAGAGATAATTGATCTGATAATAAATTGGCAAGCAATTTGGGGAGCCACTTCACAAAAGACGTATGGATGGCCAATAAACATAAGAAAAAGTATTCAACATCATCAGGAAAACGGGAAGGGCAACTCAACACCACAATGAAATACCACTACACATCTACCAGCAAAGTCAAAGTTAAAAGATTGGCAACATCAATGTTGGCAAGGATGTGGAGTAACCAGAAGTCTTATAAACAGCTAGTGGGAGTACAAAATGGTATAACCACTTTGGAAAAAGGAATGGCAATTTCTCTTAAAAGTAAAGATATACCTAACTTATGATTCAAGAATTCCCCAACTACGTCTTTTCCCAAGAGAAATGAAAATATATGTCTATAAAAAGATTTGTATAAATATGTTCATAGCACCCTTAATTTACAATAGCCAAGAATGGATACAGCTCAGGTGTCTATCAATAGGAGAATGGATAAGCAAACTGTGGCATGTCCATACTTTGGAATACTACTCATCACTAAAAAGAAACAAACTTCTGATACACACAACAACATGGATAAATCTCAAAAACATTATACTGAATTAAAGAAGCTTTATACAAAAGAATACATAATGATAGAATTCCATTTATATGAAGTTCCAAAACAGACAAAACTAACCTATGGTGGAAAAGAAAATCAGAACAGTGGTTGCCTGAAGGGGTGGGTGGTGGGTAGAAATAGATTGGGATGGGGCATAAGGGAACTTTTTGCAGAGATGGTAATATTCTCTATCTTGACAGAGTTTTGAATTGCACAGTTGTATACTATTTATTAAAGCTCATCAAATAATATACTTAAGATTCACACATTTTGTTGTATGTAAATTTTACCTCTAAAGATATAAAGAACTCTAAACAAAAAATCATTTGGTTAACATACTGTGTGTTTGATGATATTAGGGAATTACTGTTAATCTTTATGTGTTGTCTCAGGTTTTTCTGAATAACAACCACAAAATATCAGTGGCATGTCCACTAACATCTCTTTAATGAAAACAATTTACGTAGCCAAACACAAATTCAAGGAATGGATAAATACACAAGGCTGAGGCAAGGATATGGCTGAATAATTCCAGTAAAGGGATGTGTGTGAAGAATTATGACCATGAATTCAATCTACCAAAGTGAATCCTATAATGATGATATAGTGTTAAAGATTTTTAGAATCTTTATTTTTGGAGATATATACTGAAATATTTATGAATTAAATGATATCTAGAATTTGCTTATAATCTGAAGAGGAGAAGTGGGGGAGGTATAGAGGAAAAAATAATGTCGGCTCTAAGTCAATAATGATTCAAGCTAGATGTGGGTACTAGGGGGTTCATTGTACCATTCTTCTACTTTTGTATATGTTTGAACTTTCATGTAGTAAAACATTAAAAAATAAGCCAAAAGAAGTCATATGTTAAATATGTCCCTTTTACACGTAAGGAAACTGAGGCACTGAGAAGGTGTTACTTGTTCTGTGATGAGACAAATAGTGATTGGCAGAATGCAGCTAGGACCCAAGCCAATCCTTTCAGTTAATGTGACTTTCAATCATTCATTTGGTAATTCCTTAAATATTTATTTAATACTAGGCTCTGTGCAAGGTGCTATGGATAAAAAGACAAAGATTTCTCTTCTCTCAAATCCCCTAGTCTAGTGGGTTAATGTATATTTAAACAGTTAGAATGCAATGATGGGGGTGCTAAAATGCTATAACGGGGTATACGCAAACTCATCTCTGAGGAAATCAGAGAAGGCTTCATAGATGAGTTAAAGGTTGGACTGAGACTTGCAGGACTAATTGGATAAACCAGAGACTGCATCATAGGCCATGGGAGCAGCCTGTGCAAAGGTGTTGAGGTATAAGAAAACATGGCATTATGGCATTTTGGGGGAATTATATGTGACTCAAAATGCTAACTACAGTATGTGTATATTGATGGGTTCTGGGGGAAAGAAGGCAGTAAAGATAAGGCTGGATTTACGTACTATGCAAAAAGTTGAGATTTAATTCTGTGGATCAGTGTTACCTGCCTAATGATAAGAATCACTTAGGGCTCTCATTAAAATACAGGACCTTAAGTCCTAGCTCAGATCTGATGACTTAGAATCTCTAGGGGAAAGGCAAGTTTGGGAAACATGATTATGGGAACTACTGAAGAATTTTAAGCAGAGGAGTGACGTGATCAGATTTGCATGTTAGAAAGACCACCCTGGCAGCAGGGTAGAGATTAGATGGGTGAAAAGTAGTTGCGCAAAGCTAGAGTCAGAAAGATCAATCAGATGGCTACTGCAAGAGTCCATAAAGAGGCATAATGAGTTCCTAAACCATGACAGCAGCAACGGTGATTGAGTGGAAAGGATATTAAGGAGCTGGGATTGGTAGGCTCCAGTGACTAATTGCCTCTAGAGAGTAAGAAAGGAGGACTCTCCTTTAAATATCTGGCTTGATGGGTTGTAGGATAATGTTACTACTCACTTGCAGGATAAATAATGAACTCACTTTGAGTCTTGGGTAGCCTGATGTTCTTACAAGACATAGAGAAATGTCCAGAAGGTAGGTCTTAAGCTCAAGAGTAAAATCTTAGGAGAGAGAGAGATTTAGAAAGTGTCAAAATGCAAGTGTTAGTTAAACCTCTAGGTATGTGTTAGGGAGATCATGTAGTTTGAGAATAAAAGGAGTAAGAGCCACCATCTCTCTAAGGGAGAGATGGAAGTAGGATCTGGAAAGGAGAAAGAGAATGAAAAGGGACTAAGTGTTATGAAAATCAGGCAGAAAAAGGTCGGCAAACAGTCACAGATGGGAATAGAAATATGCTCGCTGGATTTGGCAAAACAGAGGTTATTGTTGGCCTTAGCCGGGGCAGTATCTGTGGAATATTGAATGCAGCAACTATAGATTTGGTTTGAGAACTGAGTGAAAGTAAGACAGCAGAGGACAAACGTAGAAAACTCTTTCTAGAAGCTTTGAGGATAAACTACTTCTTTACTCTTACTTAAGTAAGAAATATGGCATTTTGGAGGGAGAGGTGAATAATTAAGTATCTTGGATCTTTTTTCTGGCAAGTCCTTGCTTCTTGACAGGTATAAAAGTTTACCAGTTCACGTGCTTGAAATAACTGATATGAATAGTTTTTAGTCCTTTTGTTGAAAATTTATTAGCTAGTCATTCATTGTTAATTTATGGCATAGATTTAATAATTTGGAGTAAATTTGTATGAAAGAGTCCAGATGTGACTACAAGTATGTATGAAAGAATGCAAATTAATTTTATTCACTGAGCAACTAAGTACCTCTGGTGAGCATCTATTCTTTGGCTGGTGACATTCATATATGTTTGTGTGCATCAAGAAGGATCCTTTCATGTATGGTTGTATAACTTTTAAAACTAATGGTATACTGGAAATTCATCAGATCTTCCCCAATGTTTCAAAATCAAAACTTTGAGAGGGTATTAATTGACTTACTAAATGTGAATTTTGAGACAAGCTGTCAAGAAAACCATAAGTTAATGTTAATTTTTTTCTCAATGATTAGATTTTTTCCTTCAAGAGTTCTTAGGGGTCTGAGATAAGGTTTTAGAACAAATTTATTTAAAAATCTCATTTTATATATTATCTGTTTATACCATAACTCAAGCACTTTTTTTTGAAATGCATAATTGATTACACATTCATTCTATTTCAGCCAAATTTAGGGCATTTATTACACTTCTTCAACCCCGTGTAACTTAGCTGACTTTAGGCAGGGTTGAAAAAAGCAAACTTGTTATAAACTCTGTTTCTAAAACTTGTTGACACCATTGCTTCCCCCTTTCTCTCCCGTATTCATCTGTGAATTTGAGAACATCCTTAGGCTGACAAGAATCATGGGCAATAAATGAAATGCAGATGACTTTTAGCTGTGCTATTGTCAAGATTTTTGCTATCTGAGTAAAGAAAACCTTTTAGATAATGGCCTACAGAAGCTGACCCTAAAATGAATTTGATGGTCTTTGATGAGAAGATGACAGGTTGCTATTCCTGTGGTGGCTACTACTGTAGTTGGGATGGATTGGTGAGGCAAGAAAATGGAAGAGACAACCAAAGAATGGGGTCTAGAATGAAGAGTTAAGAAAGTCAGTAAAAGTTTCTGTTTTCTGCAGTATGGCAAATGAGATCATCTGAAAGTATCCAGAAATAAATGACAAAATATGAGAAATATTTTCTCAATGCATAGCTAAGTCACAAGAAAGTAAAAAAAAAAAATTTGAGGGCTAAAAGTCACAAAAAATATGAATCTAGACTAGTAAGTAGGCACTGAATTTATGGATGCACCAAGGACACTAGCAGATCCTGGTAACCAAGAGTCCTGTCTTTTAGAGCCTTTCAGGGATAGAGGAGGCTTTAGGCTGAGCAATGAAGAGTTGGAATTAACACCCTCCCATGTAACACAGGGATTCTTGAAAACCTCACTCAGTTATAAGGGTAGGCTTAAACATCCCTGCTAGCAAAGAGAGGTAACAAAGAAATTAGTCCTTCTTGGTAAGGGATCTGGATAGCAGAGAAAAGCTCTGCATACCACTTGTATCGTCCAGGAAAAGTCAAGTCAAAACATTAACATAAAGAGGTCCTCAGTTTCAGTGCCCTGTAGGCATCTGGGAAAAGCAAACAGAAATCCTTTCTGGAGATAGGAACCCTTAATTGAGTATGACAAAAACTACCTCAGACAAAGCTCTATCAACAAATTGACAGATTATAAAACACAAATGGAAACAAACCATCATGAACAAGAGTCAGCAGAATTAATAAATACCAGTAATAGACACCCAAGATTTCAGATACTAGAATTATTAAAGAATGTTCTCTATATGTATCCATAAAATGTTGACAGACATAGAAACTAGAATTAATAAGATGTAAAAGAAACAAGGTATTATAAACATAAACAAATATTATCAAGTAATAATAGGCATATTTGGAAGAAAAAACAAATTCAAAAGTAAAGGGAAATATAATCACCAAAATGAAAAATACAATGGAAAGTTTAAACAGTACATTGCTTAAAGCTAAAGAGAGAGTTAGTGAACTGGAAATTAGTTCTGAATAAATTATCCATAATGATGCACAGAGAAAGACAAAAGGAAGAAAAACGACCAAAAGGATAAGAGATGGAGAAAAGAATGAGAATGTCTAATATATATCTAATCAAAATTTAGAATGAAAGAGTAGAGAGAATGGAGGAGGGGTAATATTCAAAGGGATAATGGTTGAAAGTTTTTTGGAATCAATGAAAGACACAAATCCTCAAATTCAGGAAGGTGAATAACTCCAAGCGGGATAAATACAACTCCAGAACACCAGAGGCAAAGAAGTACTTGAAATAATTTAGATAGAAAGGAAAAATTACCTGCAAAAAAATAACAGTTAGACTGAAAATAAACCTGTGAGTAGCAACAATAGAAGCCAGAGACAATATAACTGTATCTTCAAAGATCTGTCAATTAAAATTGAGTCCAAGCTAACTATCATTCACAAATAAGTTGAAGTAATGACATTTTGGACAAAGAAAAATTGAGTGTTTGCTACCAATGGACATTCACCAAGGAAACACATGCAGGATGTATGGCAAATTTTAGGAAGAAGTAAACCGAATCCACAAAGGACAGAGATGCAAAATAGAAAAATGGACAAATAAATCGGTAAGTCATATGAATAAATGTAATCAAATATTGAATGGAAAAAAAAAAACTACCACCATACTAGTGACAAATTGTAAAATTAAAAAAACAAGTTAGAACTAAATTATGGATTAAAATGTAAGATGTATAAGTGAGTGCGGTGAGAGTGTTCTGAGATCTTTTGATTGGAAGAAGAAGAGATGTTGATTAACTTTAGATTATGTTATATAGGAATGCATATTAAAATTGTAAGGTAACTCCTAAAATAATAGAAGTGTTTGATAATACTGAGAACGTGCTAGAGGGAAATATGTAATTTAAATGTCAGTCAATTAAAAAATGCAGCACAAAATAAGGCGGAAAAAAGAATACAGAAACAGGCTGAGTAGAATCTACAAATAAGATAGGAAAATCCAAATTTCTCAATTTTAATATGTGTAATGAGACACAGATTTTTCACATTGTGAAAAGAATGCATGAATAATGTAGCCTCAAAATATCTAAAACAAAAATTGGAGAATTACAAAGAGATTGATAATTCCACAATCAAATTGGGAGAATTTGAGACCTGTTTCTTAACAACTGGCAGGTAAAACAGAAGAAAAATTGGTAAGGATATAGAAAATATAATTAAGCTGGATCTAATAAACGCAAGCAACAATTGAGGAATAAAAATTTTTCTCAGTCATGTAGGAAATATTTGTGAAAATTGATCACGCACTGGGCTGTAAAGAAAGCCTCAACAAAATTCAGAAAACCAGCATCATACAGATTATATTCTCTAACAATATTAACTTAAAACTGAGTAGCTAGAAGAGTGCTAAAAAAGACCTATATATTTAGAAATGTAAAAGCCCACCTCAAAAAAGAAAACTCGCAGGAAAAAGGAACAAATGGAATGAAAACTAGAATATTCTTAGAACTGAATGGCAATGAGGAAAAAAACGTATATCCAACTTGTGGTATACATCTAAATTACTATACTGAAGGAAGCAAAAAAACCCACTTAGGAAAAAAGAAATGCTGAAAATTAATGATCCATGCATACAACCTAAGTTGGAGAACGAATAACACAATATTTTCACACAGAGAAGCATGAAGGAAATATTAAAACCAGACATTAATGAAATAAACATGCAATAGCTAAAATAGAAAAATCAATGAAGAAGAGTTATTTCTTTAAAAAATCTACTAGAATAGATAAACCTAGCAAGATTGGATGAGAAGAGAGAGAATAAAAAAAATGATAAGGACAAAAAGAGAAGTTACCGCAAAGCAGGGATTTAAAATAAATAATAATATACTTAAAATTTTTATGCTAATATTCTGAAAATTTAGATGAAATGGAAATCTTCATAGAAAACAGAATAATGAAGAAGCACCTGAATAGACACATAATCCGTAAAGTAATTGAATCAGTTAGAAATCTATCACCTGAGATATACACGCTAACTCGCACACAAACACATATAAACCATGTCCAGTTTCAGGAGTGAGTTTACAGAATTTTCATGGAACAGATAATTACAGTCTTCCACAAATACTTCCAAAAACAGGGAAACTTCTCCAACTCACTTTATATTTTAGTGTAGTATGATCTTGAAAATCTCAGTGACTCTGGAACTAATATTAGAATTAAATATTGATAGTAAAGAGACCAAGAGAAGTTCATTCATCTGACCAGGGTTTAGATGGAAACAAAGAAAATTTCCATCTTCTGAATGTGGATACAGTATGAAATGTAGGAAAAGATACAGCAAGAAAAATTAGAATTAAACTTAGATCTCAGTATAAAAAGATAATATTTCTTAAGCAACCAAGAGGGCCAAAAAAAACAAATCAGTTTTTTGACTTGGGAGATAAGGAACAACCAGCCATAAAAGCTAGTCAAAAATTTTTTTATGACATGTTAAACTAGTTTACCAACGAATTGAGACAGGATGGCCAGTGGGAAGAGGAAATCTATCTTTTTGGAGAATGTACTATGAATCAGGTATCCTAACTCAGTGCTATATGCATTAATCTTTTTAAATCTTCAATAAAGCTTTGATGTAGGTATTGTCTTAATTTTTCAGATTAGGGAAAGGAAGCTCAGTGTCCCCAAGCTAGTAAGTAGTGGAGCTGGAGTTCCCTTAGCCCTAGGTTGTTCCACAAGAAAGATCATGCTTCTTTCCTGACACCAAGTTGAGTCTAAAGAAAAGATGATAGAAATAATTTCTAAGTTGGATGAAGTTCAGTAATATGAGCCCATTCAACTAAGAATAGTTTAGCTATTTAGTACCTAAAGCCAACTCTCAGATTATTTCTCTGAAAAAGAAAACAAAATGTTAAATGTACTATTCATTTAAAAAGTATATAAAATGAATATGTACTGTTTAAAGAATGATAATAAAATGAGCATTTGTGAAACCACCACCCAGGTTGTGAAATAAGTTATTCTTGGTACCTTAGAAGATGCCTGAATGTCCTTCCTTCCCAACTCCCCCAACATCTCCCAGGAGTAACCGATATACAGACTTTCATGCTAAATAGTCTCTAATTTCTTTATAGCTTTGCCACCGGTGATGATATCCTAAACAAGACAGTATTTATTTTTAGAATCATATGTAGTGTCTAATCCTGAATTGGATCCTTATCCAGAAAAACAAAGAAGCGTATAAAGAAAATTTTTGTGACAAAAACAAATTTTGAATTTGAAACGAGCATTAGATAATAGTATTATATCAACAATGTTAAGTTTTCTGGTTTTGTTAAATGCACTGTGATTAAGTAATAGAACGTTATGTGATTTTGGGAAACACACATTCAAGTATTTATAGGCAACAAAATTTAAATAAAAAGAGTACGAAGCACAAACCTAATTGCCTTGATAAGATAAAGGCTCCCAAGAAAGGATGAGTTGAAAAGAGGGATTCACTGGCATCTCCTCTCTGAGAGTTTACAAGACCCTATTCTGGGGAAGTTCATGAAATAATGAAGGTGTCCCTGCCAGGACAGGGGAAGGCCAATTGCCTAAGGAAGTAGGTTGGGAAGAGGTTGCAAGTATTCAAGGTTCTTGCACAAGGCTATGCAGTTTTTGTACTGAGCGAGCCTGACTGGAATGATGGCAGCAGGATGGAGGTTGGCGGGTGGCACTGAAATTCAGCCCATGCACTTTTCCCCAAGAGGTGGGTTCTGGAAGGAATGCCTCTTTGTAATTCCTTCATCCAGTGGATGCGTTTGCTTTTCTAATTCCCCTACCTAGATGGGGCACATCTTTTGCAATTTATCTGCCTGAAGGAGGTGCCTTTTAAAGAATATCCATGAAGGCTATGTTCTTTTTGCTCTAGTTCTGCTAGCCTTTTATTTGTTCCCAAACAGCTTCCAGCAAATAGTTCTTATTTTAAACTCCTCCACTGTTAACTTCTGGATTCAGAGACCCTTAGTGCTTCTAGTCCCTGTGCCTTTTGAAGATAGTTTGGCACAAATCACAATAGTTCTCAGCTTTTTCCACTGCCAGCTCAGGATTCGGCTCACTTGTGTCGGCTAAGTCATAGGCCACTGGACCACCTCATTTCTGGTTCCAAACTTGGTCACTGTGTTTGCTTTCCTGTTCTCCCTATCCTTGAAGGTTTATATTTTTAAAAATTCCTCTAGTGAAGTTTCAGTAGGGTTTCAGATGAAGGAAACTGAGACGCATATTTCAGCCTTCCATCTTGACACAGAAGCCTCTCAGATATCTAGTACTGCAATATAATCATTGGTTTTTTATCCTTCCTTTAAAAATATATGTGTCCTATTGGGAATAATGTGAGAGAAGGTAACAAATGAATTGGTAAAATTCCAGGGATGAGGTCTTTGGATGGAAAAAAAAAATCCTCCATGTCTGTCCCTGCCTTCACAGATAACGCTCAGTTGTAGGTTCTGCTCAGTTGTAGTTCCTTGTCTAGACCTGGCCAGGCCTGGAAGTACCCTGTGTGTTCCATTCCCTTCAGGTGGTAGGTCTAGAATGAGTTGGGTTATTCCAAACCTGATATATGCGGGCAGTGCCAACCTTAGACTCCAGAAAGAGAGTTCCCTGCCTTGGCCCCACACTTCAGACTCTACTATGGCTCTTCTCTGTGAGGTCAAGGCCATGTGTCCATGCCTAGCTGAAGCCTGTGTCACCTACACCTCAGACCATACTCTGGAGTTTCCAGCCCAGGTGGCCCCAAGTTTATGTCCTAGGGTTGTGTGGTTCTCTTTCCTGGATGCACCCTCCTGAGAGTATACCGTAGTGCTGGGTTTGGATGGAGAGATGGCCAAGGGACAGGTGACTGCAAAGGGTGTGACTGGCACTTGGATATATGGGCTAGTTGTCAATGTGTGATCACATGAGGCCCCCCCCCCTGCTATGCCAGACAGAGCTGAAGTGAGAAGAGAAGGAAGGAGGTCTAGGGACCAGGGGCTAAGGGACATACCACTGTGTCCCAGTGTGGAATTCTAAGGAGTCTGAGAACTCCTCCTTCAAGCCTGAACTTCTAGGTCCTTCTGAATGCATATTTTCAAGATAGAAGGAGAGACTGTATTTTATGAAATGCTTAGCTCTTAGCTTGAATTTTATGTTTTAATTCTATTGTATGTGGACCACAGTTTCTACTTTTACTCTTGGCCCCACACATGTTAGGGGTGGGGCTGTGTGTGGGATGAGACCCCAGGCAAATCTTTGTTTACAGAGTTGTGTCCTTCTGATGGTTAATTCCATGAGACCTAAGTATATGTAACTGCTTGTGGGTCATGGTTTGAGCCCTATTTCTCTCTTGAGAAGGAGCCTACCTCTAACACTAGGTTAGGAGTCTTGGCAAACTGACTAACTCAGATTGTCCCCTCCCCAGCAGCCTGGCTCCTGTCTCCTCTCTCCTGAGCTCTGGCTGGCTTTCATTTAGGAAGCATTCCCTGGAATCAAGATGATGGGACCTACCTAACTCTAGTGACAGCAGCCCAACCACACTGGCCATTTCTGCAGTGCTGATTATGGGCCAGGTACTGCCCCGGGTCCTTCATGCTCATGATTTCTAATCCTTCACACCAATGCTGGAAGATAGATGTGATAATTTACAGATGGGGAAACTGAGTCTCAGAGATGTGAAGTAACATCCTCAAGACCACACAGTAGGTGGGAAGCTAGGATTTTGAACCTAGGTAACTCTGACTCCAAAGTCTTTACTACACTGCTTAGAGATTCCCACTCTAGGTGGCATCCACTAGCTCTGACGAGCCCCTTCCCCCATCCCTGGAAACAGTAGTGACAGCCTAGGCTGAGGCCTGGATCTGCTGATGGATAGTGCACTTTCAGTCTCTGGCCATTTTCCTTGGGAAATAACCCTCTGCCTGAGTCAGACTTCTGCTTTCAGTCTTGCCTTCTTGGTTGGTCTTTCTTCCCCTCTGGCCCAAAGCTGAGCTTCTGTACTGTCTTGTAGCATATACACATGATTCATTTGTTGGCTGCAGTTGAAAGTTATCTTCTGTTTGGGCCTGAATTTCACCAAAGAAATGCAGCAATTTCTAATCAGAGCTCTATCATTACCAAACTGAGAGGGGTATCCAGATGCACTTAAAGCACGAGAAGGCAAAATCCAAAAAGACCCCTAAAATCAGTTAAAGTAAATCTTATCCTCAAAACCTATAAAATGAAAACTGTGTATTAATTTCTTTAAAAAACATCTTATTAATATTTCATAAACTTTATAGGGCTAGTCCACAGTTGTGAAATCCAATGTCAGTCTGAAAGCAATTGAGTTCAACATCAGAGGTGAATGATGTCAGTTTACCACTGAGAATTATTTATACTTCCATAAAAAGTTTCTCAGTCAGGATTAACCTCACTGATGGGAAAATTATGTTAATGAAGGAAAAGTCAGGGGTTTGATAACTGTGTAGGTCAATTAATTTTTCTTGCAGCCTAGATCTTAGATAAGACTTCTGGAAGTGGCCAGACTGGCTGAGTTTTTTACAATTATATGCCAGCTATGGCAAGTGGAAAGTGGAGAATGGTTCAGGGCTAGTGGAAGAAATTCATTCATGGCTTGCTGATGGTAAATCAAAGTTTTTATTCATTCCTTTCTTTGTTTAATGAGTAATTCAATAAACATATATTGAGCAGATTTTTTAAAATTATTAATTAGGAGGGTTTCACATCTTGATGTCGTGTAATTCTCACAACAATCTCACTATCTCTTTACTCAAGTTCAGAGCGATTGAGAAAATCCTAAATCCATATATCTGGTAAAATGTCAAATCAGAATTCAAGCCCAGCTCTTCTAACTTCAGAATTCTTTTCCCTATACTGTGGCAATCGGCTGGTGATCACCACTAAAATAGTTAATTATTTTATAGGAGATTTTAATTCAGAAAACACTCACAAGTAAAAAGTCACTGGTTATTGTATTGACAGATTTTTGTTATATTTACCAAAATTAATATTTTTAGAAATGTTTTATATGTCAATAAGGAAACGTGACCTCTCTGAATAATTGTTAGCATAATAGTGTTCTAGTTTAGTCTCTAAACTTCCCCCAAAATATATTCTTCAACTTAGTAGGAGAGATTATAATTATATCATTTTTCAAATGGTGAAAAATTATGTTTCTAGATCTTTTTCACTCCAAGAATAGTTTTACTATTTATTTTAATAAGACTTATACAAATAATGATCAACTTTTGTGAATAAAGAACCCCCATTTATCTAAGCAAATATCTTGGTCAATTTTCCTTGAGGTGTCATTAAACAATTTCAAAATTGTATCTTTTATGTTTATTAGAATGAAATTTGTTTTATTGAGACAACACGCCAGTAAATCCTACAAGGATGAGGCAGATGTCAAACTTGATCAGGTATAGGTTCTGTCATTATGAATTTTGTTTTTAATTTTTGCAGTTATCATCTTTACCTAGTTGAATATTGCAGGTCTAAATTCCATCAATAATTTTTTGTCCCCGTAGAAATACCAATAAGGTTTTTTTGAACTTAGACAACCTGATTTTAAAGTTCCTGGAAAAAAATCAATAATAATAGTCAGGAGAATGCTGAGTATGACAAGTAATGAGAGGGTACTGGCCCTATCAGATGCTAAAACCTATTATAAATCTACAATAATTAAAATAGCATAGTCCTGGACTATGAATATGGATCAATCAATAAGGAAACACAAATCCATAAAATAATTTAGTATATAATAAAGGTAGCATTTAAAATTGTGGGGTAACTGATAAATGGTTCTGAGATGACAAGGTAGCCAATTCACATAAAAGGAAATTCATATGGCTCTTAAACGTGAAAAAATGACCAACTTCACTTACAATAAGAGAAATACATATTAAAACTTATAATAAAGTATCATTTTTCACCTATAAGCCTAGCAAAGATGAAAACATTGGCAAGAGTCTTGGGAGTCAACACTGTCATATACTTGTGGAAATGTAAATTGATCCAACTTCTATGGGCAATTTATCCAAATTGATCAAAATTTAAAATGAACACTCCCTTTGACATAGCAATCCTGTTTCTGGATTCATATTAGAATTGTATCTTTGGAAGGTGTACAAGAACTTGCATATAGTTGCTATTTCCAGTAAAGAAATATGGGTGGCTAGGGGCAAGGGAGGGAGTGAAATTGATTAATTTTTTCTTCTATATATTTTTTGTCTTCTCAATTTTATACACATACATATTCATGCACTATCAATTCAAAAATAACACTTGAACCAAAAAGTTGATTCTTCTATTTATTTCGTTTTTAGTCAAAACAAATTTACCATGTACAATTTCGGTTTTACATTTTACTCCTTTTTTCCTAGGAAGTCTAATTTTTTTCCGGTTCAGGTTTTGTAATTTAATAACAACAAATTTTACCAAGTGTAATTTTGGCTATTGTCATTTTTATTTTGTGTTGGTTATTAGTAATGATGAATTAAGCTAAAAGGCTTTTTTATTTGCTTCTTGATAAATCCATGAGAAAATTACGAGAAGTTCCCCTATTGTATGTGCTAACAATCATCATTGTTGACAAAGCAAGAGCAAAAATGAAAGAATATCGTCAGCTTCAAAATGGCGAGCTCATCATATCCCATTGAAGTGACAACTTCCCCTTTAAGATAACATTGACTATTACTATAAAAGTCATCTAAATTATGTTTCCTTTCTTCCCAGGGACTTTTGAATAACTATTTTCCTTTATGTTCTGTGTATGTTCTGTGTGTAAATGAAGATAGATCAAGGAGTAATATATTGGGCAAACTACCTCTTCCTTGATAAAGGTATATTAGTGCTTGCAAGATTGAGAAATGTGGCAGCATGGATGTCTCTGAGTAAATCAGATCCTAAATGGTGGTCCAACTAGGAGACTAATATTAAGCCTTCACCTGCAACCTTCAAAATGAGAGAGATTGTTGTTTCTAATATTTGAAAAAAAATCAATAATTAGAAAGGTTGATATAAATAATATAGACATTTATAAAGTTTAATTAAACTGGGCATTTCCCCCAGTTTTTATAGATCTAATAATTTAGAGTATGGCTGAGATGATTCATTATGTCCCTGGAAAATTAGAGAAATAGACCTGTTTAAAGAATTAATCATTTTATTTTGCAATCACTTATCGAAAGCCTACTTTACACCAGGTTTTGGGCTACCTATGGGTTGAATTTACACAGATAAATAAGACGTATCTCTGCTTATCAAGGGATGCTGGCATTTATTTAATCCTGGCATTTTCCTTTTGCATTGCCAGGTAGGTGGATGGAAATGCTTGTGGTTATTTGTTAGATCTTTCACACAGAACCCTGAGACAAAGACTTCCTCTTTAGAGAGCAGCTTAAAAAATTTTTTTTAAAAAACCAACAAATGGTGAAGTTCACTCACAGCTCCCTCTTACATACTCTGTGCCATTAAGATGCCAATTGATTGCTAATTGCTCTCTATTATCCGTAAGCTGCTACAAATATTTTTAATGGCATGCTCTTTGTTGTAATTTAGGGGCAGTGACTGCTGTCTGTCTCTGTACGTTGGAATGTTTCTTTCTGAGCCTGCACAGTGTGTGGTTGGCGTGCAGGGGCCTGAGGAAGCTTAGCAGAAACCTGGTCCCGTGAAACGTAATCCAGCCACACCCTGAAATGGATAGATGGCTGTGTCACACCAGTGTGCGCACGGGGACTGGTAGGTGGAAGAATTGTCAGCCAGTATTTTGAAAGGTGCTACCGCACAGCCAGTCAGTTCTGCCAAAGGAGAAAGCCACCTGCCAAGGGCAAACATGTGAGTGGCCGTGAAAATCATGTTTTCCTTCTGTCAGAGTTTGTTCCAAGCACTAAGAGGAGAGACTGAAGCAAAGGAGACATGGCAGCAAGTAAACCCTTCTCTGCCTAATAGAATGGCTATTTTGAGTTCAAGATTTTTCTCTATCAGAGATGAATGAGTTATTCTCAATTAACTCTAAAGCAAAAGTTTAAGGATGGTTAAAAAAATGACTATGGATTATGTTGGCTTGATAACTGGAACTCTGTGATGGATAGAGTGATAGAGAACTACCGAGCATTAAACCAAAATGAACTCTTGCTTCAGATGTTCCAGTACTCCATATAGATTCTCATGAAAGACTGAGGGTTACTGGGCTAGCATTAGTGAAAATAAAGAATCAAGTTAGGTCATTTATAAATCTGGAATAGTTTTAGTTAGCTTGCCATTGATCACATCTTAAATCATCTCCTCAAATCTCCACACTTTTATTTTTTGATTAAAACCAGAATAGATTTCTTGAAGAATTGTTTTATCTATAGTTCTAAAATTGTTCTCTGAACAGAAAACTGGTTAGTTTCCTAGCAATGTGCCACCTTTCTAACTATATCTCTTACCTCCTGCAGCCCCAACTATCTTCTGCTAAAACAAAGCCATCACGATGCTTCTTGTTAAAGATTGTACTCTATTCTTTTCCCGATTTACCAGAAGGAGAAGAACCTTGATAAGAGTAGTTTTGTCCTCATCTGTTATGGATGCTCTTGGTGCCCCATCCAGACTTCTTTACCAGGCCAGTGCTGCATATTCCAGCCTCTGAGAATGTTCACAGGTAGCTTACAGCTGTCTCTTCTCTTTAGAATCCCCCTTGGCCAAATGGGAGACTCTGTACCCTGGAGGATACACCCCATCACCAGCCTACAGCCAATGACTAAGGGAGAGAAAAGTCAGCCCTTGTCTCAAGGTAGGGTCAATTCTGAAGTTAAATTCATGCTCCAGAGTTCCTCATGGGACCAAGCTGAAGTCAGACTCCAGCTGGGACCACATGCTTGCTTTGATTTCTTTCCTGCCTTCTCCTGCTGCCTTCACTCCTCTTCCCCTGAGAACACTAACACAAGAATCCCTGTCTCAGGCTCTGCATCAAGGGGACCTGACAGTCACCCTCATTGTAAACAGTTGTGGCCTGTAGGTAGGAGTCTGGGAGTGATAGTGGAGTAGGAGAGGGCTCAGCACATAATTTACCCTAATAAGTGTGTGTTTGTTAAATGAATGGATTTTCCAGGCTTGATGCTTGGATTCGAAGTAGCACAGATATCACTAAAAGATCTATTTCTCAAGCAGGGCCAAGCTCCCTGATTCACTCCTGGGTTGAAAATGAAATGACTAGGAAAATTTCATAAGGCTTAATGCTGGATGGAAAGAAATTTGTGACTGTTGATGTTAATTTATCAATGGGGATTATTAAGTGTCAACTTTGCTCAACGTTGTACCTAAGTCTATGGTAGGTTTGATTTAAAAAAAAAAAGTTATCTTTTTTCTCGGAAGTGAAATAAATCTTATCTCAATGTGGAGACAAAACTTATTCAAATGGAACAATTAGAGAAATTACAACACAGTATGTCATCACATGCTAAAATATACTTCCATATATACCATATACTTTGGTAATAAGTTCCAAAGGAGTTTAGAGAAGAAATCAATGTGGGCGTTTAAGAGTTGTGCAAGTCTTCCTGGAGGAATGTGTGTGTGTGGGAGGGGCAGGAGGAAGAGTCCATTCCAAGTGGAAGAAGAGGTAGAACAAAGGTGTGGAGACAGTCATGAGGAAGCCAGTGTTTGCCAGGATGAAGAAAATTTGAAAATACGTTTCTCCTGAGTTTGCTTCCTCTTCATTTTACCATCCCCCGTTCCTATTTCCATTGCTACTCTTCATTCATTGAGTACCTACCCTGTTCCAGGAATGGCAATATCTCTTAGGAATATGATAATGAACACAATGCCCATCCTTCCTTTCAAGGAACCAACAGTTTCCAGGTAGACATAGATGGTTGTTATGGTGCTCTAAGAGTAAGTGTAGGTGCTATCAAAGAACAAAGGAGAGGCATCTAATCCAGACTTGGGGGAAGGTCAAAAAGAGGCTTCCTGAGGAAGTGACATCTAATTTGAGACCTAAAGTATGGTTAGAACTTAGCCAGGTGAAGGAGGGTGCAAGGAAAAAATTCTAGAGATGAGAGAAAGCATGGTGCTTTGAGGAAAGATGAGTGGTGCAGTGTGACTGATGTGTGTGGAGGAAAAAGTGACAAGGGATCGACAAAAAATAGAGGCCAGATGGGGAACTACCACTTTGCATAACTAAGCAAAGGGGTAGGACTTCATCTTAAGAACTGTGATAGCCATTGATAGACTTAAGTATTAAAATGACATGATCATATAGTTGTTTCTGATACATTGCTTTAGCTGGAGTAGTTTGAACAAATTGGGAGAGACCAAACAGGAAGCTGATGGAGACATTAGGAGCTGTGTTATACTCATGGTAAATGATGGTGGGAATGGAGAAAAGTAGAGTTGAGAACAACATAAATTGGTGATTTATTGCTTTGGGGAGAAGAATATAAGAATGGTCAAGGATAATAGTGAAGAATATAGCTGAAGCAAGTGATGGGGTGATGATGTTTTAATCAAGTTAGGGAATACGAGAGGAAGAGCAAGGTTGGGGAAAAGATGATTGCTCAGTTTTGAACATGTTGAGCTTCAGAATCCTGGGGATATTCAAGTGGAGATGTTGAATAGATGAGTCTGGAAGTTAGAAGAGAGTATTTGGGTGGTAGTATAGATTTGGGGTTTCTACAAACCGCTCACCTTATTGTCATCCTACTTTGTTTAATTAGGTATCATCCTCCTGTCAATTGCCCAGGCTAGAAACTCTTATTTCCCTAAGGAGTCCACAGATGGACTTCATGGGATTCATGAACTTCCCTGAAATTGTATGTAATGTTTTGTGTACGAGTGAATATGTGCATTTTCCTGGGGCTGTGAGCCATAGATTTGTTTGGGTTTTCCAAAAAGTTTCTTGACCCCCAACCCCCTCGTCCATCCCAACACACACACACAAAGATTAAGAATCAGTGAGTTAGAATCTCTTTGTCTCTTTTCTTTATGTTTAATCATGAGTCAAACTTTTCAGTTGTATCTATGAATTAATCTTTGTATCCCTCACCTTTCTTCATTGCTAGTATCCTAGTTGATATCCTTACCACTTGCAATTTTAACTGTTTTTATTGGATGCCTCAACTTCCCCATACATATAACTAGATATACTTTTCTCTCTAAACTGCTACCAACTATACTAAGTTGAGCCCCCATCCCCCATCCCTATGGGTAGCAGAAAACCTTATCCTTATGAGCCCCTTCTAAAAATCATCTGCTTAGTTTATTGATTTTTGCAATCTAGTTATTGAAATCTCAGACTCAGTTCAATTCAAAGCACCTTATCTTTAATTTAGACATTATAAGGCTACTGGAAGCTAAATGCAGATGAGTGGGGTTCTTTAGCTCTTTCCTTCCCATCTCAGGCAGCTATTCTGCTGATGGGGGTATCAGGAAGGTAAGGGTGAGTGAAAGGAATTCATTCACGTAATTGCCGGCTTACTGGAGGTGGCAAGCTGACAATCTTTGCCTCTCAGTCAGCCAGTGCCTTACCTGATCTAACCTCTAGGTATTGGTAACCAGCTTCCAGTTACGTAGTGTGGTGTCTTAAGTAGTCTTGTATGCCCACCAGCAGTCTTATGGGACCAGTGCAGGTTCCTCCGCTCATCCTTGGTGGGTGGCTCTCTGTATTCTCCTCATACCAGCCCATCATGCATCAGTATGGCCAGCTAGTTGCTGCCTACTCCTCATTTGGACTTTGGCTAAATCTATCAGAAACTTGGAATCCTTGCTACTTCTGCCTTAATCTGTGTGAAACTAGGAAGGGGTGGGGGGCAACCTTAATATCTTCTGACTTACTGCCTTACTCCGTCCTAGGATCCAAGATTCAAGGTGTTCTGGTGGTATCCAGGTGGAGAAAAAGTTCATTATCAGTCTTTCCTTCCTGATAATGCTTTCAAATTTCATGAGTGATTCTCTAGGGGACATCTGGCTGGTTGGGCAGGGAAAAATAAGCCCAACTGCCTCCCCACCCACTCCACATGGAAGGAAGATGAAGAGGGTAAATACTGATTCACAAATTTGGCTCTCCCCAAAAGACAACTCCTCTTCCCCTCTCTGTCCACTTCATGGGGTTTGTTTTACCGATTCTTCTGAAAGGCCCCTTTGTTAGCAAGTCCTAAGTCAAAGATGTCTAGCATCATAGTTTTTCAGCTGTAAGTTGTCTCCACTTGGTAACTCCAGTAGGAAGTGGTCTCAGTGCATTCACAGCTTCATGTTACTAATTTCTTAATTGGTACCCATAATATAATTTCTTGTCTCTCCTATACATCCTTCCTAATATTTTAACTTTGACTCTCCAAGATCAAGACAAATCTCAAATTGGTCTCTAAGGTCTTTTGAAAATCTGAATACATCTGCCTTTGCAGTCTCAAGCTCTACCATGAGCTCACTAAATAAAACGGGCATTAATCAAACAGGTCTTGTCCTGTTATCTTAACTTATCATATCTCCATGGTATTGCTCATGCCACACCTTCTGCCTGCAATATCCTTTCTTTAATTTGGATTGAAAAATCTTCTATTCATTCTTTAGGTCAACCTCACATGTCATCCTCTCCATAATATCCTACCCATTCTTTCAATAGGAATTAATCCTCTCTATGCCATTCTCAGCATGCCTTTACTTATCTGGTTCTGTCTTATTACACTGAGAAATTGTAAGAAATCGTCAAGAGGATCTACATCTCATTCATCACCTTATCACCACAAGCCCAGCAAGATGCCTTGAGCATAGCAAAGTTCACCAGTTCAGTTAAACTGAAATGATAGGTAAGGTGGAGTCAGATAATGGGAGGAGCCTGAAACGACCTTACATTCTAGGTCAGTTGGCATCCATTAAAGACTTGGGAGAAGAGGCACACATTTCTCAGGGTCAATTATTTTTGGAATTTATAAAAAATGATCCCATTGCTGAAGCTTAGAAACATATACACCAAAGCAAACCATGAAACTATAATAAGAACCCAGACTCACAAATAGTGACTGTCTGCCTGATACGGCACCCTCTGCCTGTCAATACCTGGAGGAGAAACTAAAGCATATTTCTTGGATCTAAAACACAATCAACAAGTGGGGACCTGGAGTCTGAAAAAAGATCAAGTGTGGGTGTCCCCCAGAAATCGGCCTGTGTTCCCCAGAAATTAGCACAATGCCAGATGCCAGGATTCACATTAGACTGTGTGTGTGTGGGGTGTCACCAATTTCAGCTGTGCAGTGGTGAAGGAGGAGGAAACAAGGTGATCAGGGCCAAATCCCGGTAGGGAAACGAAGTCCATTGGCAGCTTGCACATTCTACGTTGTACAGCCATGTGGCTGGTGCCATCAGGCATCTGGGCTCTGACAAAGCAGAGCTTCTGGATAAACTTTGTTTTCAAGGGTGGCCTTAGGCAGAGTGCTTCAAAGACGGCTCAGGAACCTCTGAGCAACACTTGAAGACTTTGGCTAAACTAAAAAGCCCTGATTTATGTGAATAAAGGCTTAGATGTTCTTTAAACAGCTCACTTCACATGCCTGAACCCTGTAGACAATGAGGCTAGCATAGATGTATGGAGCTCTGAATATATTTGGAAGATCATCTTGACACACCTAAATTTAATTTGGCTTGTCAAATTTTCAAAAGCCAGATCTAATAATGTATGTGCATTACGCATTCCATAAATACCAACTACATATCACCATCAGCCACCTTCCACACCCATATCCTTCCCCATCAGATATGCACACACCTGCCCTCACAGGACCACACCATGCTAACCCATCTATACCTGCAAACAGAGGCACATACATATGCAAATACACACATCTTCATCAAACCTTGGGATCCTACACTTTCTCTTTCCAACCTATCCTGACTCATGCAGCTGTTTTAGGTCATTCTGTGACCCACCAGCTACGCTCTAGGTCAGAAACTTGGCCAGGACTCCCTGCCGAGAGAGGGTTAGAGGTGGCTGAGCGAGCAGCTATTGAGTGTAGCTATGGAATGTGGGTGGAGCCAGAAGAGAAGGGGCACAGCTGATGCCACTTCAAGAAGAAGGTGGACAGCTCCACTCCCTTCCCAGTGAGATGACCGAAGGCAGCTGTGCGCTGCTGATGCGAGGAAAATGAGATGGTAGAGCTCAGCTTCAGAAGCAGCAGCTGCTGTGGTCTGGAGGGTGCCTCCAGGTCATCCTCAGAGTGTAGGCCTTGCTCCAGTGCCCATCCGTAATGGTAAGAGGCGGTTGGCTTTCCTGTCTCTTTGGTAAGGACTTCGGTCAGATGGCTTTGGCAGAGTTTGTTGAATTTCTTTGTATTTGAGGGCCGGCGTGTGATCATACATGTGACAGTATACATTTCCTCATGCACATACATGTTTACTCATGCACCTAGAGACAACTGCCTTGGGAATAATTTTAAAGATTTCTGACCAGTAGGAAAAACTGAGAGTTACAAGGGGTCAGCTAAATGCCTCTGCCACTCTCACATACAGACTAGCCCTGCCTGTGATGCTAACGCTTTCGCTATCATCGGGAAGCAAGATCCCTCAGGTAGTCGGAAGTCCTGGTCCACTCTCCGCTCAATGTCGCCTTCTTTCTCCAGGTTACTTACTTCAGGCCAAAGGAGGCCAGTGGGACCAGGAACTCCCACTCTTTTTGGAAACATTTGATGTTCTGAAGCCACTAAGTAAGGCTGCAGCGAGATCCAGCCTTGCTATTTGCAATCTCAGGTCTGCAATCTCAGGTCCCAAGGTCACTTGTCTTTAATGCAAGCCTTCATGGAGATTATTTAAAAAGGACTAAGTTAGTTGTTGGTTTCTGCCGCTTTCACACCCCCATCCTAGCTTTTCAGTGTCTTACTTCCCGCTTTCCTACATGACCAGTGTCCTTCTACAGCTTTTCTGACTGTCAGACTGACCTCCGTTAAGCTGCTCTATACAGAACAGTCTTCCCCTCGTCCTGTCCCGGACAGCCAGTTAACACCAATATCACTGTCGGAAGAGCGAAAAGGCCTGTGGCTGTGGAAAGACTCAGGCACAGCAAGGAGTTAAAAACCAACTGCTGGGTGAACGCGTTTGTCTTGGGCACACATCTCCCAAATGTTGAGCCCCGTCGTACCCTTTTCCCTCCCCCTATCCTGCACTCTAGCTGACTGGCTCCCTCTCTGGTTCAGCCACCAGGATTGGACACATCTTTGATTTCACTCCCTCTCGGCCATCTCCTCAGCCACAACTTCCTTCTCAGCTTGACTTCAATCTCCATATTCCCTATGGCTAAGTCCACAAGCTGAAGGCATCTACCTGCAGCAGGTGGAAATCCTAGTCTCCCACCATGTGATTCCTTCTTGGGCAGAGTGTAAGCAACAGAGCTTAAAAATTAATATTGGAATTGAAAAACTACTCCTCTCCTTCAGCGGCTTCTATAAAAATTCTTCTCTCATTGTGATATTTGGAGGACACCATTTGAATGTAACAATTCATACCAAAGTGGGAATGACTACTAGATGGTTAACTAAATTGAGTACTTCCTGAAAGAAGCATTTCAGAAGAAGGGGATTTCTTTCTGATTCGTCTGAAAAATAAGAAGACCTTTCTTCAGGTTCCCAAGCTCTAAGGAATCTGCCCTGACACATCTCTGGTCTCCTGAGATTGGCATTTTTATTCGTTTGCTTCCTCCACAGGACACCTATTCTTCCCGGGACTGATACTGTAACCCTCTGGATAACCACACCCCTTGGCCTCTTCTTCAGGGTGAGACCTGCATCTTTCCTTAGGACCTGAACCTGGGAATGTGGTCGTCCCCACTAGCCTGCCTCTAATATCCCAGACTTACCAATGTATTAGCTTGTTGGGAACTGTGATGAGGTGGACTCTGCTCCTCTCCAACACACTCTGCCTGGTTCAGACAGTCAGTGTTTGTTGATAGAACAAGGCCACTTGCTGAAAATTATCAAAGTTCATAGGAAACATTTGTCATAGGCCACTTTTCCTTTTTGCATAAACCCATAAATAAAGAATGTAAGGAACCATTGTTTATGCTCCTTTATTGCAGCTCTGAGGCAATTACGATAATATTTTATCTTGCTATATACTCCATACATATCTCATTTAATTGTCACCTTGATTTCTTAAAATGGTAATTACTTACTCTCTATTATGGTTGAAGAAACTTAGGTTTAAATACATTAAATAATTTGCCTGAATGTAGCCAGCGAATGGTTATTTTAGGGTTCAGATCGAAGTCTGTCTAATTCTGCATTCTGTGTTTATTCCAATAAACAAGTCTGGCCAGGAATGATGTGCTATAATGGATAAGTTTTAATGTTTTTCTCCCCTCAACATTGAGGGCTATCTTAGTGACTAATGGGAACTTTCTTCCTCATTCACAACATTCCTCACAGATTATAAAGTAAGGATCCTTGAGACCGACATGACCGCATTATGACCGACCAGCTGGCTCACCTCAGCCCTCGGCTTTTTCCTGCTGGTCACCAATAAGTGGGACAAACGTGCCCTATCTGCCACAATTGTTATTGCATCTGCATTTCCCACAGAATTGAAAATGTATCTTGCCGTTTCCTTTGTTGCAAGGGGCTAATAGCTTATCTGATAAGCAGAGAGTGAGTTGAGCTTGAGAAGTTAAAAGTGAATGTAGAGTTTGCTCCCGGCCCGTGGACAACACATACATGTGGGATGTGCAGCTGGGAAAATGTGTTAGTCCCTCAGCCACAGATTCCCAATTTGTGAATTTGTGAGGCTTTATAATAAATACTGTGACGGTTGTGACTTAGCGGCAGCTGCTATCATCTGCCAGTTTTGCATATATTCCTCCTCATTTTCAAAGGCAAACCACAGATGTTTTATCCCTTGCGATCACACCTGCAGACCTAAAACCAGTTAAAAAAAAAAAAAACACAAAACAACAGGATAGCAGATGTTTTGGAATTGGAACAGTTATGTGATTGGACAGGGAAAAAAACAAAACTATTCCACTATTCCTTTATCTGTACAAATGCCAAAAAGTAAGTCCTTTTTCAACTGTGATACGAAAGACTAGCAGTCCTCACTTTCTCTGTTTCCCCTAATTTAGAGGGCAGTTTTGACACGTTATTTACGTAAAAGATGATGGGTTTTATTCCAGCCCTGAGTTTCAACTCACCTTTAATAAATTGTCCCACAGTATTCCTGACCTACCAGTATAAAATAAAGGAACACTTTTAAGTCATATGAGGGCACCACATTTGCTGATGCAAAAATGCGTCAGTCTGATAGGAAAGTTAATTAAACAATAAGACAGGACATGACATGAATTATTGTGTGATAACTCATGCCTTCGGCATAGCTAGGTGCAAACCTGAATCCCAAGTACCCCTACAGCATGTAGGCATGAGTTATGTTACAAGAACTCAAACCCTGGAGTTTTCCATTGAAGCAGGAGGGAAAAAAGAAAACCAAGGACAAAAATTGGTCTCCAGCAAGCAAAAGAGGATGAAATGGAGTCATTGTTTAGAACTACATATGCTTCCATTAAAGTAATACATTTGTGACAAGAATTCGAGGGTGAAGTTTATTGGGATTCTTATTATCATTTCTCATAGCTTTGAGAAGACACCACAAACTTCCGACTTTGGGCTTGCTACAACGTGCTGAAGAAAATGCTTTGCCAGAGGTATGGACCTTGGAAATTCAGCAAGTGCAATGGATTCTTTTCGACTCAAAGCAAGAAATAACTCATCTCTTCATAACTTTTGAAATCTCATGTTCTGCCGTCTGATTCTGGAAAATAAATGTCCTAAGGATCAGAAGCCATGGGTTATGAGAGACAGGGATTCAGTTACCCAAGGTTTCTGTATTACGAATACGCCATTTCCCTTGCTTCTTTGTATCCCACATTACATTGGGCTTGGGTTTTGCGTCAGAACTAAGGCACTGAAGAAGGCTTGATTCTCCAGGCCTCAGTTTGACCTAAAGAAATAAAGACACCATGTAAGAGTCACAGCACAAAGACTTAGATATGATGATCCCATTCGGTATTGTATACAAAAAGTGTGCACAAAATTAGGTTCACAGAGAGATTTGCCTCGTTCTTCTCTTCCTTTTACATAGGGATAGTGACTTAATGAATGATGATGTACCTAATGAGTCCCATTTAGTGGATATGGTCCTGTTAATCTCACAGCTGGATAGCTTGACAGCCAATCAGATCACTCAGTTAAAATCCAATTTAATCCAAAAATATCTACAAAGGAAACAGCAGCGTTTTCCTCCATTTAAACATGGACACACAGAACTGATTGAGATTGACAAGAAGACGTCCTGTTCAGCCTCACTCAGCTCAAGCTTCACACAGAACAGCTTTACTTCTTCCCTCTTGTCTTCCTCCTTGAAGCTCCAGCCACAGCCTGCACGGAGATGAGCAGTTCAGCAAATCTGTGACTTCAGAGCTTACAAGTTTGCTGGTAAAATTCCAAAATTCATAGTCAGACCATGCCTCCCTCCATACGACTAACATATGGTATTAACAAATTTTATCAACACTGTATAAAGGGAACAGCTCCAGAATGTGTTTCTGTTATTCTTACAGTTACTCTGTTGCCTTTCAGCATGGCACTGAAATTGTCTCTCTTTGGTCCTGTTTGAAATGCCGATTTTAACATTTATTTCTTCTCTTAAAAGGCTTCATTGTGGAATCCTTTATTTGGTAAGTTGCAACTCAGTCTCTTTCTTGAGCAAGTAGAGATCTCATAATTTCCTATTTATCTTATAAAAATTTACAGTGTATTTGGTTAACAAATTCTTCTTGGGGGGAAAAAGTGTTTTTGATGAAAAAAGATGGTCTAGAGCAGGAGTCAGCAATCTTTTTCTGGATGGGGCTAAATAACAAATAATTTCAGCTCTGCAGTCCTGTTGCTATGACTTGCCTCTGCCGTCACAGCGTAAAAGTAGCCGTAGACAGTATGTAAAAGAGTGAGCTTGCTGAAACTTTACTTACAACAATAGATAGTGGGCTCAGCTGGCCATAGTTTGCCAACCCATGGCGTAGAGAGTCTGAGAGAAGTGGGCCAATTTGCCAATTCTGTCCCCTCACTTTGGATCACGGATTCTCAAGAGCTGAGAGGAGGATGTGAAGGTGTGAATGTTAAGACATGGCAAGTACAGTGGTGTAGTGAAAAGATAAAGAATTTGGAGTCAGATAGATGAGTGAGTGAATTTTGGTCCAGCCACTTTCTCCTGTGTGACTTTGGGAAAGTTACCAACCTTCTGTGAGCTGCAATTTCCTCATTCTTAAAAGGGCAATCATAATATCTAGGGCAGAGGCTGTTAGCTTTCCACACACCTCTGTCCTCCCCTTCTTCCCAAGCTCACAGCTAGACTACGTTACCCAGCCTCCCTTGCGGGGAAGAGCTTCCTTGTGGTTAAGATCTCATCATAGAATGTGGAGAGAGGATGTGCACTGGTTCTCGTCTAGTTCTGCTACATCACTCTTCATTCCGCTGACTGCATAACCTGGATGGGACATGGTGGTGCAACCTTCAGTACACATACAAGAACGATTCAATATGGGGTTTGGAGGAACGAGAAGGAAGGAACCTGGTCCCTGAATGGCTGCTTGGAGCCATGCTGCCTGATCAACTGAAACACTCAGTGGACTGTTTTGTGAGAGCAAAATAAGCGTTGTTCTTGAGGTCGCTCATTTTAGTGTGTTCTTGCTTCAGCAGCTTAGCCTAAAGTAAAAATATAATATCTAACTTGTGTGATTATTATGAATATGTAAAACAATTCATTTAAAGTGGTTAGCATTTAATGGGCACTCGATTAAGGATAGCTTGTATCTGTTTTATTATTTGGGTGGGCAATGGTAAAATTGGTCGACAGAAAGGTTCAGCCCTTGGGCATGAAGTGATCTGATTATTTGGCAGGAGGGTGGCTGGCCTCCAGCCTGGGATTCCATCTTCTCTCTCATTGAGTCAGGGCATGTTTGGGAAGGCATGGGAATGTGCCGGGTGGGCAAAAGTGAGTGAAAATATCAGCCACAATCTGGAGGGTAGGGAAAGAGAGAGACGAAGTTTCCAGCGAGGTTACTGCACAGTGTGCAGTAGTGTGTGTGTGGGCATGTGTGCAAGGACTGTGCATGTGTGCAAGGACTGTGGCCTTGTTTTTTATGTGTAGAAGGCAAGAGGAGCACTTGGCTATTTCTTGCAAAATATTTTTTATACCTCTTGCTTTCTACTTCCGAAAGTCTTTTTTTAATAAAGAATTTCTCTGGAATGGATTTTCTTTGATGAAGGTGGGATTCTGGTATATAATAATCTTTATGAAAAATTTTTCTATATAATTAGTGCATTAAAATTAAAAGTTCATAAAAATTAAAAAAATAGAAATGAGAATGAAAAGATTTATATCTTTACTATTCAGAGTAAACCCAGAGTAATATGTTGGTGTATATTATTCCAGTCACAGATATAAAATGATCATAGGGTATACACAGTTTGATTTCCTGACATTAATATAAGCATTTCCAATGTCATTACATATTCTTTGAAAACATTTTCTTAATGACTGTATAATGAATATATCATTTATGGAGCCATCCACCTAAGGTTCTTTCTAATTTTTCTCCAGGAGTGAAAATTATTATACCTGTTATAGGACTAATATAATAACCTAATAACTAACCTTCTTGTATTCATTCTTTCTGTAGTTGTAAGAACAATCTTTTCACAATACAAAGCTGATTATGTCACCGTCCAGCTTAAAATCCTTAAAAGGCCACTTCTTGCTTTTGTGATAAAAATCTGCATTGCTGCCATAACCTTCAAGATCCTTCCCTATCTGGTCCTTGCTGACATTTTCAGCCACATTCTGTTTCCCTAGATCCTTCACCTGAGTCCATCTGTTCTTCTAGCAGTTATCTAGGTATGCTACACTCTCCTCACAGTTTCACTCACGCTTTCTGTCTGGGAGGCTCCTGATCCCACTCAACCATACCTCTTGAACTATAGTTCATTCCTTTTTTTTAGGACTTTCCATTAACTGTTACGTTTATTTTCCCCCAGTTTTACTGAGATATAATTGACATATAACATTGTATAAGTTTAAGGTGTACAACATAATGATTTGATATATGTATATATTGTGAAATCATACATGTGATATATGTATATATTGTGAAACCATCACCTCACATAGTTACAATTTGTTTTCCTTGTGTTGAGAATGTTTAGGATCTACTCTCTTAGCAGCTTTCAAATATACAATACAGTATTATTAACTATAGTCATCATATTGTACCTTACATCCCCAGAACTTATTTATCCTTTAAAACGGTATGATACTGGCATAAAAACAGACACACAGACCAATGGAACAGAATCAAGAGCCCAGAAATAACCTCATGAGTATATGGTCAACTAATATTTGACATGGAAGCCAAGAATATTCAATAGAGAAAGGATAGTCTCTTCAATAAATGGTGCTGGAAAAACTGGATATTCACATGCAAAAGAATGAAACTAGACCCCTATTTTACACCATTCACAAAAATTAACTCAAAAATTAACTTACTTAAATGTAAGACCTGAAACCATAAAACTCCTATAAGAAAACACAGGGAAAAAGCTTCTTGACATGGGTATTGGCAATGATACCTAAAGCACAAGCAACAAAATAAAAATAAACAGGTGGGACTACATCAAACTAAAAAACTCTGCACAGCGAAAGAAATGATCCACAAAATAAAAAGGCAACCTATGGAATGGGAGGAAATATTGGCAAACCACATATCTGATAAGGGATTAATATCCAAAATATATAAAGAACTCGTACAACTCAATAGAAAAAAACTCGACAAATAATCCAATTAAAAAATGAGCTGATGACCTGAATAGATATTTTTCCAAAGAAGGTGTTTAAATGGCCAACAGGTACGTGAAAAGATGTTCAACATCCCTGATCATTAGGGAAATGAGAATCAAAACCACAATGAGATATCACCTCATACCCATCAGAACGGCTATTATTAAGAAGAAAAGAAATAACAAGTATTGGAAAGGATGTGGAGAAAAGGAACGCTTGTGCACTGTTGGTGGGCATGTAAACTGGTGCAGCCACTAGGGAAAACAGTACAGAGTTTCCTCAAAAAATTAAAAATAGAACTACCCTATGATCCAGCTATTTCACTTCTGGTATATATCTGAAGGAAATGAAATCACTATCTTGAAGAGATATCTGCACCCCATGTTCACTGCAGCGTTATTTATTATAGCCAAGACACGGAAACAATCTAAGTGTCATCAGTGGATGAATGAATAAAGAAAATGTGATATAGACATACAATGGAATATTATTTGACCATAAAAAAGAAGTAAATCCTGCCATTTGTGACAACATGGGTAGACCTTGAGGGCATTATACTAAGTGAAATAAGTCAGACAAAGACAAATACTGTATGATCTCACTTATATGTGGCATCTAAAGAAAACAAGCTTGTAGAAACAGAGATCAGATTTGTGGTTCCCAGAGGCAGGAGTTAAGCAGTGGGAGAATTGAGTGAAGGTGGTCAGAAGCTATAAACTTGTAGTGACAGCTCCTTCTTTATCATTTCTGCTCAAATATCTCCAGCTCTTGAACCTTCCTTGACTCCAAGTTATAAGTTTTCATTTAGCATTATTTATCTTTCTTTTCTAGCATGGATCATAATTTTCATGGGAATATGTGATTATTAGAAGTCTTGCCTAACCAGACTGTAAATACCTTGAAGCAGGAATCCGTATATTTTTTTGTGGTTAATGCTGTCCGGTTGATTCTGACTCCTAGTCACCCTGTGCACAGCAGGGCGGAACCCTGCCCTGTATTTTTGTGCCATCCTCTCACATTCCGGTGCTGTATCAGACAAGGCACAGCTGCTATTCATAGGGTTTTCATCGCCAATTTTTTCAGAAGTGGGTGGCCAGGTCCTTCTTCTTAGTCTGGAAGCTCTACTGAAGCCTGTCCACCATGGGTGACCCTGCTGGCATTTGAAATACGTGTGGCATAGCTTTCAGCATCACAGCCACATGCAGCCGCCAGCCACACTATGACAACCGACGTATGGGTGATGTGGTCTCTGACCAGGAAACGAACCCAGGCCACAGTTTGTATATTTTTGGTCACTATGAAATCTTTTAATAGCTCCCAGCATATTGAACAGATGTTGGACAGGGAGAATTTGAATCTACCTAACACTTTATAATAAAAATAAATTCAAAATGGATTAAAGAGTTATATATAAGAAGGAAATTATAAAAACAACAGAATAACTCATGGGTATTTTATAAAACATATTCATTGACTAGAGAAGTCCTCTGAACAATTATATTTTATCTAAAACTAAGATTTTTTTTGTGTGAGGAGATCAGCCCTGTGCTACATCTGCCAATCCTCCTCTTTTTTTGCTGAAGAAGACTGGCCCTGGGCTAACACCCGGGCCCATCTTCCTCCATTTTATGTGGGACGCAGCCGTAGCATAGCTTGCCAAGCCGTGCATCCGTGCGCGCCTGGGATCCGAACTGGCGAACCCCGGGCTGCCGCAGTGGAGTGTGCGCACTTAACCGCTTGCGCCACCAGGCCGGCCCTAAAACTAAGATTTTTAATATGACAATAACACCCAGTATAATAAAGGCACAAGGAAACGTATTTACAATACACATTTCATAACAGGCTAATTTCCTTAATACAGAAACAAATTATAAATCAATAAAAACAATCCAAGAAAAAATTAGGAATATGAATTAAGTAATTCACAAAAAAAATAGTTAATAGACATAAAATATTCAACCTAACTTTAAAGAATTGGAAATTAAAATAACAGCAAGCGGTCAGTTCTCACGGATCAGATTAGCAATGACAAAATAAATTGACGATTTCTTCCTGAGAGATAAAGCAATTATCATACACTGGTGGTGGAAATATATATTGGTGTAATTTTAAATGCACACATAATTTAGCCCAGTAATTTCAATTCTAAGAATTTACTCTGAAACTATGGTATATAATTGTTCTTTAAAATATATGTTGGTTGCAGCATAGATTGCAGTAGCAATGCTCTGGAAACTGACTAAATATTAATCAAAGGAGGAGTAAATAAATGAATTTTGATATAAACATACAGTTGAAAACTGTACTATCATCTAAAAGAATGAGGTACATCTTTGTATAAGCATGGAAAAATGTCCACTATTTATCATTAATTTGAAACAGCAAGTGACACAATAATGTATGTGCTATGATTCCATTTATATAAAGAAACATATACATATGGATATACAGATACTATATATGCATATAATGTATGGAAAATGTCTGATTTTGAGCATGTGCCAGTGATTACTGGAGTATGTGTCAGTGGCAGGCAGGCGGGGTGGGAGATGAGGTATGTGGTGGGAAGTACTTCGTTTTAACTTTCTAGAATCCTGTGTAGTTTACTTTTCCTTCAAAGATGTGTTATTCTCGCTATAAAAACTTAAAATAATTATTTGCTAATTAAGTAAGCAGAGTGATAACTTCCTGTTAGAATTCACATTTGAGTTCACACTAAGCTCCTTCTTCCACAGATTTTATGCGATTTATAATAGTTTTCAGTACATTTTAAAATATATTAAGGTAATTTTTATACCCTCTCCCCTATTCTCATTAATCTCTCTTAAATTTTCACTCTTCTATCCTTTTAGAGAACTTTATTTGACAGAGTTGTCAAATTTCCCCAAAATTTTGTTGATATATTGATTTAAAGAACAATCAACTTTGGAAAAATTGCCTCTAAAATATTAATTAAATCTTTTATGACTATTGGTGAACTTTTTAATGTAAGTCTTACACATTTATTGAAGTTTATGTGTAAGTATTTTATGCTGTTTTTTGGTTTTGTAAATATTATCTTTTTTTTTTTTTTGGTGAGGAAGATTGGCCCCTGAGCTAACATCCATTGCCAATATTCCTCTTTTTACTGAGGAGTATTAACCCTGAGCTAGCAGCTGTGCTCATCTTCCTCTGTTTTGTATGTGGGATGCCGCCACAGCATGGCTTGATGAGCATGAGTCAGTCCATGCCTGGGATCCGAACCCATGAGCCTTGTGCCACCGAAGCGGAGCATGTGATCTTAACCACTATGCCACCGGCCGGCCCCAATATTATCTTTTTTATCATTGTATTTTTCTGCCTGGCTTTTCATGATAGAGAGGGAATCTATTGCTTTTGTCATTAATTTGTTTTGAATGTAACCACTTTGTTGAGCTTTCGTATTAGTTCTTACAGTTTTCAGTCAACTCTCTTGGATTTTCTGTGCAGACAATGTGGGCATCTACAAATATTGATTTTTTGCTCCTCTTACCAATAGCCATATCTCTCATTTCCCTTTCTTATCTTACATTGTCTAAAACAGTGGTTCTCAAAATTCTTCCTTCAAATTCCACAGAGCCAATTGATTCTAACAGAATGCTTTTGTTGACTTTTGCAAAACTCTTGTATCCTTAGTTGACCTATGGTTGCAGCTGTTGAATGAACATTCTGATGTGAATGTTGGTTGGCTTGATTTTTTACATATATTAGTGTGAAAGATGAAAATTTAAAATGAAGATGTATGTTGAAACTTCATTTGGTTTGTCAATAATGTGAGGGACTTCTTTGCTGAATCAGATAAGTTTTCTAATTCTAGAAGAATTTCCCTCAATTTTTTGTGCTTTTCACAATATAATGTAACGACTCCTTTTACAACACACCTGTAAGTTTAGTCTGTGTTATTAACATTTTATCCATTACTTTTTAAAGTCTAGGTCAGGAGTCAGCAAACTATGGCAAAAAAACAGACAAAATCCAACCCAAAATGCTTGTTTTTGTAAATAAAGTTTTATTGGAACACAGTCATACACATTTGTTTATATATTGTCTGTGATGGCTTTCACACCACAATAGTAGATACTATAGAGACCATATGGCCCACAAAGCCTAAAACATTTACTATTTGGTCCTTTGTAGAAAAAATCTGCCAATCCCTAATCTAGACAATCAATAAAACAACAAATTGAATTTTAGCATTGGCCAACTTCACTGCGGCAAATACTCTCATCATGACCAATTTCAAGACAGCAATGTGAAGTCACTGAAGGTGTAGTGGGAAGAGACACGCGGTAGCACACCATTACAGAGTATGTCCACCATACTGATACAGTAGCTGCAAATGCCTCAAAAACAGATAATAGCACCATTTAGCAAAAGATTTAGGAAGCAATACATTTGGAGTATTTATTATCTTTGATTTTAATGTACTTTAATTGCAAGTTTATAAATTTAATTTTTGATAATGGCTGTAGTTAATAACTGGCTCACAAAACTCCTGACATTTTAGCAATTGGCTTCAGACTGAAGAGCCCCACCCCTAGAATTTCTAATTCAGTAGGACTGGGCTTGGGTCTGAGAATTTGCATTTCTCACAAGTTCCCAGGTGCTGCTGGTCTGGGGACCACACTTTGAGACCTGGAGCAGTAGTATCTTAAGCAATGCAGGATCAGCCTTTGTTTGAGATGGATATTCCAAATCATGTTAAAGAAAATCATCATATTTCTAATTTGCTGGACATTTTTTATTGTTGTTCCTGTTGTTAATTTGAAACTGATGTTGGATTTTATGTATTGCCTATTGCTTATCTTTTTTTGTGTGTGTGTGTGAGGAGATCAGCCCTGTGCTAACATCTGCCAATCCTCTTTTTTTGCTGAGGAAGACTGTCCTTGGGCTAATATCCGTGCCCATCTTCCTCCACTTTATATGGGACGCTGCCACAGCATGGCTTGCCAAGCAGTGTGTCGGTGCGCGCCCAGGATCCGAACTGGCGAACCCCGGACCGCCGCAGCGGAGTGAGCGCACTTAACCACTTGCACCACTGGGCCGGCCCCCCTATTGCTTATCTTTTGAGATAATTTATTTTTCCTGTTCTGATATATTTATGTGATATTTCTATTAATAGATTTCCCATTTAAAAACTATCTTTTCATTGCTGGTATTATGTATAATCATAATAGGTTATTCTTTTACTTTATTACTTTGCTCAATTTGCTTATTTTATTTATTTAGGATTCTCCTTCTGTATTCATAATCGAGATTGTTCCTGCTACTTTTTTTTCTTTCTCATTAGATTCTATTTTCAGTATTATACTAGCTTTTCAAAATTAATTTTTAAAACTTCCCATCTGTTTGTATGAGCTGAGGTAGAGTTTAAGGATTATGGAAATTACCTGTTTCCTGAAAATGTGAAAAGTCTTATTGGAAGACACATCTGGTTTAGAAACATTTTAGAGGTAATTGTTGGTAATATTCTCATTTTCTTTTAGGTGATTTTTCTGTTCACACTATATCTGTTTGGACTTAGTTTGGATAAATCTTACTTTCTCGTATAATTGACCATTTCATCATGACATCAAGATTTTCAATATTTTTAAACACCTCTGCATCTGCTCTTATTTTTTCTTTCTTCCTCCTAGTTCTATAAATTTAACTTCTTTTTCTTTTTTCCTTGACTAGATTTGCTAGTTTGTAGATTTTGTTTTGTTACTTAAAAAAAAAAAAAAAAAGTCTAATCTGTTCTACTATTTTTCTATTTTCTAATTTGTTTCTACTTTTTATATCTCTCTCTTTTCATTTTCTTAGGTTTATTTTTGGTATTTTTTTAACATCTTGGATGGAGAGCTTAATTTAACTTTGGTTATTTTGTTCTTTAAAAATTGAAAAACATATAGCTCTGAATTGAGGTTGAATGCAGTTTGTCCGTTTTCATTTGTTTTGATAAATAATATCCTCCTTTTTGTTCTGTTCTTATTATTGAAATTTTAATTTTCCTGTCTTCTAATAGTATTTAGAAATGTTTTATAATGTCCCAGTGGTTGGAATTGTGTGTGTGAGTGGAAATAGGATGGGGGATTGAGGAGGAGAGGAGGAGGAATAACAGGGCTTTGGGTTGGTTGGCATCTTGGCATTCATTTTAGAGATTTGTTCAATTAGATTTAGAAGATGTGGTTTTAATATTTATTCACTTTGGTATTTATTGAGGCTTTCTTTGTGACCTAATAACTTTTGATTTTCAAAACTAGCACTTGAAAATGTATAAGCTTGTAGTATGCTATATTCAATATACCTACTTACATCTGGTTAATTATATTGTTCAACTTCTCTCCAGCTATTGTTTGTATTTATTTGATCAATCAAAAGATTGAAAAATTGTCAAGATTCTTCACAACAATTTATTCTGTCAATTTCTCCTTTTGTTTACATTTATAATAGTTTTCTATAATATTTTATTACTGGTTTTCTCTGATCGTAAAGGTTTATTTATGATGGGTATATTATCATTATGATCTATAACTTCAATAAATACATTACTTTTTGTCTCTCCTAATGTTTTCTGCTTAACAAGTATTTGTACAGCTAGTTTCTTAACTTTTTCTGTATTATTTTGATAACAGTCTTATCTATAACATTGGATTTAATGTCTTTGGTTTTTAATATGGAAATTTATATAATTTCTATGTTTATTAAGTTTTTAAAGGGTTGAGAAAATTCACAAAATTCATTGGTTTATTTTCAATTAAATTTTAATCAAGTTATCATGCAATCCAAGAAATAGAATAGTATTGTATATGAAGTACAGTTTTTTGAGCCAGCCAATCAGAGAGTAATACCTTTACTATTTGCTAGTTTCAAGGTCTTGTGAATATTATTCTCTCAGTCTCAGTTTTCTCATCTATGAAATAGAGTTCAGCTTGTGTACCTCGCCATACTGTTGTGGAAGAAAATGTACCAAATTGATAAACAAAACTCTAAGAACAGTATGCTGCACTTAGTAGGCACTTACCACAAGTTAAATGTTTCTCTCTCTCCTAGAGCAAGATGTGCAACTCATTCATTTTCGTAATTGTAATTCTTAGCATCATGCCTAGCATACATAAGAAGCTCCATCATTATTTGTTGAATGAATGCCAAGGTGGAGAAACTGCTGGTTACAATGCCTTTGATGCTTGAACAAAGGAAGAGACTCACTGCCTAGTCCCACTCCCAGTGGTGGAGGCCTTGCAGTTCTTTCTGGGCAAGAGATTGGGCAAAGGCCAGGACATAGACTTCTGTGACTACACCGATATATCAGCTCAAAGGCCAGACATGGGTAGAACGTGAGTGCCAAAAAAGCAGAGACGGGGTGGTGGGTGTCTGTGTCGCAAGGACTGTTGTTCCTGGTATGTGGTTGGTGCTCAGTGAATGTTAAATGAATGGGAAAGATCTTGGGCATCATAGCAGATGTTTTTTTGTCCTGCGCTCAATTATCTCAGCCCGACGTGGATTTCATGTGCAGCTGTGATAGAAATGTTTATGCACACTGATGGTCTCTCACCTCAGGCTTCCGCTGATCCTCTCTTCTTCTTTTCCTCAGGCTTTCTGCCAACCACTTTCTCTGGTTGAGTGGTAAGTGATAGGTTTCTGTAGGGCTAGTGCCACGCCTGGGTGCTGCCCTGTGAGCAGTGATCTTGATGATATGACAGGAGCAAACCTCCTAAGCTACTAGTGCTCACTCAGCCCAGGAGTGGCACAGCCTGGAAGTGAGAGGACGTTAATGTTCCTCAACCAATAGGGAGTGGAGACAGAGCATAAATCCCCCATCGCATGGCCTTTGGAGGATAAATCTCAAGTGCCTTCTATATGGTTCCTCAAAGGACCCCCAATATGGTTGAGTCCCAGTTGTCCTCAGTGGCAACTGGATCAATAACACACCCTTTATTGGGCCTTCCTTCTCTCCCATCTGACTCTTCCCATTCCCTCAGCCATGATTCCTGGGATCACTACTCAGACGAATTACCTGCTCCCAAGACCTTTTCTCAGTTTTGGCTTTTGGGGAAAGCCAAACTAAGATGGAATGCAATAGTATCTCTTTGCTCACAACCCAATCCCCCAGCAGGACAGAGAATTGTAATATACACGGAGAAGGAAGATGTGTTGTGTGGTCTTCTATTTCATGCTTCTATTCCAACCAGAAAGAAACTGTAACAATCATCACTGAGAGAAACAATGGAATTCTCTAAAACAGTTTTACTGTCTACACTTGTTTTCCTTTGAGTTTAGTCACATCAACACACTTGAGAAAAATAAGACCGTGCAGACCAACATGGTTTCCACTCATTTGTTAAAGGACTTGTCCCCATGTCAGCTTGATGGCCAAGATTTCCAGTGCCCTGTTGACACAGCTTCGTCACTCTGTGGCCTCAGGGGTCAATACAACACCATTATAAGCTCTAAGCAATGAGAGTAAAGAAAAATCTTAAGAGCTAGAAACCTTGGATTGCAACTGTTCAGCTAAGTAGACCATGTAAAAATGCAATAGTAATATTTTTCCACTCCCCCCATCTCTGAGGGTTTCAGTGGATTTTTTAGACTACTTTTGTATAAGATTCTATGATATGACCATTTCCCAAATCTTACTCGATTCAGGATTGTTCTTATGAAGCAGACACAGTCCAAGTACAAGTAAGAAAATGAATCAAAAAGATGAAAACTCCTCTTTGTTTAATCTTATGGTGTGATCTGATATCAAAGTAGGTTTAATTGTTGCTAATTCATAATACAGAGTTACCTCACAAAATGACCATTCATGACTTTTTGCCACATTGGCTTTTGAAAAGTTATACTGATTTTTTGAACAACTCAGTTTTTGTTGTTGTTGTAATGACTTTTTTCTCAACCCAAAACACACTAAATAAAAATAAATATGCTGCAACATTATGTTTATCGAAAGAGAAAAACCAGTTACTCAATCTTGACAATTTCTAGTCAGAGACTATCCTAAGGAAAATTTAAATTTTATGCCATGTGTGGCTGAACCTAAAACATTTTGCTTTTTGCACACACAGTGGTGTGCCATGGCCAGCTCAGAACAGCTTTCAAATCAAAATTTGATTTGTTTAATTTTCAAGAGCTTTGCCAGCTAGTTATTAAATACAGCTTGAAAAGTAAAAGTAAATTGAAAAGTAGTGTATGAACTTACAATTTAAAAAATTATACCAAAAACAAAGTAATAAATACCCCAAAGTTATCACTTCCTAATTATTTTATTGCATTTTATTATTATCTATGCTTTTGAGGTTATTTACATATATTGTATGTGTAAAGTGGAAACATTATACTACACACAATTATTATTATGTCCTGAATAGTACAGAGTAATTGAGAACTCTTCCTCCAGTATTCAAAATCTATTATTCATTTCAGCAAGGGGGCTTGTCACTGATAATCATGGAAAGTTTTGACATGTGTCTTCATTGTTTCACTTTTGTCTTACTCATTAATATTAATATAAACATAAGTGAAAATGTCAACCAACATTTGTATTGGTCCTACACTCATTTATCAATTGCAACCATAAGTTAGCTACAGACAGAAGAGTTAGGCAAAATTCAATTAAAGCATTCTTTGAGAATCAAATGGCTCTGTGGAAATTACAGTAAAAGGTGTTGTATATTTTATTCTTATGTGTAAATTGTGTGCTACACAGTCTTTATAGCTGTAAAATTTGTAATAAACATATATACATGTACATTTTCCTGGAGAGCCAGTTATTAAATATTTACCAGCATACCACTGCATATATAGGTCAAGTGAGAAGGATGAAGAGGTAGCATGTTGTAAGAGTGTCATGCGTGTGCATTATTTCTACGTGTTTTGAAGCTCTCTTATATTTAAATTTTATTTGGAATGAAAGGTATTTTTTGCTGAAGCATTTATTTCTTTTATTTTTAAGCAGTTGAATTAAACATAATCACGAACTCCTAAAAGTATGAAAAACTGAAGAAAGTGGGAGAAAGAAAAAAATGAGTCTAATGCACGTCATTATATTTTACATACAACTTCTAAATTTTTATTACGTATATAAACTTACTTTCATTCTTCAAGAATTTATTCTTCTATCTGTGAAATTGGATGTCTTATATTAGGATGAAATTTATCATATCTTTTTTTCATTGAAATTAGTAAATGAGGGCAGGCCCCATGGCTTAGCGGTTAAGTGCGAGCGCTCCGCTGCTGGCGGCCCGGGTTCGGTTCCCGGGCGCGCAGGCACCGCTTCTCCTGCCATGCTGAGGCCGCGTCCCACATACAGCAACTAGAAGGATGTGCAGCTATGACATACAACTATCCACTGGGGCTTTGAGGTAAAAAAATAAATAAATAAAATCTTTAAAAAAAAAAGAAATTAGTAAATGATTTCTTTTCAATTAAGAGCTCCTCATTTAGAGACAGGGTCTTCATGAGAAGATTAAGGTCGATAGTGAGAGGTAGGTATGTATTAACACAACAGATTAATTTCTTGTCCTCCTGTCTGAGAGGGTATTAATATACAAGGCTGAGCTTTGGCCACCCTATTTCTCTGGTTGAGGAGTAAATGTTAAGCTGCCTTGGGATTAGTGTGATGCCTCGGAGCTGTGCTTGAACATGGTCTTGATGAATGAACAGAGCTAGGATCTTCAAATGTGACATGTTGCTAGCCTTATAGACAGGTTGAACATTCCGTTCTTGTGTGGGAACATCCCTTCCCAGCTCCTGGGGAATCCCAGGAGATTCATTCCTCACCCCTAGACAGATAGTTAATGAGGATCTACAGGGCACAGACTATGGTAGGTGCCACTGGGGCACACCATTGACTAAAATATGTTTTTTACCCTCCAGGAAGTTAGCTAGCTCCATTCACGTCTCAGATGATCTTATCTGACTTGATAGTGGAATAAGGCATGTTAGACAAAAAATTGAGATAGCATTATAAACTCAGTCAATAAAGAGACTTTTGCTACTTGAGATGATTCAAAGACTGGATGGGATTTTTTGCTCGGGAGTTTTCAATAGAATCATTAGGCATGGTGCTGGGTACCAGAGGACTAAAAAGATGTAAGGCACATCCCCTGAGCTCAAAGAGCTTCACAGGGGGTAGAGGAGACAGAAAGGTGAACAGTTAATAGCAATACCTTATTCTTGATTTCTTGCAGTCAAAGGCAATACATTATTCTTGATTTTGCTTTTTTTAAGGTATAATTCACATGACATAAAATTCACCATTTTAACCATTTTAAAGTGCACAGTCAGTGACATTTAGTACAGTCACAATATTGTACAACTATCACCATTATCTAGTTCCAGAACATTTTTTTATCACCCCAAAGCCAATCACATCTGAATTAAGCAGTCATTCCCCACTCTCTCCACGACCCCAGTCCCTGGAAATCACTAGTCTACTTTTTATGGATTTAAAAGTAGACTATGGATTTAAGGCTGGTTGGATTTTCATTCTAACAAGGAATTGTTCTAGGAGAAGATGACAAGAGTTCCAATCCCTAGGACCCTTTTTACTAGCTGGGTGAAATTGGGAAATACAGTTTGCCTTTTTAAACTTCAAGTGCTTTATCTATCAAATATAAATAATAATACCTGAGTACTCTGAAAGCATGGAACCAGACCAAATGATCCTTAAAAGTTGCTTTAAGCTCTAAGTTTTATGATTATGTAATTTCATGGTTTTTGTATAAACCATGAATCAATGCTTTGCAATACACTAAAGCTTTATTTGTTTGTAACCGTAGCAATTAAACTCTAGCAGGCCATCACAGGCCTGCATTTAAACAAATATAGTGCTTGCATATATTCCAAAGTATAGAGAAAAAAAGCAAAGTATCAAAGTGATCAGAATTTTTTCTGGAAATACTATTTCTTCGTGTTGTTAAGATTTGTATTAATCATACCATGACATGAAAAGAGAAAGAAGTTTGTCATTTTTTTTCCATACATTCTCCACCCCATTGGAATGATAACCTGTAGGAATGATAAACTGCTGATCTGTGGTTTGATCTATTCCTCAGTAACCAAAGGACAATTCCTGTTAATATAACCAAAGAGAAATATCTGGAAACATAGTCCATAATGTTCCAAAGTAAGAGTCACAGAATTTCAAATATGTATGGGGACATCTAAATAATGAAGGGGATATCAACACAGAGGGACAAATGAACTTGTCTCATTTCTGCTGTTTTGGTTTGAGGCCGGAGGCTGACTTGCCAGCCAGTTTGAATGCAGTTGTAACATGCGCTGCATCAGCTGTTCCTCCATAAGTGCTCGATTATCCGTTTATTATCACTTTGCTTACTTTCACAATAGTATGGCTCCCAAAAATGGCAGAAGGGAACCCTCGTGGATTGATGCTCTTTCACAAAGATGCATTTAGAGCAGAAGCCCTTTAGATTAGGTTTTGAGGTAGAGAATGACCTACAGTTGACCCTCTCAAATTATAAAAGTTTTAAAGCTTTCCTAAATGTGCTAAACATTAGCAAAATGGGGAGGACCTGATCATGAAGGCCTTCTGGTGACTGTTTTAAAGGAAAATAGGTGTCTGCAAGTGGAAGAGGGTATGTCTGGGTCCCATGGACACCAACTCTCTTGTAACCACCTATTCTTTTTCCTGTAGTTCCCCCTTCTTTTCCTTATTCCCTGCCTTCCTTCCTCCTTCGATTTCTCCTCACCTTGCCCACTGTCTCTCTGTAGATTGTCAGAGAGGGTCAGTTATGCCTCAGTAGAACAGCCCACTCTGGTCCTGAATGAGAAGCCCCCACCACCTATCAACATCCCTCATGATGAAGTCATAGGATCCTGGACTTTTTGGCTTGTATCTTCTGAGATGCTTGTGACCCTAGGTGGTTTTAAATTATGAGAAGCTTTCCACGAAAATAAACCAGCGTGAAGCCCTTGGGTCATTAGTTCTGCCTGGATCGAGTCTTGCAAAGAACATAACTCTCCTCCTTTGAAAGCAAAATTCATGAGAAGAAAGTTGTTGTAAGGTTCTGCGTATTCATTAAAGATACGTAAAAAGTCAAAGAGACCCTCAATTTGAACTAAGCTGAGTAATTTAAGAAAATGTGCCCACAGCATAAAGCTCCACGTATGGATTGTTCCTGTTCACTAACAGCTGTGTAGGATTTGCTGTTTCTTCCATGTTTTATGTGATGATAGTGGATGCCGGCTCTTAGCTTCTAACACTGATTGCTATTCAGGGACTGGGGTTCTGGATCTGCTCCAATCATGTGGAATCTATTCTGGACCCGTCATGTCACACTTGAACTCTAAAATATGCCTATCGGTGAAAGGTTCTGTTTATCTTTCTCTTTACTCAGACTCACAGAGAAAATGGAGTTCAGTCCTCACACTGTCGGACTTTTGTTTTGCTCTAACACCGACTTTGAATCCCTAGCCGTAGTAACAGAAACAACAATTTTCAGAACTTCCTGATATGGTGGCTGCTTTTCCCTCAGCCCTCTGGTCCCGGCCTTCTGCTCACAACTTGCCCTGCTCTTCTTCCCTGTTACTCACTCCCTTCTTTGCAAATCTCCCATATGGGCAATTAGGACTGCGATTTATGCTGGTTTTCTTCTGCTTCGTGCACAGCAAGCAGCTCAGTCCTTTCACAGGACACACAGCTCTGGCCGCCTCTCCGGGGGAGGGAATCTACCACCGAGCATGGCAGCCTGCAAGAGATGCCAACATCAGGGGTGACACTTCATAGTCAAAGAAGCGTGCGTGGCGTATGGAGAGAGGAGAGAAAGCAAAGAGGGAAACGGATAGGTTTGGACTCACTGAGAGTGAAGAAGTAACCAAGTCTAATGGGAACAAACACAAGAGTCAAGACAGGTCTATGTGGCCAAGCTCTTTTGGGCAGACGCCAGAGTTCTGAATCTCACCTAGGAAGATAGAAACACAAGGGCTTCTCTCCATACCTTTGTTAAATTCCAGACAATGGGTTGGTTCCCATTCTAACTCTTCTTTGAAACCAAAGTGAGAATAGGATCCTGGAATTACAGTCTCTGGTAAATTTATTTTGAACTCAGAAGCATTGCCCATTTGATAAAGCTTTTTGATATTTTCCCTCTCTTCTGAGTTCATTTTTTTCCTTGAGTAGCGAGCCAAGAATGTAGTTCAGACTTTCTGGCTGCTCCATTTTGAGATTTGAGTCTGATACAGTCATCTAGCTTAGAGAGAATAGAATCTTTTTTCTTGGTGAGGGGAGGGAGGAAGAGAAGGAGGAAAAAAATGTTCTTAAAACTGTTTAAAAATGAGTAACTAATTTTAGGAGGAAGGCATTGCTTTGCTCGGAAAGGCTTCTGAATCCTCAAATTCTGATGCCTTTGAAAGGAGACCCCATATGCGATGTGGCATGATTGACAAGAAATTTGTTTGAAATGACTGAGAGGCCCTCATTAGGCTGGGACTCCTCACCATCTGGGTTTGAGTTTTGATAATGGGGTCAGGCTCTCTTTTGGTCTGTGCGTTGAATAGCTGAGCATAATTTGTTAGTGATTGTGGCTAAAATGCAAACATTTTTTAGTCACATTCACAGGAATCTGAGACTAACCGCAGTCTTGGGGCACAACAGTGAGAAAACGCTTTCCAGCTGCACTACTGTACTTGGCGACCCAGTTGAGAAGCACTCTCACAAAGCTGCCAGTCTCACTTGGGGCTGGACGTGTGCCATTGGAAACAGAAGTGCAACTTTATCACTTGACTTCAAGAAGAGGTTTCCCAGCGGCATATGGAGACAATATACGAGACAGATCCCGGGGAGGAAGCTCCCCTTTCATGGTGGGGAGGTGGGGCCGGTGCTCCCCAGACCGTGTTTGAGTGGGGGATCGGTGAGGAGGAGCGCTAAGAGGCAAAGGGGGGCCGGGTCAATACTTTTTCTTGTAGAAAACTTTGCTTGATTTCTGCCTGAAATATAGTACAACAAATGTAAACTTGAGGCTTCATATTTACCTATGAGAAAGAGATTAAATCCAAGTAACCAACCCACTAACCAGCGCTAACGAAACCATTACTCAAGGTGACAGCCGTCACTCTCAGAAGATAGCATCTCAACAGAAGCAAAGTTCTAGGAGGCAATTAAAATTTTTCTATTAATAATAAAAATTTTTAAAAAAGAAGGCTACAGGGCCGGCCCTGTGGCTTAGTGGTTAAGTGCGTGTGCTCCGCTGCTGGCGGCCCGGGTTCGGATCCTGGTCGCGCACGAACGCACCGCTTCTCCTGCCATGCTGAGGCCACCTCCCACATACAGTAACTAGAAGGATGTGCAGCTATGACATACAACTATCTAGTGGGGCTTTGGGGGGAAAAAATAAATAAATAAAATCTTTAAAAAAAAAAAAGAAGGCTACAAGGGCTAGTAGGCTCTGTATGAGAAGTCATCACAGTTCTGGACAGGCTCTTATCTTTATAAACCTCACCAAAATCAACAGAGTGTTTATTCATTCCGGAAACTGTGAAGAGATGGACACCACCTTTCAGAGACTATGGCTACACCTTATTGATAGCTATGGCATATGGATTCATTCCATATGCCATAGATTTTAAGGTTGTAAATATGTAAGAAACTGTATGATTAAAAAAAAATAACTCAGAAGCATTAAGATCACCAATATCTTTTGTTTTCCAGTACAAGGAAGTCTGAGAAATACTAGTCAAGAGTATGCTTAGAGACAAGGATGTATGAGGGAGATATACTACTTTGAATTAAACTTCTTTAGCATCAGAACTATAATTCTCTTAATACTTTAAAAATTAATCTAGTTTATTTATTGTAAGAAAATAACTGAGGATGTTTTAAAAGATTTTTCTGCAAGCGTGTTCTTTATAACACTGTGTATAACAGTGAAAATTGTGAAATGTTTTAAGGGCCCAAATTAGTGGACCCTTAATTACATTTCAGTATATGCGTGTAATAAAATACAATATGCGCATCAAAAAATAATCAACAGATGTACTATATACACACCCAGAGAACACGGAAAACATGCTTCATACATTGATACATTGAAAAAACAAGCTACAGAATAGTACATACCTGGGTTTGGGGTTATGAGTATTTTCTATTTTCTTCTTTTTGATAGTCTTTGATGGTCTGTTTTCTCTTTTGATGTTCTTTAGATAATCTGCATTATCTAATACCTCCATAATGATCATGTATTGCTTTTGCAATGTAATAAAAACAATATATACTGGTTTTATTTATTCTTTAAACTCTATTTTTTTATTGAGATAATTAACGTATATTATATTAGTTTCAGCTGTACAACATAATGATTCAATATTTGTATATACAGTCATGTGCTGCATAACAACGTTTTGGTCAACAATGAACTGCATATACAACGGTGGTCCCATAAGATTGGTACCATATAGCCTAGATGTGTAGTAGGCTATAACATCTAGGTTTGTGTAAGTATACTCTATGATGTTTGCACAGCGACAAAATTGCCTAATAATGCATTTCTCAGAACGTATCCCTAAGTGACACATGACGTATTGTGAAATGATCACCACAATTAGTTACCATCCATCACCACACACAGTTACAAATTTTTTATATGTGTTATGAGAACTAAGATCTACTTTCTTAGCATATACTGCTTTTAAATTTAAAAATTATTGAATGCTTTATATATATTTATGAATTATTTTATTTTTTGTCCTATTCTTAAAGAATTTGAGCAGGCTAAGAACATAGGCAATCCTGTAATTTTTTTTAAAGATGAAGATTAGGAAAAAATGTATGCCATGAAGACCCAACACTATTAAAGATGGGCATAAGTCTTTCTCTGAAATTGTGGAGACCTATACAAAAATATCGAAGAAATGTATCATTGAAAATTGAAAGTATGACAATTAACCAGGAAAAGCACTTTGCTCCAGGCACTGAAGCCTGAGAGGTGCAGAGTGAAGGAGTAAGCAGCAGGCTCATAACATCTTTCTAGTAAATTCTCGGGTGACATTCATAGAGCTGTTCTATAGACAGGGCTGCTTGTTGAACAACTCCAGAAGATACTGTTCACCTCATTGTCTATGTGCAGGTGCCCCTGGAATTGTATCCTACTGCCACAATAGGTCCTTGGTGGACCTATTAGGTGGAGTTTGCTAATCAGACTGAGGTCATAAAATTGAATTTAGGAAAAATAATTGTAGAGGGCCTCAACATTACTCAACTCTCTTGTGCTCTGGATTAGTCCAGGGATAAAATGATGGATTACGTTTCTGTTAGGAAATTCTTTCTGAATATTGTTTCTCAAGATTGAACTTCTGGTGCCTCTCAGGAAGTTGGTCAGGGCTCAGCACACCTGTTTATGCTCCACAAATCAGCTCAATGGGAGCTGGGCTTAGAGGGCAATTCCTGGGCTCAATGTGTCCCCCTGCATGTTGAAGATTTAAAGACTTAATGTTCTGTTGATTCTGGATTCAGTGCCTTTAAATAGGATTCATTTTATGCAAAATGAGAAGACAATAACATCGAGTGAGTCTAGCAGACTTCCCTCTATCACCCTCACATTAAAAAATTCCCAAGAAAAGTTAAAATGTAGACAGCAATACTCCCTGAGATGGGCAAGAAATCACATTTTTAGCTTCTGAAAGTTCAAAGACAAAGAGAAGATCAGGAGTGGGGAGCTATAAAGAGTGCTAATTAAGAATATCGTTTCTGGAGTCAGATCAGGGTATAAAATCTTTATACCACCGACTTGCTATATATCGGGCCAAATCATTTACCTTTCCCTGTCTCAGTTATCACGTCTGTACAATGGGGATAACGATGCCTAGTTCAGAGAGCTGATGTGTGAGGAAAATATGATGATACGTAAAGCACATACAAAGTGCCTGGGAAATTGGGAATATTTAATAAATGGTGGCCTTTTGTTTTTAAGTAAAATAAAGAGGTATGTGAGAAAACGAACAAGTAAAAGAAAAAAAGACATGAGGTATAGGAAAAAGGATGGAGAGAAAGCAAACAAAAGTGGCCTTCAGTGACCCCGTGAAAGGAGGTCACTGAGCAAAATGGACAATTTTGCACCTGATGTCACTTGCCTACCTGGCCGTGTTCCCTTAGTAGTTCATTTCTTTGGTAGTTATTGATATGTGTGTTGTGAAAAGTCGGGACACTCAAAAGAGTCTTAAAAGGTCATGAACAAATGGACTGGACAGATGATTGTCACAGCCTGAGCTCAACTAGAGAAATGCCGACTCTGCACATTGTCAGTGCTCCTTTTTCTCTATTGCTTTAGGTCTTTTCCTTTTCTGGACATTCCTGGTTGCAGGATAAATTAAATCTACTCTGTTAAAAATAAGACCCTTCTATGATAAGCTAATTGTGCATGTACAGCCATCCCATTGTAAAAGGCATATTTAGAGACAAAAGTATCAAAAGGCCTAAAAATTATTTTTAAAACAAGAAGCTGTTAGGCCAATTTGGGTTTCAGATTAGGCTGAACTTTCCCAGCCTCTGAGGATGGCATGACTTCCCATGGTTCCTTGGGGGTCTCATCTGAAATAGAATTGGAGGGAAAGGCAAAGTGATTGACAAGGGCAGGTGATGTGAGCTCAGGCGTCCTGCTGAGGGGGCTCACTTAGGATTCCAAATTAAAGTCAGCCGCAGCCGCATGCTGGCTTGCGTTACCCCATGCAGACACTGAGTCAATTCTGTGCTAAGTACTTATGATGTACAGATTAGCAAACACAGAGGTTGAGGGTCTCAGTGCATCCTCTGTCTTTCAGAAACAAGCAGGCATAGTTGCAATAGTGAGGAAACTGACTGGGAGCAGACATGAAGCTTTACAAAGCATTTTCTAAGCTTTATATATTCTTCCATGGGATTATTACCAGGTTCCTTGCATTTTATTGTATAATTCCATTCAAAAAACATTTATTATCCCTCTACTCGCCTTCAAAACATTAACAAGATGCTCTGGACCTATAAAAGAGCATTCATTAGGTACTGACTTTGTTTTCCTACATACATTAAATTAAATCCTCACTCTGAATTTCTACAGTAAATATCGCTATATGAATTTCACATAACTAAGGTTTCTACAATGTTAAGTAATTCACCAAGGCCAACACAGTGAATGACAGAACTGTGATTTGAATCAAAGATTCATATACAAATGAGTAAGATATAACCTCTGCCTTCAGAAAGCCCAAACTTCTAGGAGAGTAATGTATTAATAGATGATTGCAATCCAGGAGAGACCAAGATTAATGCTGTAATGAGTGCCTAGCCTAGAGCTTTTCACATAGTCAGCATTCTGTAAATGGTTATAGTATTAATGAATCGAGAATATGCATGAAAATCGTGGCTGATGAATATCAAAACACCCTTGAGTATGAACTCTGAAATGGTGCTCATATGTCAGCAAATATATATTCAGCCAAGGAATAAGACAGCATGGGGCTTGGGTAAGTTTGATCTGCTATCTTCTGAAGAACTTTTTCAGGAAAAGTTTAGAAAAATTGGCTTTTAATATTTCTGCTTGCCACCCTGATCTTATATGCCTCTTCCACGAAGGGAAATTGTGTTACAAAGGGTGAGGTCATCATGGGCCACGTTTTTGGAACGCCTTCCCTTGCTTATCTATTCCAGACATAATGGCCCTCTCATCTCAAATATATCCTGATGCATCTGGGGTCCTAGCTGAGCCAGAGGTGAGGTTTGTTTTTTTCTGATGAATGGTATTGAGTGGTACTTTTTCCCCTCCCTATATCACCTCCCCAAGCATCTACTTGCATCCACAAAGTTACATGGAAGTCAAAGATAAGAATAAAATTAAATTATTTGAAACGTCTTCTTCTGTAAGGATGAGAGTGGAAAGCTGCAAAACGTGTATTTTAAGAAGACACAGAGGGTGCTTGAGAGAAAGAAGGCTCGCTCAGAAATCCAGCCGGAGGGTGGGAGGAGAATGAGGGAACATCTTGACAGTTAGAACTTGAGCTTGCAACCCAATTCAACTCAATCAGGAGGTGACGCGCCTGCTGAGGTGGGGGTAGGGTTGTTGACAGCTCTATGTGTGCACCAAAGAAGCTCACTCAAATTGCAAAACACCTGCAAGAAACACCCAAGTACAGGCCTTTTAGTAGTTAAACAAAAGTCTGGGAGCCCAGTTTCATTTCACAGCAAGCTATTGATTCATTGGGGGCCGTAAGTATTAGGGACACTGGTGCCTGGAGACATTGGCGAGGTCTGCCCCTTAGGAGAAGAGAGTGAGGGCAGAATGGTTGCCAGGCTAGCCCTGAGAGTGGCGGTGGTGAGGACAAGTGGATCCACAAGTCCCAGTTCTACCAGCCCGGATGTGGGAAGAATCTTGAGTCAGCAGCTAAGGGAAGAGTGGCCGAGGCACCCGATGGGGAAGCAGCTTCTGGGGACATCCACAAAGTACCGTGTGGTCTTTGCAAGATTTCCTCAGTGAGCTGGGATGTTTTCACTGTCTGAAATAATGTTTAACTTTATATCTGCATCAACATGGATAATTCTCAAAAACAAAATGTTGAGTGAAAAAAGCAGATTGCAGAAAGATAAGTACAATATGCCATCACTTACATATATGTTTAAAATACATGAAACACTGGAATATATTTTTATGGATGCATATACATATATATGGTAAACATTTTTTAAAAGCATGGATGGGGAGGAATGTAAATTGCTTTGGGATGCTAGTTAACTCTGAGAGAGGGAAACCTGGCGAGGGGTCTTCTGTGCTTCAATTCCATCCATTACATTTCACCCTTGAACATTTCTGAAGCAAATCTGGCACAATTTTAATACTTGTTATATTTAGGTGAAGGGTTCTTTTTTCCTGTTTTTTCTGATGTAATTTGAAAGGTCTTATAGTTAAGTATTTTTATAATAGAAAAAAATCAGGTTTAGTTGTTAATGTTAAAACATTTGTATATATAGGCTGATGAGGCCTGGGGAACTTTGGGCTACACTTATAACTTTGTTATCTTTAAGCAAAAGAGTTATCCCAGGGATCTACTTTTCTTGAGGATTCAACACATGGAAAGTTTCAGCTTTATAATTTGGCAGGGATTGAGTTATCTGTACACAAAAAGTTGTCTTTAATTGTTGTGAAAGTAAGAATGTGATTTTTTTCATTATCCATGCATAGCTCAAAAGAAACTAAAAACATCATGTTCAACTTCTAAAAACTTTACCTTTGAGATAAGACCAAGCATAAACTATTTAGACTCTAAAAAGGATAATGCATAGAAAGTTCTGATTGAATGAGAAACTAGCTTATGCGGGAAATCTGTATCTAATTTTAAGTATAATCTGCTCACCCATGAATATTATTATCTATTACTCCATTTCAGACTAAGCTTTTTGTCTCTACACATGTGTGCCATTTCTTTGACACAAGGTTTTGGTTTTCATTGCTTTTATTTCAAATAAATAGAACAGAAAATGGAATCCTAAATAAGTGATTTCTTAACTTCAAAGAAAATCCAAAGTTTTAAATTTTCTATTTTTAGTACTCTAGTATTCTTCTTCTCTTCCTTCCCATCGAATATCTCAGGGGACAGAAAGTGAGTAGACTAGCTATATTTTATTAAAGAATAGGGCAAGAAATTGTGAGATGAAGCAGAATTGGTAACATTTCTTTTACTCTAACAAATAGGACATGAAACCAAATGAAAAGTGACTGCAGAGATTTGGGGGGGAAGTTATAGTTTATTATCTTGTGTGTGTGTGTATTTTTTTTGGAGAGGAGAGGGAATTCTTATAAGCAAACATTTGGTCTGTGCTAACAGGACTCTGGACGCTATTCCAGTGGTCCTGAGGAAAGACAACTGCCTCAGATCCCGTTTGCCCCTCTCCTTATTCACACTTTCTCCACACCCCTTATTCTATAGCAGAACCTCATTCTTGCTTTCCCTAACCTCTTCCAAAATGATGATCCCTCTGGAAACTTCTTCCATCATATCTATCTCACACTCACGTAGATACATACAGGCACACATGCCTCAAGAGTTGTCACATCCAATCTGTTTCTAATAACAATTTCATGAGTATTCTTCTTTTCTATGAGAAGATTGTAACTTCCTTAAGGGTAGGGGCCTCATAATGTTTTTCATTTTGTTTGGTTGTTTTTTAGTTCACACAGCAGTACCAGTAAATGGGACACACCTGGAAAGAGACTTTACCTCACTCATAGACGGGAAGTGGAGGAACCGAGGGTGGAATGCTTTGTCCAAGGATGTGTAGTGAGTGTGCTGGAGTGAGTCCAACCCTTAAGCTCTATTAGGACTGGAACCCTGCCCTAGAGTGAAGCATCCTGGGTTAGGAGTCTACCTCCCCAGGACTTGCCTCTCTATAAGTTAGCTTTATATGGTGGGAGACCATAAACTTTGGAATCAGTCCGATTTGTCTGAAGTTGCTTAATTTTACTGAGCCTCCATTTACTCATCTTTAAAACATAAATGATAAAACTTCCATGTAAAGTTCTGAGGAGAATCAATTTAATTGGAGTTGTATGTATGCAGCCTAGCACGTAGTAGATGCTCAATAAACTTTACTTCCATTCTTTTCTCTGCCAAGCCCTTCTATTAGGCAGCTGGTATCAGCTTCATATACTCCAAGATGCAGGGCTTAAGTCTTTTTCCAAACCAAACCAAATGATAAAACATGTCAACTGCAAAACTGTCCTCCTCTGCCTCGAACTTAAATTATGTAGTTCTCCACCCCCATATCAACCCCATTTAGATGCCAATAGCAACTTAATTTGAACTCAAAATTTGCATGCCATTTGGACCTTATGATTTGAGCTGCTGGTTATCCTCTTTGAGCATCAGCCATCTTGGTACCCCTACCCTCAAAACCATTTGTATCCAGATTTTTTCCATTTCTCACTGATCTGATGCTAGAATGCCCAACGGCTAAGCCTGCCCTAAGACCTTCCTACATGAAAGTGGAGCTGAGATAAGATTATAATCCAGCTTCCCTAACTCCTAGTCAATTGTCCCTTTTATGCTGCCTGTCCACACTAGACACCCAATTAATAGATGTTGATTGATCTGTTGAGAGAAAGAAAGATGGATCAGACAAAAGCAGATGATGCTGTGACTGATAGAGAGTGCGTGGAGAACTACAGCTGTACTGAGAGCCAGATGAGGATGTTGATACATTGAGCCAGAAATTAAGGGCTGAACTAGGATACATTGAATAAACTCTGTTCTATTGAAAGTCTGAAGGTAGTAAGCAATATAGCATGTTAAAATTGTAGTATTCAGAGGTGATTTCTTTTCAAACAAGGAGTATTCAAACCATTCAGGCTCTAAGTGAATCTCCTTCCTAAAGTGGCCTACTTACCAGCATTAAATTTATCCATTCTTTCATTATTCATTCAACAAACACAGATTGAACACCAAATCAGATCCAATTTATGCATCTCCTCCAATTTTCTTGCCCTCACCTCTCTCCTGGGCCATTGGCCACTTGGTCTTGCAGAGCTCTGGCTGCCACTGGTATTGCCATGGCTGCAGTGGTAGTTACTCATCTCTGGGCACCAGCCACTTCCCCAGTGAGTGATGAGCTCTGGCACCACCTCTGTCATGCCCTTTATGGTGGAAGTCACATAGATCTGGAACCCAGGCTTGACCTGACCAGATCCGTACAGACTCTCTTTCCTCCTACACCACTGCACCTCACATGAAGCCCCACAACACAGGCATGCAATTCAGCATCCTTGTGGCCGCCCTGAAGTACAGAGGTGGGGGTGCAAGAGGTTGGCTAGTTAACTGCCTACTGGAAAACCTTGATCGATGAGAGAAAAGAGGACATAGATTCCTTTCCCTTCCTCCCTCCAATCCACCACTCCAAGGCACAGTGATTGTGTTCAGCCCATCCGGAAACATCCTTCATGGCTGAGCAATTGGCTGTGTGTCTTAGGAAGCTGCAGCCAGCTTGGTCATGGAGATCCTGACTGTGATCTTATATTTGTTTCTCCTTCTTCCTTATTTCACTTTATTTTTCCCTCAGTATTGCTGTCCTGGGATGGGCCTTCCCAGGGAAGAATTAGCACTCAAAGTTTGCCTTGAGCATATCTCTATGGGACCCACCCCAGCCAAGACAAGTAGCTGATGTAAACCAGACACTGTGCTACAGGCATGTATGTCTGGGACATAAAATGATGAGCAAGACCCTAGTGATGCCTTCAGCAACACACTACTAAAAAAAAAAGAGAAAGGCACAATTTGTGGTAAGTGCTATAAGGGAAAGAAATTGACTTCTGATAGATAATAGTGATAGAAGGCTGGGAGAACAAAGATGAAAGCAGTTTAAATATGGAGATTTGGAAAGGGCTCTTTGAGGAGGTTATATTTAAATTAAGACATGAAGCATTAAAAGGAGCTGGCCATGATAAGAGCAGGCAGAAGAGAATTCTTGGCTGCCAGAGTGGATAGCGCTCGACCCTAAAGCAAGAACGGGCTTTGGGTGTTTGGCACACTCAGGAAAGGTAAGGGTGGTTGGAGGGTCATGATCAAGGTGAAGAGTGACTGACTTGAGGCTGGAAGGATGCAGGAGAAGACTTTGTAGTCTATTGAATAAGGTTGGATTTTATTCTAAGTGCTGCTGGAAGCTACTCAAATGCTTTAAGCAGAGATGTTACAATAGAATCCAGTAGAATCTTAATTCCAATTCAGGAATTTCCTTAATTTATTCGAATAAAACGCATTAAACTCTGATAATTTTTTTAAAATTATGGGGCCAGCCCTGTGGCCTAGTCGTTAAGTTTGGTGTGCTTGGTTTCGGCCACCTGGGTTTGGTTCCCAGGCACAGACCTACACCACTCGTCAGCAGCCATGCTCTGGCAGCGACCCACATACAAAATAGAGGAAGATTGGTACAGATGTTAGCTCAGGGTGAATCTTCCTCAAGCAAAAAGAGGAAGATTGGCAACAGATGTCAGCTCGGTGTGAATCTTCCTCAACAAAAAATTAAAAATTAAATAATAAAATTATGTAACCCTAATAATAAAAGAACAAAAGGATCATGGGAATAAATACATGGAAGAGAATTTTATAACATATACTATGAGTTAACACAAGTATAAATATTATATATATATACACTATGAGTTAACATAAGCATAAATGTTATATACACACACACACATGAAATATAGTGTGGGTCAGCTTGTAACCACCACTTTTTCTCCTCTAGGAAATTATAATCTATTATAATACTACTTTTCTTTTGTCCAGCTGGTCCAGGAGTGTTTGTTGTTCTGATAAGTTTTCTACTTTGCTCTATCTTCATTCATGGTGGTTTGATTATTTCCTTGTATTAAAGAAAGTTCGCAGTATTTGTGGTTGCAATTTCTTAAAGTACAGAGCCTCTTTTGCCTCATTCAGAGTTTCTCATTAACTCTAGTTCTATTGCTATGGCTGTCATTAGTGCAATCTGCTAATTCACAAAATCACGGAAGTACGGAAATACATTTTGCTAATGTGTGCTGCAGAATGCCCTGTACAAAATGCCTCCTATATTATGTCATTTACAAAATGCCTGCCACAGCTGCCAAGGAAGGGTTTTTATAGACCAACCTGGATTAGGGTGAAAGCAATATATCTTCTAGGCAGAGAAAGCTCTCCTCTATAACTCTAAAGGCTCTTTGCTGTGGTTGTTACCTATTTTCAACTGTCACATGTTCCCAAATTGCCTCTCTGAAGTTGGGTTTTTAGCCACCTTATGCCTATTAAAGTGTGTTTTATTAACAAAGAGCTGGCAGGATTTTTTAGAATAGTTTCACAAAGCTCATGAAAATTAAAACCAAATATTGACATCACCCTAGCCCAAGTCATATGCAGGCAGGATTGGCAGTAACCAATATGATATGTTGGGGTGGGGGTGGGGGGACCACATAATTGTTGAATTACCAAATGTATTATTTTCTGGCCAGAAATTGCACCATGGGGATGCATCTCTTTTCCTTGGTTGGAAAGCTTTGTTAATTTACAGGATAAGTTAGCAACACTTAAGCATGGATTCGTTCACCCCATTGATTTCCAGAAGACAGTTGCCTGAGATGGAATGGGACGTGGGAGAGATTTTGACAGAAGAGGATGGATGCTGTCTAGAAAGGCAGCGCTACAAGGGAGGTTTATAAACAGAGAACCCAAGAGAGAGCTGAGCGCCCAGGGGAGGTAGTTGCATCGTCACTGAAAGCAAAGATGGTTGTGCGCCAAATTCTAACTTCAGACTCTTGCCTCAGGCAGCACTGTTAGCACTTGAAGTCCTATTAAAGGACTTTTCAAGCAGATGGTGGCTTCACTGATAACAAAGAAAACCACAGTGGCAGGAGAAAAGATGGCCAGATCAAGCTTCAAAGAGGCAAAACACCAAGGGAAAAGTTATTACTGTTTCTTGGAGAATGAAACACTGAAAAAAAAAAAATCTTTCAATGGAAATGATACAATGGAAATAATATATTGAAGAGAGCCAGTATTATCAAGTGCATAACAGCCCTAGCTCTTTTCAGAATTTCTGCCTTTGCAGATTGATGAAGAAAGAGAGTTAAATGTATCTAATTTGAAACAAAATGTAAGTGTTAGAGACTGGAACGTATTTGTATATTGGCATAATTTGTGCCCAGCTGGAATATTTTAAGTGAAGCTTTGAAAAGGTCTCTCTAAGGAGGGGATATTTGAGTTGAGCAATAAAACTTTGAGTAATCAAAATAATATTCTACCCCTTATTAAGAAACTTTTATTGCATCAGAAAGAACGTGCAATGTCTTTGGCTTAGCTAATTTCTAGAAATAAGCTAATTTTTAAATTGCATATATAAGAAAATCTAAATTCTGTAGAAATTAAATGAATGGATAAAATAAAAACGATTTTGTTGCTTATGTATAGCATGTAATTTGATACACAGATATGTGTATATAAAATTTGCACACATGCTTTCCTGTGTATGTTTGGACCATATTAATGTAGGAACCTGTGATATGTATATTTAAAATCAATTGGTACCAACTAAGTTTGCTTATTTCAAATGCTCTCTCATCACTGGCCCCATACCTCAAGTCCACCTGCAAAGTTGGCCAAGGTTAAATCAGCCTAAGTTTCAGGATTCTTTGTCATTAGTGTCACATGGTTGTCTTGACTCCTCTTTCTCTTTCTGATTTTTGACCCTCTGTCTTACCTTAACCTTGCTTTCATACTGGGAAGTCCTCAACTCTTAATTCATCTGCATCTGGCTTCCATTTCATCTGTGGTTTCTGGGCACTACCTAGCCCTTTATGTTGTTTGTCAAACATGTCTACACCTTCCTGATCCTGGTGTGCTCACACTGTCTCCAAAATCTGGTTACAAGAATTATCCTAAGGTGAGCACATGGAACTTCTTACCTTCAGACTGGTTTAACAGGGATGTAAATTTTAGTAAGGTGTATGGGTTTGGCTAACCAGTGTTAGTAAACTTGGTTCCTTTGTGTAATCCAATTATAGAGCTTCTATCCCATACCATATATTGATGGCCTGATCAGATTTGCTGTGTTAATTGTCATGTATACAAAGATGAATAAAGCATAATGTTTAATCCTCAAGGGCCTGGTAGTGAGAGAGACATATAAATAATTTCAGTACAATATACTAAGTACTAGGATAGTGGTTGACACAGGTCAGAAGCAGTGCAAAAAGAGAATAATCAACTCTACTTACAGATAAGGGGTCGTACATTCTAATTTGCCCAGAGAAGTCCTGGTTTATGACTCTTGCCCCACATCCATTAGAGTTTAGTATTAATCCCACCCTCTTTCACTCTCCAATGTGTCCCAGTTTAGCCAAAATATTATATGGTGACCCTACTTATAGTGGGAAGGTCAAGCAAACTTTATAAGAAGATGTAAGAAATGAGATCAAAATTATGGGAAGGACTTTGCCAACTTGATGAGACAGAGATGAAAAATACTGGCAAAGAAAATAGGCCCAGTGTCCTGATAAATGTATGAATCTGGAGAACAATGATGTAGTTGACATGACTGTGCCACACGGAAGAGGGGCAAGATCTACGGGTTGGAGTAGAAACCAGGGGCCAGCGATGGTGAGCCTTCTCCACCATGCCAAGGACCTTATACTTTTTGTTATAGACAATGGAGTCACATTAAAGTTTTTAACCAAAAGAATGACCTGATAAGGTTTGCATTTTAGTATCATCACATAGAAATAATGTACAGAACAGATGAGTAGGGAGTAAAATTTAAGGCAGGTGGAGTAGTTAGGAAACCATCATAATAATCCAAACAAGAGATGCTGAAGGCCTAAGCTAAGGCAGAAGCAGTAAGGATAGAGAATAGAGAATGGATTTTAAAGCTATTCCTAAAGGCGTTGATAGATGTTAAAGGTTTACCTGATTTAGAGGATAAGAGAAAAGGAAGAGTCTAGATCATACTCAGTGGGCAGTTGGATATATAGATCAGGAGCTCAGAAAAGAGTATGGGCTACAAAGATAGATATGGGAATGTGAGTGAAAAAAGGTCTGGAATGCAGAGAGAAGGAGTCCAAAACTGGAACCTGTCCTTCTAACTTTATTGGAACAATGTGGGAATATGGGATAACAAATTGAAACAGCTTTAGGAAAAAAATACGTAAGAGACTCATGACAAATTAGTTTTGCTTAAATAATTATGATGAATGTTGGGACTAGAGCTTGAATTGCCAGCGTAATTTTCGTTATTTATTGCATATCTTATTCTTCTTGAATGTATCACTGAAATTCTATTATAAGAGAGGGATTTCTTATAGACAGAACAAAAGTGTTCTCCCCCAAAAGATCCATTTTGGAGTGATTAATATGTACAATTAAAGCTATTGGTAAAGGTCTCAGTCATACTATATGAGTCTGCAGTGAGCTATATTCATGATATAGAGTGTGTAATTCTCACATACCTTGTATCTGGGCAAAAGTAGAACATCCTACTCAGAGAGCATCTTGTAGCTGCAACAACCAAGTAATAGAATAGTTGGAAGTACTTCTCTCCATTGACAAGTGTAGATCTCTAGAAATAAAGTTTTAAATGGTATTAAATCTTCCAGGAACTTCAGATGCATCTTATAGAGTGACATTTTTAAATTTGGTCCTTTTTTAAGTAAGGCTGAAAATATCCAAGAGAGAGAAATGATTGATATTTGTTATTTCTTATATTCATTTTCTTTATTATAATTGTGCATTTTTCTGTCTCTTCCACTGGTCTGTAAGTAAACTCTGAGTAGATATGTTTATGTAATGAAAGGTGTTTGAATTATGATACATAAACGTTTCTACCCAAGTATAAAGTCATAACTTAAGGCTGAGGTTTTTCTGCACATGTTGGAATTAATTATAGTACTTTCAACTTGTCACACCCAAATGGGAGAAATGTTTTGTAGTTTCTGAGAATAATTTCTGAAGCACTCTTTGAAGAATCAAGATAGTTATCAAGGCAAAATTTTCTTACATATCAATAATTTACACCTTAGTAAATTTCAGTATTTTGGACTATACAAATTAGGAATGTGCTAATTCAGACAATATTGACAAATAAATTGGTACATAATGAACAAAACTTAAAAACAACTGATTCACTTTTCAATTTTCAAGATTGTATTCACCAAGAAGACAGAACTGATTTAAACACAGTGAAATTAATAATTTCTTTTTTTAAAAAATCAAAAGATTATGTTATAAAAATATGCTTCAAATGCTTCCAGCTTCCGTTCTTAGAAATTAATTTTAAGGATAGCTCTATTTATCCTATATTATGTTATAGAAAATTAATGTGACATGTTTTCTAAGTGTTTTACATTTATTTAGTGGTATCCATTTATATTTAAGAGTATAGTATAAACACACCAAGCAAAAATATTTTCAAAAAGCAGTTTAAATTTCAGTAATTTAATTAAGCAAAATTAGCTCCCTCCTTCCTGCTCTATTTTTCATAATTAATTAAATCTTACCATATCACGTAATCTTTGACCAACGGCTTTTGTTTGTCTCTGGTAGTGCATGTTACAGTGTGCCACCCAGATCTCTCCCAGAGCTAATATGTTCATTACCTCAGTTTCTGGGAGTGATGGCTGCTGAGGCTGACAGCTAGGTCCCTCTCTGAGAATTGCCTTTGGCTGAAAAAAGCTGCCTCACCCAAGGGTACCCCCCCTCTTCTCAGGGTACACATCCAAAGACTGGTCATGGAGAGGCACCAAAGCTGATTACCTTTGCCTCAGTTTGGGGTATCTTTGAAAGACCATCCTAGCTCCAAAGCTCTCTGTGGGATCAACTGATGACAGCTGTATCATGGTTCCAGTCTTGCTCCTTTTACCTCCTGCAGGTGTTACTTCCAAGAATATTAAATCACCTATTAAATCAGCTAGTTGAAAACCTCAGCATCTCACAGTCTTTTTGCTTGGGAAACAGACATTTGGTGCCAATAACAGTCTGAGAAAGCAGGTCCTAAAACAGGTTGTTGGGACAGGATCCTATCACTGGTGGTAGGTAGATGCTGTGGACTGAATTGTGTCCCCCCAAAACTGATGTGTTGAAACTATAACCCTATTGTAAGTGTAATTGGAGATAGGGCTTTTAGGAGGCAATTAAAGTTAAATGTGGTCATAAGGGTGGGGTCCTAATTCAATAGGATTGGTGGCCTTATAAGAAGTGGAAGAGAAACATCTCTTTGTTTCTTCACCACATGAGGACACATCAAGACAGTGACCATCTACAGCCTAGGAAGAGAGCTTTCACCAGAAACCAACCATGCTGGCACCCTGATATTGGACTTCCAGCCTCTAGAATTGTGAGAAGATAAATTTCTATTATTTAAGCCACCCAGATGACAGTATTCTGTTATGGCACACCTAGCAGGCTAAGACAACAGGTTATTGATAACCTCTGTATGCAATAGTTGTGCAGTTGTTAAAAATTTTACCAATGGTGAATTCACGTGGGGTACTGGTAAATGGAAATGCACAGCTCAGTGCAATATTTTAAGTATTTAAATGGTTTGGGAAGGGGGCCGGCCCCATGGCTTAGCGGTTAAGTGTGCGTGCTCCGCTACTGGCGGCCCGGATTCGGATCCCAGGCACGCACCGACGCACCGCTTCTCCGGCCATGCTGAGGCTGCGTCCCACCTACAGCAACTAGAAGGATGTGCAACTATGACATACAACTATGTACTGGGGCTTTGGGGGGAAAAAAAAAAAGGAGGAAGAGGATTGGCAATAGATGTTAGCTCAGAGCAGATCTTCCTCAGCAAAAAGAGGAGGATTAGCATGGATGTTAGCTCAGGGCTGATCTTCCTCACACACACACAAAAAATTTAAAATTTAAATGGTTTGGGAAAATAGTAATCATAAGGACCATGGAATCAACTGGGTATTTCTAGGTGTCATCAATAAACTGGAGAAAACAATAAAATTTAAAGGTAATTAATCACCAATTTAAGGAAAAGTATGAAAGTCAGAGGGCCTCCTTGACAACATATGAAGGGACACTCATACAACTAGAACCAGAAAAAGCTGAGACTCAGCCATGGGATATTATTAAAAGGATATTAGAGATCCAGGGAAGGTTGAATTCTCAACCCGAGCAAGTCTGCTACATCAAGGTCAGGTCCCTGATTAATAGAGCTGGATCCCGGGATTTGAGAGGGGAATCTGGGTCAGTGAACTTAAAAATCTTGAATTCCTAGATTACCCTGAACCTTCTGCAAGAGTGGTTCATTCTTTCCTGTAATAGCCACCTTTCTCCCCTTGTTTGAAGATGATGAAGAGATTGCAGTCTTGCAAGACCATATACACTCTTCTCAAGATCTAGCCCTTCTTCCCCACTGGCCACCAAACAATAATTACTTTTATGTCACAATATAACCCAAGCACAAAACTGCTGAGCCTAATGGAGAAAGAGACCACAACACAAAATAACTTCAGGACCAAGTCACAATGTAGCTGAGACAGTAACTGCATCCTCAGGGTGCCAGGATCAAGTGGTTGGGGACATAGAGTTGGATAATGGAGAGTTTGTCGATATGAGAGCAATTTTAACTGAGTCAGTTTTTCATATCCTGGAAATGATCCTGCTGTTGGCTTAGAGAAAGTAAAGGCTCACACTAAATTATATAGGGATATCGGAACTCTCATGGCAGACAGTGGAGGAAGGGGTCAAGTGGCTGGCAGAAGTGGGCATGCTAAGTGAGTAGCTGCATATATATGCAGGCCAGCAAACACTCCACCTGACTCTGTTCCATGGAAAGGCCCAGGGCCTACACCACTTAACAAAAGATGAGGAAAGTGCGGTGGGAGGCACTTATATCACTCTGAAGTCAAGGGATGACCATAGGAGATACTGCTAAGGACTTGGGCTCCTTGATAGCAATGCCAGTGATAGAATCCCAAAATGACAGAGACCAGGTGGCTGTGCAAAATAGGTGCAGATGTAATGAAAACATGGCCATTGTGGCAGTGTGGGGTGCCTGAGCTGCGTAAAACTGTGGAGAGGTTTAATAGAACCCAGGGGCGAGATAGGTGGGAAATCACCAAGGATATTGCTCAATCTATGTCAACAAAATATCAGGAGGCTGTGGGCAATCCTCCAATATCAAGATCCCTTGCACAGTTTCCTGAACTGAGTTAGTTTCCAAGCTCAGAACCCTCATCCTGAAGGAGATGCCAGGTTCCCAGGAAGAAGGATCCTACAACTCCAAAGCAAGTGTGTAAAGATTCCCCAGTTTTCCCCAAAAGAGAGTTTAAGTCATATACTCTAGGAAACCATACTCTAGGAAACAGAAAATACCCAGAAATTTCAAGTACTATGGACACAGGGTCTAGGTTGAACGTGCCCCTCCCCTCCAACTAATATAGGAAATAAAAATAAAAAGTAATACTGCATCCTGGTGGAATGGCAGAGATTAGTGCTACCATAAGGACCTAAACTATGCAAAAATGGGGGTCCCCATCATATCCCCATTTAATTCATCAGTCTTGTCACTGAAAAATTCAAATACATCCTGGAGAATGGCAGTGGACTATGGAACACTCAACCAAGTCGTAACCCCAGTTGCAGCTCCTTTGTCAGCTGTGGGATCTTCAGAAGCACAGAATAACACAGGCTTAGGACATGGTCTGCAGTCCCTGAGCTGGTGAATGCATTCACCTTCAATCCTATCAGGAAGGAGCATGAGAAGCAGTTGTCTTCACATGGAATAGACAAAAGTATGCGTATGCAGTCTTGCCCCAGGGCTGTGTTAAACTCCCTACCTTCTATCATAATTAGTCCAAAGGGACATGGACTGTTTGGACATTCTGCAGAACATCACATTGGCCCCCTATATCAAAGTCATAATATTAATTGAACCAGAGGAGCACAAAGCAGCAAATATGTTAGATGCTTTGGTAAACCACATACAATTCAGGGGATGAGAGACAAACTCTATAAAGATTCAGGCATCAGCCATATCAGTAAAGTTTTAGACATTAGTAGGGCAGGCAGGAGCATCCTCCTGAAAGTAAAAGACAAACTATTGCCTCTTGTACCTCTCACCACGAAGAAGGAAACATAATGCCTGGTAGGCCCCTTTGCATTTGGGAAGCAATGTGTTCCATATGGGGAAAACTGATTCACCCCTTTTAACAAACGACATGGAAGGTTGCCAGCTTTGAGTGGGACACTGGTAGGAAAGCTCTGTGGCAAGTCCAGGTTGCAATGCAGTTAACCCTGTTGCCTAAGCCATAAGACCTGGTAAATTCTATAGTACTATATAGAGTATATGGCATTATATTAGAGACATTACCATGGAAAAAGATGCTTTATGAAGTATACATTGCTGGATAAAAAGTATACCATCTGCACCGGAAAATTATACTCTATTTGAAAAATAGCTCCTGGCATGCAACTGCCTGGGTAATGAGATGATAGGACGTGTATTGACCTTGTGACTAGAACTTCCCATCATTGTTAGGGTTCTGTCAGATGTACCAAGCCATAAGGTGAGACAAATCCAACAGTAATCTCTTGTAATATGGAAGCGGTACATCTGGGATCGGACCAGGGTCATCAGGCGCCCCAGCACTTGAACAATTGACTCATGAACAAAGTAGTTATGGTAGCAGGGATGGAAGCTATACATGGAATCAATGCTACGGGCTCCTACGACAAAGCTGGTTTAGCTACTGCTGCTGCTGCTGAACAGCCAACCTGCTAGCAACAGAGACCAACACAGGGCCCCCAATGTGACAACATCTCTAAGGAGATCAACCAGCCACTTCATGGCAAGTTGAGTCCATTGGACTCTTTCCACATTAAAAATTTACCTTGACTGGAATCAACACATTGTAGTATGCATAAGATTTTCCTGTTCCCAGAGTTTTTGTTAGCACCATATCTGAGGAGCAGTTGATCCACTAACACAAGATCATGCATGATATCACATTGGACCAAGAGACCCACTTTACAGTGGGGTGGATCCACTTTAAAGGAGGGACCACCATGATTGTGGATCCACTAACCGTAACACTTATCGCATTGCCTAGAAGCTGCTCGCCTGATGGTCCAGAGGAACAGCATTTTCAAAGAGCAGCTGAGGTGTCAGCTTGGAGAAGACAGAGCAAGGAGGGTGTTTCATCCTTCAGGATACAATATAGATTCTAAATCAATGACCATTATGTGGTATTATGTACCAATAGATAGAACACCTGGACCCAAAAACCAAAGTGGTATTAGGATTTGTCCTGATTATTCTCATAGATCCTCTTAGAAAATTTATGCTTTCTGTCTCTGCAACTCTGGATGATGCGGATCTAGAGGTCCTGAACCCCAGAGAAGGAATGATGCCACCAGAGGATACAGCAAGAGTATCGTTAAACTTTGAGTTGTGACTGCCACTTGGTTACTTGGCACTCCTTGGCTGTGGGCTGTCCACTAATGGGGTGTGTCTAGGGTAAGGTAGCTTTCTTCCACTGAGGGCAATGCTGGGGAAGGGACTCAGATCTGAGCCTTCAACAACCATCACTCTAGGAATCTAAGGGATGAGTAGCTCTGTCCTGAAGAGGACATTCCTTGCATCGCTTGGGTTCATATTCCTTGTGTGGAACTTTCACTCCATTTGGGAACACCTCCCTGAGAATTTTCTTTGGTTTCTTTTCCTGAGAAAAATTACAGAAAATTAGGGAAGCAAACTCCAGTTCCCACCATTGCAGCTGGTCTTAGGCTACAACTGGTAGTCAGCATCTCATTCTTCTGTTCCGACCACACTACAGTTCCACTTCTTCACTGCCAGGTCCTGCTTCCTCCTCTCCTTATATTGTTTCTGAGAGCAAGCCTCAATGTGCATGCAAATCTCCATCACAGATCCTCATTCCCAGGGACTCTGCTCTTCAGCATCTCAGTTTCCCCTTTCCTTAGAAGGACATTAAAGATTGTGTGATAAATACAGTGCTTAGAGATAAACTTCCAAAAAGTATATTGACCTGAAAGAGATATAATGTGATTTCCTCATTTCTGACATTCATTTTCAACTTTTAAGGTAGCTCTCTTTGTCTAAAACTTACCTGAAAAATTGGTGAAGAGAATTCTGCCTACAAATTTTTTAATTTTGAGGAGGACACATATGCAAAAAAAGCAGTTGCTGAATTTATTGGTTTACGAGGGCTGCCATAACAAAGCACCACACGTAGAACGGCTTAAACAACAGAAATCTATCGTGTCACAATTCTAGAGGCTAGAAGGCCAACATCAAGGTGTTGGCAGGGTTGGTTCCTTCTGAGGGCTGAGAGGGAGAATGTGTTCCAGGCTCTCCCCTAGCTTCTGGTGTTTTTCTGGCAATCTTTGGTGTTCCTTGGTGAATCCCCTTGAACTCTGCCTTCGTCTTCACACGGTGCTCTCCCTGTGTGAGTGTCTCTGTGCCCAAATTTCCACTTTTTACAAGGACGGTAATCATATTGGGTTTGGGGCCATTATACTCCAGTAGGACCTCATCTTAATTACATCTGCAATAACACTGTTTGCAAATATGATCACATTCTGAGGTACTGGGGTTTAGGACCTCAACATATGAATTTTGAGTGGACACAATTCAACTCATAATATTGAACTTGGCTGGGAGCTATTCCTTAGTGAAGATAAGTGGTAGAAAATACAAAATGTAGAGGTAATATGCTTACTGGGATTCCTTTTTAATGGGAAACAAATCACTAACCTCAAGAGAAATGGCTTTTCTTCCACTTGCTGGTTGGGGGATTTCCCCCAGTGGCTGCCTTTCAGATGAAGCAGCAGAAAACACCAGGCTCCATTTGTGCCCTGACATGTACCTGTCTCTTTGCTCCATCTGAAAACTTCATGGCACTGAAAGGAAAAGAAAAAATAAAGTGTCCTCTGTGCATGAGTCCATAGTAACTGGTTACAGCTAATCTTCTGGAGAAAGAGAATTCAATCTAGCAATTAGAATTATGGGCGCAAGTTCTGGAAGATGAAAACCCTTGTCATCCTGTTTGGTTCACTGACTCTTAAAGGCCCACGTGCCATGTCACATTGCCAACTCGCACATCTGCATTTGGGTTGGTACATGCCTTTGGTGTTGGCATTGGCCCTATGACCACAGAGCTTTCTATTGCAGCTATTTTAGTGGCTTGGCTCTTTTTCATTCCCTTAGGTCTTATGATGGAGCTAGAGGACACCCACAGTGGAAGCCAAAAGAGTCAACTTAATGAATGGCATATTATAGACCTGGTGATTGTGATTTGCATTGTTTCAGAGCATAGCTGGCTAAATTCCTGGTACTGAAGGATCAAGTTAAATCAGGCATAAAAGTGATGTGGAATCTTTTCTTTTAGGAAACCTTTCACAAAAGCACTCTTGTCCCAACCAAGTCTCCCTTTTATATGAACTGTTAAAGAGAAGTCAAATGTTATATATGAATGTGGAGCATGTCTACTGTGTAGCAGGACTCTGGAACAAAAGTTAGAGACTTCAGAGGTAAAGGAGTGGTCCCATGCCCTCGCCTGTACCATTTCATGTGGTGGGTCCATGTGCACGGGACCCTGAATATAAAACCCAGGTCAATACTTCCAGTTGTGGGCTCCCCTCTGACAACCATCTCATTAAACTCAGGATTCAGGAACCTAGTGGAACTCTGCCACGACTGCAAAAAACACATTTCAGTCCCGAAGTGTCAGAGTGAAGGGGAGGGGTGGGAATAAACCAAATGCTAAAGCAAATAAAAACATCTTTTAAAATGTCGCCTGCTTGCTGCCAAATGTGGGCTCAGAGGGAGTGCCCCCGGGAGCAAGTTCCACATGGTGAGGCCTTCCGTGGAGAAGCAGGCCAGGAGGGTTCAGTAATTAACACTGTCAAAGACTTGTGAGGCCCCATTTCAGCAGCTCCATTTGGAAGCGTTTGCCCATGTACAGTCCCCCTTCAGCGGCACAGCTGCGCTGTGGAGCCCATCAGCAGTTGGCGCATGTGTGGCCTCCAGCTCTTTGTCATGCAGTATGAGAAAACCTGGGGGTTTCTCTGGGGGGCTTTAACCCCGTGGGGATTATGGCTAAGAGTATCTGATTTTTAAAAAATCAATTAAATGAGGGATTCTAAGAATGCTGGGAACCAGTTCCTAGAAATCATAGCATCCAGACAGCTAGATAGCAAAATGAGAGCTAGAGAACCAGGCATGGTCACTTCGGGCCTGGGCATATGGCATTGGCTATTGTGGGCTGGAAGAGGGGCTATGACAAACTATTAAACAAAGACTCTAAAACACGGTGTGGTAAGGAAGAATGGCAGCCATCTCTTGAGAAGAAGAGAAAATTAGTGGGTAGGTAGCTATGCTGTCATGGAAGATACACAAGCTGGGCACGGGTTTGTGGGTTCAATTCCCAGGACTGCCACTCTCTAGCGCTGTGGCAGTGGGGCAAGTTAGTTAATCTTTCTAAGCTCATTTCTTTATATATATATAATGAGGATTATGATATGCCACATAAAATGTTTTTATTATGAATATATATGTAGACCTGTATTATTGAGTAAATAAGCTATAAATATGTTAATATATATGTGTATTTATCTGTGTATCTATTTACTGATCAACTACGATGCAATCAACAAACACTTATTGAGTACCTCGTATGAGTGGGCAAGTCTTAATCTATGGTATTAAACATGACAAGTAAGGTCTCTGTTCTCTTGGAGCTTATAGTCTAGTGAATGAAGAAAAGCGCCAGACAACTGGACATGGAAATGAATGAGGCAGTTTCAGGTTGTGGAGAGACCTATGATAAAAATGAAAAAGGGTGGTAGGATGGGGAACTAAAAAGCCTGCTTTAGGTAGAATGTTCCAGAATACCTGCATAGTTTTTCTCATTCAGCTTTTCTGACACCTCTTCTGTGGTAGGCACTACTATTCCCATTCACCAGCAGAAAAACTGAAGTCGTATAGGTTAGCTCTGATTGAGCAGGCTTAAAAATGTGGGTATTCACCCAGAATTGCGTTAACCTTCATCCTCTTCAGTAAGGGGATGTCTGAAATCAATGGATGTTTCCACCCACATGGATCTATATTTTCTCAACTTTTCTTCTGTAGGTAAAATATTGTTTGCTAGAGCCTGCATGTATTACAATCTATGAATCAAGCCATACAGTGGTAAACTATACTCTCTTACATTTTTGGCATTTGTGTTATCTGCCGTCACTGCACATGGGGGAGGACACAAATGGACCTAAGATAGCCACGGTGCCATGTTACAGACATCTGCATCCAGTTCCATCTGCAGATATTTCTAGCATCTTAGGTGGGGCATCTATTTCACAAGAAACCAAGATTCACGTAAGACTGTTGAGACGAACATCTTTGAATCGAGAAAGAAAATGCATATTCAGATTTATTCTTTTCACGTTTCTTGTTACTGCATTTATTACTTGTCATGGTGGACATGGTTTGAGTAAAGTGTAGAAATTGTATTGTTGCAAAAAATATTGCAATGAAGGGAAGGAAATTAAATTACCTAAGTCTTTGTCAAAACATATTTTTTTGAGATAGATTTGAAGCATCTCAATGTCTCCTTACATTATGCCCAGTTTTCAAATCATGTGAAACATGTGTCTCCCTTGGGCTCTCCTAAAAAGGGGTTACAATGGTGCTCAAGAGAAACCTAAAATCATGTAGATGAGAGTCAGAATTCATGCTCACTGTCCATAGTTGTTGTCTTTCGAGTTTACCACCTGCTTTCTGCATGAAGAACGATGTAAATTTGCCGAGCACAGTGTCAGGCCCAGGGTCAACAACAATGAATGCTTGACGCCTGAACATGGTCGAGGAAAATGAATGAATGAAAGGATGGTGGGACAGATCTCCTTCATCGCCTGCTCTCTCTCACTCTCAGGGTTTAACCCCTCTTCTTATTACTTTCCAATGAAGCACCTCTGCTCCAGGCGCTTCAATTCTTTTTTCTCCTCTGCATTACTTTTGCTACTTTAAATGTCTGCTCTTTTCTCGTATAATTTCCTCTAGCTGGAACTCCTTTCTCATCAAGCTTTCTCACCCATTCCATGATTGCTAATTTCTTTAAAGACCTTCCCAATGCTCCACCTCTCAGTAGCCTCCTCAGTGTTAGTAAATAGTCTTGTCTAAGATTTAAGCAAGATTTGCCTGACAATACTGAGTCCCAAGCACCGTATTTTTAGCACATATTGTTTCACTTGATCTTCAAAACACCCCTTGATATATAGTATGGTTTCCATTTTACACTGGAGGAAACTGAAGCCCAGAGCATCTAATGACTTCTTCAAGATTACCCAACTGGTAAGTGGTGGGATGATAGATAAACGTACATCCTCTGACCTGGGCTTGCTAGCCAGCAGCATGATATTGGGCCATCACTGAATCTATTCACCCTTCTTTCCTTAGTGGTGAACAGTCAAAAGGGTGACAGCATGCAGGAGAAGGACAAAAATTGTGAAAGGTCTTTCTGAATCAGCCCCCACAGAACCAAGTTATTGAGTACTTGGGAGTGGTAACTAAAGTTTCGGAAGTAGCATTTTGGTAAAGCTTTAGTGGTGAGTTTTGTCACTTATACACTACTGTCCCATGATCTGCTCTGTCGAGCAGCTAATTAATCCTCTTGGGGCAATTACCCAGCCACCAGAAATGGTCTACTGCAGGCCCATGCCCCTAGGCACAGCCTGTGTTAAACAAACAGCAGAAGAACCTTGAAGTGGCAGGTTTGTAACTACTCTTTCCTGAGGTCAGCACTTTGAGCGCTAGCACATTCTGGGCCCAGCAGCACAGCATCTCACACAGGTGGGTGTTCTGTAAGTGCTTTTTAATGATGGTGGTGGTGATGATGTATGAAGGTCTGTGTATACTTGCAGAGAGGGTCGTGTATTTTAACAAAAAGGATTTTTGATTGGCATTTCAAAGAGGCTAGTGTTGTTGGAAAATGTCAGCACCCTGCATAGGAGGGCACTTCATATGTGTTAAGGGATTGGGTCTGCTAAGGGGATTAGGATAATTGTTTTGGAGTGAATGAGCAGGCTCAGTGGAGGTGACCTGAAGTCATTTTAATGGGCCTAGTGGAGTTCATGGTGACAACTCATGCTAGTGGATTAAGATGCTCTGATGGAAATTCCCAATCATTGCTTAGCATTGGTTCCATTGGGATACTGGCTGCCCTATTATTGTATTGCTGTGCCTGGTAGGCTGACTCAATTTCTGGGCTCACACAAAGAAATGCTGATCAAAGGAACTGCCATCCCACCATGTGGCACAGGGCTCCTTTGCCTCCAGAGATGAAAGGTGCCTATTTTCATGGCACTTCTCATTTTGGAAGAGCCTTTTAATTCTTGCCAGTTCAAGACCAATCAGGGATGAAGTCAAACACTGTCAGAATAGAAAGTCCTGTGGAAGAAAGTAAAGGAGGAAAACTTCTTTCCCCTAAGTAAGCACCAGGCTGCGTTGCTGAAAGTCAATATTGCATTGTTTGCAAGCTGTAAGAATAAAAGATAATCTCTAGAGTAAATGCATATGTAGATTCAAAGATTAAAAAGAATAATAGTTTATATCATACGCTAGTAGTTCATGTCTGTCTGCAATTTTTTCTTACATGATAGAAAAAAATATTGTTTCACGTACTGGTCGACTCAGCCAAAAATGACTGAACCGGGTAATGCTGTTGGCCAAAAGTTGAGATGCTACCAATGCCTTTCATGTTTGGATATTTTCTCTTTAGCCAATTTGAAGTTCTTTGTGCATGAGATCATCCAATAGCCATAAACATAACTCCCACCCTAAAGGAACTGAAAGAGGGTGTACTAGAAACAAAAACTGGCTCTTGCCATAAGTTTCTTGCATCATGAATATTTGAGGATACTTGACTACTGATTGATAGCTTCAGACTTGGCAGTGTTGTCGGGTAGCATAGGAACTTTAAGTAATAATGCTCTAAATGGTTACAGTTTCTCTCAATCAGACACTTTCAGGCAGTGGCTGGAGTGGAAAAAGAGGGAGATGCAGGCAGGGCAACATGGCAGCCTGGGTGCCACGGAATGTCCCAGTTTTGTTGCAACGTGAGATTTGCACCTGCAGCAAACAAACTTTGGATTTCTCTAGCATGCAAATGGAGGAACTGTATACACAAATGGCTCTCAGCCTAGAAATTCCATGCCTTCCCACATTGGTTTTGTAAACAGAGTCTTAACAGCCACATTACATATCTGGCCTGGGCTGCCTATAATCATTTCAGTTCCTTTGGCGAGAATGGACAATAACTGCTTCAGAGGTTGGAATCTTTCCTTTTTGAGTTTAATGCTTAAGTGTGTTTTATTTATGGAGCAAAACTGGTCCAAGATAGCTCTTCTTTAAATTAAAAAAAAAATCTGCAATAAAATTTACTGTTTCTCTATGCAGCACTCTTTCTGTGGACACATTCATCTCTGAAACTCCTCACTCTAGGTTCTCAAAAGGCTAAGGAGAGTAATGGAGATTTTGATGAAATAGCCCACAACTTTGAAATATTCTTTCTCCAGAACAGTGTCAGAATTACTGTGGGTCATCGTTAAAAGTTGGGTTTCCTGGAATTCAACCCAGGTCTACTGAATCAAAACCCCTAGTGCTGGTTCAGTAATCTTCTGTACACACAAGTCTGAGAAGCATTTTTGTAGACCTCTGCCAGATGCCATCAGCTTGTTTTCAGGGACACATGCTAGACCTGTTACAGAGTCTTGGATGAGTATTTCTCATGCTTATATAGAAATTCACCTAATTTTTGGCTGCCTACCTTTTTGTCTGATTCTAGAGAGATGGATTATTGTCTAAATGATTTACCTAAAAAAAAAATAAGAATTTTTCTTTCCTTTTTGATTCTCTCTTCTCTTCCCCGTTCTCCCCTCCTTTCCTCTCTTCTCTTCTCTTAAAACTTTCCTGGCCACAGTTACAAACATATGTGACATACTGAGGGAGATATAGGAGAAAATGCCAAATAACAATAAAATGTCAAGGTGAGCCAACTTCATTTTTGGTATTCATGTAGAAAGTCTGAGGAGCAGAAGTTAATTTACAGGTGGGCTCTCCAGGGGTAGGATGGCACACTGTAAGGCTCTTGAGGAGAACATAAGAGAGGTGGAAAGCTGAATGTTGAAGAATGAAACAAAGACATAATTTGTGCAGGAGAGCAAATGGTAGTGAAGGATATCTAAGTATGCAAATTCTACACAAAATACAACCCAGTGCACTACGTGGAATGATGTTGTGTGAGGAAGACAAGAGTTTAAAGAAATTTCTTTGACTTCCGGCTGAGCCAAAGAATTGAGTATTCACCTGCTTATTCCCAGAAACATGTCATCACATAAAGTTTTAGCCAATACAGCTCCATTCTGACTACCTCCAAATCCTAAAAGTAAAATCCCAAAAGTAACAGGAAACACAGCTGGGTAACTGTCTCATTCTCACTAAAGTCCTTAACATAGTACGTTTAAAAATTAAGTTCAGTTTTCATAATTCAGTTAAGCATGACCAAATGTGTCTACAAGGAATCAAATGTATTATTCTGAACTTGTCTTAAGTAGTGGCAGAGCATGATAGGATTGGGGGGTACCATAAGGCCTCTCCCTGTCCTCTATTATTCCCCCTTCAGCCTACGGTGCTTCTATTAACTTTTATCAAAAGAACTGTTCCTTTGGATTAGAAATTATGCTTAAAATCTCCAAATCACAGAGCACAAAAAGCCAATTCACAACAAGCTACTTAAGGAAAGTAGGTAGCTGTCAACCAGAAAATGCCATGGCCCAGAGAGTTTGGATTGGAGACAGAGGGATGGAGAGGTGTGGGGTTATGAGTGGTTGTTTGAGGATGGCAGGCCTGACATGAGCATCACACAGTGGGGGTCTGGGGCATCGGGAAGCAATAAGGGAACTTAAAGGCAACACTGAGGGAAGAAACACCAAAGATGACATTTTCTAGCTTCATGATAATTCCCTAAGCTGGAGCTGATTGTGAATTTAGCAGAATGAGTAAAATAGAGGCAGAAGCTGAGGCAGGGGGCAGTTGGGTACATTGCAATGTAATGCATGGACATAACCAGTACACAGCATGTGTCAGCTGGTTGTTTACTCTTTAGTCAACTATTATTTTCTCTGCATTAAACCAACACTGAGGGATTGATTATTATAGAGAAAGGATGGACCAATTTCTCTAATTTGTCTAAGGCTAAAGAAAAAAATAATTGGCTTCATTCTCCTAACTGTGATGGGGGAGAACGAAATTCATGTACCTTTTTTCTCTGGCAAGATCAGTTCTAATGATTCATGTCCTTGACAACTGAATTTCCTGGAGACAGGCATCATGAAAGTTGAAGTTGACGTTACAGCTTTTTAAACTCTGATCTAAAACCTTTCCCTAAGTGGAAAAATGGCTTAAATATCTTTTTCTTGTCTTTTTCCTCTTGCCTATCCTGTTCCTTCAGTTTCTGGTTTCTGAGTGTGCACCAAAGACATTAAGGATGTGGGAGCAAAATGACTGTAAAATATTTAGCTCTCCCAAGGGGCCGATTTGGCTCCTGTGATCCTGCTAATTGGGTAGGTGCCTGCTTTCTCCCCAACCGATCCATCCCCCAGGGCATCATACAGGCGTGGAGACACAGTCAGGGATTGATTCTAAAATAATGGGACCAAGGTTCACAGACTCATGTGAAAATCTGTCTCATTATTTTAGAGCTGGGATTGAGTTTGGTCAGTGTGGTTGGGTATGAGATTAGGGAGTGATGGGGCCTTTGGCAAATGGGAGAAAGCATATCATGTCCATGTGCATTAAAATTTGTATTAAAAAACACAAACGTTGTGCGGGCCAACAAACAAAAACGACAGTAAAACCCCAAATATAAACTTACAGATCAGATTCAGCTCCTGGAGCTCCACCTTATGACCTCTGCTTTAAAATAATATTTCATATTTATAAATGCCATCCCAAACTCAAACTGTAAGCCGATTTTGGATTATGGGATATTTTGGGTCGTCTACTTTTCTTGCTAAATTCTATAATTAAACTAGTAGTTGAAAGGCAAATAATCAAGGACTATGCAATTGTTTGACTTCTAAAGTGGAGCATAGATAAAATTCAGATATTCCAATGTATCTAACTATATACACTATTTTTTATTTGATTTATGTGTAGGTAAGATGTTTCTCAACATAATATTCTGAGGTGAGGCTAGTAAAGGAATAGGACTTTCAAGAATTTTCCAAATAGAACAAGAGTGAAAAGCAAAATGATCCCACACCATTGGGAGGCAGGTTCTGTGTAATATTGTTGTTGTTACTATTATTGTTATTTTCTAATCTGTAGCAACGTGGTACATAGTAAGGGCTCAATTCATGGTTTTTGAATTAAAAAACCAAAGATACTTTATTGTATTCCACCTTCTGCAGCATCTTTTATTTCAAAGAATTCCTGGGTAGAAATATCAGCGCAATCGGTAACCAACACCGGGATAGTGATGGGATAAAAATCTGTGTCTTCAGTTAAGAGATAAAGGAAAATAACTCTATTCCCGAAGTCCTATAGATAGAAAACGTCTCAGTGATTTTGTAATTTGTTCATATCTCACTGAAATAATGCATCTTAGAACTGAAGCATCTACTAAGAGGACGAATATGCAGTAAATCCAAACCAGTTAAACCTTAATTGTGTAAATGAAACCTTTAAATTGCGTGAACCACTAGCAGCCTTGCAACTCTTTACATGTGCAAAGCATTGAATGAAGACATATGGTCACCATCAACTTGGTTATTTAATTCTGAGATGACACACGTATTAATCTAGCTGAAAGGGGAGCTACTATATAGCTGGTTGTAATTAGCCAACCACAAATTTCTATAACCACTTCAGTCTAAACCAAAAGCCAAAATGGCATTTCATGATTACACCATCCCACCCAGATTTGCATTTCTTGATGAATTCCCAAGGTTAGGATATGAGCCATACTGTAAAACCAACCCTCAATTACACCTTTTTAGAGGGGAAGATTAGTAGCAGGTGGTGCCTGCTATAAAAGCCTCATTAAAACACCTTCTGGTAGAGTTTCACAAAAGGAAGCCACCAGATGGAGACCCATCTCCACATGGTAGTCTTACCTCAAATGAGAGTTTCACCTGACACTTTGGGGACAGACAATTTTTTTCTCACCTAACAAGCCACGGAGGTTCAAAAGACGATCTATTAGGATTAATCGGACTTGATCACTAATCCATTGTAATGCCATATGCTGAAAGCGTTGTTCACTGTTAAGCCTGGAGCCAGGTAGAGCCCCTCTGGTAATGTAAACCCTCCCATTTTCCTGCAGCTAATCTAATTTCACCTCCTCCCAGACCTCAGATGCCAGGAATGGTGCTTAGCTCTTCCTACACTGTCTCTGATGCATTTTTGAATGGTAACAAATCTGATCTCAAAGGTAATGATGCTGAAACCTGCTGACTAATTGGAAAATGATTTTCCTGGCGTTACTTGCTTAGTGGGGTGAATGGATAAAAGGTATTTATTCCATTGTGCACAAATTCAAAGACTTCGTCCTGGCCTTCTTATCAGCACAGCTTGGTATTACTCATCTCTTCCTCTTCCCTGAATGTGTTTGCCGAACACGATTTACTAGATGGGAACAATTGGCCAGCTGGGCAGAGAAAGTGAAGTTTACGTTTCATAGAGAAGATTCTGTCACCTTATGCAGTCCTTGAAATGGCAAGATTTTTTTTCCTGTGGTTGGCCTTTGGGATGGACCCAAACCATTAAGTGCCAAAAAGTATAACTCCATTTAATGTGTGTATGTGTATGTCTGTGTGTGCATATATAGTATATATAGTTCTCTTGTATGTTTTTTGTTAAGCTACTTATGAAGTACCACCCACTATGTTGCTTTCTAAAAGAAAGATGGCCTTTCTTGCTCAAGGCCCCACGTCTACGAGTTGCAGGCATGAAGGTAATCATACACATACAGCTACGTGAGCCCCCCACAGTTTGCTCTAGTCCAGGGGCCCCAATATGAGGAGTTAAATGGAATAACTTCCAAATTCTCTGCAATATTTTGTGGTCACTTGGTTCCAGCTATAGACAGACTGCTAGAAGGGATACAGTAAACAATCCATCAGCAATGTATGTGAAACAATATCATCAAGATAACAATAGTTTCCTAAAGCAATGCCATATGCATTTAGCAGATAGGGCCTGGCCTCTGATACATCCTAAGCGCAGTGCTTCCCACCTTCCTGATAAACTACTCCTTCAAATGCAATAGAATTTAGAGACTTACCATAATTGTAAGATCTCAGTATTTCACAAGTATAATTCTTATATTGCATAATCATTAGGGGAGTACTTGTTAAAATGCAGATTCTAAGGCCTCAACACAGACTTATGGAATTGCAATCCCTGAAGGTATAATCTGAGCACTTACATTTTTTTTACAATTTTTTTTTTTTACAAGTTTTCCAGGTGATTCTGATGCACACTAAAAGTTAAGATCCAAAAAAAAGAAAAAGAACGCAAGGTCTCATTGCCTACTCCCAACTACTCTGAAATCCAGTCAGGGCCCCAGATTCTTCTTCTTTGCTCATACTGAGGGCAGTGTGACACTGTTGTCAGGGAGGTAATGTGACCACAAGGTGTTCTCTGAAGGGGATGAGAGAGTTCCCCCACTTGCTCTCTGGATCAAATTGGTAACTCGGCAAGGTTGCTATGAGTGTTTTTTGTTATCCAAATGGTATATCTAATATGTCCCATGCTGTACATGTTTATGAACACTTAAAAAATCTTAAATTTCTAATGACACATATAAATCACTCTAGCTTTGTTCTTGTTGTTTATGTAGTCACCAGACCCTATAGATAAAAACATAGCCTCAGCATTCTGCAGCTGGAAGGCTTTATTTTATCATACATGAGAACTGCTAGCTTTGGCCAGACAAAAATATCCTAGTATATTTTTTACAAAAACAAAAAAAAAAGGCAAGAAAGCTCAATAGCTAATCAGTTATACCGATGCAGGGAGTCTAGGTTTTCCCCGTAATTACACATGGAGGATATCCCTTCTCTATTTGATGCAAGTGCATTTCCAAAAAAACATGGACAATACCTAGTTTCATTAGTCTCCGTTCTTGTTCACGAGATGACTTTTCCTTCAATATATCAAGTCATCCAAAATATGTATTTTTTTTTATAAGTTTTGGTAATCAAACTCGAGAAAGGGAAGTCTTGACTCGACCTCCGACAGTGGAAACCACCTCGTCTGCCTCAGCCCCACCTCCACCCCAAGTGTCTATAGGCACGAGGGCTTTGCTGAAGCAGAAGGAACCCAAGAGAAAAGAGAGTGGTGCGCTGAAACCTGGACTCAGAAGAGGCAAGCAAAGGAGAGATCAGCCAGGATTGGCTCCCCTGCTCTGACCCTGGGCCTAAGTCTGCCAACCAAGGTCAGGAGGATCCTCTTTATTCGTGTGCAGGACACAGTCAACTCTGGTCTGCTGAGGAGTGCAGGAGGTTACTGTCTTTGTGAGGATCTGGAAGCAGCTGGTTGGCAGTGATCTCTCTGCACCAGGGCACCTTGGGACACTGTGGGGCCTGCAGGGAGTGGAGGATCATCCCCAGGTGTATGGCTCTCCAGAGCAGCCAGAGACACCAGAGTAGACTCCTCCTTCTCAAGTATTTGTGAGACAGGACCTAGAAGAGGGGTCTGAGGCTCTGCTTTGACCAATGAGAGCAGCAATCTGAACACTGGTGTTGAGTTCTTTCCTCCCTGGAAGCTGGTGAGACCTGGAGATTTAGGTTAATTTTAAAAAGGTAAAACCATCTAAATTTGATCTTGTTTCTTTCCGGGGTGTGTGTGTGTGTGTGTGTGTGTGTGTGTATTTTTTTTTATGGCATACTTTCTCTTCCCATCCATCTCTTCTCTCTTGTTGGCCAGTTATTGGGAGAGAAAATGAACTCTGCCATGATGTCCTTCAAGAGATATGATTCCAAGTGACCCTCAGGAAGTAGTGGCATGGGGAGGGGGCGCCCAGAATTGAGTTTTTGACATAGTAAATATGAATGATCCTGATTTCTTTTGCCTTTATTTTTCATTTGTAATGTTTCTTGCATAGTAATATCTATTGCTACAAAATACTGTGCTGCCCACAAACATTAGAGCACAGTTCAAAGCTTTTAGTATAAAATAGAGTATTTCTGCTTTGATAAAAAAAGAATTAAGGTAAATTCTTCCAAGGCAGCATTTATGTTTGTCTTTATCTAATATACATGTAATATTGAGTCAAGTCTAAATTTTCCTTGCCATATTTCCCTCAAACGTTCTTCTTAGTTTCCTCGGTTGTTATTTCTTTGTTTTATTTTGTTTCTGTTCCTTCTCAGATTCTCCCTGGTTATATCTGGACAGTGCTGAGTATTCTTCCATTTGATGGAAGGTTTCTGTTGGTGTCTGAATGTTGGTCATAGCCATTCTCAGGAAGTGTTTTTTTTTCCTCCTAACGTTCTTCTCCCATTTTTACCCCATCTCAAAATATTTTCCACCATTACTTTAAAGTGAGGATTTCTATGTTTTCTAAGAATCCAAAATACCTAATTTTTATTCACTTGTAGCTGTTTGCTGTGCACCTTCCTGTGATTAGAGAAAAGTGAACACGCATTTCTCGGCTCTCAGCTTTACATGCCCTCATGTGTGGGAAAAGCTCTTGGTCCAAGAGTGAAGAGAGCTGGTCGTGACAGTGAAAGCACAATGCCCATTGTTTTCCACACTCCTTAGGCGATTTGGTTATCACAATAAAACAAAATGTTTTTCTTATGTAAAACATTTGCTTGTAGGGCTTTTATATTCTCTGGTTACCTCAGACTTCCCCCAAAGAAGAAACCTAAGCCCCAATTAGGGTGAGTGAGGGGCAGAAGGAACAGAGGTAGGTGCCCATATCCCCAGTGGGTGCTCTCACTGAACAGACCACGAGATTCTCTCAACCAACCTAATTTCTTCCCTAGGAAGTAATACAAGGCTGGGAGTGATCTTTGCCAGCCAGTGGGCAGGAGCTGAGAACCACTCCCCAAATGAGCGAGGATGTATATCTGTTTACTACACAGCATGCTGGCCTTGAGCTAATGACATTAATCCCCCTACTGCGTTTCATTAGGTGACAGACAGGGAGCCACACTTTGGAGGGAATCAACTGCTTCTCCCCATCAGACAGCTGCAGAGAGGAGCCGCGCCAGGATCAGCGCTGCTCCCCTCATTTGCTTTTCTTCCTCTATTATCCCTGACATGTTCACTGAACTACAGACTGCATATGTTTAAAAATAATTAAACGCGCTCCAAACAAATAGGCAATGTTTCCACGATCCCTGCAATGAACGTTCTGCATGTTTTGACAGATTTTTCTGCTCGTTGGATTCATCAAGCAGCCTGGCTCTTTGCTGTCACTCCTGACAACTGGCAGATAAACCCCCAGGGCAGGCTCGCTGGCCCAAGCTCCTTCCCCTGCTCTGACCTTGAGGCATAGAGAACTTTCAGGCTGAGGGTCGAGAGAACATTTGGGCATCCATCGTGATTCGTAAACGGAGCCATTAGAGGAAAGACAAAAGAAGAGCAAAATATATAAATTTGGAGTTTTGTTTTAAATGGCTCTGCTGTATTCTACTGAGAAAAGAGACTCAAAGATAATCATCTGAGAAAGGAGAAAGGCTACCATGGGGCATTAAGACTATCCTCACCCCCACCCCCTGTCAAATACAGACTTTCCATACCCCTGCCTGCAACACCTCACTTTTAATTTTTTAAAAATTAAAATGCTTCTATTAAAAGATGAAGAAGAAAAAAGAAGAGGAAGAGGAGATGGGAAGAGACAGCTTATAATGCTGTATAAAATATAGCATGATAAAATGAATTAAAATATGTATTAAGACAGTTAATCAAAGACAAAATAAAGAGTAAGGGGATAAGAAAGAGATTTGTCAAGTTTAGGGCACAAAAAACATGCTAAAAATAAGAGAAGCCTAATTATTTTTCTTACTGAGACAAGGGTCTTCCTCATACAAAGGATACATTGTGACATAATCAACAATGTCCTCAACAGTATTCATTGAGTAACAGTTTCTTGAACTCTCAATGTAGGCTTATGGAATCTTACAAAAGTGTAACTATTCTGGAGGAATTCTGTGAAGTAAGGAGTGTGTGGTGTCTTCCAGATGACATTACCGGAAATCAAAACCCTTTCCTTGACAAAAGCCTGGCATTCCAGTTTTTATTTGTCCTCTCTTGTGTGGTAGGTAAAGAACCTGTGTATGTGTCCAGCAACAGATGTGTATGTCTGAGTTGTCAGGGAGGAGCAGTCAATACGTGTTGGTCCCAAACACAGCTCTAATGGTCTGGCTTAATCGAGGAATAGCTTTGAGAGAAACCGTAAGAATGGATACTCTCTAAATCCTTTAGATAATATGCTTAACTGCAATTTGAATCAATATGGACAGTATTAATGCACAGTAACATTAATTTACCCACTGGCTGCTCTGATAGTCAGTGGTGCCCAAGGTTGTCCTAACATCATGTGAATCTTAAAGAACCAACAAAAAACTGCAGGAAAATTCAACTTTCTCCTCAAGAAAGAATTTTCTAGTATACTGCAAAATTGGTTATCAAGTACTAAATTTTATACCAGAAACTGGCAAACGATAGCTCATGGGTCAGAGCCACTGTGTCGCCTGTTTCTGTATGGCCTGTGAACCATGGTTTTGATATTTTTTCAAATGATTGAAAAAAAATCAAAAGAAGAACAAGATTTTTTAATATGTGACAATTACTTGAAATTCAATCTCAGTATCTATAGTAAGGTTTTACTGGAATCCAGCCATGTTCACCCATTTACATATTCTGTGTGGCCACTTTTGTTACCACAATGGCAAAGTTGCAACAAAGACTTCATGGCCCACAAGTCTAAAATGTTTATTATCTTGCTCTTGACATAAAAAGTTTGCCAACCCCTGTCCTGTGCCATAAACAATAGAGCATGACTACAATATCATTAACATTTTTTCTGATTACCAAAGTAAAATAGATTCAAAATTGGTCATGTTTTCTACATGGCTATTTGATAATATGCACCAAACAATACCATAAAGTATGACTGCCCTTTGACTCATAAAATCCACTTCTAACGGATTTATCCAACAGTGGAAAGTGGAAAATGACATAGATATCCAACAATACAGAAATGATTAAATGAAGTATGGTATGGTTATATAATTAAATACCCTGCAGCCATTAAAAGGATGATTAGATATATGTAACCAGGACACAAATAAATTGACGGAAATATTCTCAGCCTACCTGCGCTATCACCACCTTCTTAGGAGGAAGAATCCTTTGTTTCTGGGAGAAATTACCAAGCTTGGGCTTTCTTTGTGCTGATTGAGGAAAGCTATGGAATTACATGGAACCAAGAAAGGATCAATCGATTTACATATTATGGGTATGGAACTACTGCTCTTGGAAGAAGGAAAGGGAAAAGGAACGGAGCTGGGAAGTTGGGGAGAGGGAAAAGATGGGATAGAGAATGTCTTGGTTTCCTAGGGCTTCTATGACAAAGTACCACAAACCGGGTGACTTAGAACAACAGAATTTTATTGTCTCACAGGATTGAAGGCCAGACCTCCAAAGTCAAGGTGTTTGCAAGGCCACGCTCCCTCTAAAGTCACTAGGAAAGGATCTGTTCCAGGCCCCTCTCCTTGGCTTGTAGGTGGCCGTCTTCTCCCTGTGTCTCTTCACATCATCTTCCTTCTGTGTCTCTGTGTCCAAATTTCTTCTTTTATAAGGATACCAATCATATAGGATTAAGGTTCACCCAAAGACCTCATTTTAACTTGATTACTTCTGTAAAGACCCTATTTCCAAATAAGGTTGCATTCCAAGGAACCGGGGGTTAGAATTCGAAAATATCTTGTTGCTGGGAGGGGGTACAATTTAACCCTTAACAAGCAGAGACAATACAAAAGTCAAAGCAGGCTAGGGTTTTGGAAGAGAGAGCTGAGATTTTTCTGGGCACTGCAAAGAGAACCGTAGTGAGACAACTGGTTGAAGATAGCGTTGGCTTGTTTTGCTGTATGCCACGCAAAGAATTGCCTCTTTGTATTTATATTGTGTTCTGCCACCTCTTTTTCTTTATTTCACTTTTTCTTTCATTTTATTTTTTTAAGACAGAATACATGCTTTTGGGAAAAATTCAAAAGGTCCAAAAAATAACAATGAAAAAGAAGTCTCTCTCCTACGAATGTTCCTAAACCACTTGCTTACCCTCTGCAGGCAACTACTTGTTACTAGTTTCTTGTGTTTCCTTCAAGGGATGTTCTGTGTACATAAAGGTGTATATTGCATGTCTTCTGGTGTTGTAGCACAGTGATTATCCACTACACACACTGTTCTACCTTGCTTTTTTGCTTAAAGATACATATCTGGAGTCATTCCATATCTGTTCATATGGAGCTACCTTATTCATTTAAATAATTGCATTGTATGGATATTTTCTAATATATTTAATCAGATCTTTATTGATTAACCTGTAGGCTATTTCTATTCTTTTTCTGTTATAAACTATGCCGTAACGGCTATTTTCTATATAATGTAATTACTAATTACTCATAAGATTCTATAAATGTACAGTATAACTCTTATATCCAAAAGCATATGGATTTTAAATTTTAGTAAATATTGCAAATGTTCTCTGTAAAGTTTGCACTAATTTACATTCCCACCTGCAAGATATAATACTTCCTGATTCCTCACATCTCCTTCAACACAGTGTGTTATCAAACATTTTAATTTTCACCAATCTGAAAGATGAAAAATATTTTATCATAACTTTAATTTGCATTTTGAAATTATTAATAGGTTTGTGTATTTTTCTTATGTTTAAGAACTATTTGCATTTTCTTTTCTATGAGGTGTCTGTTTATGTTCTTTGTTTTTCTATTGGGTTGTTGATCTTTTTATTATTTATTTGCAGTAGCTTTTTAGCCTTTTTCTGTGACTGGATTTGCAAATACTTCCCTCTGATTATCATTTCATTTTTGTCTTTTTTTTGTGGTGTATTTTTTCCATAGAGAAATGTTTCAATTTCGTGTAAACACCATTCTTTCATGATTTACATGATTCGATGTTCTTAGAAAGGACTTCCCTACTCTGAAGTTAGCAGTTATATATATTGAACATTTTTTCAAATTCTTTGTGTTTTCATTTTCACACATACTATTATTTCATAACCTCCATGAATACTTTGGGTGTAAATTTAAATTGCTTGTTAATGTTTTTTAAAACATATTGACACCACACTAAGACTGACAGAGGTGGTGCTGTTTACATGTGTATTTTTTCACATGGAAATATGTTCACAATGGGATGTACAGTAAGTGTGAATGTATCAGTCTATGTATTGAGGCATGCAAAAAATATAATTTTAATTTTTGACAATCTAATTCCCATTTTGATTCTCATTCCATAGTCCAACTTGGGTACAGCTAGTCATTGGGGTAAATACAGCCAATTCAGAATCTTCTTTTCCCACTTTTTTCCCTCTATTCAATCTAAGCAGCCCAGGTTCCATGTGACTTCATGAGACATCTTGGTAGTCATAATAGTGTTAGGCTCACTCTCTAGTCTGTGGTCATCCTCCTTCTGTGAGGTGGAACAAAATTCTATATGGTCCTTGAACATGGTTATGCCAAGGTGATGGCATCTTCTGAACTGCTCTGTTCCTTTCTGGTCACAGAGCTGTAAGAGTCAAAGAATTCTCTACTATGCTATCTCCTCATCACAGCTGCAATTCCCTTCCAGGTCTATGACTCTTGGTGTCACACGAACCCACTACCAGACACCTGCAAGAGCATTCATCTTTTTCCCATCCAGTTGGAGAACCCTCGGACTCACTAGGGCAGTGTTAGGCCTACATGCACCTTGCAGCCATCTCGGCACCTCTAATTGTCCCATGGGAGCTTGGGGACCTAGCTCTAACACTTGTCATCTTCCAGAGCAATCATCAGGAAGCTGGGGCACAGATCTCCTCTATTCTCCAATCTATTAACTATTTTGGGTTTCTATCACTCTTCCCTGGAACTAATTCTCTAGGCGATGGCGAGGAGTTAAGGCTTTTCTTCTCACTGCTTTCCTCTTGAACACTGCTTGGTCTAATAGCCCAATAATTTTTTATCTACACTGGGAGGGTGGGGTGAAAAAGTAAACACAACTAGTTCAGCAAGCATTTTCCCAAAAATTTCAGTGTCAAATCTAGACAATAGTTTTTTGAGACTTAAAAGTCACAAATTTGATATTTATTTTTTGTGGTCTCATTGTTACAAATTACTTTTGGGGCTATAAGGACCACATGTTTATCTGTCTAGGTTTAGGGGAAGGATCTTTGATTATCTAAAGAAATTCAATAAAGCATGGAGAGCAAAAAATAATGTGGTTAACATCTCCCAGTTGTAAAAGTAAAAAGTAAAATAAAACATTTTATACACTATATATCATTTTTATAAAAAATGGATAACCCAAAATCTAAAATAGTAAAATTTTAAAAGTAATGTGATTATCCAGGATGAAGGATTGTAGATAAATTTGATTTATTTCTTTAATTTATATTTTTTATAATGTAATGCAATTTCTTTCTCATTTCATAAAAATGAAAAAGCAATATATCAATATATAATCATTTTAGAAAAATTTGAAAGTACACAAAAGCACAACAAAGAAAATAAAATTATGCAAAACTCCAGACCTAAGATATCATCTCTGCAAATGTTTTTGGTATAAGTTTTTGTTTTTATATAGACAGATGCATGTTTTATGCAAATGGGATTATTTTGTATTTCCCTTTTTATAACCTTTTAAGCACTAACAAGCATATTATGAATATTTTCTCATGTCACTAAATAGTCTAATGTCATGTCAATAGTCTCATGTCACTAAATAGACAATAGTCTAATGTCATGTCAATAGTCTCATGTCACTAAATAGTCTAAGATTATTAGCTACAACATGACTTTTTGCAGTATTCTGTGAACTAGATACACCATAAAAATTTAAACAGTCTTTTGTGGTACATTTAGATTTTCCACTTTTAAGTATTATACAAATAACTCTATGATGAAAATATTTACAGGCAAATATCTAAGTCCTTGATTACTTTTAATTTTTTTTCTATAAGTGAAACTGCTGTTTTAAAGTTTAAACACATTAAAACAGTCTAGAAATATATCTAATTAATTATAGCCAAATGTCTTCCTTGGCCATTAGAAAAACCCCCAGTAAACCACCTATAGAATGTCAAGTTCCAACCCATGTGACTTTCTTAGTGTGCCGTCTAAGAAAACCTAATTAAAAATTACTCCTATATATCTGAATATGGTGATGTTCTATATAAGATTATTAGCTACAATATAGTTTTTTTGTGTGTGTGTGTGAGGAAGATCAGCCCTGAGCTAACATCCATGCCAATCCTCCTCTTTTTGCTGAGGAAGACCGGCCCTGAGCTAACATCTATTGCCAATCCTCCTCCTTTTTCTCCCCAAAGCCCCGGTAGATAGTTGTATGTCATAGCTGCACATCCTTCTAGTTGCTGTATGTGGGACGTGGCCTCAGCATGGCCGGACAAGCGGTGCATTGGTGCGCGCCCGGGATTCGAACCCGGGCCACCAGCAGCGGAGTGCGCGCACTTAACCGCTAAGCCACGGGGCCGGCCCAACAATATAGTTTAAATGTAAGAATTTCTACCAAAATACTTGTTTTATTTTAGAAAAGTTGATATGGAATATTTCTTTCTCACAGTAGCCTAGTTCATAAAAATAAAGTTAAAAAAAAGATACCAGAGTATACATGAGTATGGTGGTTTTAAAACATGGTTACCAACTCTTTAATTCTCCTCCCATTGAGAAGTATGGTCTATCTTTTCCATTCTTCTCTCTGGTAGACTTGTAGCTGCTTCCACCAATAGAGGATGGTGGAAGTGACACTAGGCAACTTCTAGGGTAACCCCAAACAAAGGCCAACTGGTTTATAGCTTGTACCTTGTTTACCGGAACGCTGGCCTGCCATGGAGTGAAGAAGCCACCTTGTAAGTGAATCCTCCAGGCCTAGTTGGGGCAGTCCCCAGGTGTTTGAATTGCCCCCAGTTGAAGCCTCAGACCCTGCGGAGCAGACAAACCATCCCTGCAGTGCTCTAAACTCCTGATATGCAGAATTGATTACTAAAATGGTTGTTTTTTATGCCACTAGGATTTGGAAGTGTTTTTTTATGCAGCCTTAGATAATAGCAACCATGAGAATATATTTTGTCTTCTTTCCATAGTTGTACATTCAACTCATTCAAAAACTGCTTCGAATAGTTCAGGAACAACTTAAAAAGATGTGAAGGAGGAATATATCCATGTTTTATCCCAGCAGAAATTATCTAATCCAATAAGACAGTTAGCATGAAGTCATACTTTCGTGCCAATGTTATAAGACAGACACCACACAGAGGAGTAAGTAGCCAAAAATGTAATCCAAGGCTCTGCAATCTAGTTCAAATTGTTTCCTCAATTTGTTTGCAGACTCAAAGGACAGAGAAAGGTCAGAAAAACTTCTGAAGAATCTTCACTGTTCCTAATAATGAAAACCAGAAAAAAGAGAAAAGCACAACAGTCGTCAATAGTAAGTGTGCTTTCCTAAAGACACCTGGTCGTTGTGTAGACCGTCCCCTAGACAAGCTCAGACTTGCAACTGTAATGCAAGAAAAAGACGTTTTAGATCTAATGCATCTATAATTTGGGCAAATAAAATGTCTCTCTAAACTAGCTAAGACCAGGGCCTCAGTCCAGCAAAGACAGTGAAATGATCACTCTCTACCTGCTCCAAATTATCCAGTCCCAAGATGATAGTAAGAAAGAGGAATTGGGAGGGGAGGGGCACCATAAAATTTCTATCATATGCCCCATGGATCAGTTTTCCCCCGTAGTTACACATTATTTTCTGCACGACCAGATTCTGTTTATATGTAAAATTGTTGAGAACGTTTTCACTTTTGTTTTTGTTATTACAGCAGTTACAAATATCCTACAAGAAAGCTATTGGCTCAATGCTCAGTGGCCCAAGGTCTGTCCCATCAGATTGGTCAGCAATCCTTATTGAGATTCCTGTAGATTGAAGTGAAAAGAAGGCCTATAACGATAACATCAACACAAGAAATGAAAAGCATGACTGTTCTAGGCAAACCAAGATACCCCTTTTCAAAGATGACTGACTCCAGGGAGGGGCATTGAGAATAAATGAAAATTAAGTTCCTAAGGTAGGACCATGTATGCAGACAGATAAGGCATGCTGCGACTTAGAAGACCATAAGTGTTGAGCTAATTATGTTCGACTTGCCAGGGAGCCAGATTAGGACTAGAAGAAATAATACTTGCCATATTAGTTGGGAAGTTAACAATAGCCCCTCCGTTTGTGAACGTAGCCTGTGCCCATTGACAACTTCGTGATTTGAGGGAAGATACACAGAGAGAGGAAAAATGTCTATGACTTTCCTTTGTGTTCAGTACTCTAAGAGTGTATTTACCGCATGTCTGCCTTTTTTATTAGATACGGACCTCAGAAATAGGCGTGGGTGGTGGACTGGAGAGATCAAAGACTTTGGAGTCAAATAATAATAGTAACGATACCAACCTCACAGGAGACTTATGAAAATAGATGAGATGAATGTATAGACAGTGACTCTGACTTTAGTACACCAAGGGATGTTACTTCCTACCAACCCAGACATACTCAAATGTTTATTCAGTAGATATTTAGTGAACATCTCTAACATGCCAGACTTTGCTCCAAGGATTGGAGATTAGTAAACAGTAGATAAATAGTCTTGCCTTCAGGGAGCTTACATTCTGGATTTTAATTAAAGTCTAAAATCTGAAAATAATTTGGGTCTAAATTACATATGAATCCTGGCAGAAAAAGGGGGCTTATCATGTTTCCTTCTAACTGTCCAGATCAGCTTATTCTCTGGAGTATGGAAATTAAACACACCCATGACCTTTATTGCTAGAACTGGTTTTTTTTTCAATCTTAAAAAAAAACTGCTTGGGTAGAAAATTCCTTCTATATAAGCTTATTTCAGATATTTTTAACAGATAGCTTGGATAAGTACAAACCAAATGTGTTTGCATTTATTCAAGGCAATTGAGCTAATAAAATTTATTATTATTATTATTGTTATTAAGATTGAATATTATTATTATTGTTATTATTAAGCCAAACAGTAAGAAAAAACATAAGGATGTATTTCTCCTTATTACTGGGTCACTATTATCTAAACACATATGGAACAGGCAATGTACTAGATTCTACGAACACAAAGAATGCTTCCTGTTGCAGGGGAAAGACATATGTGCAAAAAATACGTACACTAAAACATGCTGTTACAGATATGGGTATAGAAAACTAGAAGTGTAAGTATTCGTCTTTCCCTGGGGCGGTGTGGTGGAGGACACGGGGCCAGGACTTTGGAGAATAAATGGTGTTTTTCTCTGGGTCTTGCCACAAGAGAAGTTTGTCAGCTTGACAAAGGGTGGACTGTTGAGAAATTTCCAGGCTGAAGCAGCAGCATGAGCAAAGCACAAAAGTATTAATTTAAACCTTGCAACGTCCCTATGAGACTGATTTAATTATTTCTATTGTATAAAAGAGAAAACAGAGACTTAGAGAGAGTTCTGCAGATATACTGCTAAGAGAGGAAGAGCCAGCATTTTAATCCACTTTGGCTGACCCCAAAGCATATTCTTTCTCCACTACATTAAGCTGCATCCCTGTTCATAGAATGAGGACAAAGGTAAACCGATGTATATTATAGGTGTATAAAACTGCAATTGTACTGTTCAAGATCTGAACCTCTTTTATCAGGTACTGATTCATCACTTAACCCAACAAGATAATAAATCCCTTCCTTAAGACTTCAGATACAAATTGCACAGTCACTGGCTACTTGGTGTTTTGTATAAATGGTTTTGCTTGAAATCTCAGAGGTTGCAACCTCAAATACCTATAGAATAGAAGATGGGGTGGAGCAGGACCCAGAGTGAACTCACACGCTGCTATCCCCTGTACAGGGGCAGCTGCTACTCAGCAGATGCCTTTTGTTGCCATGCAGAATGGTAGACCCAGGGTGGCCAGATCTCTGGATTTTTTTAAGAGAAGCCAGAAATACATAAATTTTATTTGACCTCTCTCCATTTTAAAATTTTGGAAACTAATTCTTTTTTTTTTTTTTGAAGAAATACTCTACAAACCAAACGAAATCTTTCTGGGAGATGTGACAATGGGGTGCCTGTTGAGAATGTCCAGCTATGTAAATTGCATTAGCAGGTAGCAGAGTGTAGGATAAGGGGGCAGGGCTTGAAGTGAGCTTGGGTTCAGCGTAGGTGTTTAATAAACATCTCTTGACTTCATTAGTATTTAATGGGCCTTCTGAGATGTCTGGCAACTTTCTATTCTTGTTTTGTGTTGAATTAAGTCATCTATCTTGGCACTTAAAAGAGAGTTCCATGCTTCTTGACCGGTCTCATAGGGCCCCTTTCATCTCCCAGTCTTTCTGGTGGATGCTTGGTCCTGCACATTTGGCATGAACTCAGGGGACAAATAAGAGTTTTCTGATAAAGTTCTGCTGGGATCCTTGCCAAGTAGCAGAAGCATGGAAGTCACTCTGGGGTGGCTTATGGCAGCAGTGACCTGGCCTGTCTCCTGGAGAGAATTTGGTTGCAATTACCCTTGCGATAGGGTCTGTCTCCTGCTGGCTCCAATGTTGACTGCAAAAGAACTATAAATTACAACCATTAGATAAACACGCCACAAATCTTAAGTTTGTGACCAAATAACACCTACAAAGGGGACTCCCAGGAGACAGACCAGTAAGTTACATTATTTGTGCTGTGAATTTTCAATTAAACAAAAGAGAATAGTCAAGAATCATCAGAGATTATGCAATATGTGTAATACACTCTTCATGCAAGTTTTATAACCAAAAGAACTTAGAAGGCTAAAGGTTCCAAGACATCTTTCTGAATGATTTGGGCTTTCCTTGTTATGGCTGAAACCAGCTCCAATTAGATTTGGTTATATAAAACCAACAGACACACAGCTATTACTCACCTAGCACTCTCCACGTGCCAGGCATATAGACTCCTTTACATATGTAATCTTCATATTAATGAAGTAGTGTCTTAGTCTCTTCAGGCTGCTATAACAAAATATCAGACTGGGTGGCTTGTAAAAAACAAAAATTTATTTCTCAGTTCTGGAGGCTGGGAAGTCCAAGATCAAGTTGCCAACATGGTCACGTTCTGGTGAAGGCCCTCTTCCTGGTTCACAGCCAGCACCTTCTTGCTGTGTCCTCAGCTGAAGGGGCAAGTGAGCTCTCTGGGACCCCCTCTTGAGTGAGCTCTAATCTCATTCAACAGGGCTCCACCCTCATGACCTAATCACCCATCTCCCAAAGGCCCCACCTCCTAATACCATCATACCGAGCTTTAGGATTCCAACAGGTGAATTTGGGGGGGGCCACAAATACTTAGACCATAGCAAGTAGGTACTATTAATATCCCTACTTTAAGGAGAGGAACTGAGGCAAAGAGAGGTTAAATGACTTGCTCAAGGTTACAGTTAATAAATAATGGAACTAGGATTTGAACTTAAGTCATCTGCTTTCTAGAGCCATTCTGTGCTTCTGGGTATACTTTAGAATGTTATTTATTACATTCTTTGATGAAACTAGCCTCTCATACAGACATGATAATGCATGACAGTTTTGAATAGTATAAGTTCAAAATAGATGAAATACTTAGGAGTGAATAAAGATATCCTCACACCAGAGACTCTGAAGCTTTGGTGCTCTTTTTAGTACGTGGGAGGCTGCAAAAATAGTGGTCACTGGGTCCAGGCTGCTCTAGTTTGAAACCATCTGTGTGGTAAACAAGTAACTTAATTTGTGCCAAGTGACAAGTAAAAGTACCTATTTCAACTTGTAAGACGAATAAAAGTACCCTGAGAGTAACTGTACAGTTCTTAGAACAGGGCCAACACACAGTAATTGCTCAATAAACAGTGGCTATTAGCCATTCAACCACATCATTATTCATAAAATACATCACATATATTCCTCTATTGAACATTACAAGGTCCACAATATGTCTGGCATTGAACTTGGACAGTAGAGGATGCAAATATGAGGAGAGCACAGGGTATATATTCTAACAGAAGAGACAGATGCATGGGGAAAACGATTTCACTCTGTAATAAATGCTGTGATAGATGTATGTCCAAAGAGATAGGGAAACAGTGTGGAAAGAGCGATCTGTTCCATCTGGAACATTGGGGAGGGTTTCACAATGGAGTGATATACGAACTAGACCCTGAGGGCTGAATAATTGCTCTCCAGTAATAACAGTCCGAGCCACAACGTGGAAGCATGGATGTGCTCTGTGTCTCAGAAGAAGTGGGGAGTGGTCAGTATGGACAAAGCAGGGGTCTTAATTCTGGATGTGCAACAGACTCACCGGCCATCCCACCCCAAATGTCCATGGAGGCACCTGGCTACATTTAATCCACTGTGTTCTTCAGAACAGTTTTAGGTTTACAGAAAAATTAAGCAGATAATACAGAGAGTTCCTGTACACTCCCCCTCCTCTGAGCATTATATATTTTAAAAACACTCCATAGGTGATATTTATACACAGCCTGGATTCAACATTCTTGGCTAAAATCTAGAATGTGGGAGCAGTATGTTTTGGGGGTGGGGGATGCAGAGAATGGAAGGAAAAGGATGAGTGAGGAGGCAGGCAAGGTTGAGGTCAGAGAGCAACGTACCCCATGAGACCCTGCCAAGGAGATTGGACTTAAACCTGAAGACAGTAGGCAGCCACTGAAACTTGCTAGGCAGGAAAGTGAGATTTTCTGATTCATATTTTAGAAAAACAGGCTGGTGGAAGTGTGGAGAATGGCTATAAATTGGAAGAGGGCAGGGCCATAAAAATGAGCTGTGAGAATGTTGAAAAAGCTCAGGCAAGGGATGATTAAGGTGAAAGGCTGGAGCTGGAGGGGCTGTGTTTGGCCCATATGAGAGAATGGTAATATCCCCAGTGAGAGAGAACCATGGGGCTGCTGAGAGAGGGCAGGTACTATCTGACATGCTTGATAGCATGGAGGGAGAGGGAGAGAGAAAGAGAGGAAGAGGAAGAGAGAGAGAGAAAGCTTTATGCCTCTTGAAACTGGGAAACTGAAGACTTTCTCTCTCTCTCCCCCACTGCCTCTTGAAACTGGGAAACTGAAGACTTTCTCTCTCGCTCCCCGACTGCCCTTCACCCTCCCCCTCCCCCTTTCCCTTTCCCTCCATTTCATGCTGTTCCTGCCTCCCTTGATTTCTGCTTTAGTCTCCTCTTTCCTCTGGCCAGTTCTATCATTAATTCAGCTTCACTATATAGAATGGCTGTCCTAACCCTAATTCTGTAAGACCTGTCTGCTCTGATGACCTTCTCCACTAGATACTGACTGTCACATTTCCAAAGGGAAGTTAACTGGGTCGTTCACTTCATCCTTTGCCACTAGGCCAGCCCCAGCCAGCCAACAGATTGACTGTCCTTGGGTGATATGTCCTCCCCAAGTCCGTTCACCTCTAGCTGACTGGGGGAAGGGAAGTAGTCAGATGGTGCAGAGCATGGGTGCTTTGACAGAAGGACTATGGGAGGGCAGGCACCATAAATATGTCTAGTAAAAATGGACATATAAAGTGATTGATTAAATGGGAGGGAAAAAGACTACAAAGCAAAATATGTTATATGCCATGAGAGAGAGATAAATAATCATCATGGAGGTTCAGACAACAGAGGGGTCAAATCTGGTTGGATTGACCTTCCTTAAAAGTGTTTCAATAATCTAGCTATTTATGAGGAGGGCTGCATTAGTTTTCTGTTGCTGCTGTAATGAATTACCACAACCTTAGTAGCTTAAAACAACAGAAATATATTTTCTAACAGTTCTGAATGTCAGAAGTCCCACAAGAGTCTTACAGACTAAAATCAAGGTGTCAGCAGGGCTACATTCCTTTCTGGAGTCTCTAAGGGAGAATCGGTCTCCTTGCCCTTTCCAGCTTCTAGAGGTCGCCCCTTTACTTGACTTGTGGACCTCTTCCTCCATCTCCAAAGCAGAAGAGGGGATGGAGTTCTTATCACATCACACCACCCTGACTTCCTCTTCTGCCTCTCTCTCGCACGTTTAAAGGCCCCTGTGGTTACATTGAGTTCCCTGGATATTCCAACATAATCTCCCTACTTTAAGGTCAACTGATTAGCAACCTTAATTCTATCTGCTACCTTACTTCTCCTTTGTGATATAATGTAACACATACACAGGTTCTTGAGGTTAGAATGTAGATATCATGGAGGTGACGTGGACTCTTCTCCTACCACCAGGGAATTTCAAATGGACATGAGCAAGTAGAGAAGCGAGGGTGAGGGCTCTTCAGAGAAGTGTGAGTGGTCTGATTTTGCTGGAGCTTAGAATTTATGAAGAGAAGTATTAGGTGACAGAGAGGGAACAGTAGCCTGAGGTCATATTGTTGTCATTCTTTTTCATTTTAGCCATTCTATTTGCTGTGTAGTTGTATCTCATGTGGTCTTAGTTTGCATTTCCCTAATGACTAATGATGTTGAACAAGTTTCCATGTGCTCATTGGCCATTTGTGGATTTTTTTTTTGGTGAAGTGGTGGGGTCATATTTTGGAGGCCGTATATTTGGGGGGATTTGAACATTATGTTGCAGGGGATGGAATTTACTTAGCAAATGATAGTGATGGAACCCACTGAAGGTTTTAAAGAAAGGGAATGAGGGGCCAGCCCCGTGGCATAGTGGTTTGGCAAACCAGTTTGCTGGTTTGGATCCTGGACGCAGACCAACGCTCCGTTCATCTAGCCATGCTGAGGCGGCATCCCACATAGAGCAACTAGAAAGATGTACAACCATGACATACAACTATCTGCTGGGGCTTTGGGGAAAAAAAAGGAATAAAAAGGGAGGAAGATTGGCCCTGGGCTAACATCTGTTAGCTCAAAAAAAGAAAATTTGCTAAAAAAAAAAAAAAGTGTTGCTGACATGCATCTACCAAAAAAAAAAAAAAAAAAAAAAAAGAGCGTGAGATAATAGCACATGCTTTAGGAAGATAAATTTGATATATCAAATATATAAAAATTAAAAATAATGTATACAACAGGGGCATGGAGCAATTGAATGAAGTCAATTCAGGTAAGAGGCTATTGAAATAGTCCATGCCAGAAAGAATTAGGATGTGAACTAGAGATGTGACTGCAGATGACTCCCTAAGAAAACAGAAATTATTATCTGGGGCAGCCGTGGATTAGTGGTTAAGCTACTGTGTAGTCAGTCTTCTTGGGTTTCTTCCAGAAATTATAAAAAATTTTTTAAAAGGTTTTAAAGGCGATAGCCCCGGAGCTGTGGTGTGACCTCTGGATGTGATTGTCTGATCATGCGCACAGCCATGACACGTTAGTGGGGAGGTGGGGAGATGGAGATAATCTCACCCCAGTGCCCTTAGAGTTGGGTGGAAGGTAGCAGTGGGCAGGGCCTATGTGAGACTATTAAAATTAGGAGAGGGAGTCAAATCATAAAGCTGTGTTGAAATGATATTAGCACAAGAGGAGTTCTAATATCCTGGCTTCTCCAGTAGTGGCCCTTGAGAAGAAGAGGTGAGGAGGGAAATGGCCGTCAGAGAACAAAGGAAGGGCACGAAGCAGCAAGCAAAAGGAGGGGAGATGGTTTGGATATTCTGGGGACAGGGTGTGAATGCCTGTGGCAGCTCTTGTATATGCCCCCAGGGCGTGTTTTCCTGGGGCCTTAGAGGGGCCAAAATGATGAGATGATGATAGAGTGGGGCTGGCAAGCTGCAGGGAAGTTATCTTAGTTCATGGCTGGCTGGACTGAGCAACGGTGCTGACTCTACATTGTGTAGATTCTGCTGTATTGACGCTTTTGGATAAAGCCGTCGCCATCTATCTCTAAAGGAAGAGTTTGTGCCCCTCCTTCCCCGCTATGCGGTCAGAAAATTCTTTTCACTAACACCTGATATTTGTAGGGAGGAGTGTAATCACTTAGTCTCGGCTTCCTTCCTGGAGGGTGCTGTCACATTTTTCTGCAGAAAAGCCGTCACACAGTTGAGGATTAGGGCCTTGCCCAGGGTCACACTGTGCGACAAGGTTAGAGTAGGGTTAGCATTTACTGTGTGTGCCCACTCTCGGTTTGGTTCACTGGTTCACTCTGCTTGTCATCGTGGCAGTCCATGGAAACAAAATAAGAAAATATGATGCCAGACAGTAGCCAGAGAATTCAGAGGTGGGTAATAATCTGTTCTCAGTGTGTCTCTTATAAGTAGCATCATGTAATAGAGAGAGGTAGGCCTTATCTTTGTGACCAAAGACTGCAACTCATCAACCACTTTAGGCATACAATCGCCCCTAGCTTCCATTTCCTTATATTTAAATTTATGGGGTATGTGTGCAAACGGTTCCCCATTTGCCATCTCCGTTGTAGGAAAAGGGGCACTCTCACACCCCACTAGTGAGTGTGAAAACTGGTACAACTTTTCTTGAGTGCAGTTTGGCAGTATTATTGAAAAGCCTTTAAAATGAAATCTGACCCCAGTATTGTACTTTACAAATAGACTATATGAGTAAGTAAGATGGGCATAAAGTTTTATGTATAAAGATGTGCATCCAAGCATCATCTTTAATAGCAGAATTGAGAAACAACCCAAATGTCCAGCAACAGTTGAATGCTTAAATAAGATTTGGTTAAAATTGCAGAATAGAACTCTACACAGCCATTAAAAATGAGGATGCAGAACAGAGGTTGGCAAACTATAGACCACAGGCCAAACTAGCTCACTTGCCTGTATTTGTAAATAAGGTTTGATGGGAGCACAGCCACCCCCATTCATTTACGTATTGTCAATGGCTGCTTTTGGAGCCACATGGCAGAGTTGAGTAGTTGTTAACAGAGACCATATAACTATCCTTTCTGTCTCTTACTTGCTATCTTTTTAATATGTATTCAAGTTCTTTCCTCGCCCGTGGAGTACCATGACATTTTTGGTTACTATTAGGACAAAATCTTACAGTGACTTTAGGTTGCAATATACAGTGTTTACTTAAAAGAAGAAGATCCCATCTAATATAGTAATCAATACTTCAATCTTAAACATAAGAATTCTTCATCCCTCATTTAGCTAGATAGCTAGGACAACTATAGTCCAGCTGCCTACAACCAACAGTGGGAGGTGTAGTCTTTCTTTCCTCTTTCCACTCTTTTGACTTCCACCCTTTCTTCTCTACCTTACCAACCCTGAGGAGCATGGAAAAAGGTACAGAGGATGGGGAGGATGGCAAAGAAGGACACAAACGTTCTTACATCACTAGTGCTTTTATAAGATGGCCTCACCATCTCTGGGCGGGACAGACTCACTCCTTGTTGGGCACTTTTGTGTTGGTCTCTTTTCAGAGCCCAAATTGGATTGTACATCCATGATGGAGGCAATCCATTTTCCTCCAGCAGCTATACCCCTGGCTTTTCCCGTGTTCCTCCACATAAATGCTCTCTATCAGGGTCCCAGGCCCTTTCTAGGTCTTCCTCTTGGGCAGGATTTAAAATGTTCCAAGTTTGGCTTAATCCCCAGCATGTCCCACACTAAATATTCATGCATATTTCAGCTTGACACACTCTGGGCGTGCAGCTGACCCCAATGTGGCAGCAATTCTTTTTGCTTCACTAGCTGAACAGCTGGATTACTCATCTCTGCCTTTTAGATTTTCCAGGTGGATGTCAGATACGGGTACACTTCACTCACCAAACTCCTGCATAAGCATAGCCAGTCCTGAAGGTTCCTTGAAAACCTTTCTCACTTCCATAAGGTGAGAGGCAGCTCCTCCTCCCCTTTGTGAAAGACAGTGAGATGGTGAGAACAATAGCATAGCCCACTCCAAACAAGTCCTTCTCGAAAAATCTCCAACTGCCCATTCTTTGTGGTGAGTCATCTAAACAAATTTCTCCCTTTGTGGTTCTCTCTGATTGGCGATTGAAGGGGTGTTTTGTCTTATTTGTGTTTTTTTTAATGGACATATATTACACATATGATAAGAAAAAAATACTTAAAAGATTCTGCTTCAGTTTTGAAAGGTCTCTTTCTTTGAGTCCTGACCATCTTTGGCTCTCAGTGTTCACATCCAGAAAATGGGCTAGAAAGCATAGCACCCTGACTCAAGGTGTAATAGCTATTGGCTTATTTAGCTTAAAAGTTATGTGAGCCCTATTGAACAGAGGAAGTTTCATCCAGAAACATAAGGTCTTTTATTTCCTACATTTCTTATAGCACAGGATTTTTTTCCCAGTGAATAGAAAGATCAGCCTTGACTGAAAAAAAAACACATATCCCTCTAACTTACTTACCGCTTGTTTCAAACTCAAGCTAATTATCCGAACAGCACCTTTAACAGAGAAAAGCTGACACAGAAACTGGACAAAGTCTGTGTCTCCAGTGCTCTGAGGAGGGAGCAGTAAGTAAGGTGCTCTGCACAGCTCAATAATTTGCACCACAGGAAAGCCATGCTTCCAAGGGCAGGCAATATGTCTGCAGTATCCTCCTGGAGGAAGGAGGGCCAGGAGCTCATCTTTATGGCTTGAGGCTTGAAAGCTGCTTAACTGGGCGGAACGCCACCTCCTTGCCATCAAAGCTGTCCACCTGGCAGTGAATCTCAATGAGACAGCTGACTGGCTCAGCAGACAAGTTGCCTTGCCAAGGGGATGAGAACTTAACCAGAAGGTCTTTCAGGAAATCTGTTTAGGATGTGGGGGATGAAGAGGAAGAGAAGAAGCGATTCATCCCTGAAGGAGGCAAATGAGGAGTAGCTGTTCCTCCGTTACACAAACCATTTTTCAGCTTTCTGTGCCTTAAACTCATTTAGCCCTAAATTCTATGAGTCTGATTTTAGATTCTGATATGAACATCACACATTAATTGAGAGTCCTTTGTGAATAGCACATGGAAGTTGATTCAATTCAAAGAACGAAGCTAAGAAAAGACCTTAAATTTTTTTCATTTAAAAATACCCAATACAAACAAGAATATCACAGAGAGGGCATGAAGCTAGAGTTTTTAAAATGTGCAGTTGAAAAATATCTTGATTCTTACTTTTCACCAAAGATTTAGAATTGTAAACCTAATAATTATAATAACTCTTATCTTACCCAGTACTTGCTTTGTGCCAGGACCATACTCAGCACTTACACAAATGTTCTCATCTAACGCCCTTCAGAACCTGTGGGTGAGGCTTTTCAGCTTCACTTTGCAGGCAAGACAAGCAAGATTCAGAGAGGTTTCATAAATTACCACGGACATACAGTGAGTAAGTGACAGAACAAAGATTCAGTCCTCAGTTTCTCCCACTCCAAAGCCTGGAATCTTGTCTACTAGGCTTGTTATACCAAATTTGCTATGCAAGATAGATATTTTTAAAAAATAGTATTTTTATCACGTAATGAACAACCAGGGCTATAGAGAGAGGATTGTGTGAACATGTATGTCGGATATGGGGATATTCCATCAAACCATTCCCCCATTTATCCTCCATTTGTTCCCCTGGACCTGAATGTCTGTTCCTGTCACAGAATCTCTGGTGCACCCAACATTCAGGAGAACCTGTGTGTCTCCTGAGATGGGCTCTTGCAGGTGAGTTAAGCCAACAGGGCATCATTCCATGCCCTTTCCCTGTGGTGGGAGAGGGGAGAGAAGGCAGGAATGAATGAAAACTGGGCATAATCTTCAGAAAGACCCGTTTTCTACCTCTAGCTTTGTATTATGACAAGACAGTTTCTCCTCTGTCCCTGGCAACGATGAAAAAATATTCATTTGCGGTCAAACTACACATATATAGTGCTACATAGCTTGCCTTTTTAAATGACGCCTCTGATTCTTTTGGAATTATATAAGATAAAATTAAAGAAAAATAATAAAATAAGATGGAATAGTATGCAAGTTTTGGATGGAGTCTCCAAAAACAAAGCATATTCAGACTAAATGGCTATTTGAAAGCAGTATTTGGAAACAGTTTAATGCATCAAAGCACCGGCTGAGTTTGACTCCCAGCCTCGTAATTTCTGGCTGCCTGATGTTGGTGGGACTGGTTATAAAATCTTAAGTCATGACTTCCTCATATGTAAATAGAGGCGCTAGAACTTACCTCATAGGTTTATTGTGAATGTTGTGAAAAAATGAGATATTCCGTAGTAGTGTTAAACATAATACCTCACCCATGGTGAATACTTGAAAAGCTTATCAGCTATTAACTGGTCTTATTGATCTGGGGTGCTGCTCTATTCTTGAAAGTTGAAAAAATATACCTTCTGCATAGACTGCTTCTTCTCACTCATTCTTGTGGCTTAAAAGTCATCTTCAAGAAAGAATTGACTTCTTCATTCACTTCATCATTGAGAAGTGAATAAGCAAGGACTGGCCTGTCTCTCTCCCAAGGCTGGGTTAAGGCCATTCTGGGTGCCCTCAGAGCACCTTGTTCTGACTGCTATAGTAGTACTTACCATGCTGTGCTGAAAACACCTGTTTACTCATCTGTCATTCCCTTGAGGGCAGGAACTCTATTATATCTTTTTACCCCCGGCACCTACCACAGTGTTTGAAACACAGGGTCTATACAATATATATCTACAGGGAGAATGAATTAGAATTGATGAGATGATACATGCGAAAATGTTAAGTTATTAAGAATGTTGTTACACTCCTTGGATGTTGTTGTAAAATGCAATAACGACTGTGACATACAACTATTCCCTCTAACTGTTTCTTTCTAGCACTACTAATAAAGAAAAAGCTGTTTAACCCTTTGCTAAAGAAAAGGCTGAATGACATCATCTCACACCAGGGCTTCCCTGAATGAACAGCGTCATCTAAAAAATTTTTTTCCCGTACTGAGCGAAGCGAATTTTGGTTCTGAAAGAGAAAACTAGGTGTGTAATCATCATCAATGCCACGTATAGAAGTCGTTTCTGGTGATGTCCGTGAGGCTAGCCAGAATTTCTAGGCTGATTTCACCTGGGAAGAGCCGCAGTAACTGAAGTGGTGAACACTTTTTTCGTGATGATGACATTGATTCTTGTCATCTTGATTCTCAGAATGCCGAAGAGTAGAGGACAACTTTACTGTGGATTTTTTTGCAGTTTGTGGTATAGATCTCTGGGCTTTGCTAGGGCCCTACAAAGCCTCTCCTAGGCTGCAGATGGGGGAGAGACGGTCGCTGCTCTGAAATGAGAGGAGGGCAGCAAAATGAGCCAAAGCTTTGTGTCTGCTCATTACAGGCGCAACAGTTATGCAAACTAAGAGCCCAACATTTTACTAAACTGATGCCAAAAATCTTGTCCCACACTAAAACAAATGTTTGAATCTGCAGAGAGCCTATGTAGAATAAAATCAATATGCTGTTGTTGGAATACATGTCTTTTGATGAAATTGGTGCTTAAAAATGCCTTGGACATTTATTTTGAATGAGCCTTATCTAATAGCAAATTGGATATGCATTTTCTCTCTATTAGAAATGGAATTCTTGAAAACGTCCTTTTTTTCCCCTCTCAAAAATTCTATTGGGAAGAGATGTGAAGGGAGTGGGAATGAACAGTTTTGTCTTAGGCTCTTTCCTTACAAGTGAGATAGTTATTTAGTATGCTTGTTTTAGAGATGAGAACACTGAAGCTCTGAGTAGTTAAAGAATTTCCCTAAAAGGTGAAGCAAGTATTTGAACCCAGTACTGTATGGCATCCAAGTCCATGCTCCGTCTACCATATTAAGTTACCTCTTGGGAAAGGTGAGCATAGCCTGTGGTCTGGTTAAGTCACTCTGATATCTAATTTCCCCATTCTGTTTACATGAGGTTCTTAAAAAGTAAGCCATTTCATTGTGGGGGGAGGGAGTGCAGAGGGTCAAATATTCATTTGGTCTTATGATTAAGATATTTCTCATAGCTTTGCAAGTTCCTTCATTCTAGGAAGTAATAAATGAATGAAAACCAGTCTTCCAGATTCTGGTTAAGTGTCACACTTTCTAGCTCCAGAGAAGGTAAAGGAGAAGGGGATGGTTCTGGGTTGCTGTATCTAAAATCACCAGAAAATTCCTGCAAGGCCAAGGGAACTTTTGACATTGATCTTTTGATTTTGTTTTTGGCACTGAATGACAATTCCATTTATCCCTATTTTCTCTTCCTTCTCCATGCTTAATCAACTAACTCCCTGTTCTGTTTAAGCTTACCTTACTGCATTGTTCGCAATGTCTCATAAATGGGAAGTTTCTTTTTTTGCCTCCTCTAATAATCATTTGCCTGGCACAGGTGAGTTCAGAACACAATTATAGAATGGAAGCTTAATATTACAATCCCACTAATTTGTTCCCATTTATTATTCTGTCAGATTCTACTTACCAAATTAGGACACAAATAATACAGTCATGAAGACACATCTGGAAAGCAAATTCCTTCTAAGAACATTTCATCCCTTTGGAGAGGGGATCTGGAGAATAGTCACATACACCAGAAAGAAAGAGCAGGTGTTGGGTGGTGAAGAGAGGGTGAAATGAGCCAAGTTTAATCGGACGAGGAAGTCCCACTTGGCCTGGGAAAGCTGTGAAAGCTGGGGACCAGTAGGTCCAGGCAGGTGAGAGGAAGGGATGTCTAATGTAAGTAACGTTGTCAGTAATGCATGTCTAGTACATTTATATTTAAATCTTCAATCCTTAATTTATTGGGCGTTTATTTTTTGTTTGGGGGTGATGCGAGGATCCAACTTTATTTTGTTCTAGAAGCAGAGCCAGTATTCTTAAAGCCACTGATTAAATACTGAGTCTTTCCCTCACCAAATTGAAAAGCCACTTTACCATGTAATAAAATACAGACTCAAATCAGCTTCTTGACTCTCTCTTCCCTTGCATTGATTTATCTGCCTATTCATGGACTAGAATCTTGCTCTTTTGATCACATCAGCTGACTTTATTTATATACTAAAATGATAATTATTGAGTGTATGCTACTCTCCTGACGTTGTGTAGGTCCTGGGAAACAACACAGACAGAAACCCTTCCCTCCGGAATCTTAAATTCTAAAAAGTTTTAGTGTCTTTTATAGAAAGGTTCCCCTCTCTCATTATTCTTATTTTTCATAAATTTCTTGGCAATTATCATACATTTATTTTCCAAATGAACCTTTAAATCATTTTGTGTAGTTCTGAGAAAAATAACCTAATGGACTTTTGATTGGAATTTATTAAATTTCTATATTAATATGAAAGAAAATAACTTTATTATAGTATATTTTGGGATATTAAAATGCAATATGTCCTTCAATTTATTCATTTTGTATCCAGTCACATTATCAAATCTCTTATTAATGTCATTAGCTTTTTTTTCAGTCTTTTGAGTTACCAGGTATGCAATCATATCATACGCATATAATACATTTGTCTCTTTCTTTCCACTGTTAATACCACTTATTTTATTATCTTAGAATCCCTCAAACAATATTATTTAAATTGTGATTACTGGTTTCCTTTTTAGTATGATGTCTGCTATTGGTATTAAATAAACAGTCTTTGAAGTTCTGTTATATTGTTTTTTTTTCGACCTGGAGTTTTTATTTCCAAATTTAAAATGGCAGCTATTTTTAAGAGGTGTTTCTTAGCATTGATTAATGTATTTATATTATGTTTTTCATTTATCCTGTAAATATGATGAGTTATGTTGCCATATTTTTAATGTTGAACTATCCCTGCATTCCTGTAATATACTCTGCTTGGTCTTGGGATGCTACTCTTTTAATATGCACCTGATTTAATTTGATTATTTTTACATGCAATTTAGTTACTGTATTGCATCCATATTCATGAGTTAAATTTTTTATAGTTTTCTTTTTATTCTTGTTTTCATCAGGTCTGGGAAGTAAGGTTATGCTAGCTTGGTAAATTGAATTGGGAAGCTTTCCATCTTTTGCTATGGTCAGAAATTTTTTAAATAACATGAGGATTATCTGTTCACTGAAAGTTAGATAGAATTCAGCTGTAAAACCATCTGGGCCTGGCACATATTTTAGTGAATAGATAATTTTTGAAGAGGGTTTGTGGTACAGTGGGAAGAGGACTGTCTTTATAATCAGAGACTTATATTTGAATCCCTGCCTAACCCATTGCTGACAGTGTGACTTGGATGAATGACTTATTTTCTTTTCTGTGAGATAGTGATCTATCTATCTATCTATCTTGGAGGAAAAAAGTATTTTCTAGGGACATTTACTAAATGAGAAAGTTTAACTAAGGAGCTAAGTAATATCTGATAAGTACAGGTGCTCAATGAATATCTATTTCTCATTTCTTTAAGTCATTCTCATTGTAGTCATTCCTCTTGGGCTGTATGCATTCTCATAATATGCCTCAGCAATAAGTATATTTATCTATAAACAGCCGACTCAAACTTACTAAACTCTCTACATATCCCTGTGCACTTTGATTGTCCCAATAGTTGCCCTGTTGAGACTGTTAGGTCTGCTAGAGAGACCACTGCATAGGTGTTCTTCTTACCATGTTACTCTTTCTAATTTTGATCAAAGTTCAGAAAAATCAGGTGAGGAGGCATCTTCTGATTTCTAAGCTTTCAATTCAAATTTTTTTTAGGTATCCAAGGAAGCTTTGAATAGCATAAACACACTTCAGGATTTCTGTTCTGTAAGAGTGGGTCATCTGACAGATAGCCCTAGTCACAAAGCCAGGTTTATCATTCAAAAGCATTTATATAGTACTTTTAGTCATTTATTTCAGCAGCAGATGATAGCCCCATTCACTCATAGCTAATATTTAATCCTGAAATGTTTCAAAGCAAGAGGTTTTTTTCTTTTTCCAGTGGAAAGTACTATACAAAATGCTCAAGTGTCTACATGAGCAGTTTCTCAATGAATACAAAGGGAAAAGCGATTAATATTTTTAACTTCTAACAGGAAAGAGACATCTACCCAGGCTGTGTCTGCACGATACTAAGATAACTGCCTGAACCATTAAAATGAAAAAGACTATGTATAGTAGATCCCATCTGGGTAGGTCAAAAATATACATAAATATATACACTAATAGAGGCATTACAGTTTTTCTGTAGAATATGTTAAAGACCATTAACTTTACATTTAGGAAGAAGACCTTAGAATTCCTGGGGATAAGTGAGGAAAGAGAGAGAGACACATTTCATTTTATATCATTCTGACAGAATTTTGTCATGAATTTTAAAGTTAATTTATCTTACTCAATATGTGTTTTATTATATGGCGGTACTAGCCTTTTCTTCCCACTAAATTGACCGTTATTTATTTGAATTATGGAATCAAAGGCCTAAATCTAGTTGCAGTCCACATCTTTGACCTCCCTCGTTGCCTCACTTGGGTAGCAAGTCTATCTTAGTTCTATTTGTCCTTCATCTTGCATTAGGCCCTCCAAGGAAAATTTACTACAAGTCTGGCCCAGAAAACATTTCTGGAACTTAAGCTTTGTTTGAGGGTGTTTTTGAAAAGGAAATTTGCCATCATCAAATACAGTTTCTTGAGCCCACACAGAGTGTGTGGCATGGGTCCAATAGCTCCTTTCTGGTTCCTTTGAGATTTGTTTATTACTTTGAAAATCAGAATTTCCATAAAACAGCATAAGACTTCTCTGCTCATAGCGCAATAGAATGGCTGAGCAAAGAGATTTAACTTAATTTTGAGGGTGAGTTTTGCCACATGGATTAACAACGATAAAAACAACAACACAGAGCAAAACAACCATGACCAAATGAGCACACAGTACAGGAAACTAAGCTGCCTTTTATTTCTTATGCAACCTTTAGGTTCAACATGATGTTGCTGGGTTTTGCTGAGCCGACTCAGACCTGTTCAGGTGTTTGGATGCAGAGTTAACATTGGAATAATCATCCTTGAGGGGGTGGATTAAGAATGAGTTATAAAGCATGACGTTGTTGACAGCTAAAGCAAACTGTCTTTGAGTTCAAGAGCAAGAGCCTATGCTCCTGTGACAGGCTTTGAGTTTCTGTGCCCTTCCTGCGTGCTGTGGCTCTGGCATCTGGGTTCTCAGGGTGGTTCACCTTTGGTCACAGGGGCCACTTGCTAGCTATCTTTTTATTGTTGGGCATCTAGTGATAATTTGCACATACCCCTCAAGAAAGTTCTCAGTTTCCAGAGAGAATTTTATTTGGCCTGTAAATGCTTGTCTTTCTTTCCCTCCCCTTCCCCCTTCCTTTCTCCCTTTCCTTCCCTCCTCCCCTGTCTCTTCTGGTTCTCTCCCCTGTTCCTTGCTGTTCCCTCCCACTCCCCCCTCTTTTCCCCTCCCCTCTGCACTCCATTCTCCTTCTCTCCTCATTCCCCCTTCTCTCTCCCCTCTCTTCTCTCTCTCTCTCTCACATTGGTTGTTCTCAAATGCTGATTTAGATCTGTGTAAGAATGTGACCAAATTTTTACTAGTCCGTACTGAAATGAGAAAATAAGAACAATGTCATACAGAGTGGTGGCACTCATCCGCGTGGCTTACCAAACATGTGCTGCTTCTCAGATATTGCCAGCTCACCTGGTAAGTTTGCACTTCCTGGCCTTCGTGAGGCAGGACAATGCCATGTGACTAGTGTGGCCAATGAATTGTGAGAGAAGTGATGTGTGTTACTCCTGGAGCATTAATTGCTGATGCAAGAGCATCCAGAGATCTCTTTCCCTCTGACACAGCCGTCAGCCACATTTGAGATGGCTGCTTCATCAGTCTTATTTCTAAGGGATGATAATTCCTGCCTACCCATGAAAAACATGAAACATGTTGTTTTAAGCTGCTGAGATGGGGGGGAGAATAGGAATATTTGTTACTACAGCATAATTTATCCTATCCAAGTACAATAGCTAATGTGTGTTGGTAAAAATGCCAGGTGTACTTTCTTAGAAATGACTAATTTATTCTGGTATTTTTTTTCTGCTTTTAAAAATATTTAAATGTCTTTTAATGTCGTTGTTTGACATTAAAATTTGATACCCATATTGTGGTTCCCTTTCTTTGTTGTTGTTGCTGTATTTTAATTTTACCTATCTATGAAATCCAAAAGTCTGGGAACCACTGTTTTAAGCCATCTTCCATGACCCAATAAATTAATGCAAAGACATTCCAGAGTTTTCTAACGTAGTCCATTAGATTCAAGTTAGTCCTCAGTCCATTAGATTCAAATTCTTCTATAACAGATATAACTTGTGGGTGTCCATGACTTCTAACCTTAGTCCACTGTCTATACAAAGACTCAGTATTTTGATGCCTTATTTCTCTGCGACTTCCTACATATCACTCACTGCCTCCAAGAGTTCATTCAATGATTTCTGCCAATCATGCTAAACCGGTTGGCAGTTAAATGCACCTGCCCAGGGTCAGCATGATTTTCAAATCATGGGAGCCATAGTGGAGATAGAAAAAGTTTCTTTAGGAATGCAAGATGTAGGGCGGTAACTGGCTGTGTGTTTACTCACAGGGACTTTAGCTTGATGAGAGCAGTGAAATTTTTGTCTGCCTTGGTTACTGGTAACTTCAGGGCTTAGAAGCATACAGGGCACATAATAAATATTTGCTGAATAAACTAATGAAATCTGTGTATTTCATGTGCTAATGATATGATACTTCATTTAAAAAGTGCAAATTCCCCTTATTGCTTTCCAATTATTGAATAATGGTAGGTTTAGAATTTAGAGGCCTTCAATTCTATGACCAAGTGCACAATTATTACAGCTCTACATGAACAGGTTAATTTCCCACTGAATGGGCAGGTTTTCCTTTTATCTCATTCACCCAGTCAGACAGGATCACCCCCTCTGGTGTCTTAAGGGTGTTTGAAAACCACAGGTATGTGTGTGGTTTTTAAAGCCTTAGAGCACAAAGCCACATACACTTTTAAAAAATATTACTGTTTTCCTTTCTATTGTTAAAAGTTGAAACTATTCACGTATTTACCCTAGGGACAGTCGTGCATGACGGAGGTATGTGCAATGAAAATTCTTTCCTTGTCTCTTATGCTGTCACCCATAATTTTTGGGGCTTTCATACAGTTCTTTGTTCATAGAGTAAAGAAGGTTTCACACTGTCTGAAGACACAAAGCATTCAAGTTTGCCAGGGGTGATAGTTTATATGTACACACACCTTCGACTGGTTTATCTGGAACTCTTAAATCTTGCACAATCTGTTATCTACAACCTCTATGTCGCTGATACTTGGTTTGACGGTAATTATTTGGAAATTGTATCTCTGTCTGCATAAAAGTTCATGTCCGAGATTTGCAAAACAGTGATAATATTTGGGTAGTAGAATTTTAAGAGATTCCTAACTTCGTCTTATTTTTGCTGTATTTGTCTCTAGTCAGCCTGTCAAAAATGTCTATTCAGTGTACTATTTTCTCAGCCGTATGGCGAGAGCTGGAAATACAGAGAGTAAAAAGACAGATATGGTCCTTATGGTTCTGATAGCCTTTCTCAAACTGGCAATAAGTATGTACAGAGTTTTACAATGGAGATGAGAAATTAACTCATTTTTAAAGGTATTAAATATACTAATCAGTCCCTTACAGAGAGTTCAGCCGAGTTCTGAAATGCAGATTGTATCTCCAGCGTTCACTAGCCAAGTCTCCACTGTGCCATTAAACAACTAAGTTTAGCAATGCAAATTTTTTTCCAAAATGAATTATGTTCCCATGTGTCAAAGCACAAAGACTATGTGTCTGACTTGTGGAACGTGCGTACTCACAGCTGTAGTCTCACATCCTCGTAGGGAGCACCACCAATGAGGATTTCCCGTTCTCTTACTTTTAGGTCACTCTAAGAAACCTGAGGGTATTCAGATTGATGAATGATGTGCTTGACTCCATGCTTCTGCCTGCCTGGATCCAGAGTTTATCTGCTTTCTGTTTGTTTTCTGTGCTCGTATTAGGTTGTTGTTAGTTACATTCTGATGTTTGTAGTTTGGGGAAATCTGTATCTTTGTTATTTATGTTATCAATAATGTGACCTGGGCCTTCCTCAGCAATGTTCCAACTGTTCCCAGGTCCTCAATCACTAATTATGCAGATGAACAGATTGTGGAAACTCTTTCCTTATGGCTGCATTCTGGAGGAGTTTTTTTTATTAAATTGCTGGTGTCTTGAATTATAATTAGGTACTAGCCCATGTTTATAGCATTGCTCCTCTCTCTCTGTCTCTCTTTCTCTATTCCCCTCACTTTTCTCTTTCCCCTCCTCCATCCTCTCCTTTTTCACTTTTTATGGGCTGAAAACTTTATCAAAAGGGAATGAGCAAGAGAAACCTCAAGTCATTAGCTTCAGAAGTAAGCTTGCCTAATATTAGATGACAGGGCAGCGCGTTAGCTACCAGGAGGTTCTGTTTCTTGCAGAAAGTCATTAGAATGTGGAGCCGCCTGCCAGACAAAGTAGTGGAAGCTGGAGAGCTTAACAAGTTCAAGGGCAAGGAAGGGATCCATTTACAGCCTTGCAACACAGCCTGGCCAATCCAGTAAGAAAGGAAATTTAACAGTGGTCAGAGAAAACAGAGGAAGAAACACAGGGACCATGGGGACCTCCAGTCTACCTCAGTTAGCCAAATCCTTACATGGTTCATCTACTTGCTCCTTGTGCGAATTATGCTAATCTTATTATCTGAAGTTTATTAAGCATTCAAGACATGTTCTACACTGTAACGAAGGTATGAAACATGACCTTCCCTGGGAGCAGTGTGCCGTAAAGGATCGTGAGGGCTTTTGCTTAAATGAAGCATAGATGATGCAAGCTAATTATGATTTTGTTTAAAAAAATACACACACACAAACACAGTTTTTGAGTGATGAGAGGAGTGCGAAGGAATAAACGTAGAGGTTGCAATGGAGGAGAAAATGCGTGAAGTCCAAGATACTAAAAAAAAGTCCATCTTGGTGTTTTTATATCCTAGTTTCAGTCTTCATTTACGGCTCCAAAAGAGACGTGTGATTTTCCTTCCACTTTTCTGATCTTGTTTAGAGACTTAAACAAAAAAATGTTACACTAGAGATAAGTGTAGATAAGCTTCAGGCCTCATATAATTATGGGAGGGAAATATCTATATAAAGGATCCTGTAGGATTCTTCCATCATATTGGCATATATGTATATTTTAGAAAGGAGGCATGAGAACTTTGTGTAAGCCTTAGTATTAATTTGCCATCACCTGGAAGATAACTAAGTGCTAAGAAGTAGTCATTATAAAATTATTCGGAAAGAAACTCATGCCAAATGAGCCTGTCTTTGTATTGTTGGAGGAAGTAAAGCATTTGGTATACCTAAACGAGAATAATACTCTGTATGCTATTATCATGCAAACATAGGATTCAACCCAAGTCGGAAAGAAATTAGGCCTCTGTGAGATTGTTAATAAGAATTGAAATTATGTTTCCCTCTAGGTAACTGATATCCAATGTTATTGAATAAATTATGCAATCATAAAACCATGGAGCCAGAGGGGAATAGAGCTTATTGATTCCAATCCATCCATCTGAAGACAGCAGTAGACCTAAACAATTTCTAGAGACAAGATGGCTCAACTTATCTTTAAAGACTTCCAGAGAAGGCCCACAAGATTCCGTGTTAAGCTGTCCCAGGGATTTACACCTCCCCTATCATAATCCCCATACACTGCTGTGATGTTTACATTGACAATAAAGGCGCCTGCTGTTTATTTCTTTTTTGTTTTTTTAAGGAAACATTTATTTTAAAATAGTTTTAGATTTACATAAACATTGTGAAGACTGTACAAAAAATTCCCATATACTCTGTACCCATTTTCATCTATTATTACCATCTCACAATAGTATGGTACATTTTCAATTAATGAACCAATATTGATACATTATTTTTAACTAAAGTCCATCCTTTCTTCAGATTTCCTTAGTTTTTACCTAATGTCCTTTTTCTGCCCCAGGATCCCATCCAGGATATTACATTGCATTTAATTGTTATGTCGCCTTAGGTTCCTCTTGTCTTGGACAGTTTCTCAGGTTTTCTTGGTTTTTGGTGACTTTGAGTTGACCGTTTTGAGGAGTACTGATCACGTATTTTGTAGAATGTCCCTCACTGGTATATTTCTGATATTTTTCTCATGATTGGAATTAGGTTATGAGTTTTGGAGAGGAAGACCACTGAGGTAAAGTGCTATTCTCATCACATCGTGTCAAGGATACACTCTATCAATATGACTTATCGCTGTTGATGTTGACCTTCATCACTTGACCGAGGGAGTGTTTGTCAGCTTTCTCCACTCTAAAGTTATTCCCTCCCCAACCTGCTCCTTATACTGTCTTTTTTGGAAGGAAGCCACTAAGCACAGCCCACACTTAAGGAATGGAGAGTTATGCTCCACCTCCCTGAGATGGAGTAGACATATATAAATTATTTTGAACACTGTTTTTTGAAGACAATTCTTCTAGAAAATTTCTTATTTCTCTAATGTTCTATTTTGTAACCTAAATTCCTTGAACTGGTCCACATATCTTATTTCTTGAAAATATGATATTTAATTTAAAAATTAGACCAAATTAGGTACTATCAACTTAAAATTTTGAAATATAGTAATTAAAAAAAATAAAGTAATTTAAAAATATAGTAATTTAAAAAAGTAATTTAAAGGAAGCAAAAAGTAATCTCTAAGTACAATCCACTAAGTCAATGTAACTATTTTAATTCTGTTTTTCTACTTTTCTCTTAACTACGATTCTCCTAGGTCATTTCCAAGGTATCTAATCTTCTCTGTTCCAAGGTATATACAGCTGCTGCTTAGAATGCAGATGTTAATAACCTCTTTACCACACCATGGCTGCTTGCTTACTCTGATCACTAACAGGTCCTCAAGGGCTCTTACTTCCTCCCCACCTGTAATATCTCCCTTCTTTTGTATAGCGCCACACTTTTACTCCTGTTTTCTATTATTTCCTATTCTTAAGTAGATCTAAAAACATAAATTAAAGAGAATGCACATTTTAACTTATATCTGCACTGAGTCATTTTGAGTGCCAAGACTATTTTATGACTTGGGTTTAGAGTTCCTGGATTAAGAACAGCAAGGAGTTTTTATTTCATGTACCTAATTCGACTAATTATTAGGAGCTATCTAAAGAGCTGTATTGAGAAAGATTCCAAGGAACTGGTTTCATAGGAGAAGAATTACATAACTGATAAGCTACGGGCCTGGAGAGAGAAAATGATGGAAAGTCACATCTGGATGAGACTCTTATACCATCAGACATTATGACCTTATCCAATAAATCACAAGCTAAACTAATTTTTTAAAGACTTAATGGCCGACTTGATCCCTTTATACTATCAACTTATCTTCCTATCTCATGGGAACAAAATCTAGTGACCATTTTTCACTGTGCAGCTTAGCAACGTATTTGTCTATGGAAGAAACTTGACCCAATTATCATTACAAATGGGAAGATAGTAGTTGAAGAAGAGAGGAAGGCTTCTCTGTCAGGCATGAAGTTCTAGCTTTGTGTTAGATTTTCCCATCCAAATGAAAATGTTGAGTGGGAATATGGTAAAGAGGGACCCTATGTTCAGGGCAAGGAGTCAGCCGTTAGAGGGGGAGAAAAACGTGGAGTCAAAAAATCTGTTTCCTCTGTTGTTCATTCAGCCACTGGTCCCATCCAGCCCTGGCTAAAAGTATAAATGAAAACTCTCCAAATTTTAAAATTATTTATCATAAAGATTAAATAATTCTCAAGTAAGTATGGAGTTGTTTTCAAACTAGTACTCAATAGACCAGTCGAGTTCAGTTATAAATGCAACACACATGCCAATATCGTGTATTTGAGGTGTCTGGGGAGTTCCTGCTACACCACAATATCTGCTTAACTCAGATCACAGTGTCTAAAATTTCCTCTGATGGTGAATTTCTCCTTTGGAGAGTTCCTTGTACAGCAAATTTTTTAAAACGCAAATTTACCCAGGAGGCATAATAATACATAAAATAAATTCACTGTAATATAACTAATTTTCTTCTAAAAGAAAATATCTGAGTTAGCTCAAGAAAACTATAGATATGAGATAGAAATGGCAAGGATAAAGCAGAGAGCTAAATGTTAAGAAAGAATTGTTAAAAAAAAAACCTTTGGCCTCTTAGCAACAATAACAAATTTTTAGTATGTCCCACATTCTTCCTGGGGCTGGAGACAAACAGCCTAAAAGAATATTTTACACTAGACTTAAAAATATTTAATGTTCTAAAACAATTTGTTAGAAGAATGAAGAAATTTATTTAAAAATTTGCAGATAATGGAAACTGAAAAGAATTGCCAGTGCTATGGAGTTCAGAATTAAGACACAAAACAAAATCATCTTACCGTGTTGAACACATAATCCAAACCAATGGGAAGAAATTTGATAACTATTAATGTGAGCATATTTTACTGGGGAAAATAAAACAATACAATGCATATGTTCATCAAAAGGCATGTACATTAATTGGGCATGAAAAATCAACTCAAACATCCATCTACAATGGAATGCATAAATAAATCATGATATATTCATGTGAGATACTAAATAGAAAATCCTAAATGGAAGTACAATAATCTATAACAACATGGATGACTCTCAGAAATGTAATGTTGAGTGAAAAAAAGCTATTCACAAAGTAATATATACTGCATGATTCTATATATATAAAGTTCTAGGACTGGCAAAACACACGTCCATTTAAGAAGTCAAAGGAGAGTGTTTACCCTTGGGCAGGGCATGTGTGGGTAAGTCATTGGAAATTTGCATGAGGAGACTTCTGTGGGGCTAGAATGGTTTCTTGATCTAGATGCTAGTTATACAGGGGTATTCACTTTGTAAAAATTCATTAAGTGGTAAATTTATGACTTGTGTACTTTTCTGTATAAATGTTATTTTTTAATAAAGTTTTTAAAAAATATATTATAGATAGATAATCAACAAGGCTAATGCGGCTCACGTGTAAACAATCAAAGTGTTAGGGGGATTTGAATTGCATTTATAATTCAGCTCTCCTAGGACCTTTTTGTCCATTCTGCTGGCCAGTATCCCTTAATGTCAGTTGAATTTTCTGTTTTTAGCTTTAGATTTTTTGGAGTAACAGTTGATCTGTTTCTGTATCTGCACTGCTATCTTTTAAAGTATCTTATCTCCTTTGCTTCTTTGTCTCTGAAAACCTGGAGACTTTAAAGAGAGAGAAACATGCAGCTTGAAGGTCTTGATCTAGAAAGAAACAAACCCACCCTGATGGCTGAGTGTCTCCTTAAACTGATGTGAGCGCGTCATGTCATGGATCTGAGGAATGAAATAAGCTCTTTGCTATTTTAGCTGTCACATGAACAGTGTGTTTATACGTGACAGAAACTTTGTTGTCTCAGCCTGAGACCTACTTCGCCATAAATTGTGTTCATTTGGGGAATGGGGAATTAATTATCAAGAAGGGATAGGGCTTATAGGAGAAAGAAGAAACACCCTTATATGGTTGGGCTTCATGCAAGATGACAAAAATCCAAACTACAGTGCCAAGGGGAATAGGGAACTCTGGGGTAATCCCATTGCCTCTGCATCTCCGGAGACCAATCCTGAGGCTGAAGCAGGGTATGTATATTCACGTAGATGATAGGTGCATGGTTTTGGCCGATTTTTGTAACCCTGTCTGTCTTAGGAGATACAATGACAAACGTACAGAACCTGTTGGGAGGAGACCCAAGTCAAGATTGAGTTTCAAACCCTTTGGGGGAATTAGTAGAGTTCCTAACTAAGAAAATGTGAGTGTGTGTTGGGTGGGATGGCATGTGGGTCTATATGGCAGTCCTATGTAGTGGTGACTAGCATGAAACTTGGTTTCCTCACTCTCTTGCTTACTAGCTGAGTGTCCTGGAGCAAGTTACGTAATCTCTTGGAACCTTCCCTTATTCATGCATAAGAGAGATAGAATACCTATCTTAGATGGTTGCTTGAGATTTAAATAAGATAACGTATGTCAAGTACTTAGAAAGATAACTGGCACAAGCTCAATGCTTAGTACATTTTAGCCATTTTTATTATTAGTTTAGGACAATCCCAGGCAGGCATATCAGATACCGATATTAGGGCAGCAGGAAAAATTCTAGACTCCACCAATTAGGGAGGATGAGACCTCTAAAATAATGCTCAGATTCGGATTGAACTGACTCAGAGCAGGGCTGAGTTTAAGGGTTGAACATTTCCAGCATCTGCCTCTGGGTGGGGCTAGGTCAGAAAGGGTCTGACTGTATAGACACATAATTTGTCTCCATAGTCTTTCATCGTCTTCTACATATTTGTAGATATGCATGTGTTAAGTTTTCCAAAGAAATTATTCCCTATTGAATTTTGGCTGATTTGATCATTTTTTCCTAATATTTAAATAATACAGTTATATGAAATTTCTCTCCAAAATCTTACTGAAGATGTTTAATTTCCTTCTACTTCAGCCATAAGAAGCATTCCAAATTCTTTTATGATTTATTTCCTTCTCTGAAAACTTTCAACAACATTTGTTATTTCCAAAGGGTGCATTATCTCTAATCCATTCACTCATATTCTGGAACTAACATTTATACACTCATCTGCCCTCCTACACCCCCATTTCCTTACCCTGTAAATTCTCATCCTTATATTTATTTTCAAAATGAATGTTCTTCCCAGTGTTCTAACCTACAGGTCAGCAACTGGGGTATCGTAAACTTGTGACCAGATCTGCCTTCATGGATTTGCATGATTATCTTCAAGACCTAAGGAATTACCTTCTCTTCAATGTAGGAACCAAGTAGAGTGACCTCACAAGGATTATCCTTCTCTCCTGTTCTTACTGTCTGGGGAAGTGTGGCGTATCTTGGCCCTTGACAATTCTTTAAAAGGTTAATCAGCTCTGCTCTTTGCAGTGTCTCTCTGATCAGAACTAGTAGCCATTGGCTGTGAGTCATCAATTATACCTTATAGAAGAGCAGAGTCTTGTTGGTAGTGCATTGGATTTCCATTGCTTGTGGGCTCAGGAATTTATATTCCTTGGCATATGAAGGGGAAAGAATCTGATTCATTGTTTCCCCAAATCTCAAGCCATTGTTGAGAATCTTGGGATGAGCCAACTTGCTTCTGCTGTGTACAGAGGAAAGTTTACCCCCCAGGTTATTTATAAGAAGTTACCAAATCCAATCTTCAGAATCTTCTCCCTAGTAAATCATCACTCATATATTTGCATGCTATTTTGCATACATTTGTATAATGAGCTACATTGTTTCCACAAAATCATCCAAAATTCCTAACTCCAGGGAGGTAAAACAATTAATGAGGCAATAGTGTTCAATTTTGTTGTATGGTCAGAGCCAGAGAAAACGTGGTGCAACCAACAGGCCTATGAAACAGTGGACCAACTCTCCTGGGCTAGTTTTTCTTACTCCTTCCATGGACACCTATTACAGGCTTGGATTAAAAAGTCCTTAAGATGAACAATAGTAGCAATACAGTTATGTCTGTTTCTATATCTACATGTATGCTTGTATTATGTTATTTAGGCAGCGACTCTTTCTCAGCTCTTAATTTTGTTACCTATAACTTACCTAATAGTATTCATTTCTAATAGTTCTCTTCTTAATAAAGAAATTCAGGTTCCAGCTTTACTATTTATTAGATATGTGACATTGGCAAATAATTTAAATTCCTGAGCTTTGGTTTCTTATCTGTAAGTTGGGGACAATGCCTCTGGGTGTTCTTATATGATTAAATATAAAATACAAGGGAGAGTGTCTGACCAGGAGTAGGCACTCAAAAATTGCTCATCTTCTTTTTCTACCTCTTACTGCACCCTATTCTGCCTTAAGAATGAAAAGCGTCTACTTTTTACCTAAGCCATCCCTCCATGATTTCAAAACATCTGGCTAAAGAGTGAAAATGAATGCAATCATCCAGATGTTTGGCCTGTATGATGACAGATATCAAACACTTAGAGCCATCTGGGTGATTGGTGTGTTTTTTTCACTTTTATCCAGATGTACGTGGATAGAGCCTTGGTCAAAAGAAAAAAAATCATAGGGTTTTTTCTTGAATCCTAAATTAATAACATTTTTTTCAAAAATGCTACTATTTAGATATCTTTTATTTCCTTTGAAATATGTCTTATTCAAGCCACTTTTGAGAATAAAAGCAGTATTTAATTTCATCTCCTAGAATCTAGGAATTAAGAAATAGAAGAAAGTTACGCCATAGATTTCCTACCACCATGTTTCTGCGCAAGAGAATTAAGGACAAGAAAAGCTGAGTAATGATTCCAGGACTTAGAGTTAGATAGTAACAGAGCTGGGACAAGAATAAAGTCTCTTGACCTTAAGCTGAAGACTCCACTTCACCCATTGCCTGGCTTCTTTCATCCAAATCATGTGATTTTACCCATATGCACACAGAAACATATACACCCAACTTGTGTACACACTAGCGCACATAAATAACACCACTTTTCATCCTGAGAGTCTTCTTACGCTGACATGATCTTTTCCCAAATATTTTTTTAAACTTTTGCCAGTAAACCAGAGACAATAAACCAGGCTTCAATACAGTCAGTCACACATGCGTCCAGTGACCATGCTCCAACATCTGCCAGTCAGGGCATTACTTAAATAGATGTCGTATTGAGATCTGGTGTCCTGTGAGCAGCTGATGCAATTTTCCTCAGTCACAGGGATGAAGCTTGGATAACATTTCTGGCTCTGAGAAATCCCCAAGTCACAAAGAAATGATTCCACTGACCTAGCGGCTTTGCACTCCCAATACAACATGTTCTTGAGCAGCTTCCCAAGGGAGAAAATAACGTGAGAGTTTTTAAGAGTGCCGAAAGCTTCTCCTCTGATCATCCTGTGTGGATTCCGCTAGCATTCCAAGTCATCCCAGACAGTCCTGAAGAAACTTTGGGGACCCAGTGAGATTTTCTAAACATTTTTTCTGCCTGAAGACACTAATGATAAGCAGCTTCACATAATAACATTGTTATTTGGACATGAACACAACTTACTGACTGCCATTCTCATCACAAATCAATTATACAGGTCCAAGAAGGTCCCCCTGATAAATTCCCAACCGGGTATTTTTTTTTTTTTTACTTTTTTTTTTTTTTTTTCAAAGAGGGAAGTCAGAAGACTGGCATATTTGGGGGCTGTTACTTTAAAATCTTCTGTTTTGCTTAATTCATGTCTAAAAGCAGAAGTGGGTGGCTGGTCTTTGGGGAAGGAAGAACATTCCTGATGAGTGGATTTGTCAGTAATACGACCAGCTGCAAAATAGTCTGGAATACAGAGGTTGCCAATAGTCAAAGGTTACAGGGGGTGATTGTGTTCTAGCTATTGGTGGGATCGTCAGCCACCAAGACAGACTAGCAACCTTAGCTTAGTGGAAAACACTCTAAATTTGCAGTTAAACTAGCAGTGTACTGAAGCCAGCTTGTAGCAGCTTGCAAAAGCCAATTATTAAATTTTGTGAACCTGTTGACGTTACCTTGATAGCTTAAAATTGAGCATAGTGGGAGTATTTACACCATGGAAATTGGCGTATGCTACAAATCAGGGCTTTTGTTTTCCAGAGAGCTGTTTATTAAACTTTTACCTACACATCACTGAGATAAACAAACCTGACTTAAATTCCTACCTCTGCCACCTATGACATAGGAATTTGAAGAGGCAACTCTCTGAGGCTTGATGTCCTGATGTGTAAATTAGGAATGGTGATACACATTTCATAATGTTGTGAGGATTAAATCAGGCATTGTGCTTAACCAAGTTTAGTGCTCATCAGATGTATTATTCATTCAATAAATATTAATAGAGCACATACTTTATGCTAGGGACTGTGGTTAGTGCTAAAGACACAAGGGTAAACAGATTGAGTGGATGCAGAACACAGACATTAAATACTAACTGCAGAATTCTTTGGAAAGTACTAGAGTATGAGGTGTAAATAGTCAGGTTTGGAGTAGAGAAGAAGGAGCCATCATTGTTAATATTCCCTTAAAAGAAGTACTAGTAGTTCATGATTGTTGAGGAAAATTTGTAAGGCCATTTCTAGACATGCTGAATCATGGATATTTTTATATTTGGAAATGTAGAGGACCAAGTCTATTGGAATATGTGGAAAGCTGGGCAACACTTTAGAGTTGATGAAATATCAATTTGTAGGTTATTACAGGAGCATAGTTCTCTACCTCAGAATTCAGTCTTTACGGACTGTAATTCTACCATTACAGTTGATTCCTTTGGGTCTCAATGTTGTGGTCCACTGGAATTGCCCTCTAAAAGGCAATGATTTCTATGAGATTCACACCTTGTTGCATGATTATTGAAAATCTATAACTACCAGGAAAGGGAACAGAAGCTAACATTTCTTCAGGGTTAGCTATGAGTGAGGCATTTTACATTGCTATCTTATTTTATCATAACAACACTACCGTGAAGTGGGTGTTGTTCTCTCCATTCTGCCGAAGAAGAAACTGATATTCAGAGAGCCTGAGTTATGAGCTCAAGATGGAACTGAGATCCAAAATTGGGTCTGCTAAGTCGTGAACATTAACTTGATGTTAACACTTAATCATCATAACAATTTTATGAGGTCCTATCATGAAACTCATTTTATAAATGAGAAAATTGGGGAGCAGAGAAGTTTAGTGATTTGCGAACTAGTAAGTGGCAGAGTTGGGTTCAAATCCATGCTCTTTCTGGTCAACACCATACTTCATATTTTAGTTACCACTTTAACAAGGATCAATTAAAAACCTAATGAGCACAAGAATGGCCCTGCTGTAGAATGGGTTCCTCAACAGACAGAGATTAGAGTGGGGGACTGGGAGAGAGGAAAAGGCATGGAGCACAGGAAGACATCAAAGGCAGCTTAGTCCTGTCGCAGTATATGCTGAAGGATGATGGCCATAAAGAAGCACTTGTCATTTTCTATGCAAATCCACAGCCATTTGAGACCCAAAGAGAACACCTGAATGACGGCTGTTCCTTGCAGGACCTTCAATACGGGAGAATGACTCACAGTGAAAGATAAGAGTACAGATTGGCTCTGAATGTGTATTGGTGTGATCCATATGTTTTATGAGGTTTTTGAAAAGTATTATTTTTGTGCAGTTTCTGAATAAGGCATTATAGCATTATCTGAAAACTTACAAGCCACTTCAAAACATTTGAGGAGCAAGATGGAAAGTAAAAAAATATATAAAGGAGAAGAGATAAAAGAAAATAAAAAAATATAAAGGAGAAGATTTTACCACTGTAAAATATCGTAATAATTCGGTAATTATACTACCTGTGATGTGGAATAGTGTTATTTGACAGTGGTCTTGTATTACTGGTAAATGCATATTGCAAACTCTGGAGCAACCACTAAAATAAGTTAAAAAAAAAAAGGAGTATAATTTATATGCTAAGAAAGAGAAAATGGAATCACATAAAATGTTCAATTAAAACCACAGAGGGCGGTGAAAGTGTAGAAGACAAAAGGAATGAAAAACAAGGATAACAAATAGAAAACAGTAACAAATATGGTAGATAGTAACTCAACTATATCAATAATCACTTCAAACATCAATGCCTAAATACACCAATTAGAAGACAGAGATTGCCAGAATAGATCAAAAAACAAAGATCCAACTATATGTTTTCTACAAAAAAACCTACTTTAAGTACAAAGACACATATAGATTAACTATAAAGGGATAGAGGAGAGATATACCATGCTAATGCAAATCAAAAGAAAGCAGTAGTCACTATACTAATTTCAGGCAGAGCAGGCTTCAGAGCAAGGAAGTGGTCAGGAATAAAGAGAGACATTACATAATGATAAAGGGTCAATACTCCAAGAAGACATAATAATCCTTAATGTGTATGTGCCTAACAACAGAGCATCAAAATACATGAGGCAAACACTGATAGAACTGCAAGGAAAAATATATGAATCAACTATTATAGTTAGAGAGTTTAATATTCATCTGTCAGAAATTGATAGATCCAGCAGGCAGAAAATCAGTAAGGACAGAGATGAACTAAACAGCATCATCAATCAACTAGATATAATGGACATCTAAAGACTGCTTCATCCAAAAGCAGTGGATTACGTATTTTCCTCAAGTTCCATGGAATATTCACCAAGATAGACCACATTCTGGGCCATAAAACAGATGTTAACAAATTTTAAAGAATAGAAATCATACAATGTCTTCTTTCAGACAACCATGGAATTAAACTAGAAATAAATAACAGAAAGATATCTGGAAAATCCCAAAATACTTGGAGATTAAAAGACATATTTCTAAATAATATATGAGTCAAAGAAGAAATCTCAAGAGAAATTTAAAAATATTTTGAACTAAATAAAAACATAACTTATCAAAATTTGTGGGATGTACCAAAGTAATGCCTGGAGGGAAATTTACAGCATTTAATGCACATATTAGAAAACAAAGTTCTAGGGGGCCGGCCCAGTGGTGCAGCGGTTAAGTGAGCGCACGCCTCCCCAGCGGCACAGGGTTCACTGGTTCAGGTCCCAGGCTTGCACCGATGCACTGCTTGTCAAGCCATGCTGTGGCAGCATCCCATATAAGTAGGGAAAATGGGCATGAATGGCAGTCCAGGGCCAATCTTCCTCAGCAAAAAAGAGGAGGATTGGCATCCATGCTAGCTCAGGGCTGATCTTCTTCACGAAAAAAGAAAAGAAAAGAAAAGAAAGTTCTAAAGTCAATAATCTAAGCTTCCACTTTAAGAAACTAGAAAAAGAAAAATTAAATCCAAAGTTAGCAGAAAAAAAATTAATAAAAACTAGACCAAAAATCAATGAAATTGAAAATGGGAAATCAAAAGAGAAAATCAATGAAACCAAAAGTTGCTTCTTTGAAAAGATCAATAAAATTGATAAGACTTAACCAGACTAAGAAAAAAAAGAGAAGACACAAATTACTAATACCAGAAATGAAAGAGAGGACATCACTACAGATCCCATGTACATTAAAAGATAAAGGAATACCATGAACAAATCTATGTCCACAAAAGATAACCTACATGAAATGGACCAATTCATTGAAAGATACAATCTACCAAAACTTAGCCAAGAAGAAATAGACTATCTGAATACGCCTATATCTAGTAAAGAAATTGAATCAGTAATTAACAACTTTCTAAAACAGAAACCTCCAACCCCAGCTGGTTTCACTGGTGAATTCTGACAAATATTTAAGGAAGAAATGATACCAGTTCTCTACAATCTCTTCCAGAAGATAAAAGGGGAGGAAATACACCTTAACTCATTGTATGAGACGAGTATTACCCTAATACCAAAACCAGACAAACGCATTACAAGAAAAAAAACCCAGAGACCAATATCTATCATGAACACAGTGTGGAAAACCAACAAAATATTAACAAATCAAATCCAACAATGTATAAAGTGAATTATACACCATGACCAAGTGGGATTTATCCCAGGTATGCAAAGTGATTCCATATTAAAAAATCAATCATTTAACAACCAGGATACATCTTGAGAAATGTGTCCTTAGACGATGTAGAAGGTATAGCCTACTACACACCTAGGCTATATGATACTAATCTTATGAAATCACTGTCATATATGTGGTTTGTCATTAACTGAAACGTTGTTATGTGGCGCATGACTGTAACATAATCCATCACATCAATAGACTCAAAACCACACGATCATACTAATAGATGCAGAAAAATCACTTGATAAAAGCTAACATCTATTTATGAGAATTCTCAGTAAACTAGAAATAGAGAGAAACTTCCTGAACTTGATAAAGACTATCTACCAAAAACCTACAGCCAACATCATACTTAATGGTGAGAAACTCAAAGCTTTCTCATTAGTATCAGGAACAAGGCAAGGATGTTCTCTCTCACCACTGCTTTTCAACATTGTACTGGAAGTCCTACATAATGAAATAAGACAAGACAAGAAAAGAAAAGGTATACAGATCGGGAAGAAAGAAATGAAACTGGCTTTGTTTGCAGATGACATGATCATCTATGTAGAAAATCTGAAGGAAAAAAAACCCTCCTGGAACTAATAAGCAGTTATAGCAAGGTTGCAGGATACAAGGTTAATACACAAAAATCATTCCCTTTCCTATATACTAGCAATGAACAAGTGGAATTTGAAATTAAAAACAGGTTGCCATTTACATTAGTATTCAAAAAAATGAAATACTTAGGTACAAATCTAACAAAATATGTGTAAAATCTGTATGAGGAAAACAACAAAACTCTGATGAACAAAATCAAAGAAGAACTAAATATGTGGAGATATACTCCATGTTCATAGATGGGAAGACTCAATATTGTCAAGATTTCAGTTCTAGAGAAAATAAACAAATGAGACTACATCAGACTAAAAAGCTTCTGCACGGCAAAGGAAATCATCAACAAAATGAAAAGACAACTGACCAACTGGAAGAAAATATTTGCAACTCATATATCCAACAAAAGGTTAATTTCCAAAATGTATAAAGAACTCATACAACTCAACAATCCAATCAAAACATGTGCAGAGGATATGAATAGACATATTTCCAAGAAGATAAACAGCCAACAGGTGCATGAAAAAAATGTTCAACATCACTAATTATTAGGGAAATGCAAATTAAAACTACAAGGAGATACCACCTCACACTCATTAGAATGGCTGTAATTAACAAGACAAGAAATAAGAAATGTTGGAGAGGATGTGGAGAAAACGGAACCCTCATACACTGCTGGTGGGAATGCAAACTGGTGCAACCACTTTGGAAAACAATATGGAAACTGTTGAAAGCAAAATAGAATTGAAAACAAAATAGAAATACCATATGATCCAATTATTGCACTAGTGGGTATTTATCCAAAGAACACGAAATCAATAATTCAAAAAGACATATGTACGCTTATGTTCATCATAGCATTATTCACAATAGCCGAGACATAGAAGCAACCCAAGTGTCCATCAATGGATGAATGGATAAAGAAGATGTGTTATATATATGCAATGGAATACTACTCAGCCATTAAAAAAAGACACAATTGTGCCATTTGCAACAACGTGGATGAAGCTTGAGGATGTTATGCTAAGTGAAATAAGTCAGACAGAGAAAGACAAATACCATATGATTTCACTCATGTGGAAGATAAACAAACAAACAAAAGTGTAGATAAGGAGAACAGATTAGTGGTTACTAGAGGGGAAATGGGTGGAGGGAGGGCAAAAGAGGTAAGGGGGTACATATGTATGGCGATGGATAAAAACTAGTCTATAGTCTATTGGTGGTGAACAGGATGCAGTCTATACAGAAACTGAAATATAATAATGTACACCTGAAATGTACACAATGTTATAAGCCAATATGACCTCAATAAAATAATTTTTTAAAAAAAAGGTATCATTTCTTCCTAACTTAATCTGTATTCAATGCAATCTCAATCAAAATCCCAGCAAGTTATGCTGTGGATATTGAAAAACTGATTCTAAAGTTTATATGGAAAGGTAAAAGACCCAGAATAGCCAACTCAATATTGAAGGAGAAAAACAAAGTCAGAGGACCAACACTACCTGACTTTAAGAAGTACTATAGAGCTACAGTAATCAAAACAGTATGGTATTGGTGAAAGAATAGACAAATAAATCAATGGAACAAAATAGAGAGTTCAGAAACAGACCCACAAAAATATAGTCAACTGATCTTTGACAAAGGCAATACAATGGAGAAAGATAATTTTTTCAACAAATAGTGCTGGAACAACTGGACTTCCACATGCAAAAATATGAAGCTAGACACAGACCTGATGCCCTTCACAAAAATTACTCAAAATGGATCATAGACCTGTATTCAAAATTAAATGTAAAACTATAAAACTCCTACAAGATAACATAGTAGAAAACATAGATATCCTTGGTTATGGCAATGACATTTTAGATACACCAAGAAAGACACAATCTATAAAAGACAGAATTGATAAATTGGGCTTAATTAAAATTAAAAACTTCTGCTCTGTGAAAGACAATGTCAAGAGAATGAGAAGAAAAACCACAGACTGGGAGAAAATATTTGCAAAAGACACATTTGGTAAAGTACTGTTGTCCAAAATATACAAAGAACTCTTAAAACTCAACAATAAGGAAAAAAACAACTCAATTAAAAAATGGGCTAAAGATTCCAAATATATGACATTCTGGAAAAGGTAAAACTACAGAGACGGTTAAAAGATCAGTGGTTGTCAGAGGCTGGTGGGAGGGTGGATGGGATGAACAGGTGGAGCACAGAGGATTTTTAGGGCAGTGAAAATACTCTGTATGATTTTATAATGACAGATACATGTCATTATACAATTGTCCAAACCCATAGGATGTACAACATGAAGAGTGAACCATAAGGTAAGCTATTGACTTTGGGTAATTATCATGTTTCAATGTAAGCTCATCAACTGTAACAAATGTACCACTGGTAGGGGATGTTGATAATGGGAGAGGCTATGCCTGTATGGGCAGGGGATGTATGGGAAATCTCTGTACTTTCCTCTTAATTTTGCTGTGAACCTAAAACTGCTCTAAAAAAAAAAAGTCTTAAGAAAAAGGGCAAAAGACCTGAACAGACACCTCACTAAATAAGATATACAGACGGCAAGTAGCATATGGAAATGCTCAACATTGTATGTCATCAGGGAATCACAAATTAAAACAAGATACCACCATACACCTATTAGAATGGCCAAATTCCAGAACACTGACAACACCAAATGCTGATAACAATGTGGAGTAACAGGAATGCTCCTTTATTGCTTATGGGAATGTAAAATGGTATAGCCACTTAGAAAGATAGTTTGGCAGTTTCTTGGAAAACTAAACATATTTTTACTACATGATTCAGCAATCATGTTTTTTGATATTTACCCAAATGAATTAAAAACTTTTGTCCACACAAAAACCTGCACACGATAACAGTTTTATTCACAATTGCCAAAACCTGGAAGCAACCAAGATGTCCTTTAGTACGTTAGTGGATAAATGAACGATTTGGTACATGCAGACAATGGAATATTATTTAACAAAAAAGAAATGAGCTATCAAGCCATGAAAAGACATGGAGGAAATTTAAATGCATATTACTAATACTAAAAAGCCAATCTTAAAAGAATACGTACTGTATGATTCCAACTATACAATATTCTGGAAAAGGCAAAACTATGGAGAAAGTAAAAAGATTAGTGATTGCCAGGGATTAGTGGGGAGGGAGCAGTGAATAGGTAAAGCATAGAGGATTTTTAGGGCAGTGAAATTATTCTGCATGATACTACAATGGTGGATATATATCATCATATAATTGTCCAAATTCATAGAATGTACAACAGCAAAAGTGAACCCCAACATAAACTATGAACTCTGGGTGATAATGATGTGTCAATGTAGGTCCATCAATTGTAACAAATGTGCGACTATGGTGCAGGATTTCCATAGTGGAGGAGGTTGTGGGTGTATGGAGACAGTAAGTATATGAGAACTCTGTACTTCCTGCCCAATTTTGCTCTGAACCTAAAGGTGTTCTAAAAAAATACAATTTATCAATGCAAAAAATTCAGTAATTTACACTAAGTGCATTTTGAATTTGTTACCAAAATATTCATAACAGTCTTCATTGCCTCTGACATCTTGGTGATAGTCCAAATTTATGCAACATGTATGTATGTGTGTATATATAAATTATCTGTTGAATATATTTACCATATAATCACAATATTACTGAAATATCAATATATTGTATATAGCTATATTATTGTATTTTATGCTATTTTAAGTGTATAATATATGTAATATATCATATAGTACAAAATTATATCATATATGTAGATACAATATGTATAAATTAGCTAATTATATTCCTGTTAAACCATCCTAAAACTTAGGCTTTAATTCAGGCTTTTTTATTCTAATTAACGGATAGTAATTAAAAGCATTTATAAAGAGATATAAATTGGCAAAGCATGTTCTGTTCTTGCCAACACTACCCTAGAGCCCTTTAAGGTAGGCTCATTTTCCATTTCTATTTTTAAATGAGTAAACAAAGTCACGGGAAGGTGAGTAACTATCTCAGAGCTACACAGAGTCTCATGAGTTCAGCTAAGTTTAGTCCTAGCCATCTGTGAACTCGAGAACTGTGTTAGCCCAATTGGCTAGCTGTGTAGCTTTGAGTGAGTCCCTTAAACTCAGGGCCGCGCTTTGCTCATCTTTCAAATGTGGGAGTTGCCTTATGTAATCTCCAGGCTCCCTTCCAGTCCTCATATCTATGTGGCTGGTAAGATGGAAAAGAGCCAATACATAAATGTAAAAGAGGCCCTTTTCATCATTTACTTTACACAGGATGTAAAGGTCAGAGGGAGAACTGCCCTGGGGATGGTTTTATCAGGAAAGTTCCCAGCTCCTTCATCTCCACCAGCTCCCACACTCCCAGAGGCAAAGCAGCACAGTAATCTGAGGACAGTCGGGAGCAGTGTCACACTGAGGCTGCAATTTGAAGAATCTCCTCTTATCAACAAAGATCCAAGACCTCACAGAAGTTACTCTAACATGAAAGCTTCTCTCCAACAAGAGATCTTCTAAAACCTCTTCCCCACAGTAAAGCTCCACTAAGCTAAAAACTCTCCAGTTTGTACAGGGCTTTATGGTTACGAAGTCCTTCATGTCCTTAACGATCTCCACTCGGCTCTCAATGCCAGAATGTAAGATGGAGAGGAAAAGGACTGTAATTCCATTTTACAGTTGAAAAACCTGAAAGATAGAAGAAAAATAAACATTTGCTCAATGTCACTGTAGTAGTAAGTGGAAGAGTTGGAATCAGAATTCAGGTTTTTTGACTCTTGGTCAAGTGCTCTTTCTATGGCACCATAAGTATTTGACCTGTTAGAAAGACCTCTTATAACAGACTGTTACAATAGATAGAGAACTAGAGAAACCAGGCCATGCCCATGGGCACTATGGCGCGGCACTGTCTTTCAAAGCGGCCAATGAGAGAACTTGGACCCAGAAAGACTGGGAGTGGATGTAATTTCCAGTTTGCCACGATGAGTCTTAGCTTTTCAGAAGCCTCCTAGGCCAGGAGGTGGAGCCTCTTGTCATGCGCATTTCCAAAGACAGGGGGAGATCTGCTCCCCCCTTTTTAAAAAAAACAAAACAAAAAACAACAAGCAGGGCCGGCCCGTGGCGTAGCGGGCAAGTGCGCGCCCTCCGCTGCTGGCGACGCTGGTTCGGATCCTGGCACGCACAGAGGCACCACTTATCAGGCCATGCTGTGGGGGCGTCCCACATAAAGTGGAGGAAGATTGGCATGGATGTTAGCTCACGGCCAGTCTTCCTCAGCAAAAAAGAGGAGGATTGGCATCGATGTTAGCTCAGGGCTGATCTTCGTCACACAAAAAAAAGAAAAAAAAAAAAAAAACAAGCAAAACCCAACAATATACACGTTACTAGTCAGCCAGCTCAGGCAGAAGCAATGTTCTTATGACTTGCATGTGTTTAAACTTTCCTCAGGTGCTGAATGGGAAGCTAGGATCATCAGCTGGAAGTTCAAGTGCAGGGAGACACAAAGGCATTTCAGGAAGGAATCTGAGAGTTTTGTGCAAGGTATAGAGCAGTGAATATGCTCGGTGAGGCATGCCAACTTTGCAAACACAGCAAAGGAATGAAGGAGCTGCACACGGGGTGGTATGTGCCTCAAACTGCTGTCAGCAGGCGTTGGATCCAGAAACAGCAAGAGACAGGCTTTCTCTTTAAAGAAAAGACAGTTGGAGCCCCTGAGTGTTCCCCTGGTTGCTCCCTGGTAAACAGCAGCCCCAGAGCCATGTGAGGGAGTGATGTCCCCTTTATACCGGCCTGCACAACATCTTTCCTTTCCAGTGGGGAGGCCAGGAGGCAGCCCTGCTCTCAGGTTTTAAGCATCAACATTCCTTCCTTGTATGCATTAAGCGCCATAAGTGGGCCATCTTTTCCACTCCCTTCCAAAATATTTTGTTTTCCATCTCTCCCTTCTTTTCCATGTTGCTTTGAAAAAGATCCAAAACTTCCTCCGTGCTTTCCTTAGCTGCTTTTTGTTGTTGTTTCAAACCACAACCTAAAATTAAACCACGGCCCAGGAGAGGGAACTAACTGGTGGTTACGGGTGTGGCTTCATTGTTGCCTTGGGGACGATTACCTTCAGCCAACCCTTTTACCTGTGTACAGGTAGAATGAGGATATGTGGATGTTTCATCACAGAGGCATTGTCTTGAGGCCTTGGGGAAAAGCCTTCTAACTTATTTTCCTTCTTGCTTTTCTAATTTATCCAGCTAAAGGCAGCAGGATTAATCTTCCTATGTAATAGCTTTTATCTTCTTTCCAGAAGCCTTAAATATTTTGATGTTCCTCCATTCTTGTCTCTAAGATAAAGAATTAACCTCTTAGGCTGGCTTCTGGTACCTCCAATGTCTGGCCTTAACTTACCTTTTCAGTCTTCTTTCCCATTCTTTCATCATAACCCAGCCTGGTTGACTTGTTTCCTTAAATTTTCTTTTCACATTTTTCCTTTCACCCTTTGCATTAGTCCCTTACTACTAGGAGTGACCTCCTCATTCCTGTCAACTTAACTGATGTCTTCTGATCTTTGTTCAAGGCCCAGTTGAGTGTCCCCTTCTTTATGAAGCATTCTGAATTTCTCCAGACCACATCACTACTCCCTTGCTTTGAAACTACGAGAATATCTGTGACACTTCCTAGCCTGGTCTATATCATTTGGGCTCCTGTATAATTACTTTTACTGAACTGTGCTCTGTCATTATACCATTGGCCCACATAAAATACTTTGTAAGAAACCACCCAACAAAAAGCACTATCGAATTTACTGTATGGATGTTGTTGGGGACATGGTTTGGTACATTTCATAGCGTCCTTTCCACACAGGCCCATGGGAAAAATGTCTCTCAGTCCTCAAAACCAAGAATAGCTGGGCTTCTGAGTTGCTGTTTTGTTTTTATCTTGTGGTCATTATGAGTCATGTCTCTCTCTTTTCATAGGCTCAGAGCCAGAATTGCAGCCCACCACAAGTAACAAGTAAGACTTAATGACACGTATTTGGGGGGTAATAGCATTAACTCTAGCTTCTTATTTTTACTTCCTGTCTTTATTTTTCTTTCCTCCAGTTTTCTCTCTTATTTATTTTGTATTCTGGTAATTGTGTATATCTCTGTAAAAAAGTTCAAATCATTTTTGGAATTTGATGAGGATATATATAAATGCAAAACAAATAATGCCTTGAGTTATTTTTTTAATCTTTAAATAGTACACAAATCTTAAGTATATAGCTTGATGAATTTTTTCATATGTATACACCCAGGTAACTGCCATCTAGATCAAGATATAGAACATTCTAGAACCCCAGAAGGCACCAGTTACTTTCATTACTAATTTACCTTTTTACATCTCTCTATGTGTATTGGCTCCCAACCCATACTGAATATTGTTTGAGGATAAGTCCCCTAAGTATTTGTATCCCTTATGAAACCTAACATGGTTCTCTGGGCCTAGCAGGTAATCAAGAGGTAATTATTGATGTAAGGAAGGGACTTATTTCTAACGAGGGAAGGCTCTAAGGCCCAGTGCCCAACCAAAGCACCTTGGATAGCCACCAGGTAGAGATGAAAAGCTGTCTATCCTATTTGTCCCTGGGTCTCTAGTCATTGGCACAGGGCCTGGCACGTTGTGGGCCCTAAATGCATAACTATTAACTGATGTGAAATCTTTTCACATCTATTACTGTCTCAATTTGAGAGTGCTTTAGTTTCCTAATTCTGGAAATTAGGCTGCAAAATTTCCCATGATATCACTGGACATAATTTCCTTGGCTAGCATATCACTCCTTCTTTTGCTTTCTAAATAAATGGAAAGAACAGGGTACCCCGTAGAGTACCTGCCAACTAGGGTTAATAAGCTCTGCCTCAATTACATACCCTCCTGCCCCAGAATTCCTTGTGGCTTGCTGTTTGATTCTTGACCTTATGTGGAAGAATCTCTCTCCATTCGGAGAAAAACAATGTGCACTGGGTAACGAGTGCTCAGTTGACAGCTCCAGGCCCCACCAGCTCATTCTTTTCTATCTAACTTTGATGCCTTGGCAAAGAGAAATCTGTAGAGGGGGATGAGAAGACTCTTTCTGTCTTTGTGCCTAAAGACTGCTTATTCCTGGATACTGAGAGGAGAATAGTCTTGATTGAGAATTTATTTTGGAGTGAATATTTCCACAGCATGTGAGTGAAGGGGAAAAAAACCAAGCACATATTATTAGCAATAATGGAAATAAACAATACAAATTTTCAAGAATGATTTTAATTTATTTTAGTCTCCAATCTCTGGGCCATCTGGTAAAGAATCTGGTCCCAGAGCAAAAGCTGAATGGCAAGAAGGTTGGGAACAGTTATTCTAATGGGAAACTAGGCCAAGAGGAAGAAAAGAAATCACAGAAATAGAAGACCAGTGGACTTGGTGACCTGAATGATGAGTGATGCTCACTTCTACCTAGAAAGTCACCTACTTTCTGGAGGACTCCGTTTCCTCAATTGTAAATTGAAGGATTGTACAGAAATCCCTTTGGTCCCTGTTCTCTTTGCAAAAGAAAAAAATCTCTGATTCTGTGTTCTGTATTTATTTCTCTGAGGATATCAAGATCACATGATTAACAAACATTGTAGTTTATTTTCACAAATTTCTTTGTTCTTAAAATAAAATGACTTCCTTTTATTTGTGGAAAGTGACCAAGGAAGCAAGTACTGTTTAATAGCTAATCCTGCAGTTCTTGTAGCTGACAGAGTAACGATAGGTTTATCTCTCATTTGATGATCTTGATCAGGATTTCTTTTCTTTAAAGACAGAACTTTCATTGGTGGAGAGTTAAAGCAAAGGAGAACCTTCTGTAACAAGCTTCCTGAAAGGAGGCAAGGGTGGTAGAATTTATATGTTTTAGCCTTGCTGAAATATAGCTCAATCTTTGCAAAGTGAATTGTATATTTTCATTGGAAAAAACAATAATTAACTCAGGCCAGAGATTCAGAAGTCTGGCTCCAAATCATAGCTTGTCAAATTGTATGGTTAATATTTCTTAGCACAATAAATCTTGTATTCTTGCTTTCTGTTACCAGTCTCTTTAAAAAATAAAAGAGAAGATGGGAAAAGGTAATAATATCAACTTTAGATGCTGGAGTGTTTTGAGGTACCAGTCTATATTTACAAATAATATTCCTCTTCTTTCAGAGAACTTCCAAACATCAATGGTAATCTTTTGACTACTATGTTTAAATTTTATTCCTAGAAATTGAGTGTCAGCTAGGTTTTAATTTTATGAGTGCTGCACTTGGGTAGAGTAGAAAGAGGGTATCAACATTCATTAATGCCCACACTGGACCAAGACTTGTGTTAGAACCTTTATACGTTTTATTCATTTTACTCTCTAAACAAGTCTGGGAAGTAAGTTATGATTCTCATTCATTCAGCAATATGTTTTGAACACCCATGTGTGCCAGGGGCTGTGCAAGGCAGCAGGTGTGTGTTGGTGAATAATATAAAGTCCCAGCCTCCATCCTGTAGTGGGGAAGATAATATAAAGGAATCAATCAGCAAAATAAATATACTGCTATAAATTGTAATAAGTCCTATAAATAAAATGTAAAGGGTACTATGACAGAGAACAATAGGGTGGGGTGTTCTAGGATCAGTGGTCAGAGAAGGCCTCTTTAAAGAGCAAAGGCCTGAAAGAGGAGAGGTGGCCAGCCGTGTGACTAGCTACACAAAAGCGTTCCTGGTAAGAAACACCATGTGTGAAGGACACAAGGTGGGAAAGAACACAGGGGGTTTAAGTTACTGAAAGGAGGCCTGTGTGGAAGGACACACTATGTGAGAAGAAGGATGGCACTGGAGAGGGAACAGAGGCTCAGAGAAGTCAAATAAAATCCTCGTGGTGACTCATCTCTTAAGTGGAAGACATCTGCCTGATGTCACTACACCATTTCACCCGCCATGGTATAAATACAGGGAAACTAGTTCAGATTATTCCTTTTTGTTGAAGTCAATTTTGCTATTTTAATATTTTTATCTTTAAAATGGTAATCCAGTTCTTTACATATCTCTCTAGATTTTTGGAGATGTAGCCATGTGGACACCGTTGACTAGTAAGAAATTCTAGAAGCCTTAAGAATTGCCTGCTTCCTGGATGATTTGGTTGCTGATGCCCCAGTGTACTTCACTATGATAAGAATGGATATTTCTAGTGGTGGGCCATACTTTGCTAGCAGGTAAAGCTCTCAGAAAAGCCTGTGAAGCGTGCATGAGATACAGACAGGAGGAAATTGTTCAGGCTTCTCTCTGCAATCGAAATGGCTTGCATGGCTTCTCTATTCTGGTCACTAGAATCCTGGTGGCAGTTGATAGTACTTAACATTTACTTGAAGTCATGTGGCATAATCCCATTTTGGATCTTATAAAATGGAAGGATTACTTGGCAATGACTGGGCTCACTCTCTGGAACAATCTCTATACTCTTCATTAAGTAATTAAGCATAAACTCATCTGACTAGAGAATGGTTCTGCTGTTAACTCCAGTGCCTCTTATTTGGGAACTGGTGGAGGGCTTAGCCAAGAACAGCAAAGGAAACTGCCTGTTTCCAGGTCCTTGTTCCCTTCTCTTGTCATCCACGGTCTCCTTCAAGCAGAAGCAGTGAGTTATATTCTCCCTGACTGCAGTTGCTTAAAGTTCAGATTTTCAAGTGCATCGTCTGTGTTTATGTAATTTTGGCTCTTTCTGTTCCTAATTGCTAGAGCTCAGACCTGTGTGTTCTGGAACTTGCGGAGATGTGATTCTTTGACAGTGACTGACTGCAGCTGCCTGCTAATAATCTAGAGTAGCTTCTTTTCTCAGCAAAGGCTGCAGTGGGTAGGGTTTTGTATACCACCCTAAATTTAAGTGAATAAAAAACAACTTCTAGTGTTAGTAAAATACAACTTCTGGTCTGATAGAACATCAAGAAATACTTTCCTTGACCCGGTTCCTTTAATTCGGGCTGAACCATTTGTGCACGAAGTGGCTGTGACTTAACATATGGGAACTTTGTACCTCTTTCCTTGTTTATGATTGAAGCCTATGACCTATTCATTTAATTTCCACCTTTGTGACTTCTCATTCTGTTTCCATTTTTACAACTCTTCATCCTTTAGCTTCGTGCCCCTGCTCTTGCGCTTGATGCCATATTGGGCTCCTCTGGCTTTCAACTTTGGACCTGTTTCTTGGACAAGATCCCCCTCCTGTCTCTGTATGTTGTTGCTACTCAAGATTACAAGCCCACATCACCCTGATCCCAAGAACTCTTAAACATGGGCCAATTTAACCAGCACTATAGCATACTTTCCCACCAGGAAAAATTAATCAAAATTTTTTCACATATTACTTTCTGGCAGCATTTGCTAAAGTGTTTTTTGGTTTTGGGGTTTTTTTTTTTTTTTTTTTTTTTTACTATTAATACTACATGAGATAATCCATGGACAAATAACTAATTTTAAAAGATGGTATAGAGACCTAGTGAATTTGATTTCCTCTTGGCAGTTCATAATACACATTATCAAAATACAGGCCCTATGAATTCTCAGAGGAAAAAGGAGTAGTGTATTTGGCCACACATTTTCTAAATTTATTTGACTATGAATCCTATTTTCAAGTACTCATAATAATGCTCCCAGATAATTAGTCTTCCACAAATCATGCTTTAGGAAATGTTGTTGCATGGTAAATTCCTTTGTTATGCTGTTAAATGTATTACATGCCCCTTCTATGTGCAAAAGCCTGGTGATTTGTATTTAAACTATTCCATTCCTGTTTCTGTGTGAGCTACATATTCCAGCAATCTAGAACTTAAGCAAAAAATACCTAAGTTGAAGGAAAATCAAAGGGCAAGTTAAAAATTTTAAATAGCTATAAAATATAAACTGATTTGTACATCTCAGCATCTTACCTCTAGGGCTTTTGAGGAGTATAAGATGCATCCTCTACAACCCATTTTTCTCAAACCAACTGCAAACACCTACCCTTCAAAAGTAATGTTCATACCTAGCATGGGAGAGAGGGTGGTCACCTTCATTTCCAGTTTCCTCCCTGGTAACAAAATAAATAAATATTTAAACAAAATAAACATTCCAAATCCAAGACTATACAACAATATTGTTAAGCAGAAGTGTAGAGCTTTGGAACTTGGTAGAATCTAAGCCTTTTTGTGCCTCTTGTGACTAAGGAAATATGAGTAAGCTGTCAAGGAGGAATGGAGCTTTCCTAGAGAAAAAGTATATCATCTTTTCTAATTAAAATCATTCTATTATAGGCAAATTAATTCTAAAACAACTTGAGATGAATAAATGAACAATGAACGAGCAAATAAATAAATGTGTTGATGTTGTTAGGAGCCAAGGCTCTCACTGAGGAAGAAGAGACAAAAAATATAGAATGAGAAAAGACAATGAAGCATCCTGGGTTAGTGAATTGGAGTCGGAGGTGCTGATATGAACTCATAATTTCTAAAATGTGGATATATGTGTGTATGTATGTGTATATGTGTATTTGTAGGTTGGTGTATACATTTGTCTATATCCATGCATATATTTCCTAGCTGTGTCTTCTGAAAGCACCAGGAAGCAATGACACTCCAGCTGGGAAGACTTAGTGCCCAGATCTTGGTTTCTAGTACTATTCATCACTTAAAGGACTCCTACTCCTTGGAGAATTGGCTGATTCCAGGACTGGGGCAGGGTGTGTATAAGATGAGCCTAGAGCATCTTGTTATTCAAGAAAGTAGAGAAGAGTTCAAAAAAAAAGGGGAGCTAGGGCATACCAAAAGGACAGAGAGCCAGGTGAACAGGCATCTTGGCCAAATCTGGAGCAATTTGATCAACATTATTTAGTACCATAATGAATTAAAAAGCACTGAAAAATAAGAAGTCATGAGTCTGTCCCAGTGAGGCATCTGAATCCCAAATAAGTGGGAAAGAAGGAAGGGTCCCTATTTACAGTAGGTTGCTGAGAGCCAACTGGTACATGTGAAGGATGTGGTGGAGTTGGAAGATTAACATTTTGCAAACATTAATGACTGCTAAATTTTGAGGAGGAACTGGATATTTTTATCATCTTGAAGCATTTCCCCATAAAATGCTTGTGAGTTCCAAATGAAAAAATAAAAATTATACAGTTGAGAAATCAGGCAACGCTTTGGGTAATCAAAATTAAGGTCACCAATGAGAGGCAGAATGTCATTGTGTATCTCCAGATATGATACACATATAATATCACAGGTGAACCTGTGCTGTAGTCCAGCTGAGAATATGTAATCTGAATCTAATTATGAGAAAACACCAGACAAATAAGAAGAAACATTCTTTTATTTTAAAAGAAAGGGAAGAGATTGTATTCCTCAAAAATGTTGGGGTCATAAAAGACAAAGACAGGCTGTAGGAATATTCCAGATTCAGAGAGACTAAAGAGACACGACAACTAAATACAACACATGAATCTAGACCAGATCCTGTATTGGAGGGGAGGATGCTATGAAGGATATTATTCAGTTCAAAATTGAAATGCAGATGACAGATTATATCTTAGGTTTATTAGATGTATTAATGCTAAATGTACTGAGGTTGATAACTATATTATGATTATTCTTAGAAAAATTCACACAGAAGTATTTAGGAGTAAAGGGTGATGGTGTATGCAACTTAAACCACAAATGGTTTGGGAAAAAAATATACCTTCATCAACCTATCTTTATATCCACTTATCTATGTAGCAGTTGATGAAGCAAATGGAGTAAGATATTGATAATAGGTGGATCTAGATTAAAAGGTATGTGAATGCTCTTTATACTATTCTTATAGTTGCAACTATACTGTAAGTCTGAAACTATTTCCCAATTAAAAAAAAGTTTAAAATTAAAAAAATATATATGGTTATCACCAATGACTTTATCATATATGTTGTATTTATGCTACATAGAAAGATATTAAATACACTGAGGGTTTCACAAGGGGGGGTAATTTTATCATAAATTAGAACTTGATAACCCTGGGGGGAAATTTTAAAGTAAAATTCCCAGGACTCATGACTAAGACCATTTGAAAAAGAGAGGGTACTCATTTCTCCGAAAAAGTGTCACAACTGGTTAGGCAGCTTACTGGGAGGCAGAAAGAAAAAGATATCTGGTCTTAACTCTTGGACATGGGTTGACTGTGAACTGGGAGGATGTTTCTATTTAAGACACTTTGTAGTACCATTCAAATATCCTCCAACCTAGTCCTTGGAAAACTGGTCTTAGGTTCCCAGGGACAGGGACTCTACAAAATGGAGTAATCAAGGCTACTCTTTTTTAAGTCCAATAAAAATGAAAATTTTTAATTTTTGTGGGGGCAAAGACTTTTTCCCCATTTCACCCAAAGCATTGCTGGCAGCTCCATTAAACCAACAGGATCAATGTGGGCAGCCCTGTGTCTCACCAGGTCAGTACTGGCAGCACCGAGAGCGGCTACGCTGACCCACACAATCCCAGTAGCAGCGATGCAGACAGAGGAAATACAGAAAACAGATTGTGGAAGAATGGCTGAGCCACAGTACTGTCATCCACCAAGGAGGAGGTGGAAACCACCCTAGGCTTTACCTGCAAAGGGAACATCCCTGGGATCTGTGGGGTGAAAAGCAGAGCCAAAGACTTGTCAACACCATGGTAGTTTTTTCTCACATCCTTTGAATGCTATCACAACCTTCGGCCACCCCTGAACCCAAGTTGCTGTGACCTTAGTAGGCAAGGTTCCATCTGTGTTTAACAAGTAGCCTTAAGATGAACTTCTTGCACAATCTCATTCCAAATTAAGCAAGGGCTGAAATAAGATTGTTCTGGTTTGGAAGCACTTGTCCTCAGTATGCCCCCCTTGGGAGCATTACTGGGCTGTGTTCAGGGAAATGGCAAGAAAAGCCTTTCTGAATGGCAGGCTTGCTGAAGTTGGTAGAAGAGTCTGTTCTTTTTCTTTCAACGCCCTCCTTTACTCTGCAGATGCCACCACAAATAGAATACACCTGTGCTCATGAAACATGTCCTGACACTTGTCCCCAAAATATCCACAGAATGCAGCACAGCAATGGGCACACCTTGCTGGGTGCTGTCTCAGGAAAGAATGGGCTTCAAGGCCTTACAATTTTGTGTAAGGAGCTGCTTTCCCTCTCCAAGTACATAATCTTGTGCATATGTTGTGCTGGAAAGAAATATTCTCTAGCAAACTTCACAAGCATTAATAGATCTCTGAGCCTTTAAGTTTGAGTCTATTTATACATTCGCCATGTTATTCCCTGCTCTGAACTAAGTAGAAAGATGCGGAGATGTGCAATGTACAGACAACACCTGTTTTAAATATTGGAGATGGAATTAGAAACTGTAATCCTGGAACACTCTAACTGAAGACACCTGGAGATTACTATGGCAATTCAGGAAGACACACTCAGGTATCTTTGGGAAAATCTTAGAGGTACTATTGTGTAGAAACACCATCATCCGAGGCAGAGTGAGGTTATGATTTCCCTGTGGGAAGTTGTACTTGACCTCAGGTTGATGTTGAAGTGATGGGAACAAGGTCCTGTGACCAGAGAATTGTGATTCAAAGCTTCTAGAGTTGTGGTTTCCAGCAGGATGAATCAATATGGTGAGGCGTCTGAATCCCAGAAGTTGCTGGTATAGAAAGGAGTTTTTGAGCAAGGAGGAAAGGATTAAGTTAGAGCAAAATAGTTGTGGAATAGCTTCAAACTTATGAAGTTTATTTCTTAACTATATCTTGGGAAATATCATTCGTCCACATGCTCAGCAGAAAATTGTTAAACATCTACTATGTTGCAGAAACTGTATTGGATATTTGCAAAGATGAAGACAGCACTCCTAACCCACAAACAGACCATCATAGAGCAAGGTGCTGAGGTCGGTGGTAGGGATTTGCACAAGGTGGCATCAAGGAGGGCCATGTAGCTTAGTGAAGAAGTTCTGGGAAAGCACTATGGGGGAGGAAACACGTCAGCTGGATGTTAAAGGATTTAGAAGACTTCACCAAGACTAACCAAGACTGAGACCAACAACATGAGCACAGACTAGAGATGCAAAACAACAAAACAATGGAAAGGACTTCAAAAAGCGTCAGTGATGCTTAAGTTGATGGCAGGGATGGCAGATGATTGGCCTGAATTGGGAATGGAGACCACAGCATGGCAGTCCTTATAGATCACAGTAAGGAGCCTTCTACAGTCATGCTGTAGAAGGCGTGGCTTCAGTAGAGGGCATTAAGCCCAGCAGAGACTTGGTTGTCCGTCCTCTCTTGCTGGAGTATAAAGAATGAATTGGAGGAGGACAGGACTGGAGGTGGGAAGGATGCTGCAGGATTCCCACAGCAAGGTGGTCAGAGTCTGAACAATGTAAATAGGAGTAGCAATAGAGGGGAAGGCAGGTATCACCAGCAGGAATTAGTAATTAATCAGTGTGGAGGAGGAGGACACACTAGTGAGGGAAAATAAATCCACTCCCAATTATCCCTTTCTTTGCTGTATAAATTAGGGAATATTACTCTATCACTCTGTAAAATGGGTATAACAGATCTAGGCTTTTTATTTGCCTTTCAGATCTTAAAATAGGCCAAGCTCTTTCCTGCCTTGGGACTTTTGCACATACTATTTCCTCTGCCTGGAATAAGAAATTATCTGTTTTTCATCTTCTGCTGCTTTTTGTTTTTAACTTTCAGATCTAGGTTAAAAGGTCACCTCCTCAGAGGGGCTTTCCATGACTACCCTATATAAGTGAGTTCCCCTCTCTTTGTTAGTCTCTTTCCCTCCACTCTGCCCATAGTCTTCAAAATATGTAACATAATTTCTAATTATACTATTATATGTTTATTTGTTGGCAACAATCATTTCTTTCTGGTTTTCTAATGTGTTCCCATTTCTAGCACACAGTGTCATTCACCCAATAGAGTTTGAATAGAGCTGCCACCTAAGCAGTATGTTGAACCCTGTGACCCAGAATATGTGGGGAATAGCAGCTGGGCAGCTCATGCCAGATGTGACCAGGGGATTCCCACTGATGTAAGGAAACACATGTTATGAATTGAAATATGTCCCCCTGAAAAGAGATATTGAAGTCCTAATCCTCAGTACCTTAGAATGTGACCTAATTTGGAAATAGAGTTTTTACAAAAGTACCCAAGTTAAAATGAGGGTTTAGGGTGGGCTTTTATCTAGCACGACTGGTATCCTGATAAGAAGGGGAAATTTGGACACAGAGACAGACGTGGAGTAAAGATGATGTGAAGAGACGCAGGGAGAAGATGGCCATGTACAAGCCAAGGAATGCCTGAGGCTCCCAGAAGCTAGGAGAGGTCTCTGGAACAGATCCTTCCCTAGTGCCTTCAGAAGGAGCATGGCCCTGCTGACATCCTGATTTTCCACTTCTTGCCTGTAGAACTATGAGACAATAAATGTTGTTTTAAGCCACCCAGTTTGTGGTACTTTGATACAGCAGCCCTAGGAAACTAATAGAGCACACTTCAGAGGGGGATCACGGTCCTGGATTATAAAGGTAGGTCTCAATGGGCCTGTGATATTCAGCTCTAGAGGTCTAGAGCTCACTTTTACTCCATTTTTTATCCATAAGCTGCTGAGGTTTGGTGATGTTCTTTTAATCCAAACCTTGCTTGTACCTCCATCCTGCAGAGTCTAGATTCTGCACAATAGGTGCTAAGGTGTATGCAGCCCATGGGAAAATGTCATCGACTGAGTTGCTAATCCTTGAAACTCTGGGCAGAAATAATTAGTTTGTCACCGTTCAGACCAAGAGCAATGAAATTACATGGAGCAGAATGGAATAATTATGCTAAGAATAGTGACTGCTTTTACTAAATATAGGTAAAAGAATATCTACCAAGAACTTTTAATAAGTGTGTTCTCTGAAAACTACTTCAAGATTTAAATACCTACATCACACTTTCTGCTACACCAAAAAGAGAGAACTAATCAATGATTCTCATCATTTTGTTTTTAAACTTGTCTCCATTTCTTCTCTCAGGCTAACAATTAGTCTTTTAACTGGTACACCCACAGCATATTAAAATATACTCGGAGTCCAATGAAAGACATTCACTAACCACCTCCTCTCTTGTTCTTTCACACTTTCCTCCAACTGGCTAAGTAGCTAGTTCTAAATATACCTTTAATATTTTGTAAAATGCAGAAAATTATTTGTAAAATTTAAATTATTGTCAGTAGAGTTTCAAATCTGCTAATAATTTTTAAAACACAATATCTAGAAACCCAATTTATAATACTTCCTGTCAATACCTAGATTCTAGATATGTTGTTAGCTCTAAGAAAAAGCAAATAAACAAGAAAGAAAGAAAGTTAATAAATAGAATTGAATTATTTTGACCCACATTTATAGTTATATTAATATCTACATAACTTAGCATATAATTTTGGGGAGGAAACTTCTAAAAATCCTTGGGAGATATATACACTGTACTTCCAGAAGTCAACGAAACCTCAAATACTTACCTGGTAAATTGATCCTTCTAAGCTGTTAATCTGAACTGGATCTTTCATTCATAGATTGCTTTAGTGTATGCTGTGTATTTGTAGGGAAATTGAGGTTAGTCAGTATGATTGGCAGACAACCCAACATTCACCTTTATTTCTTCCTTCCTAACTCTATCCCAGTTTTGTTCAGATATTCATCCCTTCTCCAGTTTCAGAGGGAATTCTGATTAGAGTAAATCAATCAATTTGATTTTCCTATCATCCAAGAGTGAACTCATTCCTTAAAATGTCCCAGTCAAACTGAAAGGAAAGACATACTTACATGCTGGGAGACAAGTTTCTCTCTGTCTCTGTCACTGTCTCTGTCACTCTCTGTCTCTGTCTTCTACAGATCACAAATCTATCAAGTGTGTTGCTCCATTTGTTTCTTACCATCATCTTGTGATCACTAGGAGAAACAACATGAGGACAAAGATAAAAGGGCGATGGACAAAACATAGAGAAACACAAAGATAGACGTGTCTTTGCTGACTTCATTGAACAGCTAAATCTCAGAAACTGACCTACCTCTTATCTCTTTTCATGTAATTTAATAAATTTCTTGATTTTTAAAGATAGTTTTTGCAATTAAAAGCCTCCTAAGTGATATGCCAATTTTGCTACTGAGTCAAAATAGATGGGCTTTGTATTGATCAGAACATGAGCCAAAGTCAAATTATCTATAGGAAGAGCATGAGGGACAACTCATACTTCCATGCTAGCTTAGCATGCCCCTCTGCCTTCTTGTCATGCTCCATACAAGGTCAAAGCAAGCTGATTTAATTGCACTGTGCTTTCGGGAAGTGTAAATATAAGCATCATTTATTGAGTGCTTCTAATGGGCCATTCACTTCTCTAATATATTTATGTGGATTAGTCTTCTTGAGTTTGTCCAAAATCTCCCATAAAATATGGATAATTAACTGTATTTTACATATGAGGAAACTCAGGCATAGAGAGACTAAGAAACTTTCCCTGGGCCATACAGTTGGTAGGTGATGCAGCAGGAAGTTCCCAAAGATATCTGTGAATTCAAACACCATGTTTTAAAAATAAGTGTTTCCATGGGAAAAGAAAAGGTTGGGAGTCAGTAATGTCATACTCACATTAATAATTATATGTTTCCTACAAGAAGTTTGATAATACAATTCTTTGTAAAGTGAACATGTATGTAATCTAAGGTCACTGAGAAGGAAAAATCTGTGCTTCTGGATTAAATCAAGCTTTTGCTCAATACCGTTCCTTTCCTATTAATATGAGCACTATTATTAGCATAGACTTATTTACACATTCTTTTTTTTGTTATGTTAAAAAACACATAACATGAGATCTTCCCTCAACAAATTTTTAAGTGTACAGTACAGTATTGTTAACTATAAGCACAGTGTTGTACAGCTGACCTCTAGAACTTTCTTATCTTGCATAACTGAAATTTTATACCCATTGAACAACAACTCCCCATTTTCTCCTCCCTGCCAGCCACTGGCAACCACCATTCTACTTTCTGCTTTCATGAGTTTGGCTACTTTAGATATCTCATATAAGTAGAACGATGCACTATCTGTCCTTCTGTGACTAGTTTATTTCACTTAGCATAATATCCTCAAGGTTCATCCATATTAAGCCATATGACAGTGTTTCTTTCCTTTTTATGGCTGAATAATATTCCATTATGGCTGAATAATATTCCATTATGTGGAGTATATTTCATTATATGGAGTTTTCTTTATCCATTCATCTGTGGATGGACATTTAGGTTTCTTCGACATTTTGGCTATTGTAAACAATGCTGCAGTAAACATGGGAATGCAGATATCTTTTCAAGATCCATTTTGAATTCTTTTGGATAAATATCCAGAAAGAAACTAGATCATATGGTTGTTCTATTTTTAATTTCTTGGAGAATCTCCATACTGTTGTCCGTAGTGGCTGTACCATTTTACTTTCTCATCAATGGTGCTTGGCGTTCCAGTTTCTCCACATCCTTGCCAACACTTGTTATTTTCAGTTTTTTTAATAACGATCATCCTAATGAGTGTGAGGGGATATCTTATTGTGATTTTGATTCGCGTTTCTCTGATGATTAGTGATATTGAGCATCTTTTCATATACCTGTAGGCCATTTGTATGTCTTCATTGGAGAAATGTCTATTCAACACATTTGTTAATTTTTTAATTAAATTGTTTGTTTTTTTACTATTGAGTTGTAGTTCTATTACTATTGAGTTTCACATTTTGGATATTAACCCCTTATCAGATATATGGTTTATAAACATTTATCCCATTCCATAGGTTGCCTCTTCACTCTGCTGGTTTCACTCTGCTGCGTTTTACTCTCTGATTCCTTTGCTATGCAGAAGCTTTTTAGTTTGATGTAGTCCCACTTATCTGTTTTCATTTTGATTGCTTGTGCTTTTAGAGTCATATCCAAGAAATCATTGCTAAGACCAATGTCATGAAGCTTTCCCTTATGTTTTCTTCTAAGAGTTTTACAGTTTCAGGTCTTACATTAAAGTCTTTGCTCCATTTTGAGTGGATTTTTGTGTGTGGTACAACATGAGTCCAATTTTGGTCTTTTGCCTGTGGATATCCAGTTTTCCCAGCACCATTTCTTAAAGAGACTGTCCTTTCCCCACTGTGTGTTCTTGGTACACTTGGCAAAGATCAGTTGACCCTAAGTATAAGCATGGGTTTATTTCTGGGCTCTCTATACAGTTCCATTGATCTATGTATCTCTTTATGCTAGTACTATACTATTTTGATTACCTTAGCTTTGCAATATGTCTTGAAATCAAAAGTGTGAGGGTGTCTAACTTTGTTCTTTTTTCTCAAGATTGTTTTGGCTATTTAAGATCCTTTATGGTTCCATATGTATATGAGGACTATTTTTTTCTATTTCTGTAAAAAATGCCATGGGTATTTTGATACGCATTGCATTGAATTTGTAGACAGCTTTGGGTAATATGAACATTTTAACAATGTTAAGTCTTACAATCCATGAATGCAGGATATCTATCCATTTATCTGTGTCATCTTTAATTTCTTTCAGCAATATTTTATAGTCCTTAGTATACAAGTCTTTGCTTCCTTAAGTTCATTTCTAAGTATTTTATTCTTTTTGATTTTACTGTAAATGAGGTTATTTTCTTAATTTTTTTCAGATTGTTCAGCATTATTATGTAAAAATGCAACATATTTTTATTATGTTGATTTTGTATCCTACAACTTTACTCAATTCGTTTATTAGTTCTAACAATTTTTTGTAGAGTCTTTAGAGTTTTCTACATATAAGATCATGTCATCTGCAAACAGAGATAGTTTTACTTCTTCTTTTCTGATTTGAATGCCTTTATGTCTTTTTCTTGTCTAATTGCACTGGCTACGACTTCCAGTACTACGTTAAATAGAAGTGGTAAGAGTGGATATCCTTGCCTTGTTTCTGATTTTAGAGGAAAAGATTTCAGTTTTTCACCATTGAGTATGTAGTTAGCTGTGGGCTTTACGTATATGGTCTTTATTGTTTTGAGGTTATGTCCTTCTATTCCTAGTTTGTTGAGTGTTTTTTATCATGAAAGGTTGTTGAATTTTGTTTAATATTTTTTCTACATCTATTGAGATGATCATATGGGTTTTATTCTTCATTCTGTTAATGTTGTGTATCACATTGATTTGTTTCCATACGTTAAAATATCTTTGCATTCCAGGGATATGCCTATTTGGTCTTGGTGTATAATCCTTTTAATGTATGGTTGAATTTAGTCTGTTAGTATTTTGTTGAGGATTTTGCATGTATATTCACCAAGGGTATTGGCCTGTAGTTTTCTAGTAGTGTCCTATCCAGCTTTTTCTTTTCTAGCTAGGTAATGCTGGCCTCATAAAATGAATTTGAAAGTATTCTATCCTCTTCAAATTTTTGGAAGAGATTGAGAAGGATTGACGTTAATTCTATCAATGTTTGGTAAAATTCACCAGTGAAGCTGTTAGGTCCTGGGCTTTACTTTGTTGGGAGATTATTGACTATTGATTCAATCTCCTATAGTTGTATGTCTGTTCAGATTTTCTATTTCTTCATGGTGCACTATTGGTAGGTTGTATATTTCTAGAAATTTGTCCATTTCTTCTAGATTATACAATTTGTTGACGTATAATTGCTCATAGTAGTCTCTAATGATCCTTTACACTCCTGTCGTGTTAGTTGTAATGTGTCCACTTTCATTTCTGATTTTGTTTATTTGAATCATCTCTCTTTTTTTCTTAGTCTAGCTAAAGGTTTGTCAATTTTGTTGATCTTATCAAAAAAACAACTCTTAGTTTCGTTGATTTTTTGGATTGTTCTCCGATTCTCTATTTTGTTTTCTTCTTCTCTAATCTTTATTATTCTCTTTCTCCTGAGAGTTCTGGGTTTAGTTTGTCCCTCGAGGTGTAGATTTAGGTGGTTTATTTGAGATATTTTCTCATTTTTAATGTAAATGTTTATCACTATAAACTTCCTTCTTATTTAGTTTTTGTGGCATCCCATAAATTTTGGTATGCTGTGTTTTCATTTTTGTTTGTCTTGAGATATTTTTTAATTTGTCTGTTGATTTCTTCTTTGACCCATTGGTTGTTCAAGAGTGTGTTGTTTAATTCCCACATATTTGTTAATTTTCCAGTTTTCCTTCTGCTGTTATTTCTAGTTTCATTGCATTGGGTTGGAAAAGATACTTGGCATGATTTCAAGCTTCTTAAATTTGTTAATACTTGTTCTGTGACCTAACATTTGATCTATTCAGCAAAATGTTCCATGTGCACCTGAGAAGAAGGTGTAGTACGCTGTTGTTGAATGGAATGTTCTGTATATGCCTGTTAGGTCCACTTAGTCTATAGTGTTGTTCTAGTACTCTGTTTCCTTATCAATCTGTCTGGATGTTCTATCCATTATTGAAAACGGGGTATTAAAATCTCCTACTATTATCATGTTGCTGTCTATTTCTTCTTTACTCTGTCAACGTTTGCTTCATATATTTAGGTGTTCTGATGTTTGGTATATATATATATTTATAACTGTCATAGCTTCCCGGTGAATTGACCCTATTATCATGATATAATATCTTTCTTCGTGACAGGTTTTAACTTAAAGTCAACTTGCCTGATACAGTAATGGCCACTCCTGTTCTCTTTTGGTTACCATTTGTACAGAATATCTTTTTTCCATCTTCAATTTTAGTCTATATGTGTCCTTAAATCTAAAGTGAGTCTTTTGTAGACAGCATATGGTTGGATCTTGTTTTTGTTTTTTTGGTTTATTTGTTTGTTTATCTATTCTTTCACTCTGTGTCTTTTAAATGGGGAGTTCAATCTGTTTACATTTAGAGTAATTATTGATAGAGAAAGACTTACTATTACCATTTTGTTAATTATTTTCTCTCTGTCTTATAGCTCTTTTGTTCTTATTTCCCTCTCTTACTGTCTTTCTTTGTGTTTTATTGATTTTTTGTAATGACATATTTTGATTCCTTTCTCATTTTCTTTTGTGTATTTAAAATAGGTATTTTGTGTGTGCTTACCATGGGGCTTACATGAAACATCTCATACTTACAACAATCTATTTTAAACTGATAACATCTTAAGTTCAATTACATGCAAAAACTTACACTTGTACTTCTCCCACCCCCATACTTTGTTAGTGGTGTCCAAAATTACATCTTTTTTTTTTTTTTTTTGGTGAGGAAGATTGGCTCTGAGCTAACATCTGTTGCCAATCTTCCTCTTTTTGCTTGAGGAAGATTGTTGCTGAGCTAATATCTGTGCCAACCTTCCTCTACTTTGTATGTGGGATGCTGCCACAGCATGGTTTGATGAGCGGTGTGTAGATCCACTCCTGGGATCCACACCCATGCACCCCACGCTGCCCAAGCAGAGCACCTGAACTTAACCACTACACCACCGGGCCGGCCCCGCCCAAATTATATCTTTTTCTTATATATCCATTAACGGATTTTTATAGTGATAGTTCTTTTTTATACTTTTATCTTTTAATTTCTATATCAGAATTGAAAGTGATTTATGTATCACTGTTATAGTATTATGTATTTGTCTATATATTTGCCTTTGCCAGTAAGCTTTATACTTTCCTATGCTTTTATGTTGTTGTTTAGCATCTTTTCATTTCAATTTGAAGGACTCCCTTTAGCATTTCTTGTAAGGCAGGTCTAGTAGTGATAAGTTCCTTCAGCTTTTATGTATCTGGGAAAGTCTTTATCTCTTCTTCCTTTTTTTTTTTTTTTAAAGATTTTATTTATTTATTTTTCCCCCCAAAGCCCCAGTAGACAGTTGTGTGTCACAGCTGCACATCCTTCCAGTTGCTGCATGTGGGACGCGGCCTCAGCATGGCCAGAGAAGCAGCGCGTCGGTGCGAGCCCAGGATCCGAACCCGGGTCGCCAGCAGTGGAGCATGCTCACTTAACCACTAAGCCACGGGGCCGGCCCTCTCTTCTTCCTTTTTAATAAAACTTTATTTTTATAGAGGAGTTTAAGGTTCACGGCAAAATTGAGGGGAAGGTACAGAGATATCTCATATACTCCCTGCTGCCACACATGCATAGCCTCCACATTATCAACACCCCCCACCCAAATGGTACATTTGTTACAATTGATGAGCCTACATTGACACATACTCACCCAAAGTCTATAGTTTATATTACAGTTCACTCTTGATGTTGTACTTTTTATAGGTTTTGAGAAATGTATAAAGACTCGATCCATCATTATAATATCATACAGAGTAATTTCACTCCCCTAAAAATCCTCTGTACTCCACCTATTCATCAGTCCCGCCCCCCTAACTCCTGGCAACCACTGATCTTTTTATTTCCTCTGAAGCAGCAGCACACTGTCCGTCAGCCCCCAGGTATCTAGAGTATGCTGGGTCCCATCAACACTCTGGGACAGCTGATACAGAACCTAGTCCCTTGGGCAGCCCCTCTTCTCCTCACATAGCCAGAACATGGGGCAAACAATCCAGTCTTCTCTTTATCTTCCCAGGAATAAGCCAGGAACTGGAAGTTTCCTCAGTATCATGTGGCACTGTGCCAGAGGAGAGACTATGGTGAGAAGGTGCCACAAATTTTCCTAATGGCTTTGGTAGAGTTGATTTTGCATTCACCTGGGGTACCAGACCTTTTAATTGCTTTCTTGATTTCTCACAAAGGGAATTAGCACACATATTGTTGTTGAATTGGTAGGAGGGTGTGTCTCAGTCTTCCTGTTCCACCAACTTGCTGACATCACTATCTTCTTACACGTTCTAATCACTGTTATAACTTATTCTTGTGGTAAAACATATTATCATTCAAAGCGGTTGTGTTGCCTTTGAAGTGCCTTTTCTTTTCCTTTTCCTTCTCCCAAGTTGTTAGTCCCGGATTATGGGTATTATAAGCAATTATCATGTGTGTAATAGACCCTAAAACTTATACATAGAGATAGAAAGTGATAAAAATTTAATAGTATATTGGTAGCATAATCAAAAGGTGGAAGAAGGGAATTCACCTCAAGAAAAACTACCAAAATAACTCAAAATATAAATAACAAATCAACAGAAGAAATGAATAATGGGCTTACAGAGCTCAGAGAAAACACAGAGAGAAAAATCAAGTTATTACAAAGATGAAAACTATATCCAAAACCACAAACATAGGAAAAAAACATGACAAAAGAACATAGTGGAGGAACTTCCTCTGGGAAGATGGAGTAGATCAGCTTTTCCCTATTCCTAGCACTATGTCTAACTAAAAACTGTGGCTATTATATATATAAAACAAAAATAGAAAGACTATGAAGGTGGAGAGAACCTCCCCCCCAACACACAAACCCTCTCCTATGTGTTATTAGAGGAGGTTGAGCATGGAGCTGGGACTTTCATCCTCACTTGGCAGAAACAAGTCCCCACCCTCCTCTCTGAGGTCTTAGTAGAGATAACCTGGGGATCCTGGACTTCCATCCCCACCCAGCAGTAACAAGGAGCACTCCCTTGTGTGTCAATGAAAGCTAAGTGGACAACCTAAACTTCCAACTGTCAATAATGAGGCAGCACTCCCATTCCCCTAATGGAGCAGTATCACAGAAAGCCAGATCAAATATCTTTAAATAAGATTTAAAGTCTTATAACTAATATTAAAATGTCTGTTTCAGTTCAAAATCACTCATCACACCAAGCACCAAGAAGTTCTAAACTGAATGAAAAAAGACAATCAATAGATACAAGCCTTGAGATGACAGAATGTCAGAATTATTTAAGATGTTAAAGTAGCTATGATAAGAATGCTTCCTTGAGCAATTATAAACACACTTGAAAGAAATGAAAAATAGAAAGTCTCAGCAATGAAATAGAAGATATACAGATATAAAGGAGAACCAAAGGGAAATTTTTAACTGAAAAATATAATAACTGAAAAAATAAATAAATAAAGACAAAGCCCTATTGGATGTGCTTAACAACAGAATGGAGGGCACAGAGGAAACAGTGAACTTGAACGTAGAAAAATACAGCCTGAACAACGGAGAAAATCATATACTAAAAGATGAAAATAAATCACCTCAGGAACCTGTGAAACTACAACAAAAGATCTAACATTTGTGTCATAAAAGTCCTGGATGGAGAAAAGATAGAGAGCAGGATTGAAAATGTACTCGGAGAATAAAAGCTGAAAATTTCCGAAATTTAGCAAATGACATGAACCTACGAATTCAAGAGGCTGAGCAAACCCCAAAACAATAAACTCAAAGAATTCTGCACAAAGAAACATCTAAGTCAAACATGCAAACTAAAAGCAAAGAACAAAATCTTGAAAGCAGTGAGAGAGAAATGACACTTGATCTATAGAGGTAAAGCTATTTGAATGACAGTGGAGCTCCATCAGAACTGATGGAGGCCAGAAGAAGTGATGCAAAATTTTTCAAACGCTGAAAGAAAAAAAATGTCAACTCAGAATTTTGTATCCAGTGAAAATATCCTTCAGAAATAGAGGAGATTCAATGCATTCTCAGGTGAAGGAAAAATAAGAAAAGTTTTTGCCAGCAAAACCTACAGTAAAAGAAGAGGAATTTCTCTAAACAGACAGAAAATGAAAAAGAAGTTATCTTGGAACATTAGGAAGAAATAAGTTATATGATAAGCAAAATATGAGTAAATACAGTAGACTTTCCTTATCCTATTGAGTTTTCTAAATTTGATAGTTGAAGCAAAAATATAACATTGTCATTGTGGTTCTAAATGTATGTAGAGGAAATATTTAAGATAATTATATTAAAAACACTTGAGGGTAAAGGGAGGTCAGGTTTCTACATTTCAGTTGAACTAGTAAAATGACAACTCTAGTAGACTGTGTAAGTTATGTATATATTATATAATACATGAAGCAACCACCAAAAAAGATATAAAAAGAGATACACTCAAAAACACTATAAATATATCCAAAAAGGGATTCTAAAAAACATGTTTAAACCATAGGAAGCCAAAAAAATGAAAACAGAGAAACAAAAAATCGAGTGTACAAGAAGAAAACAAAAAAATAAAAGTCAGACTTGAGCCCTAAAATATCAATAATTATGTTAAATGCAAATTATCTAAATATACCAATTAATAGACAGAGATTGGTAGAGTGTATTAAAACATGACTCAATTATATGCTGTCTAAAAAAACCTCAAATTAATATAACAATCGATATAGGCAGGTTAAAAGTAAAAGGATGGAAAAAGACATATCATGCAAACGTTAAACAAAGGAAAGCAGGAGTGATTATATTAGTATCAGATAAAACAGCCATTAGCGCAAAGCAAATTACTAGAGACAGAGAGGGACACTATATAATGATAAATGGGTCAATCCATCAAGAAAACATAGAAATCCTAAGTATTTATGCACCAAATATCAGAGCTGCAAAATATGTGAAACAAAAGCTTATAGAACTGAAAAGAGCAATAGAAAAATTCACAGTTGTAATTGGGAACATCAACACCCCTCTCTCAACAACTGGTGGAACAAGTATACAAAAAATTAGCAAGGGTATAAGAGCTCAACAACATCATTAACAAACAGAATTGAATTGATATTTATAGACCATGCCACCCCCAAACAGCAGAATACACATTCTTTTCAAGTGCCCACAGAACATATACCAAGGTAGACCATATCTGGGCCATAAAATGAACCTCAACAAATTTTTAAAAATTTATCATACAGCATGTGTTCTGTGACTACAATGGAATCAAATTAGAAACTACTAATAAAAAGATAGAAAATCTCCAAACACTTAGAAGCTGAATGACACACACCAAAGTAATTCATAGGTCAAAGAGGAGTCTCAAAGAAAATTTTGAAAAATACATTTAACTGAATTAAAATCAAAACACAGCGTATCAAAATTTGTAAGATACAGCTAAAGCAGTGCTGAGAAGGGAATTTATAATGCATACATTAGAGAAGAGGAAAGTCTCACATCAATGATCTAAGCTTTCATCTGAAAAACCAAAAAAAAAAAAAGCAAAGCAAAATAACCCCAAAGCAAGCAGAGGAATAAGGTAAGGGCAGAAATCAATGAAATTGAAAACAGAAACAATAGAAAAAAATCAATGAAACAAAGAGCTAATTCTTTGAAAAGATCAATAAAATTGGTAGACCTCTAGCAAGACTAACAAAGGAAAAAAGAGAGGACACAAATTACCAATATCAGGAATGAAACTGAGATATCACTACAGAGTCTGCAGACATCAAAGGGATAATAAGCGAATTCTACAAACAAATCTGTACACGAGTTGAACAATTTGGATAAAATGAACCAATTCCTCAGAAAATACAAGTTACAAAAACTTGCCTAATATAAAATAGACAATTTGAATAGTGCTATAACTATTATGAATATTGAAAATGTAATTTAAAAATCCCCACAAATGGAAATCTCTAAACCCAACTGGTTTTACTAGAGAATTCCACCAAACTTTATAAAAGAATCAACACTAAATCTACACAATCTCCTTGCTGTGGTGTGAATGTTTGTGTCCCCCAAAATTCACCTGTTGGAATCCTAATGCCCAATGTGATGGTGTCAGGAGGTGGGGCCTTTGGGATGTGATCAGATCCTGAGAGTGGAGCCCTCATGAATGGGATTAGTGCTCTTATAAAAGAATCCCACAGAGCTCCCTAGCCCCTTCAGCCATGTGAGGCTAGAACCAGAAGTCTGTGACCAGAAGAGGGTGCTCACCCAACCGTGCTGGCACTCTGATCACATATTTCCAGCCTCCAGAACTGTGAGAAATAAGTTTCTGTTGTTTATAAGCCACCCAACCTGTGGTATTTTGTTATTGCAGCCAAAAGGGACTAAGACACTCCTCCAGAAACTAGAAGAGAAGTGTATACTTCCCAGTTCATTTCACGAAGCTACTATTACCCTGATATCCAGACAACAACAACAAAAGACAATTATACACCAATATTCCTCATGATTATAGGCACAAAAATCTTTTAACAAAATATTAGCAAATAAAATTCAACAGGCTATAAAAAGATTAATTGCACCACGCCCAAGTGGGGTTTATTCCAATGATGCAAGGGTGGTTCAATATTTGAAAATCATTCAGTGTCATCGACTATATTAAGAGACTAAAGAAGAAATATCACATGATCATATTAATTGATGCAGGAAAAGTCTTCAACAAAATTCAAAATCCATTCATGATAACACTTCTCTGAAAAAATAGGAATAGAGGGGAACTTATTCAGCTTTATAAAGGGCATCTACAAAAACCCTACAGCTAACACCATATTTAATAGTAAGAGACTGAGTGCTTTCCCCATAAGATCAGGAACTAGGCCGGGATGTCTGCTCTCACCATTCTTACTCAACAAAACATATTCACGACTTACATGTTACAAACTGCAAAATTCTGATGAAAGAAATCAAAGATCTAAATAAGTGAAGAGACATACTCATGAATTGCAAGAACATATACGTGTTCATTTACTCAACATAGTAAAGATTTAAATTCTCCTCAAACTGATACATAGGTTTAATGCACCTAATGTATCCATGAATAGGAGGTTGGTGAGTTGCTCACCACAAACTCTGAGGGGACAATATTTTGTTGAGATCATTTTAGTTCTGAGTACATAGCTCAGCTTTGCAGGACCAGGACTTTTAATTCTAGGGTATTAAAGATGCAATAAAGGACTGTTCTATTTTACAATGGCTAAAGAGTAGGAAGGCTTTTTGAGTTACACTACAAATCACATGGCATTAATAATCAAGATGGCTTGTTGGCAAGAAATCTGATCTGCAGGCTTATTTTGTTTGGCTAGCAGTGTTGTTGTTGTTAATGAGAATTAGAGTGCCCTCCATGGAGACCTGTACTCTCCTATTCACTACTATCCCCATTACCCTCCATTGTCTGACACTTGGCCTTGCCTCACTTACTTACACAACCTGCCTGCTTTCCTGTAGATACTAAAATTTGTGACTCTTGACTTATAATATTGTTGCAACAAAAACAAATCAATTCCAAGTTCAAATAAATGACCTTAGAAACAGACTTTTACAACCCATAAGTCAATTAGACAGGGATTTTTAAGACACGCTAATAAAACACACAAGAAACTTGATATTTAGGTCCAGAAGAGAGACTTGCAGGATTTGCAGTACTAGCTAGCTGGCGTTCCTCCTTCCCAAAGTAGTTTGAAAACCAAAATAGGTTTAATAAGGTTTCTTAGAGAAGCTGAGCAAGTATTCTAAGAAATAATATTGGTTTGGAAAAAGGAATTTATGAATTTAAAAAAATGTTCATTTTTTTTTTTTTTGTGAGGAGGACCAGCCCTGAGCTAACATCCAATGCCAATCCTCCTCTTTTTTTTTTTTTTTTTTTGCTGAGGAAGACTGGCCCTGGGCTAACATCCATGCCCATCTTCCTCTACTTTATATGGAACACCGCCACAGCATGGCTTAACAAGTGGTGCATCCGTGCTCGCCCAGGATCCAAACTGGCGAACCCTGGACCGCCGCAGTGGAGTGCGCACACTTAACCACTTGCGCCACCAGGCCGGCCCCAAAATGTTCATTTTTCCCATGTAAAATTTGATCAGTTTTTCCCATTCTCTAACACTGTGTGCCACACCAGTGACCAGAAAACTCACATTCATTAGGCTCAGTGTTTTTCAAACTAATCATCCCTTGGCAGATTTTTATGTTTCATCTCCTTTTTTTTTAAGCCTCCATATGGTCAACATTTTTTTTATGGTTATATCAATTGCTCTGATAGTCTGGTTGACTCGCAACAGATATGTTATACACTGTTTACACTGATTCAACTGAAAGGTAACTTGAATCCCTTAATTCCATTTGGGCGATCATACCATATTCTAATAGATACTTGGGAGGCAAAATGGCCACATTAGTGGCATATTTATAAGCCATCTCCAAAACTATGATATTTGCATATGGTAGATATCTTCAGTTTTAGCCCATTACTTTCATCTCATTGCAGATACTGTATGTGACATTACTTTCTCCACATAATTGTTGTACCAGGGCAAAGCGGAATAGTGGACAAAGCAAGGACTTGTAGTTATATGTGTGCTCCTTTTAACAATCATTTCCTGCATTTTCATCATGGACAAGTTATATATCATCATTTGTTCTTAATTTTCTCAACTATAAAAGGGGGTATACTAATGCTGTCTTCAGTGGGCTACTATTAAAATTAAATAGATAATACACCTAAAAGTGCTTAGCATATAAAGGTGTGCAATGTGGTTTTCCACCTTCAGAATGAATCATTTTCTGACTTTATCCCCAAATTAGGGAGTGGGAAGGATGCTGGTGAGAAACTTCCTGGTGTGTCCTCAGCACTAATTAAGGAACAAATGCTTGAATATAAACCTCTCACATAGGTAGTTACTTCTTATAATATTTATGGTATAATTGAGCACTATACTGTATACCATAAATTATGGCTTAAAAGTGGCTTTGTCTGCTTTCCAAATTATCATTTTTATTTTTATGGGAAAATGCATTCCAGATTTTAAATAATCAACTCAGAAAAAGAAATTTTATATCATAGCCTACTTATAAATCAAGACTGCTATTAGCGCTTAACTTGCACCTTCTTATACCCTAAGATTTTAAATTTCTTCAGAATAGGATCCTATCAGTGACTAATCAGGTGTTTTGCTCATAGTAGGTGCTCAGTAAGTATTTTTGGTTTGCTTTGCTTTTTAGAATTAAGAATGAAAGGAAATCAACTGTGGCAGGCAGACTGGATGTAAAAATGGCCCCCATTTGTCTCCTCCCTGTATCTATACTTCTTATAACATGACTTTGCAGCTCTTCCCTCAAAAACTGGAGTCTGTTTCCCTACCCATGGAATCTGGGCCCGCTTATGATTTGCTTTGACCAACAGAATGTGGCTGAGGTGACAATAGGCCAGTTCTGAGTCTAGGCTTTAAGAGTCTTTTCCCACTTCCATACTTTCTTGGAACTCTGCCAGGACCATTTTAATAAGATAAGACTCCTGCTGGGGAAGGAGAGACATGTAAGGAAAGTCCAGTTGTCCCAGCCAAGGTCATCCCAGACCAGTTTACAACCAGCTGACCTCCAAATATGTGACAGAGCCCAGCCTGGGGCTGCCTACTCAACCTACAGCTGACCACAGACACATGGGTAAGCCCAGCCAAGACCAGAAGAGCTGCTCAGCTGACCCTTAGACTCATGAGCAGTAATGCATGCTTGTTTTTGAAAGCCCCTGAGTCTGGGGTTGGCTTGTAGCACAGCACTAACTAACCAGTATACCAACTAGATTAGGTTCTGAGCAATGCAGAGGAGCTAGTTCAGGAAGTGCTCTGATATGTTTTCAATGTTGATCACAAAAGAATGAGTTCAACATCTCAGAGAGATAGAAAAGGGGGGAAAATCACTAGGTTACTCAATATTAGAAAAGAGAACTATAACAAAACATTAGACATTAGTTTGGGAAAAAATAAAAGGGATACATGTATATATATATATATATATATTTTTTTTTCAAATACTTACAGAAAACCTGGTGATCTCTAAAAATATCAATTACCTATTAGAAGTCAGAAGGCCAGGAAAGAGGTGTGCCATGTATCTAAAGCTCAGACATTCAAAAAATGCCTGCTTTACTGGCAATAAATATCCAAGAGGCTACTCTGGGGGAAAGCATCTTTTAAAAAGTAAAAAGACCGTGCAAGAGAAGCAATGAGGGAGCCCAGGAAACATGGGCAGAGTCAGATACAAACTCAAAAGTAAACAGACCCCTCCAAAAAAAAATTTTAAGAGCTTTCTGCAGCAATAGCAAAGCCCATAATATGAAGGTCTTGAAATAAATTAGGAGGAGGAAGCCAGCCAAAAACAGTGAGATGGATACAGTGCAAAAGGTCCATCGAAAAAATGAGAAAGAAGATAGCAGAGAGACTCAATTAATTCTTGGCTTCAATCATTCCTGTGAGGACTTTAGGGAGTTTCCCACTCTGAAACTGTCTTTTGACAGAGACAGGTCAGAGGTAAGAGAACAAATAATGCTAAAAGCACAAGGTGTGCTAAAATGAATTGGCAAACTGAAGGTAGATCGTTTGTACATTGGCATCCTGGCACCCAACCAAGTATTTTGAAGAAACTGAAGGGTAAAAAGAGCTCTCCCCAACCAAAATGTGCAACTGTAATAGAAGACTTTCCTCAAAGGGCGCTTGATTTTACATCTGGACAATTGGCAGAAACTATATAAAAGAGTGGGATTCTGTGATATTTATGCAAAATATGGTAGAATTATCGATTGAGATTTCTGTTCAAGCTGCTGTAGAAGCTGGTATAAAGGGTACTGTGTCTTTCTCTGAGATTTCACAAGAGGGGAGCCAAGTTTTGTACTCTGAATTCCGAGCTTTTTGCCCCAAAGGAGTTATTAACGCTTTTGCAAGTCAGAAATAAAAATGAAAGTTGAACTTAAACCATGACCCTGACCCAAACTTCTCTTTAGGGAGAGTCTAGGCTCATTTGGTGTGAGTTAAACTGAATGGTTTCTAGAAGGAAGCAGATGAAAGCTGAAGGTAAAAGAGAAGGAAAACAATGTGGTCTGCCTGAGGTTGGTGAAAATTCCTGAAGACTGGGAGAAGCGTGGGTGATCTCCACAAATGGCAGACAGGACCTGGAGTGGGCAGAGGAGAGGGGAAATGGCTGCAGGGTACAGATGTAGGTTAGCTGTTGAACCATGAGGTGCTGAGAACAGTAGTGAAGATTTCAATGATTGGATCTGGGGTTGGCAGGCAGGACCATTGCGGCAGACAACTCTGAGTCCACACGTAGTGTCACGCCTGAGTGATGGCGAGGGCAGGCTTGGCAGAAACATAAGCTAATTGGAGGAGAAATAGCACTAATGGTAATTGCCATGGACTGAGAGCTTGGCTCACGCCTCTGTTTTTGGTTGTCCAATAATTGTTAAGATCGAACGCCTCAACTATCTTGAGTGGGATTCATAATTTAGATCTGTGACATTTATTGTGTGTGAGTATTTCCAGAAAATGCTTAACCTACTCCTACAGCTTATCAAAGTGAAATCAGAGGGGAATATATTTTTAAAAATAGAAATCATCACTGATTAATCCATTTGAATTATTTCACTGGGAAAATAGGCCTGAGAAAAATCAGCAAATTTAATTTACTTAGCTTTGCCAAATTCTATGACAAGAGCCATTTAAAATTTTTCTCTCTACTTTGGATTATGAAACATTTCATATATTCTGAAAAGGTCAGAACATGAGATAACAGACACCCAAACACTGACCACCCAGATTTAACAGATGTTAACATTTTATTGTTTGCTTCAGATCCTATTTTTAAAAATAGAAATAAAATGTTTTACATGGAGCTAAAGTCCCAATTTCATCTTTCCCCTCTCTTGTTCCCTAGTGGTAACCATGATTCTGAAGTTGTGTATAACATTGTTTTATATTGGGTTACTTATACATGCAGCCGTTAAAATATATAGTAGTATTTTGTGTGTTACAAAATTTTTACCTGATTGGTATCATATCATTGTTATAGATTTTTATCTAGCATTCACATACTTTTTAATTTCTTCCACATCTGTGGATCTGTGTTCTTCTTTTATTCCTAATGTTGTTTATTTGCTTTTTCTCTCTCTTTCTATTTTCTTTCCTTCATTTAAAAACCCTTATGAGCCTGCTGGTATTTCGTATATTTCACAAGTCTTTTCAAATATCTAGCTTATTGTTTATTTAACAAATATACTTGTTTCATATTTGTCTTTTTTTCTTAACTAATATGTCTGTTCCTTTTCTTATTACTTTTTGCTTTCTTTTTTTATATTTTTTCTGTTTATTTTTATTCTCTGTTCTTAGCTCTCTGGACTATGTGTGATATTCCTTTATCCCTAAGTGTATAAACCCTATCTAAACAAATAAATGACCACCACCAATAAATATATATATACTATAAATATGTTAGATGATAAAATATATTTAGTTGAAACTACTTTTCTTCAATTATCAATTTCCAAATGAAAGTATCTCTTGACTATACTCTATTTCAAATGAAATACCTAGCACAGGGTTTCTCAATAGCAGCAATATCGACATTTGGGGCCGTATAATTCTCTGTTGTGAGGAGTAATTCTTTGTGTTGTTGAATCTTTGTGTTGTTGAAGTTTTCAGCATCCTTGGCTTCTACCTACTAGATGCCAGTAGCATCCCCCAACCCCCCAAGTTTTGACAACCAAAAATGTTGCCAGACGTTATCAAATGTCCCCTGGGGGAAAAAATTGCCCCTGGTTGAAAACCACTGATCTAGCCCATTGCGCTCTGTCCACCACCCTGCCAATTCTATTGTGCAAGTTCCAAAATCTTGGAGGCTACTATCTTCTCTAGGTCAGGCTAACATTTAATTCTTTTAATTTCAAAGAAAGGCCAATATTGGAATCCTCCAGGAAAGCCAAAGACCAGTCAAAAGTGTTTTCGTATTGCGCTTTCATCCTCTACTAAAAACAACGTTATACAACATCACAACATTCCGATTTTATTACACGCATTTTAACGCACAATTTAGGAGATGAATTATTTTTCACGTCTGAGCATATCAAGACACGCTCCGTTTTGAGAGGTAACAACATAAGTTTCCCAATAGCTAGGTTTCTGCTGTATGTGGGGGAGTTGATTTGGATCTATATATACTATGTTCTCTCATAAAAGTAACTTGCCATGACACTATCATTTCACACCTCCATTAGTTCATTTGTGGTGATTTTAATAGATAGATTCCATGTCTTTTGATCACATCATGGATGGTAAAATTTTTGGACAAAGATTTCTTCTAATTTTCCCACCTCTGAAGTCTTTCCACTCAGAAAATTGTTTTCTTTTAATATTAAAATGTATTTCTAGACTTGTCCCATTTTTTTGGTTGTTTCTCCAGAAATATTTACTATTTTTAAGTTGGAACCCAGCTCTTAATCATTCATGTGCCACATTATCATTATTTCTACTCATTTTCCTTTTTCTCTGAATTCTTTGAAAACTAGAAACTTTATTTCTCTTTATCAGCTGATTTTCTGTAATGTTCATTCTCTTCTCTACTCCTGTGTTTGAACAATGTTAATAATGCTCTGGTATTTTTATTTCTTTTCAATATTTTAAATGATTTTTAATTCTGTAAGTAGTATATCGATTATTTTTAGTTTACAAATATTTGGAGATTTTTCAGATATCTTTCTGTTTTGATTTCTAATTTAATTCCATTGTGTTCAGTGAACTATTTTGTATTATTTGAATCATTTAAAATTTATTGACCCTTGTTTTATGGCACAAAATTTTATTGGAGCCAAATTTTATCGGTTTATATTTTATGTGCACTTTAAAAGAATAAATATTCTGCTATTGTTGGGTGGAGTGTTCTATAAATGTCAAGGGTCAACTTGGTTGATAGTATTGTTCAAAACTTCAGTATCCTTACTAATTTTCTTTTGTGAGGAAGATCAGCCCTGTGCTAACATCTGCCAATCCTCCTCTTTTTTTTTTTTTTTTTGCTGAGGAAGACTGGCCCTGGGCTAACATCTGTGCCCATTTTCCTCCACTTTCTATGGGACACCGCTGCAGCATGGCTTGCCAAGCGGTGCATTGGTGCACGCCCGGGATCTGAACTGGCGAACCCCGGGCCGCCGCATGGAGCACACGCACTTAACCGCTTGCGACACCAGGCCGTCCCCATATCCTTACTAATTTTTATCTACTTTTTATCTCACTTAACGGAGAGAGGGATATTGAAATCTTTGATAACTGTAGATTTGCCTGTTTCTCCAAACAGTCCTATCACTTTTGGCTTCACATATTTTGAAGCTTTGTAATTAGGTGAATAATCTTTTAGGATTATTATGTTCTCCTGATGAATTGTGCCCTATATCATTCTAAAATTACCTTCTCTATCTCTGGGGATATTTTTTGTTCTCTAATTTGCTTTGTCTGATATTAATAACTGCTCCAGCTCTGATTTAATTAGTATTAGCATGGTATGTATTTTTCCATCCTTTTACTTGTAACTTATTTTTGTCTCTATTTATTGTAGGCAGGAAGCAATTGGGTCTTGCTTTTTTTGTCCACCTGATAACTTCTGCCTTCTAATTGGGATATTTAGACCATTTACATTTAATGTGACTATTAATATGTTTTTTTTCTTTTTGAGGAAAAGTGGCCCTGAGCTAACATCTGCTGCCAATCTTCCTCCTTTTTACCTATTTTCTCCCCAAAGCCCCAGTAGATAGTTGTAGGTCATGATTGTACATCCTTTTAGTTGCTCTATGTGGGATGCCACCTCAGCATGGCTTGATGAGCAGTGAGTAGGTCTGCGCCCAGGATCTGAACCAGCAAATCCCAGGCCACCGAAACAGAGTGCTCAAACTTAACCACTACACCACTAGACTGGCCCCTGTTAATATGGTTAGAGTTAACTGTATCACCTTGTTATTTGTTTTCTATTTGTTCTTTGTTTCTGTTTTCTTCATTTTCTGCCTTTTTTAAATTATTTATTTTTTTAATTTTGTTATATCTCCTTTGTAGCTTATTAGCTATAACTCTGTCATTTTAGTGATTTAAAATATGCATTTTTAGTTTATTACAATATCCTTCAAAGGATATTGTCCTACTTCATGTTGTATACTACATGTTGTATGAGACTAGTAACTTCCGTTTCTCCCCTCCTGACCTGATTGTTTTCGTATATTTACTTTTATATATTATTACATATTACATATTATAAACTCCTTGCTAAATTGTTATTTTTGTTTAAATAGTCAATTATCTTTTACAAAGATTAAAATAAGAAACCAAAAAGTATAGATTTACCGATGTAGTTAAGATTTCCAGTGCTTTTGATTCCTTTGTGAACTCCAATTTCCATCTGGTGTCATTTTCCTCCTGCTGTGAGGACTTTCTTTAGTATCTTTTTTGTATGTGAGTCTTCTGGTGATAATTCAGAAAAAAAGTCTTTATCTGACCTTCATTTTTCAAAGATAAAATATGGAATTCCAGGTTGACATTTGTTTTGTTTGGTTTTCATTACTTAATAAATGTTACTTCACTGTCATCTCATTTACATTGTTTCTGAAAAGAAACCTATCATCCTTGTCTTTGTTCCCTGATACATTACTTTTGTTTTTCTTTTCCTCTTGTAGCTTTCAAGATTTTCTTTTTACCACTGGCTTTGAGCAATGTGATATGATGTGCCTTGATATGGTTTATGTTCCTTGTGCTTGGGATTTGTGGATCTTCCTGGATCTATGAATTTATCATTTTTATCATATTTGGAAATCTCCAGCCATTATTTATTCAAATATTTCTCTGTCACTAACCCTCCCCTCTTCAGGAACACCAATACCATTTATAATAAATTATGTGAAGTTTTCCCACAGCTCATGGATGTACCATTCTTTTTTATTTTGTTTCCCTCTGTGATCCTTTTTTGGTAGTTTGAGGTTTTTTTTGTTTTTTTTTTGTGAGGAAGATCAGCCCTGAGCTAACATCCATGCTAATCCTCCTCTTTTTGCTGAGGAAGACCGGCTCTGAGCTAACATCTATTGCCAATCCTCCTCCTTTTTTTTCCCCCCAAAGCCCCAGTAGATAGTTGTACGTCATAGTTGCATGTCCTTCTAGTTGCTGTATGTGGGACACGGCCTCAGCATGGCCGGAGAAGCCGTGCCTCGGTGCGCACCTGGGATCCGAACCCGGGCCGCCAGTAGCAGAGCAGGCACACTTAACAACTAAGCCATGGGGCCGGCCCTGGTAGTTTCTAATGTATGTGTCCAAATTCATTGATCCTTTCCAGTATATTTCAAAAATCACAAATTGCAGTTGTCATCTCTAAAACTTCTCTTTGGGTCTTTTGTTATATTTTCCTGTTTCTAACTAAGGTTTTGAACATATGGAATACAGTTATAATTACTGTTTTAATTTCTTTGTCTGCTAATTCTAACATCTGTGTCAGTTCTGTGTTTGATTTGATTAATTGATATTTTTCCTCATTGTGGGGTATGTTTTCCTGCTTCTTTGAATGTCTGGTAATATTTGATCTAATGCTAGATCTTGTGAATTTTACCTTGTAGGCCGTGGAATATTTTTCTATTCTCATAAATATTCTTGAGTTTTGTTACAGGGTGTAGTTAAGTTCCTCGAAAACAGTTTATGCTTTTGAGTCTTGCTTTTACAACTTGTTAGGAGGAGCAGAGTGGTGCTCAGTCTAAAGCTAATTATTCCCAGCTACGGAGACAAGACACTCGTATACTCTACTCAATGCCTCATGAATCTTAGGGTTTTCCACTCTGATTGGTGAGAAAGGGACTATTTCACTCCTATCCGAGCACTAGGAATGTTACTGTTAATCTTTTGGGTGATTCTTTCTCCAGACTCTGGCAGTTTTCTCATGTGCTTGCCCTTATCGCTGCTCAGCTGAGTACTTGAGGGGACCCCCTTGAGCTGTCTGGCTCCATCTCTGCACAGTTCTCTTCTCTCCAGTACTTTGTCCTGCAAACTATTGCCATAAGGTCTCCCTGGACTCTCAGCTTTATCTCCTTAACTCAAGGAGTCTGCCAGGTCCACCTGCCTTCCTCTGCTGTGGCCTGGAAACCCTCCATGGCAGTGATGTGGGACAATAGTGCTCATCTCATTTGTTTCCTATCTCTCAGGGATTGGTATCATTCATTGTCCCATGTCTAGTAACTTGAAACCACTGTTTCATATATTTTGTACATTTTTTTGGTTGTTTCAGCATGGAATGTAAATCCATTTACTGAAATTCCATCTTGGACAGAGGTAGAAGTCCCCATCAATTCATTTTTAATTTTACTATAATACAAGGTAAAATTAGAAAGATCTCCTAATTTTTATCCCCTTCTCATTCCAACTATCCTTCCCACAATATCTTCTGTCAGGAATTCAGAATGTGTCTTTCTGCTTCCCTTTCTATGTATTTATATATATATACAGATATTTTCATTAAATTTTCAATTTCTAAGTGAGATCATTACAATTTTCTGTTTTCACTGAACAATATGTCTTGAGAATCTTTCTATAGTAATATTTACTTAAAAAATTTCCCTCCAAAATATCCAAGTATTGTATATTATAGATATACTTTAATTTACATATTTATAACTTCACCCATTGATGGAGTAATTGATTATAATATTTTGCTATTGGAAACCAAACCATAATGCATATATAGAGAGGGACAAAGATATGGAGATACAGATATAATAATACAGACATAAAATGCTCACCGGTTGCTATTTCTCTGGTTTGCTACCAAAGGATATATCATGCTAATTTTTTATTAATATTGCTAAATTGCCTTCTAAAAATTTTAAACATTTATACCGAAATCGACAGTGTACCAATGTGCCCCTTTCCTTGCATTCTCATCATTGATTGTTTTTTAACCTTTGTTGTTTTGGCCAATATAAAAGACAAAAGTGACATTAATAGTTGTTTTTATTTTTCTTTTCCTGGTTACCAGTAAAGTTGAAATATTTACTGGCTATTTGGATTTCTTTATTGTCAACTGTCTGTTTTTCTCTTCTGCCCTTTTTCCATTGCATTGCATTATTGCTTTCTGTCCTCACTGATTTGTTGCGGAGATTATACAGCCTGGATATTACTCCTTTTTCCATTAAATGTCCCAACCATTTTTTTATCTGCTAATTTTTTCTTCAATTAGTTAATGCAGTCTTTTATTTCATACAGAAGATCATAATTTTATTGATGTAAAACCTGTCAACATTCTTTACATCTTCCAGATTTGGAATGTTCTCTTGGAAGGCCTTCAGCACTTTAACATGGCAAAAATAGTTACTTATATTTTCTCCTAATAGTTCTATGATTTTATTTTCTCTTATCTCTTTAATCTACCAAGAGTTATCTTTGCATGTGTTATGCAGCAGCGAGTCCAAGTTTGTTTGTTTTTTCTAAATGAGTAGACAGGAATAGTCAATCATTTTCTACTTAATTAAAAAACTAACTTTAACACAAATTAAAATTTAATATGTACGTCATTCTTCTCCTAGGTTATTTATTCTGTTCTTGAAATCTAATTATTGATTCCCGGGATAATACTATATAACATTGTTGTATATAGTCATGAGCCGCATAGCGACATTTCAGTCAACAACAGACCGCGTACACAAAGTGGTCCCATAAAATTAGTGCCATATAGTCTAGGTGTGTAGTAGACTATACCATCTAAGTTTGTGTAAGTAAACTCTATGATGTTTGCACGATGACAAAATTGCCTGACTACACATTTCTCAGAACGTATCCCTGTTGTTAAGCAACACATGACTGTATATCAGTATCTGTATATCTCTTTTCAGTGTGATTTTGTTTTCCAAAAGTCCATGTATATTCTTATGTTCATGTCATCCACTTGAACATTATACTAAGCTTTTCAGTTCCATATTAAATCAAGATAAACATTTTTGATAGTATATTGTATTCATAGAAAACTATGAAGAGAATTGAAGTTTACAATATTCAGTAATGACATGCAAAAATCTAAATTTAAAATGGAGATATAGTCACTTTTATTTATTTAGATCTTTCTCTAAAGTCTTAAATTCTCTCCCTAGCTATCTACATATCTCTCTATATATCTGTATCTATATATACCATTCACTCATATATATATCTATGTCTACAAAGATCAGAGATATATTTCTCTATATATCTGTTTATAGATAGATATAACAAATGTGCAGAATCTATCTCCCTATCTCTATTTATAGAAATATATATCTCTATCTATTGATATCTCTAGATAGATATAGATATAGATAGATATCCTTCTCAATATCTCTAGATAAATAAGATAGATAGATAGATAGATAGATAGATAGATAGATAGATAGGTCCTTCACATTTATTGCTCAGTCACTCCTAATTATTTTATTATTTGTGGCTATTGTAAATAGGATCTCTTTGTCCCCCAAAATTCTATGTCCAGGAAGCAGGCTGAGAAAGCTGATCAATCTCAAAGGAAGAGTTTCCAAAATGTTTTCACATGTGGCCAAAGAGGATAATTTAAAAGGAAGGACATCACTGAGTGGCCTTGAGAGTTAAGGACTTGGGAACTATTTCAGGGAATGGAATCAAGTGCTAATGAAAAAGCATTCTCTTTCTTCAGAGTAGAGTACCCTTGCATTAACAGCCTAGTGGAATTTCAGAACTGCTTTGGACCAGGGACTATAGAATCTCTCCCTCTCCTTTCTAAAATGGAACGTTTATTTGGATAACCTGATCCTTTCTGCAGTTTCATATCAAGAGTGTGGGGGACGGATAACTTGCCGTTTTGGTTCATAGGTTTCCAAACCAAGAGGAGCTACATATAGAATTTTAGTCCAATGTAGTGATTGGCTAGGTCTTGGGAAGGATGCAAGTATAATTTGCTGACCAGAAGGGTTGATTGCAACAGCTGTTAGGGACATTTTTTAACAAATATCAGTTCTCTCATTTTGAGCACAAAGTAGGATTGTTCTCCACTAACTTGATCTCACGCCTGGCTCTGTGACTTGCTTTAGCCAACGCAATGTGAATGAAAGTGATGCATGTCACTTCTGGGTAAAAGCTTTGAGTCAATGTTTAGTTTTCCATGCACCCTTTTCCTGAGTTTGCATTCCAGGAAGCAGAAGGAGGAAAGGAAGTTCTATCAGCTAAGTTCCCTCAAGACACAGAGATAAGGAGGGCCTTCAAGCTGAGCTGTGATTGATGTGTAGTGTGAGCAAGAGCTGCACTTATTTATTGTAAGCCACTAATATTTGGTGATTGTTTTTCGTCTCACATAATCTAGCTTATGTTGACTAATAGATTTTTTTTCCTATATCGTGATTCTTGTAGTTGACAATTTTCAGAAATATTCTCATCTTCTGTGTCTTCAGAGGTCTCTTTTCTATGCATGGTCCAAATTTCCCACATCCTGTGGTTTTATTGTTTTTTCTTATTCTTTAACTGAATAAAAGTCTTTATAGATCTGCTTTTTGCCCATGGACATTGTGTATGGATTGCCCCTGGTACCCTCTGTTTTCCACACCTATGTAAGTGAAATCAATCTCTAATCTTGAGATGAGGGAATGTGTCCACTGTCTGCATTAGGCAGGCATCTACTTAGTGACTGTGTCTTTCTGTACTGAGGTGGAAGTTTATTTCTACTGCCCAATTTTCTCCCTGTAACAGTGGAACACATGTTTTTTAAAATCTGAAATCCATCTATTTTTCTTTTATTGACCACAAACAAACAAAAAAACCCCACTGTACATGAAATACAGCTCCCAGGTATTTTACTGCTCTTGTGCCCACCTACATGATTTGTAGGTCAGTTTCCTCGCATATAAAATAAAACAACATTGACCTTGCAGGTTGGGAAGATTGAATTAAATAGCAAAGGTCTATAATGTGCATGACACAATGCCTATTTTGCTGGTTCAATTGATTATTATTATTTATTTGTCAAGGTCTATTATACTCACAATTTCTATAATCCTGTTTCTTTTTCCTGTTTACTATCGGCAAAGTTATTTTACTGAACTTTCTTGGTCTCTTTTTTTTTTTTGCAAGGGTACAACACGATTCTGGGAGTAAAATCATTAAAGAGTAAAACCCTATGGTTCAGTCATTTTCCATCAATCCTTTTGTTGCCTTAATAACTATCTGAATAAAATAATTCTCAAGATATTATTCTAAAAAAATATCTGCACTGTACCAGATTTTTACATCAAGATTCTTGGGTCCAGAAGGAATAGAGCAGGTAGCTGCCTCCGTTGAGAATTGAGCCTTAACAAGGTTTATTCCTGTCTGGGTTTATTACACATCATACAAGGACATCCAAGGAAATGTCAAATGAGATCTTTTAGTTTTCATTGGGATAAAATTAGACTGGCTCTGATGAGCCAGAGGCGTGTGATTGAGGGCCCTGGGCACAAGCTTCATAGTGTGGCTGTGCCCGCAGACTTATCCACAGAGCATTTCTCCTGGGATTCTCAAACCAGCTGCCAAATTTACCACTCAGTTCCTGTGCTGTGTTCCATGTGACTTTCTGCTTATCCTGGCCTTACTTCTAGTTCTTTTGCACTCAGCTGGTTATCTTGGCGCCCCTGCCCCCAACTTCCCCAATAATCTGATTCCCTGGCTCCCACTCCCAACTTCTCTATTGGAATACAACCTTAATTTGACACTATCCCAAACTTGGTCACTGGTTTCCTCCCTGAGAGAAAGGCCTTTTTTCCCAGGCAAGAGCCGCCAGAATCTTAACCCAGCTAACTCCTCTCTGCTGGATGTTATTAATTGCTGGAGACTCACTCTCTTCCGCTCACGCGCGCTCTCTCTCTCTCTCTCTCTCTCTTTCTCTCTCCCTCTCTCCCTCCCTCCCCTTCTCTCTCCCCTTAAACTATAATTATACTCACTCCCATTCCTATTCAAATTAACCCTTTGAAACCTGTTAACCCCTTAAGATAGGAGAGTCTTTACCATTTGACCTACTATTATTCTTTTAAAGTTCAATCTGAGTTTGGATAGCATCATTTTCATAAGACTATTCTTGGTAAAGTCTTGAAAAATATCAGTTAGTTCTTCTTTTATCATTCACTCCTCCTAGCCACTCTCACACACTTCACACATTCCCAGGCCAGCTCTGACACTGTCATCATTGGCATTACCTTTGTTGTTTTAGCTTAGAGTTTTTCAACCTTGGCACTGTTGACTTTTGGGGCTGCATAATTCTTTGTTGTAAGAGACTGTGCTGTGCATTTTAAGATATTTAGCATCATCCTTGCTCTCTACCAATTAGATGTCAGTAACAAGCCCCAGGCCCCCTTCCAGTCTTGACAATCAAAAATGTCGGGGGAGGCAAACTTACTTCGCGTTGAAATCTGCTGTAGCTGATGAACTCCATTAGGCACACCCAGAGAAGATGTTTTATGTGGCTGTGAATTGTCTGCAAGAAGCTTCTCAAATCCTTAATTGGCTTCTCTCATTTTCTGAGGACCATATGAAGCTTTCAGTCACCAAACTATATACAGGATTTCCCTAGATATGCATACAAATGGACAAGTTGAGATTTAACTGCTATTATACCTATCTGCAAGGACCAGCGCCCCAAGTTAAAATCTAGTCTTCAGTTGCTGGCTTGACAGTTTATCCCCTCCTGCTCCTTCAGTGCTTTCTGCCACATTTCCAATTAGAAAGTTCTAATTGACTATAGGAACGTGGTTGCAGTCATGAAATAAATTCTACCATATGTTTTCTTTATAATGAAAAATAGATACTTGCCTGTTTTTGAAGCAACTTTTCAGACGAATTGATTGTGAACACATGTCAAAATTTTATTTCCAGCTTGCCTGCAAGGGAGAAGGCTTAGATTTCTCTTCGGGTGGATTTTATAGGAAACTAAAGGTGGACAGAAAATATTGTTAGCTAAGTGTAAGATAGAAATATCTAGCTAAAAGTCATTTGGCTCATTAAAAGACTGATGGTTAGCTGGGTGAGTAAAATCTAACTTCCCAGAAAAAACTTAAACTCATCAAAATCTATCAGAAATGCTAAATACTGTCCAGAAGGGTCTGTTAATAACATTATAAAACAAAGTTCTACCTCTAACATCATTTTCTAAGGTTTGATCAAAAATTTTTTTCTTCACAGAGATCAACTTTTAAGAAATGAGTGTTTGTACGAGATAGGGGGGAGATGGGAGTGAAATATTAATACATAGGTTTGTATCCCTTTGCTAGAAGCATACTTCTAGAACATATGATTTCTAAACTTCCTTTCTCATCCACAGATCTACTTCTCCCTCTCCTAGAGCATCTTCTTGAGCTCTCCATCCTGTGATTTTCTATCTACCTTTTTGGACATCTCCACCTACAGAATTTAATTTCGCTCCAGAATTTCCCCTCCTCCCTTCATCAAAATGCTTTGTAACCCTGCAGAGTTGATAATCAGACTTGAGGTCCTACAGCAGGAGAATCCATTTGGGGCTTTGATATACACAGTGCAGTTTCTCATGAGACCTTCCCATTGGTGTGAAAGTACATAACCTATTCAGTCTACTGAGTGTGGACCTTTTTTCTCTGAAACATACAAATACACACACAGGCACACACACACTCCTTGTAAAACAAACATTAATTCTTAGAGGTTATACCATCTTTTTTCTAATTGCCCTGTTATTAACAATATAACTACCACTCTGCGTTATAATGCCTTTTCATTTCTACCTTCTTTCATTCAAATTTTACTCTCTCAGACCTACTAGAAACAAGAATTAGACATCCTACTGAGTGATATACTCCTCTCATAACTACCCAAAGATTGGATATTAGGTTCAGTGGAGTTCTTAGCCAAGGCAATGACTGTGGTATAAGTCTGAAAATTAAGTCCCAATATTATGTGCTGCCTCAACATCTGGAAGAAACTGAGAGGGCCTCGAATAGCCTACCTGCAAATTCCCCTCCCCAATCTGCTCCCTAGCTGAGGTTCCCTAGCCAAAAGACCCTGTTTATCAAAAGGACCAGGCACAATTCCTGTTTATCCCTGAGAAGTGAATTTTAGTTCCCTGCCAGCCCACAGAATTATTCAAACCCTCCTGTGGGAAGCAGGGAGAGCCCCAATCTTGTGATACTACAAAGCCTTCTTCCCACTTGACTCCTTGTTCACTCTGCTCCAGAGTGCCACTCCTGTGTGGCCCTGCAGGGTGTGCGGTATCCTCCCCACCACCGCCCCCCGGCTGTGGGGATGCGTGACTAATAATCTGCTGTTGGTCTCATCAGTCCAGTGCCAGGTATTACGTGTTCGTGTTCAGCCATTCCCATAACCCTAGGGTGGAAATCCATCCCTCAACAATGGGGTGAATAGGAGGCCATTAGAATAATGATACTCCTTCTCTTTGGGTTAACGATGGCGGCATAGCAGTGTTGTTATTCTAGGAGCATTTAAGAAATTGAATGTAGCATGCACAGCAAAATGTACAAATGTTAAGTATACAACTCAATGAATTTTTGTATAAGCTGTATGTTATTTCAGTTTATTTTTCAAAACACTTCTAAATTAATAATTTTTATTAAGGTTACCTTTTTTTTACATTAAATGCTTATTTATATCTATTCTCATATGTATCTGTCTCCTAGTTCTATATTGATACTTTTTTTTTTTTTTTTTTTTTGTAGCAGGATTGGCCCTGAGCTAACATCTGCCAATACTCCTCTTTTTGCTGAGGAAGACTGGCCCTGGGCTAACATCCATGCCCATCTTCCTCCACTTTATATGGGGCACCACCACAGCATGGCTTGATAAACGGTGCATCGGTGTGCGCCCGGGATCCGAACCGGTGAACCCTGGGCGGCTGCAGCGGAGCGCACGCACCCAACCACTTGCGCCACCGGGCCGGCCCCATTATATTGATTCTTTAACTCCATTTCTTCCTTTTAGATTCTATTGTCTTCTTGCTGAAGTACACTCTTTGGTAGTTCTTTCATTGAGGGCCTATATGTGCAAAGTTTTCTTATGTTTCCTGGAAAGGGTTTTATTTTGCTTTTATTTTTGGATGACAGTGTAGCTAGTTATAGAATTTTAGGCTGACATTTATTTTCTGTCATCATTTAAAGATATTATTCCTGGGCCAGCCCGGTGGCACAGTGGTTAAGTTTGCGCTTTCCACTTTGGCAGCCTGGGGTTTGCTGGTTTGGATCCTGGGCACAGACCTACTCACAGCTCAGCAAGCCATGCTGAGGCGGCGTCCCACGTAGAAGAACTAGAAGGACCTATGACTAGGATATACAACTATGTACTGGGGCTTTGAGGAGAAAAAAGAAAAAAAAAATAAAGAGGAAGATTGGCAACAGACGTTAGCTCAGGGCCAATCTTCCTCAAAAAAAAAAAAGATATTATTCCATTGTGTTCTTTCCTCTGTTGTTATTGTTGATAAATCTGTTGTCAATGATGTTACTTTGCAGGTAATCTTTTTTTTTCTTTTTGTGGTTGATGTTAAATTTTCTCTTTTGTTTGTTTTATGCTATACTACAAAATGTGCAGTTGTGTTAGTAGTATGAACGTATGTATTTTTTATTTATTGATTTACTTTTTATTGAGCTATAACACTGAGTAAATTTTACATTTCAACTTGACAGTTCAATGACATTTTAAGTCTGTATATACCCTTTTGGAACCACTACCCCAAATCAGAGACAGAATATTTCCATCACCCCAGGAGGTTCACTCATGCAACTTCCTTGTCAATACCAACCAGAGCCGACCAGTAATCTGATTTATATCATCATAGCTTAGTTTTGCCTATTTCTGAACTTCAGGCAGATGGAACCATACAGTATGTTCAGCAGTAAGACGCTATTATTAACTTTTGAAAAATTATCCGTAGTTTTTTTTGATTTTCAGTTTCGTGATTCATATATGTACAATTACATAATATAGGTGAGAAATAAGAAAAAATGTATAGCAGGATAGCATTTGATTTAGAACATGTGTTGACAAATTTTGTCTATAATGGACAGATAGTATTTTAGGCTTTATGAGTATATAGTCTCTGTTTCATAATCTCTCTCTTTTGTTTTACAACCATTTAAAAAATATAAATACTACTCTCAGCTCAAAGGCTGTACACGATAGGCTGTGCCTGTATTTTGCCAACCCCCGACTTGAAGTGCTGCTTATTTACCTATTTTCCCACAAAAGGATTCCTATCTGCTTTCTCTTTCTCTAATCGAATTAAAATTTGCTTTATTCTCTACCCAAGTACAAGTTTATGCAGAGTAAATAAAATGTGTAATCCTTCTTCACAAATTTAACTCAGAAAATTTTATAAGCTAATCCAGCATGAAAAAGGTCCCTAATTTCTGAAAAATTATAGCATTTTCTAATAAGATTTGTGAAGTAGAATGCGGTCAGATAGCAGATAAGAATAAATACAAATTCCTATAAATCGTTGATTTAAAAGGAATTTGGGTGTTTAATATATTTATTCTGTCAACTAGTTCCTCCTCCTCCTTATTTTGTTTTAGCGGTCTCTTCAAAAGAAAGAGCTTCACGTTTCCTTGGCCTCTGATTTGAAGAAATCTTTTCAATTTCTTCCAGTAGTCATATTGGAGAGGAGGCTTTTCCAAAACTTGAAGAAGACTATTTAAACTAGAGTTCGTTGTTAGTGCCCTTGAGTTGATTCTGACTCCCAGCGACCCTGTGCACAGCAGAGCAGAATGCTGCCTGGTCTTTTTGCGCCGTCCTCTCACCTTCCGGCGCTGTATCAGGTTATGCTCCACTGCTATTCATAGGGTTTTCATGGCCAATTTTTTCAGAAAGGGATGGCCAGGTCCTTCTTCCTAGTCTGTCTTAGTCTGGAAGCTCTGCTGAAACCTGTCTGCCATGGGTGACCCTGCTGCTATTCGTGGTGGCATAGCTTTCAGTATCACAGCAACATGCAGCCGCCACAGCATGACTACCAACAAGACAACAGACGGGTGGTGTGGTTCCCTGACCGGGAAATGAACCAGGCCAGGGCGGTGAGAGTGCCCAATCTTAACCACTAGACCACCAGGGCTGGCTAAAACTAGAGTTATATCTGCCAAAAACATTGGTCAGCATGGGTAGCAAGGCAGTGCATTCCCACCATAGCTATAAATTCACTGGGGAATAATTTGCTCTATCAGTACATACCATCTATCTTGCTCTATCGGGTGTTTGATCTTATCTCTCTGAGATTATGGCCAGCCAATGTGCTAATTGTGACCTTATGTAACAACTTTAGTAACCCAGGAAAAAATTAAGTTTCCTAATAAAAGATGACTCAGTCTTCCTCAGCCAGGCCAAGGAGTTTTATTATTTTGGAATAATCTCTATCTTTGGAAAACTCTAAATCATATTTAAGAGACACATTTATGTTTAGTAAGCATTGCTGGAACTTTTGCAATAAACCAATAGAATTGGAGTACAGTAATAATCTAGTTTCCCAGGGTGCGGTTTTTCTTTTCTTTTCTCTCTCTTTTTTTTAGCTCTGTTTTATAATTAAAAGATCCTTGGGTTTGATTGCTCGTGGGAGGCTATGCCAGCCACTTTTGGCGAGGCCTGGTTTTCCAGAAACACACATGTCTTGTTTTGCATGCACTGGTTCAGGATTCAGATAATCATGTGTTGAAGGCTGATGCCTCTCATTAAAACTGCAAGTGCAAGATCCAGCCTGCCAAAGGACCATGAAAATGAATATATGAGAGAGAGATAATGCTGGGAATTCTAGCGATCAACAGCTAAATTTTAATGAACTAAACTTGAATTACAGTTTGATGGTATAACATCTGGAAATCTGCTTATAAACTTTAAGATCTACAAAATAGCCAGAAACCCCTGAACTTTAACTGAGCTCTCCTCTTACACAAAAGATTCTCTCTTGGCTGGAGTTTATCTTTTAGTTATGACTATGCTTTTTAAATATAAAGACGTTTCCGTATTTTACTGTATCATTTGACATTCAGTATTTTTTCATCTCTGTTATTTAATGGTCCACAGGGAGAGAGAAAGGATGTTAGATACGAGACAAGGATAACACATCTTTAAGCTTCTTTTTGAATACCATCTTGCAACATGGCTGATTACATAAATTTGAAACAAATACTATCCTGGACCATTTTGTAGAGCAGATCCTGTTTGTACATTTAGAAACAAATATGTAAAAATATGTGCCTATGTAAGCTGCATGGTTTCTTTTCACACTGTGCATGTTTTGTTCTTTCCACAATGTGTATGTTTTGTTTTACAGATATAACATATGATGGTGCTATTCAACAATTGTAGTAGAATAGCATATTTTTCTCTTTTGAGATAGGTAGGTCTCCAGGTGGGAAAATAGTGAAATGTTAGCTGTGACTTTCAAAGGATCTACTGCAGGCTCTAAAAGTATCAAGTTTGATAATTCATATTGAGCGAGTCACCAAATCATAATTTAATTACCCTAAAGACATATAGCTTCTCAGCTTTAGGAAAATTAAATGTTTTGCTATCTGCATCCTTTTCTTTCATGTGCCAAAACACATCTGATAAAAGAAAAAAGGAAAAAAAATGAACAACCTAAAAAATAAAGTACTTAAGGCTAAAAAATGGGAGGAGTGGAAGAGAAGATCCAAAGTTATCTCTTCCACTGACTAAGGTGCAGAAGTGTCACCTACATTTAACTTAAAAACAAGAACTTCCACATTCTTAGTATACCCCCTAAAAAGCATTTTCTAATATTGGATTTTCTCTCTCGCTATACAACAGGAAAAGTGAAAAATCTGTCTGCCAATGAATCATTTAATTAAATCTTGCTTGTAACAAATTCCCTGGTTCTGTGCTATACCTAGAACTTGTGCCAGAAAGAAAGTACAATAACAGAGCTGCTAGAATCACTTAGTATTAATGTTTTCTATTTCTCCATCCAACTCACTCTAACAGCTTTAATTTGAAAAAGAAAAGTCTGATGCAGGAGAGAGTTAAATTCGGCAGACGTATATGGAAGTAACATTTTCATGTAAATGTTTCTGTTACCTGCAGGTACTTGAATGCACATATGAAATAGCTGTAAACACATGAACCTCATTAAAATAAAACTTAATTGCATTATTTATCCTTTTGATTAATCACCTTCATAATGGTAGCTACTCTGTTTCAGGGTTTTCTGAGAGATCCTTTATGTATCTTTGCTCGTTTAATCCTCACACAACTCTAGAAGGTGTGTATTATGATTTTCATTTTATAAATGTGGGTTTCAGCTCAGGAAGGTCAAGGAACTGGTTCAAAGACCCACAACTGGTCACTGGCAGAGCTCCCAGTAGTGTCTGAATTTTATAGGTAAGAAATTAAATTTCACAAGGTTACAAGAGTGGCCTCTGCTCACATGATTAGTTAGCCGAAGAACTGAGAATAGCATCTTGGGCCTGTGAGTTTCTGCCCAGTGCTCCTTCTAATATTTCAAGCCTTTCCTCTCCACATTTCTCCTGCAGCCTAAAAAGTAGATGGTCGCTCTTGCTGAACTGGTGAAAGGTGAAATTTCTGGAGTCTGAAGTCTCAACTCATACACCTTTTAGTAACCCAGAAGCTATTAGTTATGAACTATCATGTAGACTCTTCTTAACGTCAATCAAGGTATGCTTCACCTGAATAATCTTTTATCCAGTGGCTAATCTATAGGAGTCTATACATTTTCTTTCCAATTTAATGAATAACATTGATTTTTAAATGAGAAAAGGTATTTTTTTCCTACCTTTATTTGGACGATGACATTCTGTAGTTACAAGTAAGAAAATAAATTATTTGTACTGCTGCAACCTCTATACAATGTATAGCCTAATTAAATTCACACAGTCAAAAGGCTCAAAGCTGGACTTCCTCCACTGCCCTCACCCACCTCCAGAACACAGAATATGTACTGTATCCGCAATACATCAACCAGGGGAAAAACAGACCTGCTTCCCATCATTCAAACAGGAAAACTAAATCCCCTGTCCCCTATGGGAAGCCTAATACGTCAAAAACTCTAATAAAATCACAGGTTTTCCACGACAAACTTATACACTGAAGCCTGAATTGCTTGAATTTCAGTTTAGTCATCTTTTAGTATTCTTTTGTTAAGTATTAATATCATATTAAAGATTAGCACTTTTATATATACTCATTGCTGGTGAAACTGTGTGAAACATAGCTGTGTATTTTAATATCTGTTCTTCTGACACAGAATCCAGGATCCCAACATGCCTGCAAAGACATCTTGGTTTTGAAAAATATAATGTAGCAAAATTCCTAGGACAACTGCCCTAGGAATTCAGGTTTTGGTATTTAGTTTATCTCAAAGGTTCCACTTCAAGTAATTTGTTCCAAAATTAGCAATGCTAAGCACTGCCATGCAGCAGACCCCAAATTAAGAACAGACCAAGTCTTGGCCAAACAGTGGAGACAGACTAGGACTAATAATTAGGGCAGATGGAAGAATAGTATTCTGTGAGAACAGCCAGGTTAACAATTACCTCTGTCACTAGCAGCAACCATTGAGTGCCCATTATTAGGAGGCACTGGGCTTATTTTAAGCACTCACCACAGTTGAGGTTTACTGACCCATCTTTCTTCCTTTTCCTCTTTTTGAGTGAGCTGGAAATTTTCCTTACACCTATCTTGCTTATTAATGTTTTTAGGGTTTTCACTGAAATTTGTGACTGTCTCTGAGACCTTTGAGGAATTTCGTGACTAACGATCAAACGCAAGCTTATCACCATAGCTGCAAAGAACACCACCATGAATCATACTTTTCTTGTCTTTGACCACTTAAGTTTTACGTTTAATTTAATTTTCTCTTGGTTTGCTTTAAAATAAATCAACAAAAACTTGAGTGAATTAACACATTTGTGCAAAGTTTGTAGCAACCCTGGAAGGAATTAAGGTCTTCCTGAAATTGTATTGGCAACTTAGTGGAGATTTCCATACAACTGTGATTATACTGAATGAAGTTACGGTTCCATGTTAGTTCTAATTACATTTACACTCCTGTAGAAAGCCTTCATAAACAACGTAGCTTAATATCTTTCACTTCATATCTCCATTTTCCAGGCAAAAAAAACTTAAGGTCAGAGAAGCAGGGATTTGCCAAAAAACATATAACTAAGAAGTAGTAAAACTTGAAAGCAAGTTTTTCTGATTTTAAGTCCATCACTCTTTCCGTGTGCATGGCTTTAGGCTACAGTGTGAAAATTGATTATATTAATTCCATCACGCTTGTAGAAATTCAAACTTGTTCTTATTTACTCAGTCTATGGTCAGGACTCAGGCTCATACATAAAGAAGCAATTAGTTTGAGAATAAATTTTGAAACAGAAACTGAATCAATTCGTTGTACTTCCTTGGTCTTAACACTGCCTGACTTCTTAACCCTACTTTTATACCAGTATGTAATTTATAACTAGCAGAATATACTTAAGTTACCCTAACAAGAAGTGAAAAGACAAGATACTTACAGAAGAGAATTAAATGTTAACTTCATCAGAGTCTACTTCCTAAAGTGAGTGAGCAGAGAAGACATCAATATCATCAAAATATAACACAGCCAACTGTATTATCTGCATTACAAGAAAAACTCAGAAGCATGATTCAAAAACTAGATTGAATATTTTTGTATTTAGTAAATGAAAGAGAAATATATATTATTTGTTATGTCCACGGTCCTCTGTTAAGCACTATAGAAACAAAAACTAATTATAAAACATGGTCTAGAAATCAAAAAGCAGATGATCAAGTTGATGGAACTGTGTGTGTGTGTAAAATATAAGGAATATATAAGTTCTGAGCCCACATAAAATTATAAGCAATAGTTTCATGTATTATATAAAAGTACAATCAGTGATACATAACATAAAAGTTTTCTGACAGAATTTAAGCAATCTATACAATCTATTTGGCTTATCTCATTCTAGTTTCCTTCATTAAATTACTCTCTATAAATTAGTAATGTCCAGTTTATTCTTCTAACTTTCCAGCCTATATGGTCAGCTGCCTACTGGACAGATCTATTTTGCTACCACATATGAAAGTCAAACTCAATATACCCAAAATTAGACTGGTAGTCTTACCCTCCAACACTACCCCTTTCTGCCTTGTGTTCCTTTTATTGATGAATGCACCACAATCTAATTAATTGCTCAAGGTATTGTTCTGGTTACTTAGCCTGATTTATTGAAGATTGTAACACCTGGATAATACTTTTATTCTCCATCCAAACTCCTGACATTATCAGAATCAGCTAAATGTCCATGCTGATGACCTAGCCAATATTATATCCTTGCATGATTCCTTGCTTTCTTATCTTTCATGGGCTTTTCCCCCAATTCTAAAAGCCCACCTACTTCCATGGTCATATTCTAGACATTGTCATAACCTGAAACTGCTCCACCTCTGAAAATCATCATTGCGCCATGCCACTGTCCTATCTTTGTGTCTTATTTACTGTAAAATTTTACCTTATTGTGGCCTCCAATTCATCAACTCAATCACTTCCATTCTATCTGCCTCCTCTTTTCCTTACTTCCCACATTATTGAGTTCAATTCCCATGAAATAATAGTATAATCACTCATGCATATATTCTCTACTCTCTCATCCTTTCTTTTTATTGTACCCCTTGGGAAAAACTTAGCCCTGGATGAACCAAGCTATTAGATTTCTCTATATCTTCACCTTAAGACCGAGTGTTGCTAGAAAAAAAAAATCATACAACAAGCCAAATTGATATCACTCACAAATTCGTGGCTGCTAACCTGAATTGAGTACTCAACATTACTAGGTAACGTTGCAACTTTTCTTTGGTATGATCTCATTTCCATTCTCATACCTTTTCACTTTCCTCAAACCTCCCTACACTCTTCACTCATCCAAATGGTAGCTTCCCTGAAACAGCCCATTAGTCTTTCCACTTAGTTCTCTGAAATTGCTCTGGTTTCTTTTCTTTTCTAGATCTGATTCTTCATTTTTTCCTTCAAGTTGATAAGCTACATTTGGAAAAAAAAAATCATCAATTTATATTTAATCAAATAGCTCCTATATGGAAAATTATAGCTATAAGTAGGTTATGCTACAAGTGACATGTGTAGAATTAATTGGTTGAGATGGAGTTAAAAGGTAGTGTTCTAAGGCTGGGGAGTATTCTAGGCTGGGGAGTTGATGGTTCTTGTAACATAGTAGTGAAGCATCTGGTTCAATTGTCATTTATTTTTTGCTCACTGACACTAGTACATTAGGAAACCTGAAAAACATTTTAAGAATATTACAGTCGACTTTTTTCTGTGCCATTTCATAAAGTCCTTTATTTTGCCATCTTCGCTGCATGTGTTCACACCTATTAACGAGATATATCTTGGATTTTTGTGCATTAAAGAAATACCTAAATGATATCATACTTTGGTAAACTAAATAATAGAACACAAAAATATTCTGGTCGTAATCCCTAGAATTTTGAATGTTAGCTTATACGGCAAAAGGGACTGGTAAGTGTGATCACGTTAAGTATCTTGAAATGGAAGATTATCCTGGATTATCTAGGTGAACCCTAAATGTAATCACAAGGGTCCTTACAAGGGGGAATCAGTGGAAGATTTGACTACAGAAGAGGGCAGTGTGACAGTAGAAGCAGGGGGCAGAAAAGGTGATGTGTTGTACTAAATGGGTCATGAACCAAGGAATGGAGGTGGCTTCCAGAAGCTAGAAAAGGCAAGGAAATGGATTCTGCCTTAGACATTCCAGAAGGAACCAGCCCTGCCAACACCTTGATTTTAGCCCTGCAAGACTCATTTTGGGCTTCTGACCTCCAGAACTATAAAAGAATAAATCTGTGTTGTTTTAAGCCACTAAATTTGTAGTAAATTGTTACAGCAGCCATATGAAACCAATACATATGTTGCCTTTGTCTTCTGTACTTGCTTTTTCACTCAAGAATATACTTTTTAAATGTTTTAATGTTGAAAATATACACCTAACTCATTCTTTTAACTGTCACCCGGTAGTGCAAAATATAAATAACCTGCAATTTATTTGTTTTCCTGCTAAGAAACGGTCAGTTTGGTTCCAAGGGTATCTTGCATATGTCTTCAGATACTTTAAGGTAGATACCTAGAAATGGAAGGGCTAGGTTGTATCATTGGTTTTCTATTTCTATGTAACAAAGTACCACAAACTTAGTGGCTCAAAACAACACAAATGCTTTATCTTACAGTTATGGAGGTCAGAAGTCTGAAGTGAGTCTCACTGGGCTAAAACCAAGGTGTTGGCCAGGTTGCATTCATTTTGAGGTGAAGCTCCGGGGAAAATTTCATTTCTTACATTTTCCAGCTTTTGGAGACAGCCCACGTTCCTCGGCTTGTGGCCCTCTTCCATCTTTAAAACCAGCAATTGAATTACTCTGACCTCTGCTTTCCTGAGGTCATCACAGCTCCTCTGACTTTCCTGTCTGCCCCTTGCATTTACAAGGACCCTTGTGATTACAATGCCTCCACCTGGATAATCCAGGATATTTCCCCACATCAAGATCCTTCATCACATTTGCAATGTCTCTTTTGCCATGTAAAATAACATATTTACAGGTTCCAGGGATTAGGACATGGACATCTATTGGGGTACCATTATTATGCCTCTCACATAGGTCATAACATATGTACATGTTCAACTTTACTAGCTATTGTCAACTCTCTTTACAAATTGATTGTTCTAAGTATTCTCACATTAAAAATAGGTGAGTTTTGGGGCTGGCCCAGTGGTGTAGTGGTTAAGTTCACGTGCTCCACTTTGGCAGCCTGGGGTTCATGGATTCGGATCCCGGGCATGGACCTACACACTGCTCATCAAGCCATGCTGTGGCAGCAACCCATATACAAAGTAGAGGAAGATTGACAGAGATGTTAGCTCAGGGCCAATCTTCCTCACACACACACACAAAAATAAGTGAGTTTCACTCTTTCCATACACTTTGTGTTAACAGAATTTATAATTTTGCCCAGCTGAATTCTTATCATTTTTATGTGCATTTTTTTCTGACTACTAGCGAAGTTTGTCATCATTTTATACTTTGATTAGGCATACCAATTTAATTTTCTTTTATGTATTTTGCCTCCCCTTTTGGTCTAAGTAGCCTGTCCTTTAGATATTGATTTTAGGAGTGTTTCTAAAAATGTATTTTAGAAATAAATCCTTTGTCAGTTATAGCACTTTGAAATTTTTCTTCCCCATTGTGGCTAATATTTTCATTTATATTATACGTTTAATCTTACTGTATTTTTTTTAAGATGCTTCTTCATAATTTTTTTCTTGTGGTTTCTGCTGTTTTTATCTTGTTTAATAAATGTCCAAGATAGTTTTCTACATATTATTCTAATATATTTACATTTTCCTTTCAAATTTTGGTGTTTTACCTACCTGAAAATATTTTTTTTATATAATGTGAACTAGAAATAGCATATTTATTTTTCTTCAATATGGACAGTCAATTTATATACAGGACACTTTCCCTCTTGGTCATATAGCAAGTATTCATATTTTTACTGATGAATTTTGTCCATGTCCATTTATTGTGATTATCTCGATTCTTTTCATTTTTAAAAAATTGAGATATAACATGTAATTTTAAGTGTAAAGTTTGATGATTTTTAAATATGTACCTTATAGTTGTGGTTGTAGTTACTTATAAGATATGAGACATTTCCAGAACCCCAGAAGACTCCCTCTTTCCTTATCTAAGCCTGTATTTCCCTCTAGTGCTAACCACTAATCTGATTCCTATGATTATCAGTTAGTTTTGCCTGCTCTTGGTTTCATATAAATAGAATCATACAATAGATACACTTCTGTGCCTGGGCTTCTTTTGTTCAATGTAATGTCTGTCAGATTTATCCACGTTGTGGTGTGTACTAGCAGTTTTTTCTTTTTTCTTTTTTTTTTTTTAATGCTTTGTAGTATTTCGCTGTATGACTATACCACAATTTATCCATTCTCCTTTTGATGGGACTTTGGGTTGTTTCCAGTTTGGTAGCATTTTGAATCAAACTGCTATGGACATTCAACTTCATGTCTTTTGGTGGACATTTCTTATTTCTTATTTCTGTCGGGAACATACCTAAGAGTGGAGTTGCTGAGTCATATGAAAAGTGTAATTACATGTAGTAGGAACTGCCAATTTTCCAAAGTGCTTGTACCATTTTACATACCCAGCGATGATATAGGAGAACTCCAGTTAATTCACATCTTGCCACTGCTTTCGCATTTTAGCTATTCTGGTGAACATGTAGTGTTTTATCGTTGTGATTTCATTTGCCTCTCTCTGAGGAGTAATGATGTAGAGAACATCTTTGTATGCTTCTTGGCCATTTAGATTTCCTCTTTTGTAATGTGCCTGTTCAAGTCCTTTCTCTTTTAAAAATTTAGTCAATTTTCTTATTGATTTATTGAAGTCATATATTCTGGAGACTAGTTCTTTCCTAATACCTTCTTCTAGTCTGGCTTGCCTTTTTACTTTCTCATTGGAGTCTTTTGATGACAGAGTTTTTAATATTTATAAAATCTAATTTATCACTTTTTATTCTTATAATTAGTGCTTTTTGGTGTGGCATTTAAAAAATATTGGGTTACCCAAGGTTTGAAAATATTTTCCTGTTTTCTTCTAGAAGCTTTATAGTTTCTGCTTTTACATTTTTGTCTATGGTCCATCTTGAATTGACTTTTGTGAATAGTGTGAAGAAGGAGTTAAGATTTATTTTTTTCCACATGGGTTCCTATACTTAAGCGTCATTTATTGAAAAGACTAATCTTTCCTAAATAAATTCCATTAGTGCTTTTCTCATAAATCAAGCGGCCATTTAACTGTGGACCTATTTCTGGACTCTCTATTCTGTTCCATTGAAATATTAGTCTACTTTGTAACACTACCATTTTGTCATACTAACATAGTAAATCTTGAAATGGTGTAGCATAAGATCAAAAACTTCACTTTTCTATGCTAAGATTGTCTTGGCCATTATTCTCAGTTCTCTTCATCTCCAGATAAATTTTAGAATCAACTCATCAACTTACATACACACTCAAACCTGCTGGCATTCTGATTTGATTGTATTAAAGCTATAATTCAATTTGGGAAGCATGGACATCTTCATAATATAGAGTCTACCAATCCTTGAACATCGCAGATTGCTCCATTTATTATTTTTTCCAATTATAATATGTTGTTTTCATTGTAGAAACTTTTATTTATAAGTTTTTCAATTTAAATAGATTGTTAAACTTACTCCTAAGTACATAAATTTTTTCAATGCTTTTATAAATGGTCTTATTTAAAATTTTATCTTCCACTGTTTTTGTTACTAGTATATAGAAATTTAATTTAATTTTTATAATGACGTTTTATCTGACAACATGAAGTTCATTTATTCTAATAGCTTATAGATTGTTTTATATTTTCTGTTAAAAGTAAAAACATAGTTTTATGTCTTCCTTTTCAATTTTTATGCCTTTTTTCCATGCCATATTATACTTACTAGGACCTCCATTGCAATATTTAATAGAAGTAGTATCAAGTGGAAATCCTCACCTAGTTCCCAATCTTAGGGTGAAAACATTCAGTATTACATCATTAAGTATGATGTCACCTGTAATTTTTCAAATAGAAACCCTTTATCAGATTAAAGAAAGTCACTTCTATTCTTAATTTGCTGATAAATTTGTTATGAACAGGTACTAAATTTATCAAATATTTTTTCTGCATCTATAGAAATGATAATTTCTATATACAAAGTTTTTTCTCCTCTATTAGTTTAATGTGATAAATTACACGATTGATTTTAAAGGTTAAATCAACCTTTCATATCTAGGATAAATTCCACTTAATCGTGATGTATTATGCTTTTTATATAACACTGTGGTCAATTTTCCAATATTTTATTGAGAAGTTTTTGTATATATCTTTGTAAGAAATATTGATCTATAATTTTCTTTTTTATTAATGTTCATGTCAGTCATCACTATCAAGCATGAAATGAATTGGGAATTGTTCCTTCTTTTTCCCTTTTCTGAAGAAATTTAGATAACATTCATATTATTTCTTGCTTAAGTGTCTAGAATTCATTAATAAAAACATCTTGGTCTGGAGTTTTCTTTGTGGAAAGTTTTTAATTATAGATTTAATTTCTTTAAGAAATACAACATTATTCAATTTTTTAAAATCTTTTACTTGTGTTGGTTTAGGAGTTTGTGTTTTTCAAATTATTTATTTCATTTAAATTGTTGAATTTATTGGCATACATTATAATAGCACTTTATTATCCTTTTTAATATCTACAGGGTCTGTAGTGACGTCTCCTATTTCATTTCTGATACTAATAATCTTATGTTTTCTCTATTCCCTGTAGTAAGATATATCTCACCAGAGGTTTATTATTACATTATTTATATTAATTAATTTATATCACACTTTTCAACAAACCAACTTTTGAGTTTGTTGATTTTCTCTTACAACTCTTCTCTATAATATTTTGTGTGTGTGTGTGTGTGTGAAGAAGATCAGCCCTGAGCTAACATCCATGCCAATCCTCCTCTTTTTACTGAGGAAGACCGGCCCTGAGCTAACATCTATTGCCAATCCTCCTCCTTTTTTTCCCTTTTTCTCCCCAAAGCCCCAGTAGATAGTTGTATGTCATAGTTGCACATCCTTCTAGTTGCTGTATGTGGGACACCGCCTCAGCATGGCCGGACAAGCGGTGCGTCAGTGCGCGCCCGGGATCCGAACCTGGGATCTGAACACAGGCCGCCAGTAGCGGAGCGCACACATTTAACGGCTAAGCCACGGGACCAGCCCCTATAGCTCTTCTCTAAAGTCAATTATTTCTGCCCTTATATTTATTATTTCTTTCCTTGTAGTCTCTTTTGTGTTGAATTAATAATTTTTAACATTTCTGAAACAATATCAGAATCTTACAACCATTTGTGCTTTTTTTTGTTATATATTTAACATCTCCGTTATATATTTGTTATATATTTAACACCTCTTGACATATTTCTGATTATTTTAAACATTTAATATTATTTTATATTTTTCTATTTACCCACATATTTACCACTTTTGTTGCTCTTCATTGCTTCCTGCAGATTTGTTTCCATCTTGATCCACTTTCCTTCAGCCTGAAAAACTTGCTTACCCTTGCTGTGTATATCTATCTACTGGCAATAAATTCTATTAGATCTTATTTATAGGAAAGCATTTTAATTTTGTTTCAGTTTGAGAATTTTCTTTGCTAGGCATAGAATTATAGGCTGGCAGTTTTTATATTTTCTTTCAGCACCTTAAAAATGTCATTTCATTGTTATGGCTTCTATAGTTTCTATTATGAAGTTGGCCATTAGAATTATTGTTGTTAATTTGAAGGTAATGTATCTTTTTTCTTTGGATACTTTTATATTTTTCTTGTTTTATTTGGTTTTCAGCAATTTGTCTATGATGTTCCTAAGTGTGATTTTTATTTTTATTTATCCTGCTTAGATTTTGCTGACTCTTTTGAATCTATGGGTTGATTTCTGTCATCTATTTTGGAAAATTCTCAACCTCTATTGTTTCAAATATTACTTCTGCTCCATTTTTTATCCTCTTCTTCTGAAATTCCAATTACATAAGTGTTAAGTCATTTGTCCATGTCTCTTAGACTCCATTCTGTTTTTTAATCTTTCTGTTTCTCAATTGGATATTTTGTCTTTACCTGTATTCAGAGGAGCTTGGAACATCCCATGTGCCAAAAATTAAGGAAGTGCTCAAAAAATTGTGGGGCATTTCAAAAGGACATCAGTGGCTGCCAATGGCCAAATTTGAGATTACTTGAGCAACAAAATAAGTAATGATAGTGATGAGTTATAACTCAAGAAATGAAATACATATCCATGAGTTCATACTGATATAAAAAGACAGTTGAATCAGTAAATAAACGATGATATGGATAACTGTTCCATACAGTAAAATTCTAGTTAATTAATGCAGAAGGAATGATAGCAATAGTAAATCCCATTTGGCAAAGAACACAGTAATAATTGTTGCAGATAAAAAACATCAATGGCTACTGAAATTAGTAGGTGAAAGTATGATGAAAATCAGGATATTTGCACAGTCCCAGAGTATTTCCTCACATGATACTTATTAATGACAAAGGGAAAAATAGTAACTTTACAGTGAAGAAACCTGGCAGATACTCCTTTAATCAAGTGATCAAAGTTAATCACCAGTAGTAAGGCATCGTACCTACTGAAATGATGCACTGCAAAGGGCCCAACACTACTTCTGTGATAGTTTTGCCAAAAATGTATAACCTCAATCCAATCATGAGAAAACATCAGATAAACACAAATTGAGGAAGATTTTACAAAATAACTGGCCAGTATACTTCAAAAGTATCAAGGTCATGAAAGACAAATAAATACTGAGACTCTGTCCCTGATTAGAGAAAATTAAGGAGATGTGAAAAGTAAATGCAATGTGGGATCCTGGATTGGATCCTGAATCAGAAAAAGCAAATTAGTGGGACAGTTGGTGAAATTCAAATAAAGTCTGAGGTTAATAATATTACTTCAATGTTAATTTTCTGATTTAGAAAATTATACCATGATTATTTAAGATGAGATGGTAACATTGAGGGAAGAGGAGTGAAGGATAGATGAGAACTTTGATGTACTATTGTTGCAACTTTTTCTAAGTTTATAATATTGCAAAATAAAAATGGTTAAAAAAATAAAGTTCTTGTCTTCTACTTAAAATATCTAAATCACAACAAAAACAAGATCAATTTCTCTTGTTAATTGGTTTTCTTGATTTCCAAGTTGTGCTGTTTTAGCGGGCCTCATGATTTTTGATGTAGTGTCAACATGGTTGAAAAATTAAGACTCTCAAAGACATTATTTTCTTCCAATGAAGGTTAACTTTTCCTGCAGGCAAATGCAGCACCAGTGGATCTCCTAGCTGCTGTACAGAATTGATCAACAAAAAGGTCAGATAGCAAATCTTTAGCCTTTTTTTGTGAGAGGAGGGCTGCAACTACTCAACTATTGCTGTAGGCTGAAATCAGCCATAGACAATATTAAAGCAATGGATGTGTGCGGCTGTGATCCAATAAAACTTTATTTACAAAAACAGGCATAGTTTGCAGACCTTGCTACAGAGGATTTACAATGGCTTGTATATTCTAATTTTGCCCTTACTTCTGGTGCAGGGCCCTCTGGAATCCAGTAGAATAGTGGAGGTGGTTTTCATGCTCCTGAAGCTTATTGAGACTCAGACTCTAAACTCTGTCTCCACAGCTGCTGAAATCTCTGTTCAACTCTTTAGCCTCTCAGTTAACGCTTTCTATTCAGTTCCTCAAAGTTTGGCCCTGACACAGCTTATGAGTCAGCCAACAATTTGAGGGCATTTGTACGTAGATTTTAGGGCTCACTCCTCTGACTCTCTCCTTTCCAGGGTTTTCTCCCCATTTGTTTCAAGTCTCTCTGGCAGCCCCAAATCCCTGGTCTTTTTAGTGTAGTAAGATGCCTTCCTGGCCCTGGCCTGCAGAGAACAGGGAAGTGCCCTCAGAGGAAAGGCCAGGTAAATGTGCAGCTCCCCTTTCTTGAAAAAGAAACTCCCCTTCTTTCAAGAACTAGACTTTCTACAGTTTCTGCCTACTTTGAATGTTCTCAAATGCCTTCAAAGAATCGAGGTTTTTGTTGTGTTGTGTTGTGGTTTTTTTCTTTTGTTTTTGTTTTGGTTTTTTGGTCCAACTTTTATAATTTTTATCTATAAAGAATGAGTCTAATACACGCTATCCACCATAACCAGCACTGGAATTCTTGCTTAATCATTTTCTACAATGTTATTTTGTGCTTTCAATTTACCATGTTTTTTCCTCTCCTTTCCTGAATTGTATTGGATTGTTTTATTTTTAATCTTCTTTATTTTCCTCTACACCTTTGCTAGCTGATCATTCCTTTTCTATTCTTCTTGTGACTAGTCTTAACTTTTTCATTTTTAATTTTTAAAGTTAAAGTATAAATTTAATCAATATATTTGCCTTCTGTATCAGTCAAGGGTCAAAAGGAAGGCAACGACACTCTCAACTTAAGATCATATGAAGAGGGTTGATTCATCAAGGGGCTATTTACAAAGATGAGGGGAATTAGGGGATTCATATGGAGGGTACTGGAACCTGTCAAGCAGCAGAGGAAATGTCAGTATTTCTAGTCTCAAAGCAAAGAGCGAAAAGTGACAGGAATCTGGAAGAATAGTGTCTGTCTTTCCTTGATCCCAGCAATGACCTTATTGAAGGATATAGTCAGTCCCGTGTTGAGCCCACAGGAAGAGAGCAAGGGGAATAAATACTCTTGTCCTCCCTTTCCTCCATCCCTCTGATCTTCCTCCAGGACTCCTCGTTGGCTGAACTCAACGGGAAGCCAGAAGGCTCAGGAGCGTGATGATGTAATAGACTCAGGTCAGCCTTCCAGGCCAGAGGGCAGGTAGAGAAGACTGAAGATTGTATTAGGTGGGGCAAACAGAAGACAGCCAGCACAACCACTTCTCAGCACAGGGGAACCTTAAATGCTTCAATACTAATTACCTGCCTCCTGACACCTAGCTTATTGTTTTTTATTATTTTAGTTTCAGCTTTATTTTATCCCTCCAATTTAGTCCTTATCATTATTATTATTATTATTATTATTTTACAGTCACTGCTTATTTAGGTTTACCCATATGTTTATCATTTTTTGTTATGTTACTGTTGTTTCTTGTATCACACATCTTGTTGAGTTTACATTTCTTTTTTCTGAATTAGATGGTATAGTAGTAGTTCTTTCAGCAATGGTTGGAGTGCATTCGTCCTAGTCTTTATATGAAAATATTTTTATTTCACCCTCTCTCTTAAATGATGGTTTAGCTGGGCATTCCAGGCTGACAATTATTTTCTCTCAGCTCAATAAAGAAACGATTCCATTGTTATTTGGCTTCCATTGTTGTTGTTGACGTATCTGTTTCTATAATTTACATTCCTTTGAAAATTATCTTTTATTCTCGTTGCATTTAGAATTTTTCTCTCTGTCATTTGTATTCAGAAATTTTAATAAAATAGATGTGGATTTATTTTTACTTGTTCTGTAAACTTGCCATGTTTCTTAAATATGAGAATTCTTGCTTTTCATTAATTCTTGAAAATTCTCAGTCATAATCACTATTGTTCCACTCCTGGGCCCCTGTTCCCTCAAAGCCATTTCTTGCCTTTCTTGAATTTACTCTGTGTCTGAGAATGGCTGATTCCTGTCAGCTGCTTTTCTCAATTCCTTAATTAATGTCTTTAATAATTTTAATATAGTTATATTGTAATCTTTAAAAGCAATTTCTACTAACTGAAGTTCTTGGTCATCTGCACTTGATTTCTTTGAATCTGTCAATTTGTGTTCTAGTTGATTTGGCCCTTGTGTGTCTTAGAGTTTAAGAGTGGGGCTTATACCTGGACAACCTGGGCTGAGAGAGTGTCCTTCTAGAGAGGTCTTGTGTTTCATGTTTTGAGGTGTGAATAGATAAAACAAAATCTGTTGGAAGTTAATGGTTCCTAAATCTGGATGGTGGGTACTTAGAGGTTATTATACTATTTCCTCTACTTTCATGTATCTTTAAAATTTTTAAATGATATTAAGATAAAATGATTTAGTCAATTAGTTCACTTCTTCCTACTGTCATGGAAATTAATTTTGATCTACTTGGTAGTTTTATGCGTGCGTGTGTGTGTGTGTGTGTGTGTGTGTGTGTGTGTATCTCAAAGAGTCAATGAGTCACATTCTTAAGCTAATATGCTATGTGGTAATAAGAACTTTCAACGTCTTCATTCACTTATTTGTGCATTCAATACTCATTAACTACATCAAGTACTCATTAACTACATCATGCTAAGTGTGAACAACACAAACATAGTTCCTACCCTTATAAAACTTATCAGCTAGTAAGGCCATTAGATTATCATCATTAAAGATTATATACCAGAAACAGAGGAAGAAAGCTGGAATGTGACGCAGCAAGTCAGAGAAGCACAGATATGCATTGAAAGGGAATATTAATTGACAGACTATTATGTTTTAAATGCCCTGTGAGGTATTGTCACTAAGATGTGTTATTTAGAAGTATTAATGTCTTGCTGTCATTACTAAATAAAGTCAATTCAAGCAAAGATGTAAAATAATTCAATTTTCTTACAGAGAAAATATCCATATTGGTGTCCTTCTCAATTGCCACAATCCAATAGGCACTCTGATAGGTAGTTTCTATCATCTTGCCCAGTCCTCACAAGACACCGCAAAGTAGTTGTTTTTAGAATAAGAAAACTAACTGAAAGAAGTAACTGCCCAAGTTTATGAAGCTATTAAGTATATGAGCTAGGATGTGAATTCAGGTCTACAAGCCTCTAAATCGTGTTCTTTCCACTACCTCATGCTGCCTCCCAAGTAGGCGAGTGCCTTCTCCATGGAAATGTGGGATCCTTAACTGCCCAGATATTTTAATATTGTGAATTAAAAGCCTGCTTCATGTAGGTACTGGGCAGCATTTAATTCATTATAATCATGTCTTTTTTCTTCAAATATTTTTCTATTTTATGATTACTTGCCTTGATCCCATGTGAAGGAACTTCTGGAAGTGCCATGCTGGAGCATCAACATCATAGCTAAATGTTAGACTCTAAATTTTATGATGTAAATATTTATAAAGCGTGTGCCAGATCACCAGAGTAACCACCCAGTTCTTGTCCTGGTTTTGGAGTCTTGGGCTCTGAAGGCAGAGGAAGAAAGAGAACAAATTTCCAATGTTTGATGACAGTATAACATGGCTCACAAGTTGTTGCCTCTTTTACTTTCCATAGGCTTACCTTCTTGACCAGAATAGAGTTGGTAACAACATTGTGATACCCAACACCAGCCTCTCAGAACGTGCATCTGTAATTTACAACTTTCTTCTTGTCAGATGACCAGCCTTGACCTTGTCATGCTTTAATCCTACACTGACCACCTTTGGAGACTAAGGAATAGTCTATCCGCTTTTTCTCAGCAGAAAATAAGAAAAATAATCACTTACTTGAATAAGAAATCAAAACCTCTAACAGTTTAGATTCTTCTCCAAGCAAGAGGAGATTTCTGGAAAAGAAATAATCCACCAGACATTTTTTCCAGAAACTCTCACTTCATTATCCCTGTAAAAGAGTTTAAATTGCTAAATTACCTCCTTCTGTGGTGTGTTTGTTTAATTCCACCAGTAATGTTATATAGAAATGCTCAGTGTCCAAAATTTGGAATTTATTAAAAAGTAGTTGAAAACAATGCAAACCCTAGCCAGTTACCAAAAATAGAGATTTTAAAAAAATATTCTTGTTCTGAGCTATCTCAACTCTATCATTTAAACCATTTCTAAAAATTTCAAAGAAATATAATTTCAATAAGAGCATATTTTGGTGCAGTTTCCTTAATTTTTCTTATAGGAAACATAGAATTTTGCAGAATAACATATTTCCTTAGACTACAAAACACTTAGAGAGGACATTACTCTATTTGCATAATCTTTTGTTATTTTAGTTAGAAAAAATGAAAATTTTCAGTAGTTTTGATGGGTATATATATATAATCCCTTCATTGGGGCTGCTTTAAAGTCATTATCTGAGATATATACCAACATATGTATATATGAGTGTGTATCTTAGATAATGACTTTAAAGCAGCTTCAACAAAGGGATTGCATACTGATTTTATACATTCCCAGAAATTTTCATATAAGCCTCCAGGATAATGTATCCTATAGCTGACTAGCCCTCATGAAGAAAATATTGTAGTAAAATCATTTTATACTTGGAAACGTGCACATTTCATGATTTTGTTCCTCCTCCTCACATTTCAAGGGAAAATCTCCCTTGATTTTGGTGCTTCATTGAAACAATTTTAAAAATATTCTGTTAAACTGATTAAGATAATTCACCACTGCAAGTGTTACCCTTATACAGTGAACTATTAATAACATAATCATTCACACTTACAAAGTGATTCAGCATCTGGTTCAAAGCTCCCTCTTGTAGACGGCCTGAGAGGTGCTAGAGAATTATTCAGGGGAAAAATACGCAGTATTACTAATGGGATGCCCCACCGTTGTCATAGAATATTTATTGTTTTCATTTCAACTTCACCTTGTTTAACTGCAGAAGCGCTTGTAAAGTGTCGCTGGTGGAGCTGACGATAAGACCTCGTACTTCCATAGTCCTTTTCAGATCATATAGTGTTATTTTGAGCATTAATTAGCAAAGTCACAAGAATAGTCAGGAAGATGGGGAGTGGGCAGGGATTTGAAACACACTTCAGAGCAAGACTCAAGGCAGCAGTTTACAACAGGAAGCAAAGAAGGTTGTCTCTAATTAGAACTTCAGGGGCAATTTCAAAAGGCCTAGTGTAATTACCTGAGTGGGAAGTTAGCCAGATGGAGGGTAACACCTCCAGCAAGGAGAAAAAGTTCTATTTATATTCACAAACTCATTCAACTATAATTTCTAAGTGCCCTTGAAGGAAAATAAGATTTCTACCTTTCAAAATGTTGTGTTAAGTACATTTTAAGGTTCCATGAGCCATGATTTTTACTGGAACTTTACATCATTAAACAACAAATGACCTGTTAATCCAATATGAAATTTAGTCCCATTTTGAGTTAAAGGTACAAACTCTGAAATCTCTATTCTAAAGGGGTCTTGCCTTAAAACCTAATGAAAAATATCTAAGAAATCATTACATTCATCATGTTTTAATCTGTGTATATGTTAAAAATGGTTTTCAAATTCAATTTTTTTAAACAAACTTTAAAAACTTAGATTGTAGAAAACTATAGTATAAAATATTTGGCAGATTTAATTTAAAATGTACAAATATGCTAATTTCCATTAGTTCATGACTAAAATAAAATATTATGCTAGAAGAGAGTATTAATGTGGGATAAGTAATGAGTTTCAACCTTGAATAGCAGTGCAGTCAAGGTAACATAAACACACATTTTTTTTTTCTGATAGACACACATGTAGCATCTTCCATGCATGTGGTTACAGGAAAGAAAAGCTTGCTTTGAAACTTAATAGAGCAATGCTGACAAGCAATAAAATGTTAGATTTCTTTATATTCAGCATATAAAGAACATTTAAATTATTCTAGGCAATTTGTTTCATATGCTAAGACTAAGGACATCAAATAACATTTTAATATGCTGGGCAACATAGCTGCCTGTTGCTTGTATATTCAAGGTAGAAATTATAGAGCCCTTTGCTTTTACTCTTAAGGTTCCTAATATAACGTGGCCAACCATGATGTGAGTTTTGCTACTTTGTCTTGTCAGTGATTTTAACCTGACACTAGGTCAAGGCCATGGGCCCACACCATTCTCTTTGGAGAAGAGAAACATTTGCTTTGTCTACTGGGTCATTCTTTTTACGTGAGGCAGCTTTAGAACATGAACTACTGTTGTCTACTAGTCACTGGAAAGTCTATCCCAATCATTAATGCTAGACATACTTGATCTGGAGAATGAAGAATGAGGACAAGGAGATGCAAATGTGCATCCCACTGACCAGTTGCAGACATCTGGGCTTTGCACCAAGGGCTACTGTCATGGTTGGGAACTTAGAGAATAAGAATGGTAAAGGAAGCTGGATTAGTTATGGGTGTCATGAAACAATGAGAAGGTAAGAAATGAGGAAGTCAGAGGTATGCTTCTCCTACCACGTCTTTGGTTTTAAAATTCACAAGAGTGACATTTCCAGGATGGACCTTTGTCTTCAGCACTCTTTCTCTTGGCTACAGTCTCTTTCTCTGCCTTAGAAGAGGCTCACTGCAAGCAGAGAGATGGAAGAGAGCGAAGTTTGCAGAGTTCACTTTCAAGCATCACCCAAATCCCCAAGTCTGAGTCATTTGAGTAGCAAAAGAAGTAGCTCTCTGGTTCTGTGGATTCCTGTGCGATGCTCACCTCCCAGTGCTTCTGCTCAGGTGTAGGTTCACTTTCACTTTCCTGCCAGGAAGCTCCTACACTTGACTTCTCAGCTGTCCTAGAAAAGAGCACATGGTAGGCAGGGATAGGAAGGAACCCAAGAAAAATGTCGAAACATTTGGTTAGTGGTCATCTCAGGGTTTCATGAAACCAACTCTTGCATCCATAGTCAGGCAAAATTTAAATTGCTATTACTCTGACAAGGGCTTAGAATGAATGAGAATAAAGAAAGTGGACATTCCATTATTTGCATGCTGAGTCTCGTATTTAAACTAAGACTTTTGGCTTAGGATTTCTGACTCTAATTATCCTTTCTCTTAACTATTATTAAAGCATATATTGATCAGCCATCGAGTATAAGTAATAGCATTTCATTAAAATCGAGTATCTAGGAAAAATTAGAAGTATTTACTGGAAATCTAATTTGACTAAAAGCAAAGCATCTGGCAAGTTCCTGACTTCCTTAGCTTAAAATTTCTAGACCCAAAAGGTAGAGAAAGTACAATGATCTGAATGTTTAGATCCTCTTTTTGGTAGATCGGAATAATGTGACCATGTAATCTTTAGTAATTTCATAATTGGGGGGGAAAAGGCTAAACATGATTCAATGGGCACACTGGATATTAGAAGGGTAGGGATGAAAAAGTCAAAGTGGACACACAAGCAAACACACAAAAAGAGCTACATCCATGGCCTAAAATATTTCAAAAATAAAACCAGCAGATAATAGTAGAAAGATGTCAAAATTTCAATCCTAATTATCTTTCTCCACCTGATCTCAATGAGGAAGGAAAGTAGAGGCACGTAAAGCAGGAGGATTTCTCTGATAAGTTCAGACTAGAAGAGGGTGTGCAAAAGGTGACCAGGAAGGCCTCTAACCAGAAGGCTCTAGAAATGCCATATACCCTTAAGAGAGTGTCAGATAGGCTAGATTCCAGAATGTGCTGAAGCATTGGATAATTAGGGGGAAAAAACATAGAAGAATGCTTTTCAACCAATAAAATTATTTTCAGAGTTGGAACTAGCTTTTAGGAAAAAGCTGTTTTATTTTGGATCACAGGAATATAGTGCAATCACTCTTTTTTTAAAGATGTGGAAATTGAGACCCAGACGACAAAGATTTAACCAAGAGCGCATAGCTGATAAGTGGAAGGAACTAGATCTAATCCTAGTTCTTCTGAATGTGTATCCTGTGTTCTCACTGTTAAAATGATGAACATCTCACCAGGTGACTTGTAATATGAAAGGCACTGTTCTTAGGGCTAAAACCCAACTACACATGTGATGGCTAAGGGAGGCCTGGCTTAAGAGCAGCATGTTTGAAAACAACTTAGCTTTTTCAGCAGACTTATTATTCCACTCCATATTCAACTTAATATCATGTAAGTAATCTTTGACTATACCTATTCTACTATACTTTGGCTGGACAACCTCGAGAACACTGTATTCATTTATGGGTTACACTTAAAGCAAAGGGAGCCTACAAAGCTCATTCAGAAGAGGGACCAGAACTAAGAAGATTTGAAACCACATCATCTATGCAAGCATGCATTTCCCATTCAAGTACTTACAGTACCCAGGCCACTAATCTAAATAACTAAAATGGAATAGGAGCAGAGAAATATTTCTCTACTACTAGGGAAAAAAAATCAGTGGAAGCCTGATAATAAACAAAAACTGGGAGTCTGACTCAGGCTATGCAGCACAACAGAGAATGATGGGGACTGTGGAACACTAGAGATCTTAGATGTATTCTAATGAAGGCAAGCACTACCTACCTCTAGCTAATTATTGCATTGTAGGAATGCTCACCCAGTGCTACTAGAACTCATTATTTTTTCAAGTGAAAATTGAAATTTGGGTATTTATGCAAAATCACCCAATTTTTATGTATTGGCTCAATTAATAAAACAAACTGCCACTAACAACAACAAAAATCACTGTGTGGAATGAATAAACTGTCTCCAAACTTGATCAGGCCCATAGGCCAACAATTTGCTACCTCTGAAGTAAAGGTCTTAGGGGTCTTTATTCTGAACGAGAGAAAATTCTAATGATGACCTCCATTTTTTTTTTTTAAGGGATATAAGATGAAAGAGGGAATCAGTTATTCTTTCTAGATGCAGAGTGAAGACTAACATTTAACGGGGGTAGAATCTAAAGAAGAACCTTCTGAGAGAGATGTTTGAAAATGTTCCCCGAAGGCATTGCTTCAATGAACTGCTGTTACCGCTACTACTGAAAGAGATGATAAAATTTTGATGATGATCAGGAGCGATATATGAAACCACAGGAACATTGCCCTGTGCTTAGCCAAACCATGATGTATCTTCTTAAATAAGTGTGGAGCTCCAACCACTGAGTTTCAGGAAGTTTGTAGTTTGTCTGAAGAAGGTAAGGAGAAGAGAAAGCAAAATAATCAAGGAAATTGTGTTACTCTTTTCTAAGAACAAATATAAAAGATGAAGAATCTTTCATCTGTAAATAAGATGGCGAAGCGACATAATTATAGATCAGCATTTAATATGCTGAAGTGCAATCTGCCTTTCTTAAGGGATTATGATGCTTTAACATTCCCTGACTCATTTGTCCAGGTCCATTGGAACCCCTCTGAACCCTATGCTCTCTGGGGACATTTGTGGTATTTATAATTCCACGGAAAACACTTGGAAAGCTCTGCCTTAGATCATAATCTTAGAATAGTTGAATTACAGGAACTCAGGGATCATCTAGTTAATTTCTTATTTTCTGATAAAATAGTTAAGACCCTGAAGAATTAAGTGATTTTTACCAGTTTCCCAGGTAGAGGCAATGAAACTAGAACTGATAAATTCAACCCTACACCATTACTTCATGACATATTTCCTGTCTTTTATCATGAATGAGGGAGTCAGTTGAATACCAACTACAAATCAACATAGAAGTAGGAGGTCACTCCTTGAGATTAAGAGAGAGAGAGAGAGAGAGAGAGAGAGAGAAAGAGGGGAAGTATAAGATGACAAAAACACCAAGAACACTGAGAACATTAGTCATACTCACCGGATCCCCACACCTCGCACCCCCGCCCCAGTATACCTGTCACCACAGATCTATTCTAGAACAGACTTCTTGTCCATCCTCATGATATCAGATATAACTTAAGTAAATAATAGCACCCCTGAGCTCAGGCAGATGTAAAAAGTGTTGAAGAGAAAGCATTGTATATTCATATTTCTGCTCAGTGGGAGATCAATTTACAGATTAAGCAGGAAATGACTCCTCTCATTAAATGGTGTTCAAGGGCTCTTCCTTTCAGCATTGCCTGTGGCTAAAACCTCTGATCTCACAGGAAAAAATACGCGGTCCAGGAAGAAGGCAGACCTAGAATGTGAACTTGGGAAAAGTTTTGGCTGTACACTCACACAGTTGTTGTCATTAGCAAATTCAACAGGTAAACAGCTTTTGTCAAAGGACCTTGGAGGTAGGGAGACTTCTTTTATTCATTCATTCATTCATCAAATATTTATTAAGCTGCTACTATGTGCCAGACACAATGGGCATGTGAGAGCTAATGAGTGGATAAAGTAGATATAGTTCCTGCCCTTGAGGAGTTTTCATTCTTGTTGGGAGTGGGGAAAGAACAATTCACAAATAGAAAAATAAATAATACGAAGGCAAATAATAATAATTGTTAGGAAAAAATGAAGTAATGTAAAGAAAGAGGGAGGTAGGAAGTAGGCTCATTCAGACAGTATATTTGAACAGAGATCTAAACAAAATAAGAGAGTCAATGAACAAATCAATGGAGGAAGCATTTCTGGGAAGAGAAAACAGTAAGTAGGAAGGCGTGTTCTAGGAACATCAAGATGATCAGGGAAGTGAGCAAAGGAAAGAGTACCAACTATTCAAAACTGATAGTTAATGATAAGAAAGATTGTATTTCCAGCAAATTTATAAATAAAAACCACAAGTTAGTAATAATAGCCTCACAGCAAGACATGAAACCCAACTCTAGAGCAGATTATGAAGAAATGAGTTTCATGGAGCAAAGATAAGAAATGTCAGAACTAAAACTGGTTATTCATCTTTATTCTTGCAGATTATTAACAGTTTCTTTATGTGGCAGAATTGTAAGTTGATATCATATACATACGCATATATGATAAAAATATACAGAATTTTAACATGGAGTGTGAGTATAATAATTCTTGACAAATTCTTTCTTTATCTTCCCAAAATTCAGGGTAAAGAATCCCTTTAGATACTTTTATTTAGAGATACCTAAACTACCAGAATCCTTATTCCACTGTCCACTTTCATACGCCATTGGAGTGCAGATTGATATAAATATTCTGGCAAGCTATTAGGCTTTAGTGTATAAAGAGCCTTGAAAAAATTTATGCCACTAGACACAATAATTCCACTTCTAGGAATCCATCCTAAGGAAATAAACAAATACAGACAAAGATTTATGTGCAAGGATATTCACAATAGCTCTATTTATAATAGTGAAAAATTAGAAAGAGCTCAAATGTCCAAAAACAGAAATTACTGTATATCCATATGATGAAATATTTTGCAACCATTGTAAACTGTGATTTCAGAGATTTTTAATAAGAAAGGAAAATTTTAATGAGCTAAAATAAAATGGGAGAGCAGTTGAAAACTTATATATACAAAATGTACAAAAACATATGTATCTATACATATCATGGAGAAAAGAATGAAAGTATATACACCAAATAGCTGAGTAGTAGAGGGACAGATAATTTTTATTTTCTTTGTTTTACTTTTTCTTCAAATTTTCCACAATGGGAACCTATCATTTCTATATATGAAAAAAAAAAGTTTTAAAAAGGATATGAAGCTTTGGCTATCCTTGGTCTGCTCCCCTTCGATGGGGGGAAATTGACTATTTCTTTTAATTTTCAAGTTTTCTACAGAAGACATCATCCTGGCATATTTGTCTAGCTGATGTCTGGGTCCAGGAGTTGTGCTTGTCTTGAGGATAAGAATTTAGAGTTAAAAATATGCTTAGATCCCAGCCAGAATTTTCCACAGTTTGTCTCGTATTTCTAGCAGATGCTCTTTGAAACAAATATTTCCATGGTAAAATAAATTTGGGAAATGCTACATGGTATATCCTCCTCTTAAAAGCCACAATGCACATTAAGATGTTAAAATTTCCAAAAAGTACCATAATATAGAAAACTGACTGAATTTGTTTACCCAACATATACCAAACTTGATGAGAAAAGCTTTTTTGTTTATTTTTCTTCACATACTTTCTTTTAACATTTTTCAGAACTAAGGTTTCATGCAAACTCTCTATGAAGTAAAGGATTAGATAATTTTGAGATGGATAAATGAGTAAACAACTGTTTTAGGGAATGGAGCACTTGGGGGAAATGTTTTCAAAATTATGAAGACAAAAGCCTTTCAAGTTGATGGTAAAAAGTACAAGCATGATTTAATGATTCCATTGTACTTCTATTAGAAACCTAATTCTCAGGCCTGTTTACTCATAGACCTGGCATATAGACAGAATTATTCAGTTATTTCAGTGAATTCGACCATACTATGTCTTGGAGGAAGGAACTCACTATTTAATTATAGCACCACTTCTCTATGTGCCTAAATATATTGATAGAGCAGCATAGTAATAATTTAGCATTTGTCTAAAAAATGAGTGAATTGAAAAATATGTTATTCTCATCCATCACCTTGAATACAGCAAGAAGGATACAAACCTCATTTCATTTTTGTTATGATTTGATCACTGAAAAAGACCTTAAAGTGGTCTTCTACTTCAACCTTTGTATCTTCAGAAAGCTGAGCATTGCTAACCTTGTTTTCGTGAAAAGTAAGGAGGTGAAGTGACATGCTCAGGGTCACCCAGCTATGCTTAGACTTTATCCAAGATTTCTTGGCTCTTTGCTTCTGAAAAGGAAGAAATGGAGGTGGCTCTCTGAGCTGACATTCCTTGGAGAGTGGCCAGCCATCAGCCCCTGGAGAACTTCTCATTTTCAGTCGCCCTGACCTTGTGTCCACCCATGGGAGCCCAAAGTCACCAAGTCAGCCACTCGAAGATGCCAAATTCAAACCCAGTTCTCCAAGATTCCCTTCTGTTCTGCTGGCCTCGGAATCGGTATTTGAACAATGTTCATGTTTTTAAATCAAGATTTATTATTCTGTCAACGATGGCGGGAAAAAAATAGGCTCAGTCTGAATGTGAAGTTAGCCATCGCCAGGATCTCCCCTCGCCATTGGAGCCTACAACCATCCCTCCCTCCCAGGTGGGAGACACTCAGGAGCAGGACACACAGCTCTCAGGACCCCTCAGACTCTCCTTTGGCCACTTATAGCTTCCCAACCGGAATCTCCCTCCTGCCTTCCTCATCAGGACTCCTGAACAATTTCTTGAGCAGGTTTAGACTCGACACAAAACAGGAAGAACCAGTGTCTTCAGGCTGCTTCTGCCTTCAAACCTTCCAAAATTCCTAAGGTAGAGAATTTGAAAGCCCGAAGATGGCTCAAAATTGAGGAAAGGAAAAATACAGAGAGAATATGCAAAACAAAATAGTAACAATAACAGTAACAATAATAATTATAGCTAGCTAACATTTACTGAATGCTGTTTGTTAGTCACCCTGATAAACAATTTTTCACCATTTTATGTAATCCTACCTTATAAGGTAGATCTTATCCCCATTTTATAGATGACAAGAATGAGGCTTAAAAGAGTAATAAGCATCTAGCCCTGCCTAAGTCACACAGCTAGTGAAGTGGCCGTGCCAGATGGCGAAGACCACCTGCTTCCTCCCCCAAGAGCCCGCACACTTAATATTTGCATTACTAACTTCCAAGACTTCAGAATGGGGCCCTCTCCTCACAAGGTAAAATGGCAGTGTGTTTCGTGTCAATAAAGTTGGTTAGCTCTTAAATTAATGGCATCAGTGGAGCCAGATATTGGAGGCCTAGTTCATGTGTGGGCCTGTTGATTTCTCTTCTCTGGCTACAGACTGGGTCTCTAATCTTAGCCAGCTGGCCACTATTTAAAATGTGCTGTTAAGAGACGAGATAGCAAAACACTGTATATGGCTATATGAAATCCTCAAACACACCAAAAAATCTACCTAAGGTGAAACTGGGGCTGTTGTTGGCCAATGTCACCATCTTTGCATGGGAAGGACAGGGTTACATCGAATCTCGAAGTTAAGTCCATCACTAAGGAACCCACAGGGTCAAGCAGACAGCTCTGTTTTTTTCTTTAGTGACAGGGCGTTAGTGGAGCAGCTTCCTTCTTGTGGGAAGATTAGGAAAACTCTAGTTAGGACATTTTACCGAATGTGGTTGCAGGCACTGAGCATGCTGCAAGGAGATGCTGGCTCACGCACTAATGGAAATGGAATGATTTCTTAAAATTTCCACTAACAAATATGTAGAAAATGGGCTTTTTCTCTTTAGCTCCGTGACTTTTAAATCAGTGTTGGGAATAAGGAAATATTCTTTTCAGCATAAGATTAGAGAGTTTAAAAGGTCAGTTTTGAGGTGTTTATAACCAAGTGGAAACAGAATGAGGCAAACGAGAAATAGAAATTTTCTCTTTTTATTTATATGGAGATAAAAAGTACCTTGGTAAATGCCTGAAAACTATACTAGTTTTCAAAATGAAAAAAATTAAGTGTCTGACAGCACATGAGAATGTAGATGACACTAATAATATAACACATAACATTTCTGCTCAAACACCTTTAAATTTTCTATTTGATTGTAAAAAAATGCACAAATATAATGGAATCAAAGTAGTTTGACATTGTAAACATTTTGCAAGTTTTAACTTGAAAATACTTTAGCTTAAAATCGTAGTTTGGGAAATACTTAGTCGAAATAATCTTACACCTTGAAGGAAACCATGGACATAACGTCCAGAGCCAGCCTCTTTCCTTCTCGAAATCCGTGAGTGATATTGACTTACCCTCAGCCATTGGCCATGCACAGCCTCTAATGACATCTCCACAGCTGTTGTAATCTAGTGGTCCAATAAGCCATGAATTTCAAATACTTTACCAAAATTGCCATTCCCTTTGAGCATCTCTTTTTTAATTAAAAGAAACAGGTTTCATTGAAAATGAAGAATGGAATTTGTGTGTGTGTGTAATGATGAAAATAAAAAGGAAAAGGATGGAGCACAGAAAACCCCAAGCACAATTAATCAGATGACAAAGTTTTTGCCAAGCTCATGGGAACCAAACGCTTTTCTTTGCTAAATCTAAATGAACGTTTGTCGGAGGCTAGCATTTCATACATTTTACTTCTCATCCCCACCTTAACTTGTGTTTTCCTTTAAACACCATTTTCCGCATCCACGGCTTCAATACCCCCGAAGCCTGCCTCAGAAGGCACAAAAGCTCCGTAATGCTGGTTTAAAGCTGGCACTTCATCCTTAACTCACTCCACTGAGCCTTTATTTTTTTTCACCCTCAAAGACGGGGCTGGGAGATAGAGCTCTAACCTCCCTTAATTCTGAATTTCCTGGCTTTTGTCACTTTAAACCAGATCCTTCATGTTATTTAAATATGAGTCCCCCCTTACCCCCACTTTGGGATAAGGGGTAGAGAAAAGAATTTAATGTTATTTTTAACTGAACTGGCTTGTTAACCTTGGGGGACAACCTTGGATCTGAAACTCATTCAAGTAATAATAGCTCAGCCACTCATTCCCTGCAGACAGCTCTGCCGAGTCAGTCTGCAAAAGCTCTCTATACACACTGTCTCTGCCTGGCCCTTTTCTTTTGGTTTCTGTGGATTTTTCTTGGGAACAATTTTTAGCTGAGGGGGTTACCAACAATTGCAAAATAAGGAGCCCTGAAGGTGAGGCTGGTGGGGAGGGCTGCTTGCTGCATCAATTAAAACAAAGCCTGCTTGTGTAAGCTGTGTCCCCCCCTTGGTGCAAAGGGCCAAACAGCGCAAGGGCCTCTCGGAGCACACAGTTCTCAAATCTGCAGGGACTTGGATTTTTAAATACAATTAAAAGTAATGCCCCTTTGTTGATTATACTCGCCTCGCCAAACTTGAGGACCTCCAAAGCTGCCAAACAATTACTTTTAAATTTCGTGCGCCGAGCCTCTTTCCAAATGCTGTCATTCTCACAGAGGGCAGGGCAGCCTGTGATGACCGGCTTCCCAAGATTCTAGGAAGTTGCTCGGACGGTATTTCAAACGGATGCTGGTTCTGAGACTGAGCAGATCAAGCCGGAATTTGGTGTCACTTTCGTCTTTAGGAGGGAGATAGAATTGTTCTTGCCTCTTGATAGTGCACAAGCTTCAAAGAGGAAAACACCAAAGTATACTTGCCAGCTCTGTGTGTGCAAGCAGCAGAGAGTACTGTATGTAGTCCAGATCCAATTCTAAAAGACTTGTCCAATGAAAGAGAAATGCACAAACATGTCTGTACTTTGTCCTCCGAATTTTAAGAGCATCTAATGTTACATAGCCCACGTGAATTTTATTTAAAGCACGGCCATCCACAAAGTATTCCCTTTATGGTTTTAGTGGCTGATCTCTTTCCTTGCTGCTCACGACTATGATTATTTTATAAGCTCTTTTGTAGCTGGGTTTATTTGACTTACCCTTTTAAACGTAGCTTTGTTTCTGACAATACGGGAAGTATAATGCCGAAGTAAAACTCCTTATGGGGGGTTGATGTGGGAGGCAGGCACGCAGTTTTGAAATAAGAAATCTTGGGAAGACAGTAAACTTATTTGGGAGTTTCTTGATTTTTCCAATGTAACTATCTATAAAGCCGGATGCCAAGTTTTGATTCCTAGGTTTTATGATGCTACAGAGGTACAAAACTAATACTTGGCTAGGTGTTCTTTTTTTTCTGATGAAAAATGCAGGCAGGAAAAACAAGGTGCAGCATCCGTTTTCAATTAAAAAAAATAAAAATTTAAAACCTCTCCCTGTGGGCCTGGTACTGAGCCAGGTGAGAGAACGGGATGGGTGTGGTCCCCGAGAAAGTAACAAGATGAAAATACCCTTCTGCTCGAAGTAACTTTATATTTCAGAGGGTTTCCCCTCATTCCAATAAAGAAAGTTAGACTGTGCTATCGTTATATTTCAGATGTTTTTTTCTTTAAAAATTCATTTACTTTGAAATTTTTACTAATTCCCAGGAACACTGGATTCAATTTCTGTTTTCTTTGTGCATCTCTGATTTCTGTGCGATCCCACAGGGGTAAATATTTGACATCCAGCCATTCCCAGGGGTGGCAGACCAATGCACTAAACACAGAGGCGTTTCACTTCACCAAGCGATGAAGTCAGGCTCCAGGGGATAAACAGCCATCCATAAATAACCTCTCAGAAATAGCCTCAGGAACACGTCCTGCAAAGAAATCCTGGCTCAGGACATTCTATTTTGTTTATTTTGCATAAAAGTTTTCTTTGTCTAGATTTGCACCAGCATAAAAGCACTTTCAGCAAAACAGGCAGTTAAAACAAAACAAAACCAAATAAATAAAAAAAAAAAGCCCACCTGAAAGGAAATTAACTGTTGCTCTTTGAAATGCCAGGCGAAACCAGCTTACCTGACATTCTAATGACTAAAGAGTGGTGCAAAGAGGAAAAGCACCTGGAGGAACTTCCATGCCAAGTAGGAATATTCGGAGCCTCTGTCTGAAGCCTAGGCCCTGTATGCTACAGTTAAAAGCATTTTCCTTTATCTGACTCCTAGTGGCAAATCCAAGGGTTGTCAGTAATGAGACATGTTTTAAGACTTAACATTTGGCCAAGACATAACTGACCCATCATTACTGGGAGATAGCTTGAGTTTCTCTTAGAAAATCTGGAGGAAATTTAATATTTTAAAATGTTCTTTTAGAACTTCAATTTCTGTCTTTTAGTGGGATGAATTCAAGCAGAGGGAAGGGGTGATGGGGAAGTGTTAAATGGATCTGTACTATATGTTGTCTTCACTTTGAGTGTTATCATTTAGCTCAGTTTCACTCTTAGCACCTAAAGAAGTGATCCAGTTTATATATTGGATGGTTTATGTATAGATACTTAGCCAAATTCAGAGAATTTACAAAATTAGCATGAATATCAAAGACCACCCCCCCGCCACAGGGTCAATTAGTAAGTCCAATTTTTATCTTAACAATTACCTCCTAGCTTTTTGAAAGTCAAGTATTTCAATTCTCATGAATCTTAGTCAATTTTCCTTCTAATTTCTTTGGTTTCTATCTCCTTTATTTTTATCACCACCACCCTAACGTCAAATTCTTCTCATTTCAGAACTGCATCAATATAATAGACAGCCTCCGAACTGGCTTGACTGCCTTCAAGCTCTCCCCACCACTACATCCCAACTCCATTTCTGGATTAATTATCTTAAAGTCACGCTTTACATCATTAATTCACCCTGCTCAGAATTTGTGTCTGGCACCCTACTTCCTAAAGGAGGAAGTTCAAACTCTAATCTGACTGTTCTCTGCTGTTCTAATTTTATGTCTACTTACTTCTCTAACCAAACTCGCTATGAACTATCCTTTAAAATCTTTCCTGTGTCTCTGCCTTCATCTTTATTTACACTATTCCCCTGCTTGGAATGTCCTTTCTTCAATTTGATGTCTCAAGGTCTAATTTAAGCCCAACCTTCCTCCTCTGCTTTTTCTGAAGTGCTATGAAATAATATACCACTTACTTTGGATTATTGGTTTATTTTGCTTATGTACCTCATAACCCTAACTAGATTATAAATTCCTTGAGGACAAGAACTGGGTCTTGCCAATCTTTTTATTCCCCAAGCTATGTTTGTCCACAATTAGTGTGAAGAAACAATCCCTTCTTTAGGAATGTTTGAGCTACTTTATTAACATACAGTTATCAAGAGGAACATTCCTTTGTTGAGATAGTTTCAGTTTCCTAAAGAGTGAAGTCATTCTCAACCTCAATAACTGATGGAGGCGATAGGCTTTCAAACCAGAACTAGACATGAGGGACAAAATCTGTGGAAATGGGAGAAAAAACCTTAGCCATTTTCTCTTGTTCTCCACTCTAAAGAGTCTGTATATCCAAGAAGCAATTTTTACTTAGGGGGTTTTAAAAGGATATCTGTCACATAAAGAACCCAACAAGGAAAGTGCCTATATGGTGGACAGCTGGCTTCATCAAATTAGCCCTATTATATAGCCCAGATTGCCTAGATTCTGCTGTTAATTTCCTTTTGCTATCTTCAAGGCTTTAGTAAAGTTAGATTGAATGTTACAGCCTTGTGTTAGATAAGCTATGGGAAAACAAAGGAGCGGTCATCTGTCCAGTGTTAAAGAGAGAGTTTTTTCCATTGGTGGCCAATATGATGGTGGTAACAGTGGATGGAGAGACAAATCAATCCTAGAAGTGTGTTATCCACCTCTCCTCCTCACCAGAAAGAGTTAAAATCAAGAATTTTACGTTTTACATTATTTTTAATGTTAATAAGAAAAATAGCATTTCCTTATTAAATTCTTATTAAAAGATGTATAATACTGGTCTCATAAACAGATATTATTATTATTCACATATTGATTCAATTGTAGCAGTCTAAAATTTATGCATAAAAAATTTGTAACATATAATTTATGCATATAAACATTTATGCATATAAAATTCATAACACAGATATACAGAAAGATAATTACATTTTCTGTAACTAACTTGTTCATATGCTCCTATTTCTATCTAGCTATGAAAAGAAGTTTAAATTTTCCCACTCAAGTAATTAGTCACTTTTGATTTAATTTTTGGTTAAGACTTTTCCAATTTAAATCATCCTTTTGAGGTAAATACTCAGTTGTACAGCTCTTCTTCCTCATGTTTTCTTTTCCTTTCTCTCTAGGGAGCACCTGGGAACAGGAGAAGTCTTCCATAACATTTTAGACTCAAGGTGATGAGATGCACCAATCGTGTGTGATTCCTTACTTCACATCATATAAAAAAATTAACTCAAAAAACATAGACCTAAATGTAAGTGCCAAAACTAAAAAAAAAAAACAAAAAAAAACTATTAAAAAATGTGGGAGAACATTTTTGTGATTTGAGGTTAGGCAAAAGATTTCTCGGAAAGGACATAAAAAGCACAAATTATTAGACAAAAATATTAAACTTCATGAAAAATACAAAAGACACTGTTAAGAAAATAAATAGACAAGTCACAGACTGGGAGATAATATATGCAAAGCACTTATCTTATGAAGACCTGTATCCAGAATATATAAAGAATTATTACAATTAAATAAGAAAAAATAATTTAAAAAATGAACAAAGACTTGAAAAGACACTTTACCAAAGAAGTGATATAGATGTCAAGTAAGCATGTGAAAAGATGCTCAACATCATTAGTCATTCGGGAAATCAAACTTAAAACCACAATGAGATACCACTACATACCTTTTAGGATGGCTAAAATCAAGGACAGGCAACACCAAATGCTATGAGGATGTGGAAATGCCCGGTGGTACAGCCGCTGTGGAAACAGTTTGTCTATTTTCTGAAAAAAAAGAGGCAGTTTCTTAAATGGGGGGAGAGGCTGTCAGTTGTCTCCCCAAGTCTCCGTTCTCCAGTGCTCCCTAAATAATAGTTGGAAGTGGCAATAGGATTAGTCAGAAGACTACATTCTGCAATCTCCCTTACTAGTTATCCATGGGGCTAAATTCTTGTCAGTAAAATGTAAGCAGAAGTTGTTGGGTGGGAATTCCAAGGAACCTCTTTAAATCAGGGTGTTCAACAGAAATGAGCCACAAGTGAGAACACATATGTAATTTAAATTTTTTCAGTAGCTACATTCAAAAAGTAAGAAGAAGCAGGTGAAATTAATTTTAGTAATATACTTTATCTAACCCAATATTTCCAAAATATTATCATTTCAACACAAAATCAGTATAACAAATTATTAATGAGATAATTTACATGCTTTTTTTTAATATGAAGTCTGAAAATTCTGGTGTGTACTTTACACTTTCAGTACATCTCAGTTCAGACCAGCGACATTTCAAATGCTCAATAGCCACATGTAGCTGGTGGTTACTGTATTAGAGAGCGCAGTTTTAGATAGATGGTAAGCATTTTTTGCCCTTCTGCCTTTCTTCCTTCTGAGGTGCAATATATTTGTGTTGGCTGGAGTTTCAGCAGCTCCCCTAGACTATGAGTTTTCCTTGAGGTAGCGAGCTGTGGAACAAAAAAATAAAAGGAATCTGATTCTGGATACCTATGTAATCCCCTTACGTAGGGCTGCCAGATTCTGGACTTTTACATGGCTATAGTAATGTCAGACAACATGAACTATGGTGAAAGTCATTCTTAATGATAAAGAGGGCCACTAGATAATAACAGAAGATAGAAAGACCATACTTTATATTGGGTTAAAAGCACAAGTTTAGGGGCCACATATCTAGGTACAAATTCTGACATTGCCATGTACTGATGTGTGATCTTGCTAAGCTATTTAAGCTCTCCAAACTTAAGCTGATAATAATATCTCCCCCTTAGAGTAAGGACTGAAAAAAGTTAATATATGTACCATACTTAGATTACGTGTATCACATAGTAAGTTCTTTGCAAGAATCAGCTGTTAGTAATTCATTAGGAAAATGTGATAATTCTGAACTTGTATGCATCTGATAATGTAAGCTCCAAATATATAAAGCAAAATTGACAAAATTATACCGAGTGGTTGATAAATTTACAATCCTAGCTCAAGAGTTTGACACATTTCCCCATGACTGACAAAAGGAGCAGACAAAAAAATGAAAAAGATTTGAATAAATGAATGTGATTAATGTGCCTTAGATAAGGCACAAATTTGGTGACTTTCAAATTTGAATCTGAACTTCCTGAAAACTATTACAAATATGAAAACACATCAGTTTGAATAATTTGTATTATTGGGAAAAAGAGAATGCTATTTTTTTAGGTTTACCATGTTATTTATATTTGAGGAATCATGATGAAGCATCTATATGCTCAACTTTTTAGTTTCTTTCCATTCCATACACTAAATATATAAAAATCTATATTTTAACTTGACATAAATCATTAATTTCATGATTTATCTATCACATAAATATGAAGTTTCTGGTTGCAAACTCTTCACTCACTTTATGTATATTCCATAGCAAAACAGCATAAGCAAATGAGTGGATAATGCGATCTTTGGAGGCTGATGCATGTTCTCTCCAGTGGGAGATTTCTAGCACAGCCTTTTTTCACGCTCTGGGCAGCTATTCTCTTAGTCTGTCTCCCAGTGAGACGCAGCAGGTGGAAATAAACCCAAACTTCCTAAGTGTTAAAACATTTGAAACGATTCCTATTTGTAATATCTCCTTTAAAGTTTGGGTGTTTTTTCCCCCAACTTTGACTATCTTTTAAAGCATCACCTTTTGTTTGTTTGTTTCAATGAAATAATTTGCATCGTTTGTGAAGAATCAAATCGAACAGAATTTGTTATTTGGAAAAAAAAAGCATTGGCTAAGTATTAGACTAGAGCCTAGGAGATGGAAAAAGAAACAAAATTCAGCTCAAACTTACTAAACAATCTCAATCGCACAGAAACTCCAAGCAACTAAAATACTCTCTGGAGAGTAACATTTCATGCTTAGGAAGAAGTTATTTACTTCATGCAGGAAAGTGCTTTGCTCCAAAGAGGGGCCCTGGCTCACCATAATGTTGGGTTTGGCCTATCATGGGACTAGACTTAAAATATTTTATGTTCTCAATTTATTTTCTCTCACATCTGGATTAAGGATAATTTTTCTAGACCTGAATTATGGAAAATTTCTCTTGTCAAATATACATGCCATATACTTGACTGTAAACATATTGGTCTAATTACAAAATTTACCTCTGGGAAAGCTAATTATTTAAGGTGTGGGTCCAAAGTAGAATTTCCCCACCTTTATGTAAACCACAAACACATATCTCTGGGAACTTGAAGTGTTGAACTCCACTGCAAGGCAAAGAGGCATTTCCTGCTGAGCCCTCCCATGGGGAGACTCAGGCCTTTGGCTAGGGGTTGTTTCCACAGGCTGGAATCTTTTTTCCTGGATGTGGGGGTCCTCTTAAACACAGGGGAATTGTGGTGGCCCTTTGAGGTTGCACAGGGAATTATTTGAGTGCCTCCTTTCAGTTTCACTCATATTCCTTAGCGTTGCTGTAACAAGGAGCTCATTCTCTTGTTGAGGGCTTCTTTGGCAATGCCTTAGAACAAGCTATTGCTAACTGCCTCCTGTCTATACCCCCATCTTTGCTGGAGCCAAGACAGCAGACGAGAGGAATTCCCTTTTAGCTTTGTGCCAGGCACTTTTACAGTTCTATCTTGTTTTTGCTTTTCTGCTGGGCAAAAACTAGGAGTTTTTATTGTCTCAAAGTACACCCCTCAAGCTCAAACTTTAATGGCATAAACAAAACAAAAATCATGCATATTACCAAAATAGAAATGTTGTTGCTCTTATAAAAAAAATGTCAGTGCCAATGCAAATAGCAAGCATGAATGTTTATCAAAGACAGATTTCAATTGTACCATATATGGGATGAAATTTTATAAATTATTCAGTATATATTCAACAGGGACATTCTATGTACTAGATACTACGTTAGACACAAAGACTGTGAAAAATAATACTTGGTCCTACTCTGAAAATACGCTCTCTTGTGGGAAATGGGTGTAGGGAGGTGACATGCAGATATATCATTATAATGCAATGTATACGCTATTGTAGCTCAGAGAAACAGTAAACTCCAACTACAGTGTGTTAAGACAGTTTCATAGGGGAGATGATACTTGCTGTGAGTCTGGAAGAGTGAGTTGAACTGAAGTACAAGAAGGAGAAAAGCACTCTTTCTAGGACATGGAGACAGTACATAGAAAAGGAATAGAGATCCAAAACAGCAAGGAATGTTTGGGGAATAGACAGCAGTTTGGTATGAACAGGAGACAAGATTCAGTGTACGAAGTTTTGTTAAGTGAGTCTGGAAAGGAAGATAATATCCAGGTGAGAATGCATGTTAGATGAAATGTTAAGGGTTCGGGGCTTTATTCTTTAGGCAATGGGGTTTGTTTTTGAAGGCTTAAAGAAGGGAGTCATAGGATCCTTTATTGAGCATTTACCATATACTGTATGCCACACATTGTTCTAAGTGCTCTAGATAAATTTACTCCTATAGTCCCCACTATGACCATCTAAGAGAAGGAATTCAGTGATTTCCTTTTTACAGATGACCCTGGGCAAGTCATCAGTTTCCTCACATCTTCAAATTGATCTATAGATTCTACATAATCCCGATCAAACCATAGCAGGCTTTTTTTTTTTTGGTAGAAATCAACAAGCTGATTCTAAATTCATATAGAAATGAAAAGGTCCTAGCATAAACAAAACAACTTTTAAAAAGAACAAAGTGGGAAGACTTATACTACTTAATTTCAAGATTTATTGTGAAGCTATAGTAATAAAGATTATGTGATATTTGCAACAAGGTTGACAAGTAGAATAGAGTGTCCAAAAATAAAGCAACATATATAGAAACAACTGATTTTTTTTTTACAGAGATGCAAAGGCTACACAGTGGGGGAAGAATAGTTCTTTTCAACAAATGATGCTGGAACAGTTGGATATCCATACGCCAAAAAAAAGAACTTTGATCCACACCTCAAGCCATGTAAAAAAATTAAATAGAATGGATCATATACCTACCTTTTAAACCTAAAACTATTAAACTTCTAGTAGAAAACATAGGAGAAAATCTTTGTGACCACAGATTTGGCAAAGATTTCTTAGATATGACACCAAAAGTATGCTGCATCAAAGAAAAATGTGATAAACTGGACTTCATCAAAATTAAAAACTTCTCTGCAAAAAATACATTAAAAGAATAAAAAGACATGCCACAGACTGGGAGAACATATTTACAAAGCATGTATCTTATAAAGATCTTGTATACACAATATATAAAGAATACTACAAACTCAATAATAGAAAAAACAGCCCAAAAAAGAGATGGCAAAAGATTTGAACAGACACTTCACCAGAGAAAATATGCAGATGGTAAATAAGCACATGAGAAGATGCTCAACATCATTAATCATTATAGAAATGTAAATTAAAACCAAAATGACATGCCATTACATGCTTATTAGAATGTCATAAATGAAGATGTCTGACCACATCAAGTGTTGTCAATGATTTGGAGCAACTGGAACTCTCAAGCACTGCTGGTGGGAGTGAACATGGGATGGCCACATTGGGAAACATTTTGGTAGTTTCTAAGAAGTTAAACATACACCTACTATATTATCCAGCCATTTATCTAAGTAGTCACCCAAAAGAAAAGAAAATATACATCCATACTAAGAGGTATACATCAATATTCATAGCAGCTTTACTTATAACAGCCCCAAACTGGTAAAAACTCAAACCATAAATATGAACAAACAAATTATGGTATATGCATTCAATGGAATGCTGCTCAGTAACAAAAAGAACAAACTACTGATACATGCAACAACACAAATAAATCTTTAAATAATTATGGTGAGTGAAAGAAGCCTGATAAAAAGAATCCGTATTCTTTGATTCCATTTCTATAAAACTCTATAAAATGCAAATTCTTCTGTAGTGACAGCAGATGAGTGGTTCTTGAGGAAGAGAGGTAGGGAGACAAGAAGGAAGGATTACAAAGGGGAACAAGAAAACTTTGGGGATGATAGATATGTCCATTATCTCGATTGCGGTAATGGTTTCACGGGTGTAAATATATGTCAAGGCTGATCAAATTGTACACTTTAAATATGTGCAGATTACATTATGTCAATTATACCTCAATAAATCTATTAGAAAACAAAAATTTAGTGGGAAGATGACTGAGTTTATATAACTTTAAGCCTGGGGGCAAATCTATACCCTGTAAAACCACCATTAAAATGAAAAGAGATCATTGGTCAGTTATTCATATGATTCTTTTATTTGTTCATCCAGCAAACAGGTGTTAAGTGCCTATGGATGGCAGCACTGCTAGGTGTGCCTAGACCTAGACAGTGGAGAACAAAATGGGGTCCCCCTGCCCTCGTAGAGTTTATTTGGTCAGTATAGCAGGGTTAAAGTGCAAGCTTCACAGTTGAAAAATCTCTCCAGGAATCCCCCAAAAGTCTTCTACTTACTTTTCATTGGTCAAGATTGGGTCACAGAGTCAGTTTATAAATTGCAGAGTCAGAATTCGAACCTAATCCCAGAGCTTTTGCTTTTAGTGCCTCTATTGCCACTCAGTATTATGACACTCAATCATAATTGGAAAGATTGAAACAGAATTGAAATGTATTAACTCTCTTACTATGGATTTAATGTTATTTAAGGTCATATCCGTGCACCACATAAAATCTTCTTTTATACCCCCAGGAGTATATGTACCACCCTGGGAAACACTGGGCCAAATGTTCTCTACAGTCACTTTTGGTTTTAATATCTTAAAAACTCATTTTCTGTTTTTTGTCCATGTAGAGGTAGAGGACAAGTCATGCCCAGTGTAATTGTCCTAGCCTTCCTTATACTACTTGGAAAAGAGAACATGTCCCTGTCAGGTCATAGGATGTAATGCATAGGTCCGCACAGGCATGTGGTAGACCTCACCTTTTCCCTTCCATATGTTCATGGCAGCTGGTGATTGGGTGTGGGGGTGTGGGGGAGTAGGATGAGAGGCAGCAAGAGACTCCAGGCTGGTCCAATCTTCTCTTGGTGAGCTCAGGGCGATAGCTAGGAACTGGTTGCTAAACAGAGGTGGCCTCATGAGCAGTGCCTGAAGCAAAGTGGCTCCTTTAACGTTCTTGGGTAGGGTCTTGACTACTATTATTTGATTTTGGATGAGCCCTACTTTCTAGCATTACTTTCAGTGAAGCAGAGTCTCCAGCAACTGGCTAAGATCCAGAATTGTCAATTCTGTCACCTAGCAACTTTCAAAGGGGACAAGGTAATTCCAAAGTAGAAGGTTTGGGTTTCATAGTAAAGATTCAAAGTTATCTTCAAAGGTTGTGCGCAGAGCACGAAGGGAGTATAATCCCTCTGGGTTGTTCTTAGTTATCAACATACATACATACACACATACGACTGTGATAGCCCTTAGTAGCCATTTGTTTCGATTCCCAAAAGTGCTGCTTCTTAGGGCACTGGTTAGCCACAAAGAACTGGGAAAAAACTGGGTTCAGAGAATGCCACTCATGGACCAAAGCCAGCATTCTCCTTTCTTTCTCCTGACAATGTAAGGAGTAGGCCATCGGTTCTTTCTCTCTACCTCTAAGGCAGGGTTTCCAACCTCAACACTATTGACATTTTGGGCCAGATGATTCTTTGTTTGGGGGACTGTCTTGTGCATTGAAGAATTTTTAGCAAAATCTCTGGCCTCTGCCCACTAGATGCCAGTGGCACTACCCCGCAGCTGAGACAACCAAAAATGTCCCCAGACACTGCCAAATGTTCTCTGAGGGACAAAATTGACCACAGTTGAGAACCACTATCTGAGGATAACTTTATTTTAGCGTCCTGAGTAAGGGCCACCTTAGTTGGTTCCATAGATCTTTATAATTTCAATCTCAAGAAGTTGAGATATTTATCTTAAGGAATTTATTGGGTCTCTCTCCTTATTCAAATTTGCCTGTTTCCTCCCCAGCAGATTGTATACCAGGAAGAGGGGCTTATTTACCAAGTCAAACAAAAGGTCACATACATCTTTTCCCAGGGCCAACAGCCTGCTTCTCTTATATTTACAAAACTAAGAAGGGTCACTTAATGTCTGCTCCCTAGTGATGACCTTAACCCGGAACACATGGTTGCTTCTGAGGATAAAAGGAAAAATAAAATAAACTCTGGTAAGGCATCTCATTTCATTAGCACTTTTTTCCATTTGGCCCATTATAAATGAATCTCATAAAGGCTGCATTTTTATTATTTTATTTTTAAATATTGTGCCTTGGAAGGTAGAATACACTTTTCAATGATAATCACCAGTGAGGGAAGTATACTGCACCATGCAGTGATTCTACAAATATATTGCCTAACCACCCTCCTGGAATAGCTGAGTAAGGAGAGATAAGTAAACAGAAGGTAGTCTTTCTGTGTTTCTTGAAACAAGCTTTAAGAGAACAAAGATAGGAATTTGGATTCATTTTCTCTCCTCATCAAGACAGTGCTTAGCCCCTCTGCTGAGCAAGCCTTTGCAAGAGATGGCATTTTTAATCAGTGATTGATAGCACCCACAGCTTTCAGGCAGGAAAATGTTCTTAGTGACCTCTACAGAGTTGAGGTACTGAGTTATGTTTCAAAAGCTTGACAGTGCCAAGATGTCTTTAAGCTTGTGAAGTTTCAAGACCAACATTATCATGAATTGGTTGATGGTTTCAAAATGTAGATTAGCTCTGATGATGGATGGGAAGCTACAGGAAGAAATTATGGAGGAACAGTACTTCTGAGTTAAGAAAAGACTTTTGATTCTGTTTTTAGAAAACTGAGCAAGCCCTTTTCATTGTCTAAAATCTTTCGAGTGGCCCCATTGGATTTTCCCTGAGTTTCCCAAGTTTTGTGCTTGACTACGTATCTTTTCTCTCCATCTTTGTTTTCTCTTTCTCCATATACTCCCATCTCTTAAAATACTTAACCCTCATATGCGTGACTCCAAAATCTCTCTCTTCCGGAACCAGACTGTCCTTTTAACTGCCTATTGCCTGCTACCTTGGATGTTAGGTACTTTAAACTCAACATGCCTAAACTAACTCAACACCTTGCCTTTCAAATATCTTCCTCTTAGTGAATGTCATCATATACTAGTCATCCTTGCCCCAAACTAAGGACTCTTCCCCTCTCCTCACACTATCAGGAACCATATTTCCTCCCATTGTCAGGGACCATATTTCATCATCCAATCAGAGACAATGCTCTGTGGATTCTATTTCCTAAGTTCTTTCCAGATTTTCCCATTGCCACCTCAGCGGAAGCAGCATCCCTCGCCTGGATTTTACAATGGCATCTAAATTGGCCTTTCTGCCACAACTGTCTAACCTCTTTTTTCATCCTTTGCATTGTTACAGAAATTAGCTTGCTAAATGAAACACGGATCTGACTGTGTCACAGCCCTGCTTTAATATTTACTGATTCCATTGACCGCCAATCTAGCATGTCTTGTTGATGAAGCTCTTACTGTCACCCATGTCTTGTTGATGAAGCTCTTACTGACTTGAGGGAAGCCTCTCTTGCCACCAGTATTACATCTTCTATTTCTCGACTCTCACACAAAATAGATTTTTCTCTCTCAGTTCTTGACAGTGCCACTCATGTTACAACTCTTAAATTTTTTTTCAGTTATCATATAACCTCCATTAAGTTCATTTATTTTATTTATTTAACAAAAGTTTACCATATACCATGTGCTCTCCTGAACACTCTAAAAATATTAACTTCATTTAAGTTTGAAACAACCTAAAAGCAAATTTCCTGAAACCAAGTTGAAATATGTATGAGTGGCACTATATAGAGACACCCTCAAAAACATTGTTACTGCAAGATATTATCCATCACCTGAGCGACAGTTCTGCGAAAACCTGAGAGGTTGGGATGACCTCAGGACTTTAACTTGGGATTCTAAATTCCCTCTACTACTATGCTTTCCTTCCCTTTTTCCATCTGGCAGGCTTTCATTTATTAATTGTGTATTGAGGATACTGAACTCAGTGGGTTATAAACATGAAGCAGTCGTATATTTTCCAAACACTACTTTAAAAATAAGGTAGCGTGTGATTTGGGGCAAGTAATTTAATGTCTCTGTGCCTTGGTTTCCCTTCTTAAAGAGAGGACAAATAATGTTACCTCCCTTATGGAGTTCTTTTACGGCTTGAATGTGTTACTACATGTAAAATATCTAGAGCAGTACCTGGCACATAGTAAGCCCTCAATAAAAGCTGGCCATAATTTTTATGCTCCTGTCTCCCCCTCTAGACCACAAGCTCTTTGAAACCCAAGAGCTTAGATAGCGTCTGGCACATATTAGGTGCCTCTAAAATATTGGTATAATAATGGATAAAAAGTAATCAAAATAAGGATTCTAGGAATTAAACAGAATTTGAAGTGGATTTGAACACATAATGCCTTTTTTCCTAAGGATTTCAAAATAGCATTCAGACAATACTTGGTTCTCCTAGGAGACAATGACTATAGACAGTGTCTCTAGACAGAGAGAATAATATAGCTAGATCCAATCACAGAGAGATTAGATTACTTTCCTGGGAACTAACGGAAGACTTTGAAGCAGCTACTTCATCGGTAGACAGTGAGAATTCTGAACACTTTAAGATGGCAGAATTAGCCTTTGTAGATTTCCTTTATCTGGTTTTATCCCAGACATTTTTTTAAAGAGTGGCAGTGGAACAGCCTTCAAAGATAATAATGGCACAGAGCTCTGCAGGATTTTATAAGGTACTTTTTTTATCAGGTCCTTTGGAAAGCAAGTAGATCACGTTACCTACTTCCCATATGCATTTTCCAGGTACTCAGATGGCATCAGAGCCCAGTTGTATCGCAATGCAAAAACAAAACAAAACAAAAAATAGTATCTCTTTTTCTGCATCATAACAAACAGAACTGCTCGGTGGGTGTGGTTTAATTTATCATCAGGCAAGTGTCCTCCATCATCGTTTCTTTGAGGGTAATGAAAACAAAACCAAAATTAAAAAGGAAGGGTAAAATCAATCATAGTCATCTTTCCAAATACATATTCAGCAACATGTAGACTAAACATCTGGGTGATTGTTAAATTTTTCCCCACTTTTTATCCACATTTCTACCCAAAGATTGAACCCTGTATGGAAAAGCTCAACCATTAGTCTACAAAAGCTGAATCGACAGAATTAATCATTACAGAAAGTATAGTTACTTATTGAATTAGAGGTGGTCATACAGGGAGAAAATGAGGAAACCTCAGCCAAAGTCAATGGTTTTGTGGTTGGATTTTTCTGGATTTATACTAATGAAAAAAAATGTGCTTCTGTCCAGAAGATCAATTCCAAAAGAAATAAAAACATTGTCACACTAGCCTTAAAGAGATGCCCTCACTTTCAATAAGGGCCTGGGAGGAGGAATGTCCTTGGAGAATTATCTAGGAGTGGATGATATACAATTTTGTTTGCTAAACATTCTTGACCTTACGTCCTCTATAAAAATAGTTTCTTCCAGTGCAGCTGAGAAAGCTGTGATTTTGCTGTCTAGTCAATCTAGGCTGACCTACTTCATTGTGGTGAGGATGGGTGTGGCTTAATCTTCAAGAATAAAAGAAAAAGGTGGCAAGTTTATCCAGTGGCCTATTCCAATGATTCAAATACACTGTATGCTCCTTCCCCCATTTAGAATCTTCAACCAAGAAAGCACGTCATATGATACAAGCTCAAAGTTCCTGAGAGTGTCTAAGACCCAGAGTATAAAACGTTTCTCTGTTCCTGTCCTGTTTTACCCTCCTTTCCTAACCCTGACTTATTAGGTTCCGCACTGCCAGGGAGCCCTGTGGTATCAGGCGGAACATTTTGATGTAATCCCACCACTGTTGCTGTAGCTATCTAAGCTTGAGGATTTATTAGTTGTGAACGTTCATTTTTGTTTTTCCTGGTCCGGTGCCAGTAAATAAGTCACCCAAACCATGGCTGAGTGTCATTTGATAGGAAAAGGCTGGGATCACAAGGAAGCCTTCTGTCTTTCAACCGAAAAAAAAAAAAAAAAAAAAAACTGCTGAGGTAAGCAGTGTCAAACCCAGCTGCATCAACATGATGGTGGTAAGACAAATGAGAGCTTTCACTGCTGGATATGGGGCTAGAGAGCAACCAGCCTGAAAACCCTCTGCAAGCCCAGAAACAGCTGAATTCATGCAAGTAGCCAGGGGTTGCTTTTTCAAACTACTAGCTTCGACAAGAAAAATTCTCCATCCATTTTGATCTTTCTAGCACATAAACACAGCTCATCTGAACGGTGACTAGAGATGAAAATCTCCTACACACACACACACACACACGCACAAATACACACACGTGCACGTGCATATACATACACGCACATACACACACGAGTGTTGTTGAAGCGCCGTCAGAAGAATGTGATGAAATGATTCCCGTCTGTGAGTCGGTGACCCCCTGGCTGGAGGGTGTGGGGCGGGGAGGCCAGAAGCGGGACGCGGGTTTGTGAGGGGCCATTAGGAGAGCCGAGGTGGGAGAAGCGGAGGAGCAGGAGGAGGTATGAACTTGGGAGGGGACGGCTCTCTCGCCACAGGCCGCGCCAGCTCCCTGTGACTGTTGCCTGGGCGATGGCTGGGGGACCATCAGGAATGCCTGGAGCCGGTATCCTTCTTTTGGACTCACGGATGGAGCAGAAGGGGGTGGATGGCTTTTCTCTTTCTGTTTCTTCCTTTCATATTCAGCAGATTAGAGCGGCGGGTTGCTGTGGCGACGACACGGAGGAGGGCTCCCGCACACCTGCACCGCAAAAGGGAGCCCGCCAACGTGGACTTGGGCTGTCCCGGGGGCAATTTTTTGCTGTGGGAAACACAACAACAACAACAAAAAGAGGAAGGGGGAGAGAGAGGGGGAGATGGAGGAGGGGAAGGAAAAAAAGGGAGGGAGAAAAGGAAGAAAATACACCATTAGTTCAAGCAACGGCCGTGTGGATAGGATGCACAGATGGTACCCCCAGAAACGTGACGGAAGTAGCCTTGTGGGGCTGTCTAGGAGTGACAGGAAGTAGGAAGGCAGACACCCACGTCCTAGAGCCACCAATTGCATACCCCACAGAGGAACAAAATTATAAAAACAAGGAAAGCTTTAAAGCTATAACTCTTACTAAGAGTAACAGAGGAGATGGCGAAATGGAAAGTTACTCCGTGATTATCCAGAACTAGAAGAGATTTGCCGTTTCTGCAGGCCGACTTTCTAATGGAAAGGAGTGCATTATAATGTGGAAAAAATAACAGTATGTGCTTTCTTTTTAAGCCTACGGAGGGGGAGGGGGAGGAAAACCATGAGCTCCTAATGTGGAGTTTAGTCCTTTGGAATGTTCTGGCATGGCTCCAAGTTCTGCTAATGAAGAAGTCAACTCCACGCAGTGTCCCGGCCTCACCTCTCTCAGACACCCTAGGCTCTGCTTTCAGTCTGCCTCTTCCTTCATCTGCCTCCTCCTCTTCCCCGTCTTGTGATTGCCTTCTGCATTATTGTCTCTGTTTCCATTAACAAAACATCACAACGCATTAGCCTGTCCAAAGCACTTTACAATGACAATATTTACAGAAGGTTAAATAAAATATGTATAGAGAGATTGATAGTGAATATGCAATAGACCTTTTGAACTTAGAGCATGCTGGGTTTGTTTGTTTTTTAAGCTAGATTCTCCAGGCTGCTTCAGCTGTTTTAATATCTCTCAAGCAGTCCACTTAAAGGGAAAAGATGATTGGAGAGAAACATTCTTTTAAATTTTTTTTTCTCTTTTCCAAGCAATGTGATTAGCAGGCAGTGGGCCTTCTGTCTTCCACTCTCAGTATGGCTGAAACCAAGAGCCTTTTCTTGGGGTAACTGTGTTCCAGCAGGCTGAGATGAGACAATTGACTGTCCCATGAGCTGGGACACAAACGACACTGCACTGTTGTTCCTGAAATCGTCACATATCCTCATATTGACTCTAGCTGAGTGAATTTAGTAAGATGATCTAATCTCAGAGTTTAGCTTCTTTTCATAGAAGTATATGTTTGTCTCCTCCGTTAATAGAAAGTTTATAAAATATTTTCACAAGAAAGATAGCTATACACTAGATCAGGAGTTGGCAAACTTTTTCTGTAAAGGGCTAAATATTTTAAGTTTTGTGGTCCGTAGAGACTCTGTAGCAACAACCTAACTCTGCTATTGTTATCAACAACTTAACTCTGCCATTGTAGCATGAAAACAAGCACAGACAACATGCAAATGTTCCAATAAAACTTTATTTACAAAAACAGACAGCAGGCCCAATTAGTCTGTGTGCCATAGTTTGCCAACCCCTGCCCTAGATCTGTCCTTTTCTAGATGTAACATACTGAGTAGATTAGAATGCCCTCTAACTCTCTCAGAAAATTTCACTATCCAATGCCATTCTTTTCTGTTCCTAATCTTACAGTGATATCCAGTGACCAAGAACAAATAAGCAACCAACTAGTTCAACTGAAGAAAGGATCCAACCTGTTCACATGACTAGAATTGCTCAAATCTGTTTAAACAAATCAAATAAGAACACTGAATGTAAAAGGACAGAGTAGAATTTGTGCTTCTTGATGGTCATGGATTCCAAAGGCCTATTTGGTTCCCAATTTTCTGTTGAGTCCTGTGCCAACATGCCTTTTATCACAGGGAGGCAAGCAGTGCATTTAAACATATTTTGTCGACTGGGCACCATATGTAGAAATGACAGCCAGAACTCCCTGCCAGTCCTCTTTCGAAGGAGAGAGTGAGTCTCCAAAGGTTCAAGCATTTTGCAGTGTGATTCATGCTAGAGAAGTCAGCAGGTAAGGGGTTGACTGTACAATTCTGTTTCATTCTGAAAATGCTTTCTTTCCTAAATATGGATTTTGATTATTACTGTCTCTGAAATTTATTCTTTATTTTTAGGAGTTGTATGTGTTATTCTTGCTATAACTTTGTACACAAACAGCAGAAGGAAGTGGGGACATGTGTTCACTTCATTCCAGTGTATGAATTCCAATGTGGATTATAATGTTGAGGCCCCATATGTGGTCTTATTCATGACTGAAGAGCTCATTCTTTGGGAATTACATTGATATCTGACTATAGAGTTCTGAAAATTTGCCCTGGTGGAAACCTGGAGAGAGGTTACCCTTGTCCACAAGGGGTGGAATTTGTCCAGAAAAAACCTTCCCATTGTCTACCACTGGGCAATAAATGAGGATTAGGAAGACTGAAACCCAAGCAGAGTAGTCATGTTCCAGGGCATTCCCACAAGACTTGAGGGCAAGAAACAACAAGAATGGATTGGAGGAACAGATTTGAATTTCTTGAGGAGCATCCCAGAAATGCCTGGGGTAAGAAATTTGAGGAAAAGCTAAGCTTGCTTTCATCTAGCAAGTTTGGGGTTCAGATTATTGTGATTCTTCCCAACCTGTTAAAGCCAGGGACATTGAGTTATATACTTATGATGGTCCTTCATTAAAATGGACCAACTTAAATGTATTTGCTTGTTGCTGCAGAAAGACCTAGGACTACTTCATCTGGGACATCAAAGTAGACAAATTAGCCATTCAATTAGTAAGACATGTGAAGATGAGGATTATGTAGGAAGAAGGATGGGGTTCCATTTTCTAAAAGTATTAAGTGTACAAAAAGGAACAGAATGGGAGCTTCCCCTCCCTCCCACTGACAGCTTGTGTAGAAGTGGAAAGATACAAAAGATCAGACTTATTCTTCTGTTCAGTCAGTATTAGACATAAAGTTGAACTAAGTTAACCAGAATATTAATAATAAAAAAACAGAAACAACATTATGCTCTCATTTTTTATTTGTGATCAATAGAAAATAAAATAATTTGGGGTTAAGATTAGACCTAGACAATGCCTTTCATTCCGTATTAAAATGAGGATGAATTTTCACAAAAGAAATAGGATCCATTCCAAGAAGCTATTTTCCAGATGAACTTATAATGGGAAAGTCTTTACAGAAACTTTTGGTGTTATTGATAAAGTCAGATATCAGTAGAATCTTACTCGTGGAAAGATTGTGGGCCTTCAGGAGACTTGGCATTCCCTTTGAATAGTTAAGACTGATTTGGGAAGTGACCATCATGGTGCAATTTTAGTGTTTTACAGGGAAAATTTTAAATTGTGTGTGTGGGAGGAGAGAATTGCATCTAAATGTTATAATTTATGAAAATGGATTATAAGAGAGAATAGAGTGTTACCGTCTCAGTGTTTCTTTCTCGGTGTTCTGCCAGGTTAACTTTGGGGCAGATACCTAGTGGATTAGTGTCTGATAGGAGGGATTGTTTTGAGCAAGTGCATGCTGATTGCAATATCCAGATCATCTTCCATCCAGTCCTCCCATGCAGTGGGACTTGACTGCTACTGAGGGTCAGGATTATCACTGCCTCTAATTGCTATTCCCGTCTGTTATAGAGAAGAAATGTTTCTTCTTTTTTGACAAAAGCAGAACAAATGATAAATAATATGCCAAAAAAAAAAAAAAAAAACGCATCCCTATCAGTCCTGGTACCAAATAGTCAAACCAGTCGCAAAGGGGTCAACTCAGAAATAAGAAATGGTTTTTGGTAGCAGAAGTTTGATTCTTCAACTTGGGGGCTAAGATCGAACTCAGAGTAATGTCTAATGGAGAATTGCTGGGGAGAAGTAAAGATGGAAAGGTGAAGGACATCACACTTACTCTTTACCAACTTCCTGCCAGGCACATTAAATAACATCTCTAATGCCTATAGTAACCCTATTAAATAGGTGAGACATGGAAACTGAGGCTCACAGCGCTTACAAAATTTGCCCAAACCTATTGTTGGCAAACAGAGATTCAAGCAAAATTTGTGAATTGGAGGTCTTTTGGACAGTCTGTCAACAAGAGTAATGGTTTCTTAGCTTAAGCAAATTTTGTAGGAATGTAACTATTTGCAAAGGAATTTTAAAAACATCATCTCTCACAGTATCCAGAACTACCATAAGAGACAAAGAAGTCTCAGTTTCATAAACACGGGATTATAACTGACAACAACAAGATGTAAATATGTTCCTGGTTCATTAATTTGCTGAGAATTGTTACTGTCCTAATGACCCTAGGCTAAGTTCACCATTTGTGGAGACATGGTGACATACGTAAATAGTAACAGACATTAAAAAATTCCATTGTTTTCCAGATTGAATTCAAGATGAAGAAGCATACTGTTTTCGAATTAAGTAATGTATACAAAATAATATGAGGCACATACTGTGAGTGCCCTACAAGGGGGTGAGAATTAAGTGTGGTTCTATTAAAAATAATGACACTGATTTGAAATTATTGTAATTTCTGTTGAGAAAAAATAAGAAATGACTCAATGGGTCACACAAGAGCCATTGAAAAAAAGTTCGTTTTTCTTGGTAGGTGTAAAAACTGGGCATTGAAAGAATATTATCAACGGTCCTTTAAAACCACAGTAAAAGGAGCAATAAATTTTTCTTGAAATATGCAATGTCCAAAAATATGAAGTTAAGAGTTCTGGAGCCTCTGTTGATTTCTTGGTGGGGGAAAAAAAAACAGCCAAGGGAAACTCAAACTGCCTTGTCCTTGAGATTCTAACCACGTGCTAAGTGAAGTTTCCAGGGACCAGGCAGTGTGTGAAGCACAGGCTGCAAGGGTTGTAAAACTCCAGGTACAGCTGTGGTGACCCTGTGCAACAGGGGCTACAGGTTCCCAGTCTAGAATAAAGTTCCTGAACATTCCTCTCTGTGGTGGGAAAGTCAGGGAAATGAGGCAGAGTGATGAAAAGTCTAACTGCCGAAAATACTTGCCTCACCCTCTACCTTCAGATCATGTGTCCCTGTATTTTCCTTTTTCCATTCATTTTGAATCCCCAGATGTGTATGGAGCATCTTGTTAGGTCTGACAAAAAGCACTGGAGAAGTAGGCTGTAGTCTCTCCTCCCAGGGATCTCAGCCTGCAAGGGGGCAGCTGCAGGCCTGCCTCTAGAAATTTGCAAACCCAGGGCAAGACCACAAACCATATGTCTAAATGTTTCAAATATATAAATCGAGCACACAACTTTTAAAGTAAATATGTTCTATCGTCCAGTCTTAAAAAAAAAACCTTCATAATGATCTGCGAGACCGTATTCACATTTACAAGTCTTAGATTCCTTAGAGTTCTGTAAGGAACATGGTGGCATTCAGAGAGTGGGACCGGGGCCCCCTGTCCACTCAGGGCTCCTTCCTGCCCCATAAGGGGCCTTGTGCACCAGTGGACAATCTAGCCTGTGCTCACAAGCTCTGTCCACTTCTCTATTCCACGTACACAGTGCAGCCAGCTGCTCCTTGGCCTCCCTCAGGCCTGAGGCCAAGTACCGGTGGCACAAACCAGCCTCCTGAGAGAGAAGGACCTGAGGAAGAGGCCAGCGCAGGCCTGGAAGTGAGCTCAGGGACCTTTGGGAAGGAAATTCTAGAGTCTTGGGTACCTGGAGTATGGTCTAGAGGGAAGGCATAGGTTACAGGTGGGAACGAGCAGTGGACCCTTGGATGCCCTGCCTTGGGGAGGGGCATGGCCTGAGGAAGGCCAGAGTTGGGCACTCCCAACATGGCACCCAGAACAGGGGCCATACTTGCTGGGATCTGAGGGCAGTACTGACAAGCCAGGTATTAAAATTGGACTAATAGAATATAGTTCCTCGTAAGTATTAGCAAAGGACTCTGTTTCAGGTTAGTTTTTGTTGGAGGGGTGTTCTTCAACTATCATGAAGAAAATGAAAAAGAATATATTAGGCATTTCCTATTGCTCATGTTCTTTGACAGAGCAAAAACTATGAAAAAGCCTCAATTTAAGTGGACCAACCCTCACACCTGAGTTCATAGATATTTGTAGCCACTGACTGGTGTGTCAACTCATTTTTTGATAAATAAATGTAACAATCACAATTGTCATGTTATGTTCATTTTCTTTAAACTAGAAACTTTAGGATTTCAATCATGTTTGGAAACATCATCTGTGACCCATTTTACCTTTTTTTTCATAGTAACTGGTGCAGAAATTTCTCTAAATTTCTTCAAAGATTTTCTGTCTAGATTTATTTCACTGTGCTTTCCCCTTTCTGTTTATCATGACTGTTGATCATTTATTACTTCTGTATTTACTTAACCAAACCTTTGATCATAGTGTTCATGAGGTACATTTGTACAGTTGTCTTTGAGGTACATTTAGTCCCCAAATGATACAATCAACTGTATTGCCCTTGTTTTGAATTATCTCTCCTCTCTCTACATTTTCTGAAAATTTAGTCTTAGTTCCTAACACTGATTTTTCTTGTCCCAGTTCCAAATTACATGGTATATCTTTTTCTGCAACATCACATTATAAATCAACCAAAGATTAGCTTCACTTTATTTTTCTTTTTTCCAGATATAACTTTTTCTATTAGTAGTATTTAAGGCTCTCTACCTACAAAGATATTCATCTGTAACTTGGGACATGTTATTCAAAATTTTAAAAAGGTTCTTCCAAGTCATTTATTATTTTTGAATCCCGACTCTATAGCTATGCTGTCTAAAAATAAATCTTCTGCAAATTTCATTAATTCTTTGTTTGGCATATTCATGCTCCTTACTAAGTGCATTAAAGTGGCAAGGGGATGATTCTTCATTATGTCAATGATTTTCAATGCGACATTGGATAAGACATTGCTAATTATAATCTAGTCTCATTAAATTTGAGCCTAGCCAGTTCCTAAGTTACTCCCTGGTGTAGTGTATCACAAACTCAAGAAAGATAATTTATTGTTGTTCAACAGTTAGTATATGGGATTTTGGTCTTAACTTGGTTTGGAAAAGTAAATTCAGTGAAATAGGCACCAAGTTCAGATTGAAAGTTGGCCCTAAAGGTAACTGGAGAAGAGAGGCAGCAACCTATAAAGTCTTACCTAAGTGTGACTGCTGGACACTCCCCTCCCTTCCTTCACAGGTTTTAGAGAAAGACTACTGGACTTAGATCTATGTTCAAGCTTCACTTCTAACCCTTAGATTTGGACAAATTCTCTAGCCTCTTCAGGCCTAAATATCAATGGTTTATAAAAATAGAACATTAGATTATCTTTCAGGTCTCTTTTAACTTTTATAATTTATTCCTCCATTATTTTACCAGGTCTGAAATTTTCCCCATTAGTTACTAATGAGTCACAAAGATTGGAATGTTATCTCTATACTTCCGTAGTCAAGATGCACCAAAGACTTCAACAGAGGTGTGTATTTTCAGGTTAGTGACTTGAGTCACTGGAAGCAGAGAGTAGGTATGAGAACCCAGCAGCTTGAGAGTGTCAAATCAAGAATGGTGGGCAAGGGGAGTGAAGAGGAGAGTGTCAGAGGGAAGATGAGGAGCCACCAAAGACAGCTTGGCTAGGGACCTTCCTAGTGAAAGTGATCTGCTAATCATCAACAAGCTATGTGGTTGCTAAGTTAATGAGGACTGAGATAATCAGTAGTCACTGTAATAATGTTGTATGTTTTTTACGTCTTTCAATGTGGTAGAGAGTTGAATTAAAAAGTGCTAGATATACAGTAATTTTCTCATGAATCTGCTTTGCTTAGCCTAATAAAAGCTGTCTGTATCTAATTCAATACTGCCTAAGATGCCCAAAATGCTTTTTCCCACAGTCTCCATCTGCAGAAAACTGTATCCATCATTAATGTTCAACTCCAAGGCTAACTTCTTCAAGTCTCCTCTCAGATGTCACCAGGCAGAGCTAACCTCCTTTTCCTCCACATGCTGACAGCATGTTAGCACGATTTCTCTTCAGTGTTTAATCTCATTCTGCTCCACATTAGCGGGAGTTGTTCGGATATCTGTCTCACTCTCGCCTTCCCCACCCTTTGCCTGCATCCTATGTGAGCACCTTGAGAAGGGCAGCAATTCCTCTCTTCTCTTTCCAATTCTTTCCATTCAATGCTCTGCTCCCATCCAAGTCTTTCCATATGATTCTCTAGAGCCTTTGGAAAACCAAAAGAGAACATGAATTATGTCTTTACCTCTACATTCCTACCATTATTACAATCCAGGTTTTCCTTCAGGCAATGTAAATAGTTCTGACTAATTAAAGAAAGGTTGGGAAGTGAGGGAAAGTAAGAAAAGTACAAAGATTAGTATTTCTGCATCTTATCTTGCTACATTTCAGTGACAAACTTGGGGTCTTATTCCTTTATTATAATTACTATTTTTTATGTAGTTTCAGTAAGCAATATCTTAACCAGGGATTTGCATCAAAATCACCAAAAAGGTGTTTAAAATCTATATACCTGGGCCCCGTGCTGGTGATCCTGATTTAGCAGATCAGGGCTAGTTCTGGTGTCTGCATACAGAAAGCTCCCAGTAGATCTGGTGCACGGCACAGTAGGTGGGAACCTCTTATCACTTACAGCACAGGGCTCTGGAGCCACAGAAGTGAGTGTGACCTTGGGCAAGTTATTTAACCTCTCTGAAGATTATATATATAACATTTTACACTTAAAATGTTAAAAGTACATATATATATAGCATTTTACATTTTAAAAAATTGTGCTAGAATTTTCATCTGTGATTAGACTAGATGGAAATGCCAGTTTGTTTCAGAGAACATACTCCTGTTTATGTTTAGAGCAAACATCTGAAAACAAGTGCTAGATTATTTTTTCAGTTTTATTGAGATATAATTGACATATAACTAGATTTTATTTGTAACCTAAATTTTGATTTGGTCTGATATACAGCATTACTAATCAGTCTGGGATTTAACAAAGTAATGTGGTTTGTTCAGGTTCAGCTCCCTGATAACCACTGTTTTACACCATATCTACCCAGAATTAACCCACCCGCACTGACGCATTTGGTAATAAGTTATATTTTTCCCTCGGGGGATTTTTTGTACAAGTTCTCGTTCTATAATATTTGTCCTTTGAAGGAATGTATACAGGTTGAAGTCTCTTTATAAGGTTGAATATTTCTCTTTCTGAATCCACTTCTATTACTTTCTCAAATGTTTCACACTTCCCAAGAACACTCTTTTCTGTGTGTGTTTATGTGTGTGTGTGTGTGTGTGTGTGTGTGTGTGTGTGTGTAGCAAGGGATCTTTTCTGGCAATTGTGTTAATAGTTAATTTTCTGGTTCCCTGACTTGAACATGTTATTTGTTTTAATTATTTTTCCATACCGTTATAAGCTTTCCTATTCTGACCTAGAGTGCTCCTGCCTAATGTTCTTTCTTTCTAAGTTCTTCCCATTCTTCAGGTCCTAATTTTTATAAAATCTTCCCTGATCCCTCCAGTAACATCTTTCTTTCCTTTAGTCTATGAGTTATTGTCTATACTGGGCATTTAACACTTACCATGTGCCGTGTCATATTTCAATATGTTGTTTTATTGTTTTGGGAGTGTATCTTGTCTCTCTAATTCTTTTAAGCCTCACACTAACAGAGTCTCTGTGGAATATTTCTGAGCTTCCTCCTCGGTGCCAAGCAGTGCCTTGCAAATAGCCTGTGCTATTATCCTCTGAGGAATGCTGAGGGAGGAGTACTGCTCTTATATACAGTAAATAATTATACATGATAATATTAAGGGAAATATATCAGAGCATTGTTTATTTAGGCAGAAACAAAAGATTCCTTCCTACTACTGTTGACTCTCTTGGCCTAACATTCTGCAACCAGTGGGAAGTACCTCCCAAGCTTGATCACTGGAAAAATCCAGGTGTCTACCCTTGACGTTTGGATTAACTTGGCTCATCTCTGTTATTTAGAAATAAGAGAACCATGTTACATAGTCTTCCCTTTCCTGAAAAAGATGACTTTCAGGTCTAGTTCCCAGCTTGTTATTTCAATTGGAGTTCACTCATAACTACCAGCCTTCCTAGATGCCAAACACCTAGGTCTTTGTTTTGTCCTGGTTTGGTCGCTACTCTCTCTGTCCAAAGTCGAGGCTTCCCTGTGCATTCCTAGAAGTGTATTTCCTATCTACTTCCTTTCCCAAGGCCTCTGGCAGCTTTACACGGTGGCTAGAGCTTCTCATGCAGTTCCTGATATTGTTCCATGTTCCTTTTCAGAAGGCAGGGGAAAGAAAGGGATCTGTCTGTTATTAAAGGTTCACAGTTGGGTGGTTGGGGGGTGGGCTCAATGACTCACTAACAAGTGAGAGTCTTTCTCACTGAAATGCTGTTCAAGGCCTATCTACTTATAAAGACAGGGACATTGTTTTCCTCAGCATTGTAGTCTTAGCACCTACCACTTTGCATACCACATAGTTGGCAATTGATAAGTACTTGTTGAATAAACACAGGAGATCAGATGCTATCTCTTCCAAGAAGCCTTCCTTGGTCTGAGTAGGATTGATTACTTCCTCCTCTGTGCCCCATTGCAGCATGCACCCTCATTCTCTTATTGAATTTATCTTAGTGAATGGCACTGGTTTGTATACTCTAGATTTATCTTTCTCAGTGACTCCTTGATAGCAAGGCCTGTCTTACATATTTTAGTATCTCCAACACCAAGTAAGCACAAAGCTTCAAGAAACAGCCCTGGGAAACTGCTGCATATCCTCTGTGAAGGTATCATTAGTAACGTTATGCATTACATTTCAAGTATTTTTAGAAGATTTCTCCAGAAATTTCTCTCTATAATTATAACCAGAATACATGTGTTTCTCTTAGACAATATTTTTGTTTTTGTTCCATGAACACTGTATTTTGTGTTTTTCTGGTTATATTTGGACTCATCCATAGTAAGGATTCAATGGCAAATGCTTTTGTTATAGCCTTACTCTTGGTTCCAATTTAGGTCACTACCATTAGTTTTCCTTTGGATTTTCCTACTTCTGACATATACTATTTTGTTGTATTTATCTATCATATAACATTCCTTAAATCCCTCTTTTGGAATAAGGTGGAGTAAAAGTAAACACCTATAAAATATGTGTAAATTTACTCATTCATTCAACAAAATTGAGCTAGGAACCATTGATAAGTCAAGACTAAATACAATACACTGCCCTAAATTCTTTTCACTTGAAGAAGTTAAAATCAACGGAATTTGGGATAGATTGAATATAAGAGTAAGGGATTGAGTGGTGTCAAAGCTCATGCAACTGTTTGAATGGTGCCATTCTCTGAATTAGGGAAGAGAGGAGGAAGGCCGGATTTGGGAAGGTGCTGACAAAAACAATTGTAATGTAAATAATAATTATTATAACTAAAGGCTGTATAGTCCTGTGTGGTTCACAAAGCATTCTAACACAAATAATAGTTATATTAATGAACATTTGTATAGTGATCTCAAGTTTATAAAGATTATTTAGCTTGTTTCTTACAAGCCTGTGAGTTGGCAAGAGCCAATATAACGTCATTCCCATTTTGCAGATGAGAAGCCAAGTTTCGGAGGGGCTGAAGGATTTAGAAGGAATTGTTGGGAAGAGGTCTTAGGTATGGAGTTCTGATTTGCTGTCCTATGGTCTACCCCTCTGTAGTATACCATTATACTGCTTCATCTAGGATTGGAAGCACATCATAGCTAGAGTGAGAAGTGCAGGAGTAATATAGCTCTCTGGCTTTATGAAAGAAGAAAACAATTGCTAAAGTAAGCATTATTACTTCCCCATTACTTAAAATTTTATTACCCAATGATTATTTCCTGTGAACTGCTTGCAACAGCGACCTGCAATTCCAGCTGCCTAGGTTTGTTCGGTGGAACTGTTCCTCAGTCTGCTAGGTCGGATTTCCATTCAGTAGAAGTGTGACACACCTGAACACACCTAACTGTTTAACAGGATCCTTAATTCTAAAAGCGTCTTCAACAGAAGTATTAAAGTGACATTTCTGACACAATTTGCCTGTTTTTGAATAAAGTATAAGCATGTGATATGTATTAAACATTGACTGACTGATTAACATGTAGGTTTCATAGGGAATACTAATTGATGACCAAGCCTTGGAAATAGCGTCAGACTTCTGCTTAGAGATGTTTGTGCACACCATGAGCAAATTATAACTTATAACATGAATGTGTTTGAATACCAAGGGATAACTTTCCAGTTTGATCTATTATACCCCTATAGTGGATAACCAGAAAAGAAGAAATTGAACTCAGGAGAAAGAGAGAGTTGAGTTGATGGCCATGACACGATTTTACCTTCAGTGTATGGCCTATTCCTGGGAAGACATTTCCTGATTTCTCTGTCTTATCCACATCACTGGACCAAATGGTAGATGCGAACCCGGAGAAGTCTAACTGGTCATTTGTCAAAAACCCCCGGGACACACACCTTCTGATATAAGATCATAATTATCTCAAGATGGCACCATAATCAAAGTGCCCCTGAGATGCTTTCTATGTGTTCTGTCTAGTAACATAGATTTTGGACTCCAGATTTGAGAAATAGGTGATCAAGAAATACTTGCAAGTGCTAATTCTTGTCCCGGAATCAAAAAAGACCATGGAGGCATCAGATACAATATGATGCAGACTTGGTTTTCAGACAGATTTTTCTGGAAATCTGTGACCTCTACCAATGTTAAAAAAAAAAGTACCATACATTTCTGAATGCTTGAGCCAGGATCTCTTAGTCAGCTCTCTATTTTTCTTACCACCCAGAGACTGAAGCATTTGGCATACGTGGGATCCTAGTATTTTAGAGCTGGAAGGGAAGCTCTCCCACCCTGGTTTTATCTGTAGGCTGGATAAAGGTTTGGGATTTAGCAATAGGCTTTGCTAGCTCAGCTTGTGAAAATCACATTCTTTATCAACTCCCCAGATGGTTTAGATCATTAAAAACACAACAAAACAAAACAAAAGCCCTTCAGAGTGTACACTGTGAAGATATTCTCTAATTTCCAAGAAAAATAAATATATGTCGAATTTCTCACAGATTTCTCACACTTTCTCAGTATACAGCCTGAATTGCTGTGCTGAATGGAGAACTTAAAGCCATCATTTTTGAAACTGCAAAGCCTTGTGCTGAATACTTAACTTCCAACTGCCCCTTTGCCTTTCCAGCTTGTCCATCAGCCCCCAGCTCTAAGTCAGTATTTATCTATTGGGGCTTAGCTTAAACTGAAAAGTGGATGTCTTTATTCAGTGAATTTGGGGCAACTGGCTCTCAATAAGCAACAAAAACAAAAAGGCTGTTTCAAGTCAAAGAGACCTCAAGAAACTATCCCACCATCTGCTGAGGAGAGAGAAACGAGCCTGTGGGCCAATAGCTCTTTATTGAATGGAAGAAATAGTATTGTCGTCTAAATTTTCTGCAACACCCTTTGGATCAAAATATTATAATCGCAGCAAGTAGATGCAGCAAATAGACGCGGCCACACTTAATGGATACTCAAAGGGCCAGACCACTGCTTGGCTTGGATCCTTTACTGTCATTTGGAAGTAAAACTGGGGGGCAAGGGGATTGGGGTTGGAGGGAGAAAGGAAGACCTTCCGTTAAGCTGGCATGCACCAGTGGATAAATGGCTGGCATTTGCAGAGCTGCATTGCAGGGGAGCTTTTAGCAGTTTGCCACTGCCAGCTGATGTCTCTGTGAACATCAGTGCCAAGAAGCCAAAAATGAAAGCAGGTGCAGGGGCAGAGGAACTGAATGTTGGGGTGGCGGGGGAGGGGGGTATTCAGCAACAGAACTTCTGTTGTTAAAAATTGGTTGCCTTCATTAAAACCTAAACAATGCCTCACTTTAACTCTGCATAGCATTTTTAGCCCGCTGGAGTCCTCCGCACACACTTAAGGCAAGCCTCTTACATTTATGCCCTGGACTAAGAGACTGTGTTTTGTTTGTCTCTCTCCAAAGCTGTGGATTGTCGGCGAGACTGCTGAACTGTGATTAGAGCACTTTCCTTCCGAAGCCAGAAGCATCTGCTTCTGAAAGTGCCCCTCTCCTCCCCTTCCTCCAGAGTGCCCCCTCTTCAGAAAGTCCCACTTCTACACAACCAGGGCCTGGGAACAGGGAGTGTTCCTGAACTCGGCATGTCTTCGCTGAGCCCTGTCGCCAGATCAGCTCTCTGAAACGCTGCTTTCCGATGAGAAAACAGACTGGACTCCGTGCCCCCTGCAATTTACATTTCCCTCAAAAGCTCTATGTTCCTGCAACATTGTTCCCGAAGCCCACCACAAGTGACAGCAGGAAAAAAAACAATAGGGGTAAGCAAAAATAAATAAATAAAGGTAAAGGTTCAGGACCAACAGAGAAAAAGGACTAAGGCTTGCCACAGGGCACACTAAAAATCGAGACTAAAACAGAAAGACATCTGTCCCCTCCGCTGCCCTCGCGCTGAGCATTCCTAGCGTGGACTTCATCAGTGATCGTCCTCCTACACTGCAGAATGTGAATGTCATCTTTCAGGGAGATAGGACAAAAATACAGATCACATGCAGCCTTCTCACAACTGTGATAGAGGAGAGCAAAAACCCTGACAAGAGGAAAGTGCAGGCAATTTGTGCTTGCTTGAAAATATACTTTGTTTCTATCTAGTGGACACTAGTGCAATGAGGGAAATGTAAAATATTTTTGTTTGTTTTTACAGGCTTTTAGAAGAAATAGGAACAGCAAAGTTCGTGGACAAGCCAGATGCTCTGCATGAACTAGAAAGAGCAGGATCTATTAAAACTATGATGCCACAATATTGAGGTCAACAATGTTCATTATAATTTAAGATGAATAAGTATAGTGACACTTGGGGAATGGTGGTGGGAATTAGGTTTGTTCCATGACCTTACACTTGGGGAGAGTATATATTGCTTCTGCCACCGAGTGGTACTGTCTTGTCCACAGTAGGTTTGTTATTAAAACCCAGAAGAAAGTTTAACAACTTAAACCAGAAACATAAACAGGGTCACATGCCAGAAGAGTCAGTGGATGAAAAGAAAGTTCATAAAGCAAGTAGAGTCTGGGTTTTAGTCTGAATGAAATATTGAGTCAGGGCAACAGGAGTCTGCAAAGCTAAGTCTGAGAGAAGTGAAATGCTCTAATAGGAAAAAAAAAAAACAAAAAACAAAAAATTGGCCAAGGCTAGGAAGAAAGGAAGAGGCATTCCAAAAAAAGAAACAGATAGCTAATAACATAAAACAAGCTTCAAGCTCAGAACTAAAAATATTTGAAAGAAAATCATGTTCAACCACAAAATATGAAGACTAAAAAAAATATTCCCAATATTCTTGAGGATTTGAGTGAAATCAGCTCAAATATTGAAGGGAAATTGAAAAAATCTGTATCAAAAACATTAAACTTTTTCGCTTATAGGAATTTATCTTGCTCAAATATTGAGAAATATATTTATGTACAAAGGAGTTTATTGTGGTAATATTTAAATATTTTTAAAAAATAGAAAAATGCTAATTATCAAAATATAAGAGATTGGCTAAGAAAATTATACTATAAACATAAATTGTGTTTTAGAAAAATATTATCCAACATGGGAAACTTCTTGCAGTATGTTTGCTTAGTGAGGAAAAAAAAAAAAGCTTGTAAAATAGTATATACAGGATGATCTTAATTATGTTTGAAGAATCTACTCCAAAATGTTAACAGTAGTTATTCTGAGTTCCAAGATTATAGGTGATTTTTTTTCTTAATTTTTTCCCTGTATTCTTCTAAAATTTTTTTCCAAAAATTTCAAAGTAAAATTTTATATATTTTAAACCTTTTATTGAACAGTGCTCTATATATAGAAAAGTACACAAATAAGAATACAGCTTAATGAATTTTAATAAACTGAAGACATCCATGTAACAACCAGCACCTTGATCAAGAAACAGAACATTGCTAGCCCCTGGAACATCCCTCCTGCCCCTTCTGGTTCTCTGCCTCTCCCACAAGGGTAAACTCTATCCCCACCTATAACACCATGGGTGAGTCTTGCCTCTTGTGTACTTTAAATAAAGGAAGCATGCAGTATATGATCTTTTGTTTCTGACTTCTTTTATTTGACATTGAAAATATATTGTTCTAAGCCGGGAGGAACTAAGAGGAAGTTAAGACCACTCACGCAGGGCCATTTGTTCTATCAGGGCTTTTTTTGATGACTCCAGACCCCATTCCTATCCGCCTCTCCAGTATGTGCTCTCAATCCAGTATTGGCCTAAACCTGTCGAGATCTCTCAGTTGCAAATGTTTTTTACTTTTCTGAACTCTTCTACCATGTGTATCTTCCATTAGGGAATTAATCATTACTATATACTGTTGCATCAAACTTTTAATCATCTCTTCTGTGTTTAGTTTGTCATGTCCTGTTCATATTTAACTCCCAGTCATTGGAGGCCTACCATGTGCCAGATACACTGTGCCTGTAAGATAATATTATCTCCATTTTACAGAGAAGGCAAGTGATTTCCCCTAGGTCAGAAAGCTGGAAGGTGACAGAACCCCAGTCTCTACCCAGGTCCTTGGACACTGTGTCAGATGGTCTTTCCACTATACCCCATTCTCTCATTTGCTCATATTTTATCTCCTCACTGGATTAGAAGGTCCTAGAGAATAAAAACCACGTATTTACCTTTCTTTGGATTTCGCTTCCTAGCACAGGGCTTGGCATGTAATAAGTATGGTAAGTGTTTGGTTACAGAGAGTAGGTATGATGACTTCTTATTTGACTTTTCTAGTACCACAGAACTCTTTATACATCTTTTTCTTTGATGAAACTGTACCATGATGTTTTATAGTGCTGGCCACCATCAGGGTCTGGCACTCTCATTCTAATCATTCTGTGGAGAAAATGGGTTTAAAAACTGGCGTGGCCAACAAATGTAAGTAGGAAAGTGGATAAGGTGAGTCAGGTGTAGTGGTTTAACTAGTATATTTGACATGAAGAATGGATCATCTTTTAAACATCATTCTCCTTCGTATCACAAAATTATTTTATGTAATAATTATGAAATGAAATGAATTAAAATAATAGAACATACTTGTAGAAAGAAAAATAAAATTAAAAATAAATATTTCAGTACAGAATATGCAAAAGTAATGATCTGAATCTTTTTTATAACATTAACAAATCTTTAAGAAAAATTTATACCTATGTTTTGGCTTGTCCTAGGAATGAATAATAATATTACAGGCTTTTTCCCTCAAGCTTTAAATTGTGCAAATTCATTGATGACTTTGTCGACATTGATCTTCACGTATTCATGTTCAATATATAGAGTAGGCAAATTTGTCAATCTATTTTTGTGCATAGTTGATCAAAGAACACATTTTATTTAATTTTAATTTCAAATAATTTCTTTCACATAAAGTAACATGAAATAACACATGAAATTTCAGATATTACAATACTGTTCATGTCTTTGAGATTGATTCTAGTAGCTTTCAAATATCTTAAGTCAAATAATTTTAAATACACATTCTTATCCTTCTGTATAAGAATTTTCCTAACTATTGGTATTGAAGTAATTTAAGTTTTGTAACTTTGTGTTTACAATCACTGGACTTTCATTCTCTATTTCACCTCTGCTTTTTTAAACACAGGAAAATATAGTACCATAGGGGTTGGAGAAATGAACTCTGTGAAAGCGAATTTTAATGGTTCCAAGCTATTACAAACTTAAGTTGGCCTGTGCCTATAACTAGCATTCTTAATTAATTTCCATATAGAATACAATGTTTACAAAAGAATAATTAACGAGTATGTGCTAATTTAAAGCTTGTATACATAGTATTAAAACTCAACAACAACCCCCCAAATCCATATGTTGAAGTCCCAACCATCATTACCTCAGAATATGACTGTATTAGAATCTTTAAAGAGGTAATTAAATTAAAATAAAATGAGTTGATCTGTGTGAACCCTACTCCATATGGCTGGTGTCCTTACAAGCAGAAGAGATTAGGACACAGACAGACATAGACGAAAGACCATATGAACACGTACATGTTTGAATGTATGGGTATGGGCAAAGGAAGAGACTGGAAAAATGTTCACCAAACTCCAACAGACAGTGCTCACTATTAAGTGGAGGATGGTGATTTCCACTTATTATGTTTATGCCCTTTTACGTTGTTGGGATGATTTTTAGGACAAGCATGTATTACACAATTTCAAAAGGTAATAAATAAAAGTAGGGTCAGTAAGTGAGATTTTTTATATAATATGAGCTCATTTTAAAATCACAGTTGCAAAACCTGAATACACAAGATATATGAGAATCCTGCATGTATTTACAGGGAAGAGCTAGAAACAATGTGTGGACGTTGTATGGAGGCAAATTTTGGATCAGTATAAGAGAGAAGTCCTTTGCCATCCAATGATTAAGTAGCCTAGCGGCATTGTTTATATTGGCAAAAAATAGTTGAAATCAACCTAAGTATCTTACAACAGAAAACTGAGTAAATGAAATGTGATATATCTATACAATGGAATAAAATCCAGCTGTGATAATCAGTGACTGGGAGCGAGCTTTATCCACATTGATAAATCTCACAAATATACTGTGTGAGCAATAATGGCAAATTGCAAAAGAATACACATCATCTGATAACATTTATAGGAAGTTAAGAAATACATGACCCAATATTCTGCATTGTTTATGGATACGCATTTATATAAGAAAATTATTAAGTGATGCATAGGAATGGTGAATACCAAATTTGGGATAGAGGTTAGGCTTTGGGAAAAAGGAAAGATACAAGTAGAGAAGGGGTATCTAGAGACTTGAATTATATTAATGTTTGGTTTCTTATGCTAGGTGATGGGTACATGAGTGTTAATCACATAATTCTTTATACTTTTATGTGTGAAATATTTTATAGTAATAATCATATACTATCAATAATAATAACAACTGCTTACTTAGCACTTACTATGGGCCAGCCACTATGCTAAGTCTTTAGTATGTATTAACTTAGTACTTCTCCACAAAAGCCCTATCAGACAGGCACTGTTATCAACCTTTTTTTTTACCAATAAGCAAAACCAAGCACAAGGAAGTTAGGCAACAAGTCTCAGATCACATCTAGTGGGTAAGGAGCAGAGCTGAGGTTTGAGGCCAGGCAGTAGTCTGTGTACTATTCTCTTAACCACTTACAGACATACATATGAAAAGGGTTGTCTTGTGAGGTAATGTCTTGTCTTTTTTTTAATGTACTGGGTTACCTGGTGAAGTAATGAGCTCCTCAGCTTTGAAAATGTAAATAGATGACCAAGTCTAAGATTGCTGTGGGGGGTGTTACATTGAGGTTTCTGGGAGGTTGGGCTACATAAATTGAACTTTCCTTCCAATCCCGTGTCTCTGAATTTTTAATGTTAGGAAGAGTTTGTTTGGCGGAAAACACAAGGGGTTCTACTTTTGGCATGTGGGGTTTGAGGTAAAAATGTGGCTAGCAAATATTTAGGGATGATGGCATTCAGTTTGTGTTACTGCTAGGAATTTGTTAGCATAATAGTCTAAACTTAGAAATGGATGTGATTATCCAAGAAATACGGAAAAAGGAAGAAATGAAAGGCCCACACCTGGTGGGAAGTGGATCGGGAGACTCTATTTCTGTCTGTCTGTGTACTTCTCTCTCACACACGCACATCACATACCACATGCACACACACGTGTGTTCAAGCACACATTCTCACAAACACACGCATGTTGTCCTTAAGTTAAGATAAACAGTTTTATTTCTTCTTTTCATATATGTGGAAGCAACTCTCAAATACGTGTCAAGAGATGAAGAAATTACTCCTTTCAGATAAGTGTTAAATTCATTCAGTTTCCAATCCAGCATGCTAACCCCTCCATTCCATCTGCATTAAAATCTGAAGAATTAGAAAAATAAAAAGACACACACACATACACACACCACTTTTCCTTATGATCCCATCTGCAATCTTAAAGAAATAACTATGTCTCAATGGTAAACATTCCCCATATCAGCCTGTATACTTGTCAATTAAGAGAAAGCATACTCAACACCACAATAGTGTTTAGAACTAAAAGTCTCTTGAAGAATTTATAAAACTGTGCTATTTGCTACTTTAAAACAATTTCATTCTCCATAGTGAAGCTAATTTTAAGGAAATAGAAAAATATGTCTTTTGAGAAAGCTCACTTTTGTGTATTCAGATTAGCATGCTAAATGCAAACAGAAATTTTTTTCCGAGCTGGAGCAGGTATGATCAGCCCTGCAAATGAGTATTTCTCAACAAATGGATTGTAACAATTATCCTAAAGATTGTAACTATCATCCTATGTGAGTGGAAGTGTTACTTTGATCAGATCCTAGTGCAATTTTGCTTTAATTCCTACTTACTAAGGAAGCAGCTGTTCTGTCTTCTCTAAGGTACTGCAAGAGCGCTTGAAAAGGGGAGGAGATAGAGAAGGAAAGTGAGAGGCAGAAGGAAAGCTAATATTTATTGATTCTACCAGGAACTTTGTACTCTACTAGGCTATTCGTATTTAATATTCTTGGCAATTTCCCTGTTAGTTATTATTTTCCCATTTTTCAGATTGTATAACTGAGTTTCAGAGGCAATACGTAAATTTCCTCTAAGTCATACAGGATAAAAACTTAGGTTTGTCTTGGCTCCAAAGTCTACACTCTTTCATATATATCACTATGTACAAATAAAGAATATCAGAGTGTGTTCATCCACCAGAAGATTCATCTATTCCTCCACCTCTTACTTACTTAATCTTCAATTGTATCTTCAACCAAATTGAAACTGCTTTCCAGTTGTCAGTAGATTTTTTTTGTGAGGAAGATCAGCCCTGAGCTAACATTCATTGCCAATTCTCTTCCTTTTGCTGAGGAAGATCGGCCCAGAGCTAACATCCGTGCCCATCTTCCTCCACTTTATATGGGATGCTGCCACAGCATGGCCCGACAAGTGGTGCCTCGGTGCGCACCCCAGATCTGAACCTGTGAACCCCAGGCCACAGAAGCGGAGCCTGCCCACTTAAACATTTGAGCCAGCGGGCCGGCCCCACTCTAAATGTCAGTAGATTTTTTAATACCTGGTTCATCCCTGATAGGAAAAAAGAAATTTTGATCACAACTTTTACCATTACTCTTTGCATATGTTTCCTTTTTTTAATGCTTAACATAATACTTGGAATAGCTGTAATATACATTTCCAAAATGTATATTTATTTTATTACTTGGTAAATATGATTCCAATTTGGTTTTACGTAAGTCATTTTCTATTGGCGCCAAATATATTTCCATTCTCTTATACTCTTGCTGATTCCCGGTTTGTAAGAATCATATGAAAAGTCATATTTTTAGTGGTGGCCTTCTGTAAATGAAGACTCCAAAAATCAATTAGGACCTAGGTCTTATTTCCCACTATACCCCTACACCGCCTGCGCTGCCCAGCACAGAGTAGGTCATCAGTAAATCCTCACTCCCACTGCCCCTCAGCACTCTCTCACTCTTGTTTTTTCCACTTGCAACCAGTAGGTAACAAGAAAAGACATGAAATACACAAAAGCTCTAATCCATTTTGTTAGCGAACATCTGCTGTCTTGAGCCTCCTATGTATATTATTGCATTTAATTTTCACATTTCTTTGAGTTTGGTACTGTTATTATGATCATTTATTGTTGTCTAAGAAATGACAAAACTAAGGCTTGAGAGGGTTTGCAAGAATTTTTGATTTGAACACAGACCTCTCAGAATCAGGGTCCCTTGCACATATCCACTACAGTAAGAAAATTAGGTAACTGGTGTGTTGATGAAGCCACCAGTGCTGAGCAGGACAATTGAGTAGGTGTGGGTAACAAAACAAAGACAAGGCAAACACAGAATTTCCCGTGGATAAATCCCCATTAGAATAAACACTGGAACGCTAGTTCTTCTTTGTATCTTCTGTTCTCTGGCATCTAATTTGGTGGAAGGGTGAGAGGTGCAGCAGATCAGGTTGGGATGGGGCTAGAGGTCCTCACAAATTCTGATTACTGCATTCATTAACCTGGTTAACAGCCAGTCTCTCCTCATCAAAATAATGGTGCTGTTGCCGCACTGTTGCCTTGACAACCTCTCCAGTCACTGATGTTGGTGCCACTCACATGGTGTCTTTGGTTCCAAGCAGTAATAATGCCTTCTGCCATATTGTTGCTGATATTACTGCCAGCTTTTGGCCTGGTCTTTTAAATGTTGCATCACTAACTTGACGTTCGTTCAATAAATATTATCAGTGCTAGGCATTCTACAGTTAGAACCATCTCTGGCTACCGTGCCTGATAAAGGTATACATCTCCTTTACTAAATGGAACAAGATTGCTTCACACCAAAATTATGGATTCCTGCTTTGGGACGGATTTTCCTTCAGTATTGTGTGCCAATTTGGACTGAGGAGAATTCACCATTCCTCGTTTTTTTGAGCAGCAAGAAAGGTCTGTTTCCCCAGGGTGCAGGAGCTATGTCTTCTCCCCGCATGTCATCTCTCAAGGCCATTTCCCTTCCAGTGCTGAGTTTCTCCTAGAAAGATCATATTCAGTCAGGAGATTTGTCGTCCTTTGTGAAAAACTCTGACTTTCCCTGTTAAGTAGAAATATTAAAGTTGAATCAAATACAGTGGTAGACAGAGAAGGGAAGAGGTGCTTTTCCTCCTTCTCCTTTTCCTTACTCTTTATCCAGCCCACCTCTGCAGAACTAGCTCTGGACTAGACATGAACTGGCACTGGAGTGAAGGACAGAGGAAGTGGGAATGACGTGAGGCAGCCACAGGGTCTGCAGAAGTGAGTGCAAAAGAATCAGCAAACAATCACAAAAGGGACATCAACCAAAGACAAGAAGAAGCTGCCACATGTGGCTTGGCTCTTTCCCTTCACATGCAGTGTTTGATTTGCAATCAGAGTCAAATCACAAATTCTCCACCAAGACTTTTGTTTGGAACAGTTCTATGACCCTTCCAACATCATCGTACCTGTGTAGATCACCAGCCACTCTCCCAGTGATGAGTTTCCAGCAAAGGCTACCTAATGTCCCTAAAGAGTAAGTCAAATGTCAAAGATCTTGAAGAATTTAAAGCTAAGGAGTTTGGTCTTATCCATCTGGGGTATAACTATCATGTATAAATTAAAATTACTATTGAATTACCAACTTGTTTAATATTACTTAAGAAAAATACAATTTAGAGCAAGATTGGAAGAAATTCAAATACCTAGATACACACTACATTCACTCAAGATAAATGAAGCACTGCTCTTTATTCTTGCTTAATCTACTAATCAAGGTAGCTTTACTTCCCAGACTTAAATACAACCTAATATGACCACCTTCCTAGCATCAAAAATTGTCTGGACTGTTCACATTGGCGGCACTTCAAGCTTGAGGACAGCAGAGCCATTTCAGCCTGTTCTCTGTAGTTAGGTGCCAAGAAGCCTTTAATTGGCTACTTATTCTAATTACTCTAAATAGAAACCTATCTGTTCATGTGTCCTCCTACAAAGGACTCGTAGTCCTTGTATCACACTCTTAGAGAGAACCTACTCTTTAAGACTCTGTGTTACTTCTGTGGCTAGAACAGAAAAACAGGGAAAATACAAAAAGCCACGAGTCAGCCTCATGCATAACCCCATCATCATGGCTCCATTTATACTGAAATGATTTGTTCAGCAATCTGAACCAGACTCTGCTCTTTATAGTTTGAATTAGGTCAACTTTCTTCTTTTTAAGGGGTCAAAAATCTTTTTAAAAACCAATTTGAACAGAGTGGAGTAGCTTTTTAAAACAAGTGCACAATGACTTCTTCAGACTGGCGTATGCTATGTAACATATAAGAAAATTAGAAAACATTCTAAGAAGCCTTGAAGGAAGTGGGTAGGAGTATGATGAAAAATAAACCAATAAACAAAAGAGCACAACTGTCAGCTGCCTAGGGCACATCTATGTCTTCTTCCTCCTGGTTGTTGATCTGTATGCCAAGCACAGCAGAAGAATGCCACGCCTTTGGGGACAAACTGGTAGGAAATAATATTTCCCTTTATTTAGAACATAAAAAAGATCTGAAATTATGCATATTTCATGGGACTTGGAAAACGATTTAAAACCCTGAAGCATCAAGAAGTCTAAAACATGAATAAGATTAAATTCTGAAAGAAATGTAAAATTTACTATTAATAATGAAAATATACTATTCATACATTTTCTGCAAACTGAACTGATAACCAAAAACAGTAACAGGTCAGCAAAAGTGCATTTTCAAAATCATTGATTCAGGCAAGGCTTATGAAATGAAACTGAAGATGATAGGACTTAAATCATCAGTCTTTTAATTTTGTACATTTTGAACATCATCCAAAAATATTAATCCACCGTTGAAACTCTATGAAAGGGAACGAGAAGAAAAATATTCTACCTATGCAATCTTCCAACCAAAAGCTTTCACATCCTGCTATAAACGTATCAAGACCGTATCACATTCCTTGTTGAATATTCTCCCTCTTTTGTTTTGGTTTTGCTTATTTTAAATCCTTTTACAGAAGTTTAATGTTTGGCAAGAACATGTTTTTTTTACAGTTCCTTTTCCACTTTAATCCCTGACTTTACATGAACAATACCAAAAACGAAGATGAAAACAGAAAAATTTGAGCATCTATTCAATTTGGAACAACAAGATTTGGCTTTTTAAAAATGCTCTTTTATGTATTTGGTGTTATGTTGATAAGTTACAGGAAGAATTTTTGCCAGTTGAGAAGACAGAGGGAAAATAGATTATAATTAATTATTTATGCATTCATATTTATCATATACCCTGTGCAGACTTTTAGAAAAACTGAAAAAGAGCAATGGAAGTACAGTATATTATATATGGAAGTGTGCCTATGTTTTCTAGTTCTTGTATTTTTAATATCACATCACCCTCAGCTAATTATTACAATTTATATGGAAGATATTCTCATTAAATTGTCTTTTTGATGTAATGCAGATTTTTTTCTTAAAAGCTAACCAAATCTCTAAGTTCCACATCCTTCTGTAAAGCAGTAAGAAACAGAAGCATGAGTCCTCCCACAGGACAAAATGACTGAACTTTTCTCCAGCGATGATCTGCCCGGGTCCTCCACTGACGTGGGAAGCATCCCTGTCTCCTGTTTTTTGGGGGAGAAGATGACTTTCTGTTTTGTGTCATTCAAATTTTCTCCAAATTGCAACTACTATTCACATCAACGCATAATTAGTCCACACTTATTTTGATCACGTACGATAGTATCCAGTATCGCATTTATACTCCAAAGCCCCTTTGACCATATACTTTGAAGATCCATACCTTAATTTCCAATAGCAAGACCTTTTAGTTTTATTGAGTCAGTGTTTATTAAAACTTTTAAACTTGCTCTTTTCACTGAAGTTGATTTCTCAGATTTGAAGATGCCAAACTACCTCATGCCTGCAATGCTCTCACTTATTAAATAGGTCTGGAAAAAAACTTGAATAGCTATTCCTTTTTCTGTTCAAATTCATAGTTGATTATGTTACTGTAAAAAGGCTTCCTCCAAAGAACATCACCAAAAAATGAAGTATATTGGCTGTGGCATGAATTGAATTTTTAAATAGGTAAGCTGTAATTACATAAGAAAAACGAGGAGGGATGTAGATGAGGAAGGGGCTATTGTATAAACAAATAGGAAACCCGCTCACCATGTGAGAGAATACAAACAGGATGTATAAATTGCAAAGTGAATGCCAAAGTTTTCTGCTAGCCAAGATACATAGGATTAGAATTATCTTTTCACCTGGTAAGATTCCAAGAGGAAATAAATAATAATATTCAGGATTACTTCTTTAATGAAAGAGGTAACTGAAATTGAAGTCAAAAAGTTACATATCTCTTTGCAAAACATAAATAACTGCCTTAGGATGGCTTGGGCACAAATATAGAAACTTTGTATTTAAGTTTTGAGAGTATGAGCTGAAATTCTCTTGAACAGTCTCCTAAGTATATTCCTCCATTTCCCAATAACTTTTAATGAGGTAAATTGCATTGTAAAGCAGAATGAAGAGAAGAAACTAGGTAAAAATAACATGCTATAAATATTTAAACATCACGTATCATACTTGACTATCCCTTTAGCTTCTACATACCTTTCTATATGTTCAATTTCCTGGTTCTTTTCATTGTCAGAATTACAGGTCACCCTTTAAGACTTCAATTCATTTAATTTCATGCATGTCAGGAAGTAGAAATATTGTGCAATAGATAAAATATAATTGGAAGTATTTTTAAATGAAATATCTGTCTGAGCACTCGGGGTTCCTGTTTCCTCATCTATAAAAGGAGTGAAAGAATATAAGGTTTTCAGGTGAGAAATTCTGCAATGCATGCTTTTGCATGACTATACTCAATATTAAAGAAAACACTCTAATTTTTCTTTTTTCCTTTTTCTCTTTTTCTTTTCCCTCCGCAAAGCCATAGTACATAGCTGTATATCCTAGTTGTAAGTCCTTCTAGTTCTTCTATGTGGAATGCCATCTCAGCATGGTTTGATGAGCAGTGAGTAGGTCCACGCCGAGAATCCAAACCTGCGAACCTCCAGCCACCAAAGAAGAATGAGGGAAATTAACTGCTACGCCGCCTGGCTGGCCCCCAGAAATGACTTTAAATTGAGCCCCAGGTAGTTGATTGAGTATGGACAATGACCAAACCTTAAAGTCCTCTGCCAAAGCCTGGGGACTAGGTGAGAACTTAATGGAAACAGAAGCTCATCTTACCAAGAAATAGTAATGGCAGTGCAAGAGAGCAAGGAGCTAACATTTATTAATGGTTTCCTATGAACCAGGCACCACGTGGCACTCTGGGTATACAAAGATGAACTACATAGTGAGCTTTTAGCCCTGTGAAGGAGATAAAGGAATAAACACAAATCTCAGTGCGGTTACGATGCATACTATGGTAAATACTATGATAGAAATAAGCACAGAACACAATGGAAATTACATGGGAAGGAAATTGTTGCTGGTTGGGAAGGATCCACGGAATAGAAGACATAGCGACAGAGGCTTAACACAGGTGACACTAGATAAGAGGCAATTTATACTAAATCTCCAAATCTATTGGAAAAAATTTCCCCTTCTCAATTTTCTTCAAAGTTGTCTTGGATCCTTCTGGTCTTTTAGTTTTTCATATGAATTTTAACACCACCACCAGTGTCGTATAAAAATGCTGTCAGCATAAGGAAACTGATTTTATCTTTGACATGCATGTCTTTCTATTCATGAAAACAGTGTGTCTATTTATTTTAGTCTTATTTTAGATACTCCCACAAATTTTTGAATTTTTCATACAGAAGGACTTGTACATGTCTTATCACAGTTGTTGCTCTTTTGAATGGAATATTTGACTACACTTGAAATGATTTGTTTTAAATTATTAAGGGGGTACTAAACATTATTTATCTTTTTTATTGATCTTATACCTAGGAATTATGAAAGTTTTTTTATTTGTTCTAATAGTTTGTCAGTAGATTATCTTGGATTTTCTATGAAAATAATCATGCCACCTTCAGATAATTAATCTTTGCTGTATTATTCCTTTTTAATCCTGTGAATATTTATTTGTTTTGATTTTTCTTTTACTGGTTTAGCTAGGACTTTTGACACAATGCTGAATGCAAGTAGTTAGGATGGGCATAATTTTCTGATTTACTTAAAAGAGAATGCTGCAAATTTTTATCCATTAAATGATAACTGCAGTAGATTTTTTTTTGGCTACATCATGAATTGATGTCAAATTTTGGTCATACTCTTTTTCTTTCTAATTTTTTTACTGTAAGGTAAACATACGTAAAGATATACAGATGTACACAAATATATAGTTTTTAAAAGAATAATAATAAAGTAAATGAAACCGGCAAACAGCCATTGATGATTAAACAGCTAGTAACTATGTAGGATTGGAATTTGCGAACTCAAAATATGTCTCTGCTTGAATGACATTTTGGCCCCCACTCCCACTAACTGACTAAAGGAGTTTGGGATGGGAGGCCTGTCCCCAGAAAAGGCCATTACTATAGATATCTCAGGGTACCTGGGTGGGTCGTGCTAAGCCCATTCTTAGTTCTAGTTACCCTTTGTGAGAGACATTGACATTTGTAAAAAAAAAAAATCTCCATTTGTAAAGGTATCCTCTTCCCTGCACCAGGAAGAAGGGGAGATGGCCTTACCTAGAAACTTATCAGAATGGAAGTCCAGGATTTAAATCTGCATGATCAACTTACTCATTGTTAACTGTGCTGTTTGGGCAATATGCTATCTGACTCCCACTAGGTTCCTACAGATGACATCTCCCTGGAGCCTGGGTTACCATGGTAATGGGTGTTTGAGCTATTTTTTTTTTTTTCAAGAACTAAACCCCTTGTCCACTTCAGGCCACATTGAGACCACCAACCCATCAACCGGGCCCTTTTGACGGAAAGAGGTGGGAACTCCACCCTCCGGGCACGCTAATGCCGCCATTCTGTGAACATGTGTCTTACAAAGAGGCATGAAGGCTGACTACGCTTGCGCAGATCATCAATTACCTCATCTCCTCTCACCTCCAATCATTTCAGACCACATTGCCCCCTTCCCCATAAATACCCCTGAGTCCCTATTTTCGGGGAGGCAGATTTGAGACTTGTTCTCCCATTTCCTCACTTGGCTGCCTAGTGAACCCTCTCTCTCTGCAATCTCATCATCTCGGTGATTGGCTTTCTGGGCTGCGGGTAAAAACGGATCTGGTGCAGTAACACAAACACCCATGTAAATACTACCCAGGTTAAAGAATAGAACAATGACAGTTTTTTTAAAGCCCCTGAATCCTCTTCTCCAATCATATTAACTTCACTATCAAGTAAAATAAGCACTATCATAACATTTGTGATAATCATCGACTTAATTTCCTTTATGTATGTATCATATGTATATATCCTAAACAATATCTTGTTTAGTTCCACTTGTTCCAAAGCTTTATATAAATGGAATCACACTAACAGTATTCTTCAGTAACCTTCTTTTTTTTAGCTCAGTATTATGATTTTGAGATTCAGGCATGTTGCTATTTAGGGCTATCATTCACTCATTTCACTTTAATATGATATTGTATGGTGTGAATGTATTATAATTTATTTATATAATCTGTTGATGGACATTCAAGTTGTTTCCAGTTTTCTGCTGTTATGAATAATACTTTAATTAATTACGTAGTCTGATGCACATTTGCAAGAATTCTTTAGGATATATACCTAGGACTGAATTGCTGGGTCTTGGGGGTATATGAATCTTCAACTTTACTAGAAAATGCCACACTATTTCCCAAAATGATTGTACCAATGCTCAGGCAGTAAAGCATGAGAATTCCCATTGAGTCACATCTTTACCAACAAGCCAAAACACTGTTTTTAAGTGTTGCCCTACTAGTGGGTATGTAAATGTAACACATCGTGGTTTTAATTTTTCATTCCCTGAGGTTGAGCAACTTTTTATGTTTATTGGACATTCATGTTTTCTGTGAAATGCATGTACAAGTGGTTTGCCCATTATTCTCCTGAGGGCTGGGATTTATTTCAGTATTCTGGACACTAGTGTTTTGTTGGTTACATGTGTTGCAAATATCTAATCCAAATTTGTGGCTTTCATTTTAAGTTTCCTCATACTGTCATTTGGTGAACAATTCTTAATCTTAATGTCATCAAAATTTTTTTATGTTTTTGCTTTATGCTTTAGTGTATGCTTTTTTTTTTTTTTTTTTTGGTGAGGAAGATCAGCCCTGAGCTAACATCCATGCTAATCCTCCTCTTTTTGCTGAGGAAGACCGGCTCTGAGCTAAGATCTATTGCCAATCCTCCTCCTTTTTTTTTTTCCCCAAAGCCCTGGTAGATAGTTGTATGTCATAGTTGCACATCCTTCTAGTTGCTGTATGTGGGACGCCACATGAGCATGGCCAGACAAGCGGTGCATCGGTGCGCGCCCAGGATCCGAACCCTGGCCGCCCGAGCGCACCCACTTAACCACTAAGCCACGGGGCTGGCCCAGTTTACGCATTTTTCAAGTTTACGAACATTTTCCCTACCCCAAGTTTGTAAAGATATTCTGCATAATAGCAGATTTATTATTTTGCATTTGCATTGAAACCTTTAATTAACTTGTAATTGATTTATATATATGGTGTGAAGAGGGGTCCAAATTTATTTTTCCATATAATAGCCAATTGTTCTAACTTTTTAATGAAAAGTCCATCTTTTCCCCAGTTATCTGCAAAACCATCTGTCATATTAAGTGTCTGTTTATGTTTGGGCCTATTTCTGGGGATTTCTGTCTACTCTGTTTCATTGGTGTCTTTGTCTATCCCTGTGTGAGTGATATAGTGTATTAATTACTGTAGCTTTGTAATAATTTTGATAAATGGGAGGGCAAGTCCCTAACATTTTCTTCTTTCTCAGTTGTCTAGACTGTTCTTAGCCTTTTAATTTCATATAAACATTTCAGAAGTAATTTATCATATTAAAAAAAAAGATCAATAGAAGGAAAATATTATTGGTATTTTAATATCCATAAAAGCAGTGTGGAAAAAAGTGACAATTTTTGCAGTACGAATTCTTTAAATCCATAAATCATTTATAGATCTCCCTTTATTTTACATCATATTTAATGTCACGCTACATGATTTCAAGACACTATAAAATTACAGAAGTCAAGACAGTGTTGTATTTAAGAAAGATAGATTTAGAGATCAATGGAGTCCAGAAATAGGCCCACAAAGATATGGACAACTAATTTTCACCAAATGGGCAAAGATAATTCAATAGAGAAAGCAAAGTCTTTCAAAAAAAAAGGTGCTGGAACAACTGAATACCTCACATCTATACAAAAATGAACTAAAAACAAATCATAGGCCTTTTTTTAATATCTAAAACTGTAAAACATCTAGGAAAAAGCAAAAAAATAATCCTTGCTATTTGGGGCCAGCAATGATTTCTTAGACACGACAACAAAAGCTTGGTCTATAAAAGAAAAAAATGAATAAATTTGATTAATGTGTAAACAGAATGGAAAAGTGAAGCCTCAGACTGGGGGAAAATACTTGCAAATCATGTATTTGATAAAGGACTTGTATCTGGAATATGTAAAGAACTTTCAACACTCAATAACAAGAAAAAGAACTTCAAACAGCAAGGAAAACATTTGATCAGACATTTGACCAAAAGAAATATATGGATGGAAATTAAGCACATGCAAAATTAGTTATGAGGAAAATGCAAGTTAGGGCCACAATGAAATACCACTACACACCTATTTGAATGGATAAAATAAAAAAAAATAATAATTACCATAACAACAGCTGATGGATACAGAGCAACTGGAACTTCCATACGTTGCTGGGTGGGAATGCAACATGGTCCAGACACTTTAGAAAACAATTTAGCAGTTTCTTGTAAAGTTAAAAATGCACTTATCATACAACCCCGCAACCCCACTCCTAGCTATTTACTTAAGTGAATTGAAACCTTATGTTCGCATGGAAACTTATATGTGAATGCTTATAGTGGCTTTATTTGTAATTGTACAAAACTGGAAACAATCCACATGTTTGAACTAAGGACTGGTTAAACCAACTCTGGTACATCTATGTAACAGAATACTACCAGAATAAAAAGAAATGAACAAGTAATACACACAACAGCATGGATGGGTCTTAAAAGCTTTATGGAAACTCAAAGAAGTCAGACTCAAAGTCCACATTCTGTATTATTCCATTTATATAAAATTGAGAAAAAGACAAAATTATACGGACATAAAACAGATCAGTGATTTCCATGGCTACTAGAAAAGAGTTGACTGCAAAGGAGTGGGCCAGTGGCATATTTGGGAGAAAAGGGGGGTCATGGAACTGTTAGTGGTCTTGATCGTGGTCGTGGGAGAGATCTATATATATTTGTCAAAACTCACAGAGTAGTACAGTAAAAAAAAAAATGTGATGGGCTGGCCCGGTGGTGTAGCGGTTGAGTACGCATGTTCTGCTTCAGTGGCCCAGGGTTCGCCGGTTCAGATCCTGGGCATGGACCTATGCACCACTCATCCAGCCATGCTGAGGTGGCATCCCACATAGAGCAACTAGGAGGATGTACAACTATGACATGCAACTATCTACTGGGGCTTTGGGGAGAAAAAAAGGAAAAAACGAGGAAGATTGGCAACAGATGTTAGCTCAGGGCCAATCTTCCTCAAAAAAAATGGGAATTTTACTCTATGTGCTTTATAGCTTAATAAAATGATAAGAAAAGGAGCTTACTTCATCTGATTTTAATATAATCACGTCAACTTTATTCTGGTTAGTGCTGGTGTGATATATCTTTTTCTATCCATCTTTCTGTAACTTGATACTTAAAAGAGCACTTATTTTAAACAGGACATTTTTTTTCTTTTTTATAGTCTTATAATCTTTATCTTTTAATTGGCGTGTTTAGCTCCTTTACACTTAATGGAATTACTGATCTAGTTTGGTTTAATTTTACCTTCTTGTTATTTGTTTTACATTTAGCCTATGTTTTTATCTTTTATTTCTTCTTTCTGACATTCCTTTAGATTAATCAAATATTTTTTACATCATTTTTCTCCATTTTCCATTTTTGCTCCACTTTCTTTCTTTTTTTTTCAAGGCCACCTCCTCCTGACATGATTGTTAGAGCCTATATTCATGTCTACTACCCCCTTAAGGCACCATGGCTTTGGGAAGTTAACAATTCTGACGTCAAATTCTTCTTAGGTTCTGGGACCTAGGAATTTGTCTTGATTTTTAAAACCCAGCATGCATTAAAAATGCTTTTAGGGGCCAGCCTGGTGAGGTAGTGGTTAAGTTCATGTGCTGTGCTATGGTGGCCCAGGGTTTGCAGGTTTGGATCCCAGGCACCAACCTACACATCGCTCATCAAACCATGCTGTGGCAACAGCCCACATACAAAAAAGAGGAAGATTGGCACAGATATTAGCTCAGGGCCAATCTTCCTCACCAAAAAAAAAATGCTGTTAGTTACATTTTATGCAACATTTCTGTATGTTTGTAGTGAGAGAGGCTCTTGTTAGCTTAGTTCTCCATTATGCAAAATTCAGAAGTGAAAAAATATTTAAAGTTGCTATGTATGTCCGGGGAATTCAAAATAACTCTCTGTGGCCAGAACATGGAGTTCATGGTGGAGAGAAAATGGTGGGAAATAACCAGTTGGCCAAGAATTACATCATGAAGTGCCTCATATACTCTGTTCAGGATTAAGGATATTCTTGCAAAAGCAATGGAATACCAAAAAAGGGCTTTAAACAGGAGAACAACATGACCAGACTTGTATTTTAGATATATGATATCAGCTACTCTTGGGGTTCAAAGTTAATTGACACTGATTTTTGCATGAAGCCAGGGACCCTTCTACTTCTCTTTAACAAATTCTGATTCATGGGGGAAATTTCCAAAGATCTTTACATGTTCCTCAAATTTTCTCTATTGATTGATTTAATTACCATGAGCATGTACCACTTATATCATCAGAAAAAAATAAATAAAGCTATTTTCAATTGGGGGAAGAAAAGAAATCCAAGATCTCTGGCTCCTAATTGAAGATATATTTATATATTCAGTTGGTAAAAAAAACAAAAACAAAACCAAGGAATCCATTGTGAATTGTACGACTGAAGAAGAGGAATACTGAGGATACTTTGCAGGGCTAGCGTTCACAAAAGCAAGGTCATCTTTCATGCTTTGCTGCCCTTTGCCAAGGGAACACAGAAGCCACTGGCATAGCTCACTTCAGCCGTCCCCTATGTGTGTGTATCTCTTTTTAGATTTTGCAGGGAAGGGAACTGATGCCCGGCACCTTGTATTTCAGTGTGATACAAGGTGCCTGATAACAATGGGCCATGAGAGTAAACAGAGGGCTGATTCCATCAGGCCCTTCACAGTTGTATAACTATGATTCAGGGTTGCACCTTCTAGATGAAGCCTTCTCTTTTGACTTCCACCCACACTGGTCTGCCCTTTTTCTGAACTCATATTGGACCATGTACCTTGGCATTTGTTTTCTAATTATTAAAACATAATATTTCTAATGAAAATAATTTATTAGGTTTTTACTAGATTCTGGGGATACATCATGTCTCATGTACCTAAGTACATTATGTGTGTAGTTTCATTTATTTTTAATGACAACTCTATGAAGTTAAACAGTATGTTTCTCATTTTACAGGTGAAGCAACAGAAGTTCATGAATAACTTGTGCACGATAATTCAGCTTATTCATTCACCAGCAAATATTTTTCTAGCACCTATATTTCAGGCTCTAAATTTAAGTGCTTGGCATATGTATTTTATTTAATCCTCACAGCCTCTGTGGAAATAGGTATTATGATCACTATTTTACAGATGAGGAATCTGAGTGCCAGAGATATGAAATAACTTGCTTAAAGTCACATACCTAGTAAGCATGAGTTTATAATCCAGATCTGACCCTCTCCAAAGCCCATGGTCTAAACCATTCCTCCTTAATTTGACTTGTCCATCTACTGCGAAATTGTCACGATCTGGACCTACGCCTTACTTCGCAGTCCCTACACTGCCCAACACATACTGAGTCTAAAGACAAAATGTGTTGATACAAGAGGAGTAAAATATCTTTATTAATAATTATCAGAGAAATCCAAGGAGAGATAATGCAATGATATCTCATTGTCTAACATCGCTTGGGAATAAAAGTTTGATATGAGGGCATCTTTCCAGATACCTCAGAAAAAAGTGTTTACATGTCATCTCTTTTTAATGGAAACCCTTCTAGACAGAACTATGTCCTGCCTTCAACACCAGGTGATCAATATAATTTAATCTACTCTTGAGAAGTGAGGATCATTGTCAGAAAATCATTTTTAAATTTAGTACAATATAATGGTGCTAATAAAATATGTTTACAATAGCTCATCTCTTAATGAAAGAAAGTCTTTAACTCTTAACTAACAGCTTTAACTTATTTATTCTGACAATACTCATGCCCCAGTGGTAACATTTTAAAATTTGCTGCTTCTAATTTCTTTGGATTGGAAAAAACAGATTCAAGCCCCAAAGAATTATGTGTAAAGTAAATAGACTCTGAGTAAGTGTCTGCAGTTACCAAATAGAGGATAAATAGAGGATAAATGTAATGGCACTATTTTCAGGCCTTTTAAATTTACTTTAAAGTTTTTTGCTTGTTTGCAGAGGGCCTTTTAAATTTACTGTCAAGTTTTTTCCTTGTTTGCAGAGAGAAAGTGGAGCCAAGTTAGAATTGCCAGAAATCTGACTCCTAATAAGTGGAATATTTCTTTACCTGATTTATATTTATCATCCTGGTTATAATAATAATAACAGCAAATGTTTCCTATCAGACATTATTCTCCTTCATCTTTGTTCATTTCTGTCTTTTCTAATTCATTAAACTTGAACTATTAATAGAATGGGGGGAGGTGTTGGGATGGGGTGGGCAAATTGGAGTTGGTACTAAAAAAAGTTAGATGTCAAAGTTAAATATCATTTGTTATCATGTAGCTATAACTTCATATTTCAATTGAAGACATTGGAACTTGGAGATCAAGAGATACTATTAGTTTACATGGCTAGATGGAGGCAGAACTCAGAAGAAGTTCTCTAAAAATTCATTCCCATGTTCCTTCCATGTTCCTGTTATTTGCATAATGGAGTCATTGTAGGTTTCATTTCCTTTTGGAATGGCAGTGTAATAATGATCTATAATTTATTCTCCTTATTTTACCTCTTTAGGTCAGCCTAATTTTTAGGTGTCAAAAGGAAAAAAAGACAAAATCTTGAATATAGTAGAGCCAAGAAAACAAATATAGTTCATATAAACTAGTTAGTTATAAAATTTTTTCTGCTCACCTCTTTCTGTGTATTAGGAACACAGAAGGTCTATGAACTGTGAAATGCAGGATTAAACTTGGCATCGGTCTCTTTAGTGCATTATTCCCTCACTCAAGACATAGTTCTTGAGCTCCACTGTGCTTCCAAGTACTCTTCTAGGGACATGAGATACATCGATAAACAAAAGAGACAAAAATTCCATCCTTGTGGAGTTTCCATTCTCGCAGAGGAAAGCAATAATAGACAATAAATGTAATATGTAAGTAACTTTTATAGCGTGTTAGAAATATCACAAAAAAAAAAGAGAAAGCTGAGGAGGGAGAGGTGAATGGAGCTCTGAGGGAGAGAGACAGGCAGGTGGAGGTGCTGTGCAGGTTCTAGTACCCGAAGCTAGTTGTGCTCATCTCAATATGGAATTGTTTCTAACTTTTCCATGTACGTAAGTATTATCCTCTTAGCTACATGTTAAATTCCTATGTCTTAGACTTGTGTTATAGTCTCCATAACATTAGCACAGAGCTGACCTCATGGCAGAAGTTCAAAAAATACTTGACGATTTACTATATTCTTATTCTATTTAATGGATATCCTTCTTTTAAAACCATTTTTTAGATTAAAATTGGCCTCTGGAAGTAACACATTAAGTGAACTGTGAACGTTCATTTCAAGTTTAGCTTTTTTTCTTAATAAGCTAATGCATTTGGGGAGTAAGTGTTGGCCCTTTATTGGGTACCAAAAATAAAAAAGGTCAGATATTTCCACTAAGCCACAGTCACCCCTTAGGTAGGCTTCCTAGCCCTTTGCTCATATCAGCATGAGTGCCAAAAATTCTTCATAACCAGAAGCAGGGCATTCGCCAGAAGGCAAAGGAAATAGGCAGCATAGTGGGTAACTTTGTGGAGCCCAAAGAATGATGGCAATCTCTGTCTCGTGGAAGCCTATGGCTACATCATCAGTTGATGAAAGATGTCCCGGGGGTTCGGGTCTGCTGTAAAAAGGAGCACATGTTCTCCTGCATTGTGGGATTGTCAGGCTTGGGAGAAGACTATCAATTTACATGGCTAATTAGAGGCAGGACTGAAAACTAGGTCTCTAGAAATCCATTCCCATGTTCCTTCAACACTACTACTTTTGCATAAGGGAGTCATTGCAGATTTCATTTCCTCTGGAATTTAGGAAAATCTAGAAATGACTATAGGCTGCAATTGGAGTTCTGCCTGGCAGCGAGCAGGATAAACTCTATGGCGTCATTGCTCAGTTGAGGCAATAAACACAATCTGATTACATCAGCTAAGGTAGAAATCAGAAATAGCCAACGCACTCTGTATTTCATAACTTCTTAGGTTTATAATAATGATGGTGGTGATAAAAGATGGCATTTATTGAGTATTTTCTATGTGTCAGGCTCTCTCCTTTATGCTTTACATACTTTAATTCACTGAATCCTCCAAACATTCCTACAAGGCAAAATTCTTGTTTTTTCCAATTTACAAATGAAGGAATCTGAGACAAAGAAAGGATAAAGAACTAGTTCCATGGTCACACAGAAAGTGATAGAGCCACAAGGTAAATCTATTCTTGATTCTTAGATTTGCAAAATATCCTAAAATCTTGCTACTGAACGTGTTGTACATGGGCCAGCAGCATTGGCTTCACCTGGGAGCTTTGTTAGACATGTAGAAACTCAAGTCTCAACCATACCTCCTGAATCTGCATTTTAACATAATCCTAACATGATCCATATGGCCCTTAAAGTTTGAGAAGCACTGTCCTGCAACCTCCCAGATAATTGTTTAAATAGACTTTGCTTCTAAGATGGGGAACTATTAACCCATAGTCATCCTATTCCTTTGAGGATGGCTTTCACTGATTATTTTTATAAAATTTCTCCATATTTCGGTTGTCTTATTTCTTCTATGTTTTGGTCTTCATGTTTTATTTTCAAACCACATATAAGGTTGACTCCTTCTCTTATGATATCCCTTTAAGCATTTGAACATAGGCATCAATTTAGATCTGACATTACCATTCTCATCCCCTGCCTATGTGCTCAACCCTCACCTATACTCAGGTCAAAACTCATCATTATCAGACAAAGCATCCATATTTATTTTAATTTTTCATGAGCCCTACTTTCTCTCCATGCATTGCAATCCATCAATTCCTTCTAGACGTGAATTGAATTCCAGGTGTGGTCAATTGCCTCCTTCGTGCTGGGAGCATCTCTTCCATCCCACACCTTCTTACTGGGGCCTTGCCTTTGCTTTTTCTATTTGAGAAGTAATGTTATTATATCATTCTATGTTGCACTTAATTTTAAAATTCCTCCAACTGCACCTTCCACACATTCTCCTGCTGCTCATGGTAAAGAAGTAAAAAGTTTACTTTATCCTGTTGTCTTTTTCTTCCTGACCCCTCCATTAGTGAATTGATTGACTCAAAAACTTCTTTGCTCACTTATCACCAAACTTACTGATAAGATATTTTTTAATGGTCAAAAATCCCAGATCTTCCTCAAAAGTCAGATATTTGCCATTGGGAATATTTCAGTTTTCTGCTATGTTTTTAAGAATTCTACAGGCATAGTTTAAGACTTCATGTGCTAGGTTAGTACTATTTTGACCACTTGAATAAAGAATTCAGCATCAAATATTGAAAATCATCTTCTCTGTAGACTTGATAGTGGTCTAAATGAAAACGAACATCTATATAATTAGAAGTATTCTTTTAATAATCCAAGACTTAATGGTTATTGGTTGTCAAACTTTATAGTGCAGGAGCATCACCAAAGAAATTGTTAAAAATTAAAATTCCCAGGCCCAAAGCTTCTTAATCTCAATGTGTTAGGTACGGGCTAGGAATATTCATTTTTAACAAGAATCCCACAAGGCAAGTATCACAGATAACAGTTTGAAGATCTAGATCTTTCACAGAATTATTCAGTTTCTTCATCCAGTTTATCAGCATCTACATCATGCATAACATTTAATTTTACTTGGCAAGGAGTGATCGTCATTAACCAATATTCCCTAAATGCCTTCTCTGCGAAAAGCCCCACAACAGATACCTAACTGAAATCAAGTGTTAAAGCTTTCAAAAATGAGAAACTTCACCTGAATTGTCATTGTCAGTCAGCTTTACCAAGAAAAAGCTACTAGAAAAATGACATCCATAGTAGGGAGAGGCCACAGAGTTCTTAGTGTTCCAAGAATTGCTAGGATATATGTCTCCTTGACACTTTTTACACATGTACAGTGTCATTGTCAGTAGCTGTGTCTTTTAATACAAATAAGGAGATATAAATGTAAAATGGGAGGCTGAAAATCTTATGTGCTATCTCCATGCCCATAATTTTCCATTTCCTTTGTAAGACATTTCCCCCGATAAGAAGCTTTATGAAAGAGCTTTACTGTATATATGAATAGTCCAAGTGTATAAACTAGACTCAAATTTATGACATATCTTTCCAGATTTAAATGGGTTGAGAAATGGGTCAAGCAGTCATAAATACTATTATGTATTTTACTATTACCTGTTTTTAGAGGTTGCACTTAAGTAACTACGGCTTTACCTCAATTCAGTAAAACTCTTGATTAAACTAAAATGAAAAACCTCTCGCTGGTAAATTAGTTCCAAGAATTGGTGTACTCCGGGATTCTGGATTTATTCAGGTGTTATCCATTTATTTAATGTTGGGTGAGCACAACAAAATGCACATGTGAAGGTTACGGTTTAATTGAAAAGCATATAGCATAACTTAACTAGACCCTGCTGCATCATGCTAAATGCAGCAACATGTGGGGCTAAGTTTAAAAAATATCTAATTATAAAAAGAACTATGGTAAAGTTTAGCCAATGCCTCCAAGCCAGTATTTAGTCTTTTCAATAGGTAATGACTATGTCTTTGATAATTTACAAAACCTGGCACTGTACAGCATTGATACAGACAAGTTAAACACAACACACACACACACATCTCAAGAGAATCTTCTTACAAATCAGCAGTCACTTGATGTACAAATTCTTCTGAGTACATATAATCTAGTTCATGTGTCTTTTGGCTCCCATTCAGGATTTTTTACCCTTAGCCTAGGATAGATAAATAAGATTTTCACCTGGTAGAAATCACCATCCATTCCTCTTTGGAAGTCCAAGTCACAAGGTAAACTCTTTGATGTTGAGATGTGGCCTTAGTATTACCAAGCTGGTAGACATAATGAGTAAGAAACACTCACCCTGGTAAGCTAGAATGATGTATGCTGGTGGATTTTTGTGATGGAATGGATGCTCTGTCCTGCCCGTTTCCTGTGGATCTGTAAGTTGGTGGTAGCTCAGCTAAATTTGGGAGTTGGATTGAGGAATCAACTTTCCTCAGCTTTACCAGATGGCAACTCTTCTTTTCTCAAGCTACAGAAGACAGTGGATTGGACTAGCTTGTTAGAACTCGCAACTGGGAAGTTTTATTCTGATCTTGCTTTCCTGCTTTCTAGCAGGCTTACTGATCTTTATTTTTGTCCACATATGAGCTTCAAGAGGTTCAAAGTAAATCAACTCTTTTAGAAACTAAGGGATCCTCAGACCAGATCATGTGCCTTTGTGGCCCCTAGAGGCTGAGAGCACACTTGATTTGTAGATCAACTGACTGCTGGTTTGTAAGGAGGCTGTCTTGAGATGCTTGTGTACATGTGTGTGTTTTGTATTTAACTTGTCTGTATCAATGCTGTACAATGCCCTGTTCAACTCTGGTAGTCTTTGGGCATTTCCTTTCTTATTCATGGATTTGCCTTTCCTTCCATTATGAACTTCCTCAGCTATCAAATGTGCTAAAGGTTTGTGTCAGTAACATTTGTAAATTTTGATTGTGGAAATCCAGTCTTGCAACTGGTAATTCCAGCCTTGGATTTTCAAAAGTATTCACTAACATTTCCCTTCTTGAATGAAGAATCTCTAAACTTATAACTGTTACTTTGGCTGATATTAATTCCATTTAGTTGACAAATATTTTTTGTTTCATATTGGGACCAAATTCAGCCCTGAATTGGCTACTGAAGTTTTAGATATAAATATAGATATCATTATATAACACATCAGGCAATCTTGTTACCGTAGATGAGGAAGATCATTCTTAAACTCATTATGGATATGTTCAAATATGAGAATTGCACTTAAACATATGCGGGTTGGGGAGTGGGATATAAATCACACATTTCACTTCCATCATTTCCAATAAACCTGGCTCGGGGAAAAAAGAGATTAACCAACAACTGCTAAAATTTCTATTTTGTCTATGTATCACCCCTTAAAATACTTCAGGTGAATCATGGCCATTTGTAAACTGGCCCTAAAGGACACCTCTGGTTTAATACACTGAAGATGGTTTTAATGATAAGTGAAATCATTTTTTATTTCTTAGAAATAGTGCATCAAGAAAAAATCTCTAACAGGTCATGTTGATATACCCAAAACAGTTGTTTAAAATAATGCACTGTATAAATGCGTTAGGATTTTCACCCAGACTCTGTTACTATAAACTTCATTCCGTTGGTTAGTCTTTGCAAAATTTTTAAGAGAATATTTAACCAACCATTGTAATTAGATGAGAAAAAGAAATTCTAATTTCTTTTTTCTAAAAGAGTTGATTTACTTTGAACCTCTTGAAGCTCATATGTGGACAAAAATAAAGATCAGTAAGCCTGCTAGAAAGCAGGAAAGCAAGATCAGAAAGCAAGATCAGACATGTTTTCATGTCTCTAGACATGAAAAATGGAAAGGAGAAGATAGAATTATCACTATTTGCAGGTAATATGATTATACACCTGAAAAATTCAAGAGAACTAACTGGAAAACTACTACAAAGAATAAGAAAATCAGTAAGGTTAAAGGGTACAAAATAATCCAAAACTGATAGCTTTCATATATAAAACCAACAACCAGTTTGAATATGTGAATAATGAGTCAATTTTAAAAATCAACAAAAGTTTAAAATACATAGGAATAAACTTTAAAAAAATGTACTAGACCTGTGTGAAGAAAACTAACACATGACTGAAATACCAGAGAATTGAGTAAATAGAGACACATCAGGTTTGGGGACAGGAAGACTCAACATCATAAAGTTATCAATTCTCCTTAATTAGTTAATAAATTTAACACAATATCAATTAAATTACAACATTTTTCAATTAGACAATCTGACTCTATTAAAGATTTACCTTTAAAAAATTTTTTAAAAAGCCAGAAAACCTCTGAAAGAAAAGAAAAATGAAGGCAGAATGGACCTATTAATTTTAAAGTATATAGTCTTAGTAACTAAAACATGAGGGTATACGCATAGGCAATCCAATGTAATGGAAGAGAAAGTTCAAAAATATTGAGGGAATTTAATATGGGAACAAGATAGCATCTCCAATCAACAGGGAAATGATGGTCCATTCAATAAATAGTGTTGAGAAGACTGGATAACCACCGTTTCTCATTATATGCACCATAATAAATGACAAATGAATCAAACATTTAATTGTAAAAATTTATAGAAGTAATAAAATGACAAAAGCTAAAGGCTCTTATCTGTATGACTCCAAATCCAAAAGAAATAAAAGAAAGCTGATGTTGTGTGAATATCCAAAACTTTCCACGGCACCAGGAGCCACAAACAGATTCTAAGGAAAGGAATACAATGCAAGTCTCTTTAACTTCATCATCCACTCACTCAGGTGCTACATATATTCCTCTCCTGACCCTCTGGAAACTGCTCATTGCTTTCTTATTTATCCTACCAGAGTTTTCCGTTGTGAAAATGCAAGAAAATATGGAGATAGATTTTTATATATCTCTTATTTTATACAAAGAAAATATTCTATATACACTATTCTGTACCTTGCTGTTTCCATTCTGTAATACACTTTGGAAATCTTTCTGAATCAATACATAGAGAATTTCCTCATTCTTTTCTTAAATATTTGATATTCTATGATTTGGATATGCCGTTATTAATTTAATAACTACCTCATTGATGGGATTTTAGGTTGTTTTCAATAATTTTTCTCAAAAAAATATTAGAAATGCAACAGATTATTTAAAACAGTATCTCAAAATATTCTAATTCAGAAAACAGGCTTTACAAGCAGTGTTACAAAAATTCTGAAGGCATATCATAATTAAGCTACTAAAGACATTGTTGATAAGATATAATAGTTTCCTCTCAAAAGGATCTTACGAGCAAATTTACTATCATGTGACAGGCAGTGTCAAGAGACTATCTCATATAAAGTGAATATGAAATTATAATCATTATAATGATCAAATTACAGTAATTAGTACATAGTGCAGAGAATTTATCTGTGCCAACTCCACATACTAAAATAGTTTAGGCAATAGTTATCTTATCAGTCACAATCCTTCCCAGAGAAGTAATGACAACTCTATCACATTCTATTTTCAACTTTGTGGCACAGAACTTGTTAAATGTTATTTTTATTTTAAATGATGGTAGCAGAGATAAGATTGTGACATAATGTATTATAATGGATTCATTTACTCATTTTGGCACATCCACCTATTAATTATCTCAATCCTATTCTACCAATAGGATTAACCTGATTACTCACCAGGGATAAGAATCAATATTTCATGTGTATATTTCCCAAATTTTTGTCCAAAGATTCTCTAAGACATAAAACAATGACATGGTATGCTAAAAAAATATATAAGACTTTGGCCACCTCTGGCTCAGAAATCCAGCAGTCACAGGAAATTTTATCCTTCTAAAGAGATTCCTGATGGAATATCATGGTGATAATAATTATTACAATGTTTGTCCTGTCTCTGACTTTTGATAGCCTTTTGAAGCTATAAAGTAAGAGAGAGCTTTTCTGAAAGGCATCTGAGAAATAGAAGATCTGTCTAGTTGGTGCCTTGCCTTAACTTTTCACAGCTACCAAGAAAGCTATTGTCTTATATTTTCATGCGGCATCTCACACAGGTGTATGCAGTTTTCAACAGTGATTGCTCATCTTTTGGAAGTTTAACACTCTGTCCTTGTGGGTTTTCTGTAACCATTTCTCATCTTCCAAAGCATGAAACAGCATAGCCTATATTTTCAATTGAATCAACATTAATACTGCCTTGAGAATTTCCCAGCTCCTCGACATTGATAAATTAACTTATGAAAGAATCTATCATATCTAGAGAATGTGTTTCCAAAGACACATTTGGCAATAATCAAACTTGAAAGTAGCTAACAATACATTTACGGGACAGAAGAGAATGGTTCATTGGCTCTCCAGAGAAAGCATTTCAGTAAGTATTCAGCTGTCACATTTACAGGAAAGCGGAGCAGGAACATTCAGGTGGTCAGAACTCACTGGAAAGGAACCAAACCATTAGGCCTGCCTGGGTCAAAATGAAACAGAACCTTCTTTATTTTAAATAATGTGTGTAGGGGCCAGCCCAGTGGCACAAGCCGTTAAGTGCGCGCGCTCCGCTGCGGCGGCCTGAGGTTCGCCGGTTCGGATCCTGGGCACGCACCAACGCACTGCTTGGCAGGCCATGCTATGGCAGCGTCCCGTATAAAGTGGAGGAAGATGGGCATGGATGTTAGCCCAGGGCCAGTCTTCCTCAGCAAAAAAAGAGGAGGATTGGCAGATGTTAGCACAGGGCTGATCTCCTCACACACGCAAAAAATAATAATAATGTGTGTACATGCAGAATGCAGATGCCATCTCGAAACTGTTTGGTGAATTGTTGTTGAATGTCCAATGCTAAAACGATTTCAGAATGCTAACTACTATACTTTATGGAATTGCATAGGTAGTGGTGATTAAATTCTGTGTAATTTCTCTAAAACAAGAAGGAATGAACTGAATCGTTAAATACGAAAACAATCACAGGAGATCAAGGTGGAGAGCACACAGCCTCTGAGGTCAGGCTGAGCTCAACTAAAATCCTGGCTGTGCCATTTGCTAGCTCTGTGATTTTGGACCAGTTACTCATGTCTCCCAGCTTGTTTCCTCATCTGTAAAATGAGGATAATGGAAACTCCCTTAGGGAGGTTTCTGTAAGGATTAAATGAGGTAATTGCCAAGCACAGGACTGGTATATAGTAAGTACTTAAAATTTTCTGTTTCATCTTTTTTTTTCTCTTTACTAATTTTCCATGGAAACAGAAAAGCATCAGCAGCATCCACTTGTTTCTGGTCTATATTGCTTATATTTATACACAATAGTAAGTAACTCAATTAAATTTCAACCTCTAGCCTTATTGAGAGCCAAATCATTCCTAACAGATTTTTATGTATCTTTTATTATCATAGCACAAAAGATATCTGGGAAAGCAAATTCCACAACAATTATCAGCTAGACATGGTATTTTTCTACTACCTCCCCATCACTAATGTTTTCAATATTGTAAGACAGAAGTTCTTTTGCCTTCATTTAGTCACATTTTTCCTCCTCCTGTCATCAGTATAAATGTTGGTCAATCGATCCTCAGACCACATAATCTTTCTCTATTTTTTTCTGCAATAACTTTCAAATGAGAATGATAGAGGTCACTTCATTCATTCATACGGAGAGCATGAGAGTATTTATGGAATATTACAGGTACTTACTTGACAAGCATCTAGTTTAAGAAGTATGTGGACTCAGAATTCAACATAGTTTCAATAACGAATTAAAGTGAAATTGTAGCTATAGGAATAGTAGTTTTAGTATTTTTGTAAATAGTGATGTGTAAGACAATTTCCAACTATATACAAGAGGTTAGGTACTGTGGAAAAGCATTGGAAACAGATGAAAAAAACATCAGTTTGACTCAAAACTACAAAAGTATATGGGGGTCAGGGAGCCAATGAAGATTCTTGAGTAGGGGAGATAAACTACCAGGACCTTGTTTTCAGAAGATGATTCTGAAGAAAAGCCTAAAATACCTTAGGTCAGGCAGGACCTAATGAATTGTGAACTATCGCCAAAATATCAGACTTGGATCAACCTAAAATTAATTTTTTGTGTGTGTGAGGAAGATCAGCCCTGAGCTAAAATCCGTGCTAAAAACATCCTCTTTTTGCTGAGGAATACTGGCCCTGAGCTAACATCTATTGCCAATCTTTCTCCTTTTTTTCCCCCAAAGCCCCAACAGATAGTTACATGTCATAGTTGCACATCCTTCTAGTTGCTGTATGTGGGACGCCGCATCAGCATGACCAGAGAAGCAGTGCGTTGGTGCGTGCCCGGGATCCGAACCCAGGCCACCAGTAGCAGAGTGCGTGCACTTAACCACTAAGCCACAGGGCCGGCCCCCTAAAATTAGTTTTTTTAATGTTGGAATTGTAGCTTGATCAAAAAGTGGATTGATATATCCAAAAAAGGCAGAATTCTAGTTTATGTGATGGAAAGAAGTGTGGTAAGGTGTCAATTCTTTGAATTCCTTCTCTTATAGTTTAGCCTCCTCTCTCCTCTCCCCTCCTCTTTCCTCTCCTCTTTCTCATAAGATTGTTTATAAAATGTCATCTAAATTGCTGTTGCAGAGAATTTGAAAACACTTGGAGAAATCTGACGCCACTGGCTGCTGTTCGATGGGTGTCTCTGATTGGTGTGATTCCAAGTCCACCAAACTTAGCAACAATCAGAGACACTGCAGCCTTAATTGGGGAGATCCTACTTTTGTGTGGGTGCCAGAATGCAGACAATACCTGATGTCTGGAAAGAGAAAATAAACAGCGGTAAATGACCAAGCTTATTTTGGCAGGATGTGTAAAAATACAGCCTAAATGCCCAGCCAATCTGATAGGGTTAGGAGAAGTCCTGCACATTTATACAGTGACCAAATAGGAAATAGGACCCTGACATGTAGGAAGTGAGAGAGGAAAGAAAGAGGGGCGGGAGAGATAGCAAATCGTGTCTACTCAGTCGTGTAGAAACACTGCTTTATGTGTCCTTGTAGAGCCTCAACTTGAGTTAGTCACCGACCAAAAAGCTCTAGTCAGAGAGTAACTCTCCTACATCATAATTTGGTCGCAGTTCTACCCTACTGGAACAAGCCACAAACCGTTCACAGGGTTTGGAGGCAAAGTTCCTTTTTCAACAACGATTGTATTCAAAGACAGATGTGAGCATCAGACTCAGGGAGGAAATCTAAAAGTCAATCAGTTCAAGCCATTCATTTTACAGATGAGAAAATCAAAGCTCAGAGAAGGTAAATAATTTTCTCCTTCCCACTTTGCTAGCTGGAGCAGAACAAGGCACAGAATCCCGGAGTACTCATGTCCCATTTAGGTTATATTCCCCTTCACACACCTTCCACTCATACTATACACCAGCCACCTCTTCTCCCCACCCTGCCCCTCTTTTCCCCCTGCTCTCCTCTCCTTTTCTCTCTTTCTTTGCTGAAATAGAAATTTAAGAGCATTTCCCGGAATCTCCAATTATTAATCCTTGGAAGTTGCTGACCACCCTGTACACTCCATCATCCCCACTAGTGAAACCCAACTCAAGTGGAATTCACGCTAATAACGTTGACTTGAATTTGGCAACCATGTACCATCTTGTACTCCACACCCTGTGGTGGGAAAAGCTATCCTAGAATGGTGCGCATCGTTACTTCACACTTTCACATGTGCATGTGCCATCCTGGTTTCCCAGTTCACCTCTGGGTGAACAATAACACTCAATAACAATGCCACAATAACAGCAATAAACAATACTTTTATCACTCTTTCTCAACTCACGATTTCAGGAATTTCAGTCCTTTTTAAAATATCTCCCCCTCTCCCAGGTATTTCTGGAAGTCTCCAAAGAATGCATGTAGGCTGATAAATGGGCTTCGCATTTCCCACTCTCCCTCACTGATCTAACGCTAGAGAAGTTGTCACTCAGCCCCTCTGAGGGCACTCAGAGACTCCAACTTCTGTAGCTGGTCTGTACTGAAACTTCTCAGGCTGCTGGATCAAACTTGCTGAGGCCATCCCAGTGCTAAAGCCACCACACCCTCCCTGTCATCACCCAGCTCTGTTCCATTTTCTGATATGGAAGACCCAAAGAACGGCTCCCTTGTTCTCCCAACTGAAAATTTTTTGTTGAAACAGCTCTTTCAGTTTGCTACTCACAGGGTGGCAAACAGTCTAGGGAGAGATACCATGTTGCCTTTGGAATGTCCCAGACTATTCTACTGTGATGTGTAGCTCTTGGGTTAAAGTTGTCTGCTTCTAATTTCTCTTCCCTTAGGATGATTTATTTACCAGATTTTGGTCCCTTGGGACTAAGATTCCCGACAGACACATGCCACAGCTCCATATGATGCTCCATATCCATGAGATACGTGGAACCCAAAGCACACAAAGATGCGTGTGGCAAAGACTAAAGGACCAGTGAGGCCTGAAATGCAGCCCACACTCCGCTCACCAATCTGCACAACCAAGACCATGAGCACCTAAGAGAGTATCTTTTTTCTAATTTACAGATGCGCAATGGCCCTGCCATTCTTAGATTGAGGCTTCAAACAGGAACTCCTGCTAAATGGAGGGCAGGGACCATAACTTATATTTCTTTTGTACAGACCTCATCATATGGCCCAGCAGTGAGCATGGAAGCTACTCTACAAGCATTTGCTAGAAAAAAATCGATGAGGGGCAGAAGGTTGATACCTAGGCAAAATCTCTGGCCCTGACAATCTTAGAAAATAATATAGAGGTAAGAAAGATAAAGGATTCTTTAAAGTGCAAAATGCTAGCTTTCTGTCAGCTTCTAAAATCAAACTCAATTAAACCCCATGACATTTCTTTCCTGGTCATATACTGAATCATTGGTACAGTGTTGTGCTCAGGACCATAATCTGGTATTGTTTTATCAGGAAACCTTAGTACTCCAGGCATTGAATGTTCCTGGACCAGGACCAACCACATAATGCCATACTCCTTCTTTCTTAACATAATAATTTCACAAAATAAGGAATGTACAGGATTCGATCTATAATTTTAGTGTTATTGCAACTGTTGCTATGAAGACACTGAGATGTGAAGAGGTCCAATGACTTCCCCTTAATGAAAGCCAGAATTTCCAAACACCGAGCTGCCCAGCCTCTATTACCTTTCTTCCCTTTGGTCCGTGGGGCTATGCCAGCTAACTAGTAAGTACTGTCGGAATTGTATCTCCAGTTGTTTGATTCTAAATAGTATCCTACTGTGTGTAGCTAGCAAACCTTCACTTTCATCTTCTTGCTTTTTGCAAATCTATACTTTACTCCCCCAAAAGTTTTTCAGTTTATCGTTAAAGTCCACCGATTCAGCATTTGCCCTTCACAAAAGTCTTGGAACTCACATACAAAGATTAAACCCTGCTGCACAAAAAGTCAGACAACCCAGCCACGGAGCTGAAGTGGTTCCCACCCTTCACACTCGCCACACCCCGTCAGCCAACAATAAATCCCCTCCCGACATAAAAGTCCCTCTCCTCCACTCACCCGAGAGAGTAAATCCCCTGTTGGCAGGAAGCCAGACCGAACAGATGCGTCTGCCACCACTTCCTGGGGTGGGGTCAGGCCGAGCCAGCTTTGATCAACCAAAAGGAGGAATTTCCAGTGTCAAGGGCCCTCCTCAAAGAATGCCCCAGGGCCCACTCCAAGAAGTAAAGGGACCAGGGATTAAAAAGCAACTAGGAGCATCCCAACTGGGCAGAGCAGCACAAAGGATTCATGCATCCAGAGAGGTGATGTCTTGGTCATTCTCATTTCTTGGACAGTAGTGCAAATAAATCCACCTTTCATGGCTAGAAGCTCTTTCTGAGTAAAGGAAATGCCTTAGTGATTTTGAGTTTAGTCCTCCCAACTATTTAATCATTCTTGCTAATAAACTAGACATACAAAAAAGAATATTAACGCTTATGCAACTCAAAGATGTGTTACAGTAACACTAATTAGTATTTATATTTGACCAGACCTGAAATAGCTCCATGAATCATTATGCTGGCTCATGAAAAGGACCACCACTGTTTCACTTGCCACTTTCCACTAGAGTCACGTATCCCTATCTCCAGATGAGCCATTGAAGTTGGCATGTCTGAGTGCCTTATTTGGAGCTGTGGTTGCAAAACTTGAGAGCCTTAAAAAGTATTGCAACATTACTCACTGAAATTGAAGGAAACTTCCATGGTGAAGTAAAATAAAACATCTTGCTCAGTCAGCCGAGCTTTGCTATACACTGCCACTCAGGAAATCTATCCATTAGTGAATATTGTGTGTGATTTATTCCTAGTAGGAACCCATATCACATTTTGTTTTGGAAATTTTGTCAGTCAGAGTAGGCTAAGTGGTATAACAAACACTACTGTATCTCAGCCACCAAGGTCCATTGCTCGCACACTTCCCAGTCCTGAGCAGGTTGGGAGGGGTGGGAGTGTGGGGTAAGATGGGCTCTGCTCCAAGCAGGAACCAGGTTCTTTCCCTCTAGTGGCTCTGCCATCAGGCTTTGGAGTCCTCTGCTGGATGCTGTGCATCTGGCCAGGATATGAGGGAAGACAGAGAACTGGGAGTATTGCACCAAGACTTTTATGGGCTTGGCTTGGAGGTGATTGGTGGATATCACTCACCCACACTCCTTTGTTCTAGTGTAACTGCAAGTGAGGCTGGGAAATGTAGTCAAGTTATGTGCCCAGTAAAAGAAGAAAAATTACAGGTTAACGATGGCTACAGAGCTAAAGCATGTTGTGGATCAAAGTTTGGATAAGAATTTGCACAATGAAAGAGGGGACTTTTTTATTCTCAGGAAAAGGGTCTGCCTAGTCTACTTTAGAAAATGCAACATACAGCATTTTCTTCACAATATGGTTTTTCAGCATTGATTTTTTTCAAAACTTTCAGATGGTAGAAGATACAAATAGAAGAAAAACTGAGCAATGACACACACACACCCTGTGACTTTGCCTGAAGTGGAAACACAAAAGCCTGCACTTGCCTTCACACATTTAACTCTCCCTGGCAGTTGAAGAGCTTTGAAGGCAAGCTCAATTTTTTAGCACCGTATTTAACGTAAAATGAAGTCTCATTCTGTTGTTTATAGCTATTATATTTGATTTAAAATGCAAAAGGTTTGGGAGATTGTGGAGGATGGAGATGAGTGGATATAGGGATTAAGTAGTTCTGTTTTTTTTTTTTTGAAAAGTACTACTATCTTTTTGCAAAGTGTGCAAGACAACTCACATGAATGAGTGCGAGTGTGCTCTGCAATGGGATGCCACTCCTTCGGGGCAGGTGCAGGGTGTGAGAAACACTGTGAGCAAAAGGAATGAGGAAAAAGAGATTACAGAGTGTTGCTGTCCCTTCTCTCCCCATCTCCCCTCCCTTTCCTTCCCTTCTCTGCGGCACAGGCCAGCAAGCCAGTCAAGATACAGGCTGTGGCAAGGAAGAGCAGAGATGGCAGGTTGAGCAAATGGCCACTGTGGTGGGAGGACTAGTTACACTGAGTGAATAAGCAAATTGAGCACATAATTCAATATACAGAGGATAATGGAAGCCAAATTTCTCACTTCTGGGGAAGATATTTACAAACAGGGAAAGGAGAAAGAATAGAAAGAAGCCTAAAGTGCTGAACTGGGATTGGAAGTATGGTATTGTTATGAACTCATGGTACACACATGAGTTCATATATACATATATACACATATATACACACATATATACACACACATACATATATACATATATATATACACTAGATGTGTGTTTGTGACAAATATACAGACACAGATAAGAAATTAAGATGAAGGGGGGAGAGTATTTACATAATATATGTGTATATATATTTACATTTGTGTGTACATATTTACACGTATATTTCTTAGCTCTGTCCACTGAGAGGGCCCAGAAGCAATGACATCCCAGTGTACAGTACAATGAGCACACCAAGCACCTAGATCTTAGCTTCTAAATACTTACCTGTACTAAAAAGGACCTAGGGCTCCTTTAAGAAATTATAGTTTCCAGGACTGGGATAGGAAAAGTATAAAATGAGCTGGGTACATTTTTGCTTTTTCAGAAAATAAGGAAATGTTCAATGAATGATGGGCACATATCAAAAGGACATAGGTGCCAAAGTAAGGACCTAATGAATCTAAATACATACATAAATCAATGGGAGACAAGAGAAACCTCTTCTTTAGTGTAGAATGCCAATGAAGAAACATAAAAGGAATGATGTAAATAGAGAATCACCACCGGGCAAACATTACAGAGGTGGTTGATTCAGACAGGAGTCTTTCGAACATGCAAAGCTGATGGTGGAGATTTGATGAGGCACAGATATTGGCATGATCTCATGATACCTCCCTATAATATATTAATAATCACTTTGGAAAAGGCAAAATTGTGAATTTAAGGTGGAGAAAGTTGAGAGACACCAGTATAATCAGGTGACCCAGCGATGGCTGTGTTGGTATGGTATGCCTCTTGTTTTGATGCACTAAGAAGAGCACAGCGTCGCTTCCCTGATTTCCTGTCAAGGATGCATGATCTGGGTCTGGCCATGAGGAAATATCAAATGAACCCAGGTTGACGGTCAAGATATAAAGTTAAAGACCTGTACTCTTTAAAACTGTCAAGGACATGAAAAATGGAAACTCTGAGAAATTGTTCCAGATTGAAGTTGTCCGAAGATAACTGATAACTAAATGCTCAAGTATTTCTAGATAGAATCCTGGAACAGAAAGGAATATGAGATATTATTGGATCAGTTGCTGAAATTTGGGCCCGTGGGTGGATGGTCGTGTTGTATCGATGCAGATTTCCTGATTTGGAGTGTTGTATGGTGCTTATTTAGGAGAGCGTCCTTGTTTGGAAAACACATTCTAGAGTGTTTCAGGGTTACGGGGTATCATTTGACAGTTTACTTGCAAAAAGTTCAAGAAAAAAACTAATGATAATGGGTATATAAGTGAGTGGCTTATGGAAATGCAATAGCATGTTAACATTTGGGGAATCTGGGTGAAGAGGTCACAGAAGTTTTCTGTACTATTTTGGCAAATTTTTGTAAGTTTTAAATTATTTTTTAAAGAAATAACTGACAAAAAAAGGAAGCTTCTTCATTTAAAATACGAATTTCAATTGAATTTCAAATTGGATCCATTTTGATATTTTTTAGTAATTCCAATTAAAATTTAAATGGCTTTTAATTGTTTTTGTGGCCAGACTACGTTTTTCATAGGTAATGCTATTTCAAGACTAGATTTACGAAATGTAAGCTTTCATTAAAGTTATAATATTTAACTTTTATTAAGTGCAAACTAAGCTTTTATTTAGTGATAGTATCTAACATTTATTGAGCTCAAAAAATGCTTTACCTGTATTATTTCATTATATCCTTACAATAACCCTATGGTTTAGGTACTGCTATTGTCCTCTTTTCTAGATAAATAAACTGAGATATATTAGTTAGGATTAGGTTTAGCTGCACACTATAGGAAAGACCAAAATGACAATAGTTTACACAAATTTGAAATTTCTTTTTCTCCCAAATAAAAGATGCCTGAAGGTATGCTATCCAAGGGCCTCCAGGCTTCTTTGTTTCTGCTCTACAATCTTCAATAAGTGATGTCTATTCCTAAAATCAGCTCATGATCAAGATGGCTGCTGGAACTTCAGCCTCACATTTGCCTTTCCAAGCAGCAAATGAAGCAGAAATCAAGGGCACTCATCTCTTTCCCTTTAGTTAGCTTCGCCCAAAAGTCCCAAACATCCTTTCTATCATGGCCAAAATTGCCACATGGCCACACTCAGCCACCCAAGAGCTTGGTGAATGTCATGTTTTTGCTGGGCACCTTGCTCTGATTCTGTTGATAGTGGGAGGCAATCACTGCCACTAGCAACTTCTGCCAAAGAGAGTAAGCATTTATCCAATGTCCGTCACCCAGCTAGTAAACTGAGGAGGCTCAGTCGTCTAAGTGCATAGCTTGAGCATTTAACATGATGACAAAATGCTCAGTCCTGTAAGAGCTAGTACCCTCAGTGCAGGCAGCATTCGTCTTTGCATGGTCAGCAGTAATTGTTGAACTGACATTGGCACTGAGTACATCTTCAAAGTCATCAGAAACCTTAGTCAAACATCGCCGCAGGAGCCAGAATTAAAGAGGAAAAAAAATATGAGTGCCATGTGGTAACTGAGAGGACTGTATATCTGAGTACACGTGAAATGTTCTCAGTAATAATTGGTCGGGAGATCTAGCAATAGGGAGTGGGGATCTGAGGAATGTGGCTGCTGTGGCCTCTGTTATTCCCATGCATCTTCAAGAGTGATCTGTGATACATGGAAAACTATAGATGTAGTGGAAGCCTTCAGAATATTTTCTCAGACTCCAGGTGTTGAAGGGGGATGTAGAGGTGAGTGGAAATTATTTGGACTCATTCTTCCTTCTTACACTCTTCCCTGCACATACCTAAAAACTCTTCCCATAGCTACAATAGTCTCACTTTCCACAGAATAAGTAACAAACATCTGTACCTACTGCTGGCAATCTCTAGAAAGTGGTGTAAAGTTCTTTAGATCTCCAAAATCCTCTAGAAGTATTTAAGAGTATCTCTATGGGAAGCCACCAGATGCTAGTTGCCTGAAACTAGACATCAAGCCTAGTCCTATCGAATTATCTGGAGGACAATGAAGACACTGTCTGAAGCGCCACCCTGCATGCCACTACGCCTCCAAGGAAACAGGAGAGAACGGACAAGTTGCAAGCGATGGCAATAGATGATTTTTACCACTCAAGCTTGAGGGGAGTGTTTTCACATATTCTTTATTCACTGTCTGTATAATTTCACTTTCATAATGAAATCTTTTTAAACCGGAGGAGGGAAAAATAAAGTTTCTCCAAATAGTCCAAAGTAGAATTGCTTTTGGCTATTTCCAAACCTAAAAGAATCAGCCAAACCAATTTCAATCAAATCTTTTTGAAAACACAACAACAACAACAAATTTCCCGAGTGTGAGGCTTCGAAGGTCAAGGTCTGACTGATGTAAACAAAAATGTCCCAGTGGAGCAGAGTGAGAGGTTAAATAAATGTTTCTAACAACAGGGATTTAAAACAGAACCACTAAAAATAAATTTCTCTGTCTGTATGAAAAGAACAGAAGATAATGACTGCCTTTAATCTTTTCTCTGAGTTCTGAGTGAGAAATACAGATTCATGAACACATTCTGGAAACAAAAGAAGAAGAGATTTACGACTAGAAATGTGAATGAAAATATCTGGACAAATAAGGAAAATACTCCATCTAAAGTACATTATATCCTAGTCATTTTGATAGGGTAAAAAAGGCTTTAGAAATCTATTTTTAAAATATATTCATCTTTCGCCAAGTCATGTATGGCCATTGATGAAAAACAGTATAATCAAAAAATAAAAATCACTCCTAAATCTGAATACCCACTAAATGTTCATTGTTATTAACACTTTGGAATATTTGTTTCTTTTCTGTGCCTATTCATACATGTATTTATAATTTCCTCCAATTAGTGTCATATTGCACATACTGCTCTGTAACATCTTTTCTCACTTAGAAAGTCGAAGTCAGGATTATCCTATATGGCTAAATATTGTTCTAAAGCACGGTTTTTAAATTGTTGCAGATTATTCTCTCTTATGTACATACATAATTTCTTTAACAACTCTTTTATTTCCATCTGAACACATATTATTTTCAAATTTTTGCTATTATAATCAGGTCTGCCATTTACATTTTTCTACATGAATCTTTGTGTAAACCCAGATTCTTTTCTCAGGATAGATTTTTAGAGTGAATTACTGGACAAAGTGGCAAAAACATATTTAGAGATTTGGAAACCTATTTCCAAAATGGCGTCCAGAAAACTTGTGCCAATGTCTTCACCAGCAGGGTGAGTGCCCAGATGTCTCTGCCCTCACAGATATACATGCCGATACATACTTTTATATATACCTCTATTTTAATAAGTGAGATATTTTTATTTTCCTAATTTCTGATAGAGTTAAATATTTTTCATATATTTAGTATATTAAAGTTTCTTTTCTGGTTCATCATCTCTTCACTTTGACAATTTTCTCACAGCCCATTTTTCTCATTAATTTGTATTTTTCTCATTAATTTGTTTAGAACTCACATATTCAAAGTGGCAAACATTTTGCCAATTTTTCTTTTGCCTAAGTATTTTGTTTATCATGGTTTTGTTGACGCTTTTACACAGAAAGCTTAAGTTTTTATGTAGTCAAATCTATTAATCTTTTCGTTAATTTGCCTAAATGTTTATAAAGGCCTATTCCCAACTGGATAAATATTCGATTTTGTTCAGTTGTGTCTCTTACATTTAAATTACATTATAGCTGAAAGAATTATGACATAGACTAGCTTAGGGATCTTTTCATGATATTACAGTCCACTCCATGGGGAACATGGGCAAGTGAAATAATCAACATGTCCCAAGCTTCTGTAAACAGAGGGGATTTCTGACACTGAAATACAGGAAATAGAATGCAATAAAAGATTTATGAACAATGGGGGAAACTGTCCCTTACAGCCGAAGTCAGAGTGGTCTTTATGACTGTTGTCATGGCCAGCTCATAAGATCTGAGAAACAGAAACCATTTTCATGTAGCAAGCAACTACAGTAGTCATTAGAAGAAAGTGAATCTTGAAGATGTGTGCAAAGGCAAATAGAAACAATTAGAGCTATGTAAAAAGTTGGTGAAGCAACTATTTAAAGGCTGAGCTTTGAGCAATTGCTTTTCAAGAAGATTTGCCTCACTTGCTCTAGAAGTCCCAATAGAAGAACACGGCAGTCGGATCAGAGCGACCTCACAGAATAAGATCAATAGAAAATCAAGAGGGAAACAAACACCGGGAGAAGAGGTTTTTTAATAAGACCAAGAAAGAGAGAGAGATTTGTCAGCCACATTTGGCTAGCATTTTACTAACTCCCAATGGGCTGCAGTTGTGTTACCATTTCAACCTGGTTTGTTAAAATTTTGTTCAAGCTTAAACTTTATACCATAGCGTGAGTTCATCCTGAATTATTTTTTTTGTGTTCTTTTATAACATCTCTAGTTCAAAGATCTCACTCAAATGTTGTTAAAGGCAGGATTCTAACCTGCATGGTCTTGTGTGACAACTGTAATCTAGATTTAGGTACCCAGAGTGGAAGCACTAAGTAAAGAGATCTCCCTTCTAGAAAGCACAGAGGCAAAGCTGATTACCATGGGTAGTGCCATGCATGGGAGACAGTGGATCAGGGAGTCATCTGGGCTGGATTGTGATATGGCAGAATCATTTGTTATGTGAAAATAATATTGTCAAAGGAAATTATCAAGATAGCATGAGATACGTATAGTGTAGTTATTGAATGTGCAAGCATAGGTATCAGAATTGGCTTCAGACAGAGCCCTCCACTTTGTAGCTGCTAAACCTTGTGCAAGCTATTTAATTTTTCTGAGTATCAGATTCCCAATCTGTAAAATGATGTTAATGTTCTCAACATCTAGAATTGAAGTGGGGATTAAATGAGATAATGTATATTAAGCACTTAATCTTCCAGCCACATTACCACGGTTATTTATGGACTCAATAAATGGGGACTATTCCTGTCATTATAAATAGCAAATGAGGAAAATTAATAATATGTTCCCAGAATGGTCCCTACATGAAAATTCAAGGGAAATGTTCATAACCTAGTATCTGCTCATGAGCTATAATTGATTAGTATCCCATCAATTAGTACTGTCAGTGAAATTCTAAAGAAAAAAAATGCATGTAAGAGTAAAAGCTTTAATACAACATGGCATTACCAAATTAGGGATAAAATGAAAATATAATCAACATTGCAAGTCATTAGCAATCTCATTTAAAGTTTGGTTATTCATAAGGTTGGTAATAACATTCTATCATTATACAGCAAAACCAGATATACATTGACTATTCAATGTTTATGGACCCCTTATCATATCCTGAGAGGGATGCTAACTATTCTCGTTTAAATAATCTCACTTAACCTTAATATACCCATAGAATGAGCACTATTAGTCACATTTTATACAAAAGGAAACTGAATCACTAGGATTTAAGAAAACTGTGTAAAACCAAACATCAAGTAAATAGTTAAGCTGGATTTTTCACCAAGGCCTTCTCGTTTCAAGCTTGATCTTCTGTCCGTATACCATGAAGCAAACAGGAATTAATCTGTTGTAAACTGTTCCAAACTCACAAACAGCTTTCCTTGCAAATGTAACTGGAAAAAGGAAAACATATAACCATACCTACCCAGTCAGAAACTAGGGAAGTAATTTCAAAGCTTTGGCTGAGTCTTGACATAGCCAGAGGAGGAGCCATTAAGAGGTGTTTGGAATTTTTGTTTTTTGTTTTGGGTTCACAGGAGACTTGAGGAATTGGGAAGGATCAAAAGAAAGGAATTGGTTATAATAACATGGTAACTTGCAGATTATAAGATAAGTCAAAAAAATTCTCTTTGGGGCCGGCCCGGTGGCGTAGCAGTTAAGTTCACGTGCTCTTCTTCAATCGTCCGGGGTTCACAGGTTCTCATCCTGGGCGCTGACCTACACACCGCTCATCACGCCATGCTGTGGGGGCATCCCACATACGAAAAAATAAAAGGAAGATTGGCACAGATGTTAGCTCAGGGACAACCTTCCTCAAGCAAAAAGAGGAAGATTGGCAACAGATGTTAGCTCAGGGCCAATCTTACCAAAAAAAAATTCTCTTTAAGGATCAAGATTGAAAAATCTGAAAATTAATGTTAGTCTTTGGGAGAAATGTGAGTTTGACCCAAGAGTTTCTGTTGGACATTTAGAAGAATAAAAGACATATCTAAAACATTGACCGGTGGAGAGATACCCAAGGGGCTTGGTCTTGGGGGGCCAATGGCCACTTTGGCCTGTTCTACAGGACTTTGGAGGGGCAAAGTACTCCACTGGGTACTGGGTACTTAACTCAGATTCAGAGAAATGAACTATGAGAGGAATGAGACAGATGGACAGGAATGTGCGTTGGAGTTTTGTTAAGCTAGATAAGGAAGTCATAGACCTGAAGGCAGTGCTGCAAAAGTTAGATGCACCCAGGAGAGGATGCCAACAGATTGCTTTAAAGTCTGTGGGGTCTGCTTCTTGAACTATGAGGATAATCATATGTCATGTGCAGTTTTAAATGCCATCACTCATATTGTAATGTCTAAAACAATTTTGTGGAGTGGTGAGAGAAGGCAGGGATGTAGCCATAAGAGTGAAGAGACCCACCCCGTGTTCACATGCTTTTTCTAAGTGCCTCCCATAGCTAGCACAGGGATGCCCATCACAGTGCCCCTCAGCTGAGAGAGGACACCAGGAGAAAGTCTAACAGTCTAGCAGAAATAAGGCAAACTCCTTTTCCCCTCATATTTTTTGAGGCTGGTCACCGTTTCACGGGAAGGGTAAATTGAGAACTGATTTACACTTAAGTGAAAACTGACTACTACTGACCACAAATAATTCTGCCTCCTTCTAGATTTGAGAAATGCCATCCAGCAATCTAGTGTCCATGAGTTTTTACACAATTACTGTTATTCCGAAATGAAGTTCATTTTCAAAATTGCAAACTAAAAGGAGCAGTTTAAAGATGGATTCTGATTTTCCTGAACTACACAGTGTTTTTCTCTGTCGTAAAAGACAACAAAGTTGACCCTGTGGTTACTCCCACTGAACCTAAAAGGCCATCTAAGGGAAAACAGGATGTGGCTAAGAACAATGACACCTCTGCAAACCGCCAACAGAGCCAACAGATGAATGAAGTCCTGGTGTTTTTCAGAAAGTCGGAAGAAAAGCATAGATTCAAAAGGAGAACAATGATTGTGAAAATACTATTGTTAATTTTACCCACCAACCAAAATTTCCACCTTCCTCTTCTCGCTAGTCCATTTTCATCTGAATATAATGCCTAGAAATGATCTCTGTGTTAAATGTCCTCTTGCCTATGCTCTGAAGCCCACTGTGTGGTTTTTAATGTCCATCACCATTATTGTGATCTTTTAAATGACGTTTGATCAATTCTCAACAGGGAATCCCTAGTCATATAAACCACAGACTTTATATATATATATATATATATATATATATATGTGCATGTGTGTGTATATATACAATATAATATATATTTATATAAAACATATATCTATAGACAAAATATATATATTTTTTCAACCATAAGTATTTAAATTCAAAAGCTAGAAAGAATACCTGAGAGGCAAAGGAATTGTTACCAGCTCTCCAAAACAATTCATATTTGGTCAAAAACACTTTACAGCAAGATTTGAGATTTGTGTTAAAATACAAAAATCTGTGAGTAAGAGATTTTTTGCAGTTTTCACAATTGCTATCACAACAGGAGTGCCTATGAAATGAACAAGAGAAAAGATTGATTCCAATCAATAAAGCAATAACAATGCATTAAGATATTACTCCCTGTAACACTCAGCTCGTTCCTCTGGCTACACTTCCTTTCAACGTCCTTAATCTAGGTACAAGGATTTTTAGAATTTGAGGCAGTTGTAAAGGAAGACATAATCATTTAAAGCTAACTAATTTAGAAGAACATTAGCTCCAGAGCAAAATATTAAGCACAATCTATTAAATTTACTATTTCTGCTATTCATCAATTTAACTGATCGTTACAAATAAGTGCAATATAAAGGCAATAGCCAAGGCACTTAAACTAAATGAAAGAGAAAAGTGAAACTATGTCATTTTTCAGGAGTTGATTTTAAAAGTTCTTTTTCTTTCTCATTGCCACCCCCCTTTTGCATCACTTGTAAAAAATAATTAGAAAGGGTAATATAAAGGTCCAGATCCCTGCCCGTGAATAGGCTATTCATGAAAAATTTGGCTTGCTCCTTTTAAGAATACCAAGTACTTCACAGATACTCCTGTTAAATTTGTGAAGAAAATGATGGCAGGAATATTTCTTCTTCATCCTTGGGATTATTAGGCTGCTGGGCCCATAGTTTCCATTTATGTCATCTATACCTTCCTTTGAATCCTGCACTTTTAAAAAGTTGTTTTAAAGTTTTGAATCACAGAACTACTAAATTATAAGCTCCCTGAGGGCAGGAACTAAGTTTACTCATCTCCTTTTTCTCCGTAATGTTTCACAAAGGCCCCTATCGTTGTAACTGCTTAACAGTTGACTGATGAAATGTAACATTTACTAAAAACAATACTTTTTTGGTCTGAGCTTTGATTTTGAACTCGGCACTTGTCCTTTCTATTTCCAACTTAACTTCCCTTCGCTTAGGTAACTAACAAGCAGTTTATTAAGCCAGAATGGCATCTCCCAATAATTAGTTTGGTTATCCAAGAATGCCCCTTATTTTGAACTCTGTTTTGCTGTTCACCTTACTTTATTTTATTTTCCATCTTGGTACTGGAATATCCTGTCAGTATTTTGCTAAAATGATGTTTCTGATGTAGGTAGAAAACACTTGAAATTTATGTTCTGCAATTTCTTACATTTTGATGCTGGAACACTTTGAAATCCTCCAATTTTGTACAGAAACTGTCAACATAAGGGACAAACTGGTGATTTATGGATACAAATGTGAGTCTAAATTTCTATGTTGCCAAGCTGCTCATTTTTAAAACCACAGCGAATTACAGGAGAAGTAAATCTACAAAACTGGAATGCTTCCCCTCGTTTCTCAAAGTATGAGTCATAAGCAATGTTCCTCTTCAATGAATGATTTTTGTTTATTGCGTTGATCATTTGCACTGAAAAATGTCTAATCCAAGTTCCTAGTCATGTCTTTTTTAAAAAAGAAATAATTACAGTAATCTTTGGGGGGTATTGAATATTAAATATCTGATCCTTTCTTTTGCATTTTATGACAGTCTCTCAAGTTATGTGCCAATTGATACTGCATTTATGGTTTTGGAGACTAATAGTGCAAAGAAAATATGAATTTGATCCAAATTGAAATTATTTCAAAAGCTACATTATATAATAATGCTAGTGACATAAATTTCAACTAAAGAAAGGGGAGTCATGCCTACCTTCTTTGTCAAAAAATAAAAAATTTAATTTAGGATAATGATCAAAAGAGCTATATCTCAAGTGCTGTAACGAGAAGATAACATCCTATCCACCCAGCAATAGACTAAAGCCAGGTTTCCAAAAGAAGGTAATAACATGGACCTCCAGAAAAGTAGAAACAAAAATTTACTGTCCCTTTCCCAATATTTCCCCTTCTTATACTGACGTAATCTCTGGCTCTCCTTGTCCTCATTCCAAAAGAAATAATGAAATAACAAAAGCAGAAGTAGCACAAATTTCCTGTCCATTATCTAAGGCTCAGATCCATTCTTTCCTCTTTTGTACTATCTCTCTTAACTTCTGTGACCCAGACGATTATTTTTTCAACTCTTGTTCAACATTTTAGCAATAACATGCAGTTTAGCCACAACTGTTGGATTATTCTTTTTGCCTAACTGAATTGTAAATGTTCTAATATTAACAGCAACACCAAGTGTCTGTAATGTATCAGCCTCTAGTTTGAGTGTTTTAAATTTGTCAACTCCTTTAATGCTCACACAACTCTATTAGCATCCCCATTTTGGAGAAGAAAAACAGGCTCAGAGGGTTAAGTAACATGTTCAAAGTCACAGCAAGCAAGAAGTGGAGCTAGGATTTGGGTGCAGAGTTTATGTCCTCAATCAGAATGCTATTCTCTCTCAGAAACATCACTACCTGGAAGCAACCGACCTCTTTCCTGATACCTCAGACCATGCTCTCGGGTAGCAGGAAACCATCATTTCTGGATTCCAGGTATCTAGAGCCTGGTAAAGAAGAGGTGCTTAGTTGGATTTAATTATAGACATTTAATATATTTGTTTTTCTGACTTAACTTTGGATGACAGAGTGGTCCCTTGGAAAATATGCTGTCACTCTCTGGGACCCTCCAAGATGATCTGGCCAAATGGGAATGGAACATACCAAGTAAGAAGGGCAAAGGGCCACAGAAGGCAAAGATACCTACAGCTACAGACCAATCATGACGTACAGCCAGCTGCCGCCTCTTTGGGCCTGGAATTCTAATATCTGAATTGAGATAAACTTATGACTCCAAATGACTGTGCTATTGCCTGTTACTAAGAATGAGTAGACAGTTATCAGCCTGTCAAAGTAGCCAATCCACAGTGTAAAGGGTAGGTGTAGAGGATAAGTGTAGAGGGTAGGTGACGGATAAAAATACAGTTTTATGTTGATCATAATCTACACAGTTGAACATACTGGTTACTCTTATTTAAAGATATGTTTATGAATTTATTTCATTGTGTTAACCCCTATCAATATCCTCTGGCGTTAATGCTTTGCATAACGGATTTTGAAAAATTCTGTTAAATTTGTAAATGTGAAAGATGTTGTGAGGATAAGACAAAACAGTATGCTACGAGGGAAGCTCCGATTTACTGAGTGCCTGTTGTGTAGAGGGCTCTGTCCTCAGTGACTCACATGTCTGTTCTGATGTAATACTCAAAAGAAGCCTGTAAAATAGACAGTATCCCCATTTTTCAGAGAAGGAAACTGAGGAGGACATTCTACTCTCAGAGGTTACTATGTGCTCACCACTGCATACTTTTTAATTTTCACCTTTCAATTACTGTCAAACTTGGTATTGTTACCCCTATTTTTGTAGTTGGTGAAATTGAGGCTGAGAGAGTTCACGTATCTTATTCGGTGTCACAGATCAACCAATGAGCCAGCATTCAATCCTAGTTCTGTCCAATTCCAACACCTGTGTTCCTGACTGAATGATTTAAATCCTCAAAATCAATTTAACTTCAAGAACATAAATCATTCAACGAATATTTCTAGTATAACAAAAGGTATGCTCATGGCCCAGGGGCCATAGAGAGGAGAATGAAAATTAGCGTTGTGGTAACATCCAACTGCGTATTTGACATCTCTGTTTGTCTCAGCAACGTGTCCAAAGCTGGGTTTTTGATATTCTCCCAGAAATCTGCTTTACCTAGAGATTTCCTCACCTTGATTGCTGGCAAATCCATTCTTCTAGTTGCCCAGGCTAAAAAAAATCTGGAATCACAACAGTTATGTTAACAGGCAGAATTTAATATGAATAATTGTTAACTGGATATAAAGTTGTTAACTGAGTAACTGAAAAGGCAAAAAGAGGTAAAAGGGAGGTAGAAAGAGCAGGAAGCAGCGACTATGGCTGGGGAATAGAGGAAAGAGGTTGAAAATATCAACACTAAGCAGCGTAGGCCCCAAGGACAGGTGCTGACTGACAGGTGCCGGTTTCTCTGAGAGAGTATGATGAGGCTAGTTCTGTGAGTGCTAGAAACACTGCACACTGCTGCCTAGGGAAGAGACGACTACTGCTGGCTTTAACAAGCATCGGTGGGAACAGGAAGCAGACAGGAAACAAATAGGAAGGAGCAAGTCCCTTCTTCCTCTCCACTGTGGCAGCACCCTCTATTACTGGCTGTTGGCAGAGTCCAATGGGGGCAACTGGCAAAGTAGAAACTTGGTTTGCAGGGTCTTGTGCCCAGCATGACAAAGCCAAGTAGAAGAAGGATGAATTTGGAGTTGAGAGACAACAGCTCAATAACTGGTACACCCACTTAAAAAGTGAATCGGATCATGCCGTCCTTTGCTGAAAATCCTGCAAGGGCTCACCATTTCACTAGAGTGAAAGGCAAAGTCCTTGCCGTGACCCAAAGGGCCCTGTATGAACTGGTCTCCATATCTCCGAGCTTACCTCTAATTCCTCCATTCCTCACTCTCTCGGCGCCAGCTGCTCTGCTCTGGCTTTCTTGCTCTTTCTCAGACACACTTGGTATGCTCCCATCTGAAGGCCTTTGTTCAAACTGTTCCGTCTACCCCTCTGGAATGTTCTTCCCCCAGATATCTGTATGGCTGACTCTCCCACCTTCTTCAAGCCTTTGATCACATCGTACCTTTTCAAGAACTTATCCTGACAATCCTATTTAATACAGCACTCTGCCCACCCAGCCCACCCTCTGCTCCCAATTCTGTGACCCTGCTCTGTGGGTGTGTTTTTTTTTCAATAGCACTCATCACTTTGTAGCATACTGTCTAAGTTATTTATATATTATGTTTATTGTTATAGACTCTATCTTGGCTGCTTGAATGTAAGCTCCATAAGAGTAAGGATCTTTGTTTCTTTACTCCTACAGCTCAAGAACCTAGAACAATGTGTTGCACATAGTAGGCAGACGTTAAATATTTATTGATGTGAAAAGATTTCACTTTAGTCAGCTTCCCATGGGAATGGGAAGAACCATCTTAAACTTTGAATGCTCCAAAAGTAATTCATGTGGGATATCTGGACTCATTGGGACATTTTAATGTTGTTTTACTTCATAAGTACAAAGAAGCGTGTTTTGCCTACCCTAAGATGCAGATCAATTTTCTTTTCTTGGGTTAAACCTTGCATAAGAAGGAGGAAGTCCTGAAATACAGCAGTTACATAAGGGGAGGTAACCTAGAATAAAAATTTCGTCTCAGATAACCATGAAGTGGTTGATCTGAAGGCAAATAATTGAGTCAATTGCTCAACAAAATATATGAACAGAAAATAACAATTGCACTGTTGAGATATTAACCAAATCAATGTTTTCACATATATACTCCTAATTATTTTCCATAAATCAAAAGGGGCCAAGTTTTAAAGGACTTTTTTTTGGCCTGAAAAAGGTAGCATTTTAAATAATCAAGGGGTAGGTATAAAGCTGTTTGCCTTATATTTCATTAACATGATCCAATATGTTTCGTGTACTTTTTCTAAATGCATATTATATTTCACAATAGAGGAATGAAAAAATGTTTTAAAAATCATGTACAGCGAGACTTTCTTGAATATAGAGACAGAAAATAAACTGAGGTAAACTCATAATACTGTTGTACTTTGAGAATCCTGATAAATTTACTTCAAAACTGCCAGTCCCCTCGCCCTTCCACCTCTGTGACTTCCTGGTGTGAAGGTTCTGCGCAGCCCCTGGAGGGTGACTGGGGGATTCTGGGAAGTTCCAAGCAGGAGGTGTAGGCTGTGTGGGTAGGCAGGCAGCAAGGAGACAAAGGCTCTGTAGTGTTCTTTCTCAGACAGCATAGGATCAAACTCCCTCTGAGTGATGAGCCTCTGGGGTACCCAACAATAACAGACTCATGCTGGGTTTTAAAACAAAGTAACAGCTTTCACAAGGCCAACAACTTCTGGCCCGTGTGAGCCCTGGGAATCAGTTCTCCTCCCTCACAGAGGCCTCCGAAAGCCTGGTTCCCCAATACCTAAATGAAAGTTAAAAAACCTCTTCCTCAAGACTCTAGAATAAGGAAGAGATTATTCCAGAAGGCTGATGGGACACTCCTGGACAAACTTGGATGTGAACTTGAAAGGGAGGCAGGAGGAGGAGGAGAAACTGCTGCAGAGAGAGGAGAGCCGATAACTTGCTGACTGAGCAGTGACAAAGCACTAACAGGAAGGGAGAGGCCCTGTTCAGCCTGAAGGCAAAATAAACTGACAACGGGGCCAGGAAGACAGGACAGAGAGAGAAGTCAAAATAGGCATACCAGGAGCTGTCTCAGCAGGCCTAGGCTGAGAAAAATCCAGCCTTGTCACAAACTCATATGGGATAAAGACCGTCCCTTTCTCCATTAACAGGAGAATGAAGGAGAACCGTAAAAATGCCGCTCATAATCCTATCTGGGTCACCTATAGTAATTTTGCACTAAATATCACAAGATGTCAGCCTTAAAAAAAAAATTCCACAGAGCATTCTTTTCCCCCACAATAGGAACTCAGTGGTTTTCTGAAGCATCCCAGTTTACTGAAGTTAATAATTTCCTGTCTATCTCCCTGGAATCTGGAAGCCCCTCATGCCATCTTTCCTCATCCTGTGTTTAAGATAAGTTAGGCAGAGGTCACATGGAATGGCCCTGAGAGGTAAAATTACAAAGAAAGTTAGCCATTATTGCCATCTATAACCTCCCTCCTTCCTCCCATACTCTATCCTTCCCTACTCCAAACACGCATATACCTCTTTTTTTTTTGGCTCTATTTGCCCTCTTGGTTCCCAGGAAAAGTACTTCCTTGGAAATAAGGGAGAAAGGAAAGGCCTGTCTAAGCACATTTTTCAGAAACTTTAAAGACGTGAATCCCAACCATTTAGAGACAGATGCAAATCTGTTCTCTATTTCAAGTTGGAAAACCATGTTTGGAAGAAAATCTGCTGAGAACATGGGTAAACCAGTAGCGTCTCCTTTCTAGCAGGCTCCAGCTACTCCCTCCTAATGGTAAATACATTTTGCAAACTTGGTAGCTTTCAACCGAGAATCCTTTCCCAACAGAAGAGAGTGTGGTCCTGAGAGCAATTGCATCTATGATTTTGGTTGCGAAACTGCTTTGAGCCCTACCTCAAGAACTAATCTGCCATAAACCCATTAGCACTTCCATTATCCTCGAAACATATTGCATAGCGTTCATTTCGGATACTTTCAATTTTGAAATATCTCCTGTACCCAGAATGCTGTCTTTTCAATTCTTAATTTATTTAAATTATACTCCTTTCTTCAAATTTGAATCCAAGACATGTCTCTTCATGAAGCTTGATCATTGCTGCTGCATAGTTAACAGATTTGGGGGGGAAACCACCTACAATGCTCTTCTCTGAGAACTATGTCACCCATACCCCACCCCGTTTAAGGGATAGGTCAAGTTTGTTTCACATGATCCTTCTTCCTAGTCACAATGGACTAGATCAGAGATGGAAAACCTGCCCCAACACCAGTAAATTCATTGGCTGGCTAGAACCAGTCAGGCCAACTCTCACACTCTCTTGAGTTTGAACTAAAAGACACAAAAACAGAGACTTCAGTCAACTGTACCTCCACATTTTAACTTTTTTTTTCTTTTTCTTTTTTTGCTGAGGAAGATTCACCCTGAGCTAACATCTGTGCCAGTCTTCCTCTATTTTGTATGTGGGTCACTGCCACAGCATGGCTGACAAGTGGTGCAGGTCTGTGCCCGGGATCCAAACCCGCAAACTCAGGCCAATGAAGCGGAGCGCCCGAACTTAACCACTACACCACAGGGCCGGCCCCTACATTTTAACATTTTTTTTCTCATTCCATAGGAGAATTCTGTGGAGCTTTAGTTTCCATAATTTGCATAATGAAACATTGGTTAGGTATTAACTTTTCCAAATATAAAGTTTATGTTAAAATATGAAAGATAGATATTTAAACTGCTCATGCCCCTCCTCTCCATAACTAAAGATTCAGATATGCGTGCTCTATCTGGAGTAGACATGCTTCCTCAGTTGAGAATCAAGGCTGCAGTTGGCAAATGGGAATATTGTACCTCTAAGATCAAATAAACTTGAGTTCACCATGTTAGACCATGTGTAAGCAATGGAAACCAGTCTAGTGTGAGATTAGACAGACAGTATCAAGATAACTAGAGCTGAAATAAAGCATGCAGACCCTGAAAGGTGGAGTAGACATTTGTGACCCTTGGGAGACCCAGAACTAATTCTGTTTCTGATATCCACTTAGCTCCAGTTTACAGAAGAGCCAACTATACTTTAATTCCTGTGTTTGGAAGCTTGCCTTACTATAGACTCTCCTTTTTACGTGGTGCAGAACTAACAGGTTTCTCTTCCTTGAAGTCAAACCAGGCTTAATTTAAGGTACCAATAATAGATGATCTGGCCTTCACATTAGTAAAGCAACAGACCTAAAATCCACTGTCCTTTGAATAGAGTAATTTTTGACTTGCTGGTTTTAACTATGTACACATTTTGTTTAAACATACTATAACTTAGAGTAGTATTAGATTTTAAAGTGATATGACATGTTTAATGAACCATAGCTTTGTTGTATTGTATTTATTTTTTCTTCTTGATGTCCTATAAACTTTTAGTATATGTAAGGCAGATAATGTGGTAGTGGATGTTTGTGAACTTGAGGTGTGCAGTCATTGTGTGTATGATTATAGCATTCTTGTATGAGAGAAGAAAGATTATGAGCTACCTTTTTAACACTCAATAAATGGAGGCAAATGATAATCTCACTGGTTTGCCATGCTCACACTAAAACTATGGACCCGTAATGAAAACTAATCATTCATTATAATTTTTAAAAATATTCTAGAAAGAAAGCTAGAGAAATGTTTGAGGATCTTTCTGAAAATCAAATATATAATCAGTGAGAAGGCCAAAATTTAAACTCAGCTATCCTTGCAATAAATCTGATAATGGTTCCAACAGTCCACAAAACAATCTTTATTTTGAACCAGGGAGAACTTGGTCCAAAGTTGTTGTCTTATCTACTTTTTTATGTGGTATCTGTAATAGCCACTCACAAACTATTCTCCTAACAGACAGATATCCAATATCAAATGCCAAGAGGCCATGAGTTGATCCATAGATATCAAAGCAATGTCACTATAAATGTTTCAATGGGCTCCTAACCTGGGGAGAAAGGCACCACGCCAATTGTCAAGACTTAGAACAAGCAGAGCATAATTCACTCTGCCCCCTTAACTTGTGTCCTTTTCCCTTTTCTTTGAGCTCTCCTCAAAGTATGCTTTGTGTATAATCCCAACTGACTAGAAGGAGGCAGTTTCTTTCTTTTTACTTTTTTGTATATCTGTTTTACCTCCAACACTAAACACCACCACCCTCAACTCTGGCCATACACACTCTTCTTTTTCATCTCTCATTCTCTTCTAAATGTTTCAATATCCATATCATGTAATTATTTCCCTTTATAATCTACTAAAACATCAAAATTAATAAGTATTTTCTGAATAAATAGTTATTTATTTTCGGTAAACAAAAGGTTTGATATTAGGCTGTCTGAGGGCTACTTCATCAGGGCACTTGGGTTAAACCAAAATACAGTTTAGCGTGCCTTTCTTCAAATCTTGACTCTCTCATTTATTTGATAGATGCCATTAGGCAAGGTATCACCTTTAAGCCTCAGGTTCCATATCTGTGAAATGGAGATGACAATGGTACCTGCTTCATAGAATTATTGTGAAGATTAAATAAATGTATACCTACCAATTTTGTAGAGCAGTGTTTAGCAAATAGTAAGAATTCAAAAAATTCAAAATAATGTTTAGGCATTATTATGCTATTAGAGCTTAGTGAAGAGCCTCCTAAAAATTGAAACAAAGAAAAAGAGATAAAAATTTAATATTTAGTTTGATTACCCTTCCTCTAACTCTCATTCTAATAATTTTATGTGACTTTTAGATGAGCTTCCTGCTATTGAGAAGCAAAATGATTAGGATTCTTCCCCATGCCGATGACATGTTTCTATTGGTAGAAGTAGCCTTACTAGACAAAACAGGTTCTGCTATCTAATTATTACCAGAAAGAATAGTTTCAGATTAAGTATACTAAAACCAAAATTATCAGTTTTAAAGACATTCTCTGGCATTTGATTGGCTTTCAGTCAAAAATTTTATATGGGGTCAAATCATTCAGTTACCCAAAGGCATAGTTTTCAATTAGTTAATCATAGAGGCCTCACAAATATCTAAATAGATTAAAATTTGACATGTGCATTTACATGTGACTGATTTTTTTCCTTTGGTGGTAGCTGGTAATTACACCCATTCTGAATTTTTTGCATCTAAAATGTGTTATGATAACATAGTATGGTATATAACTGTAGTCTCAATTGCTATCCTTTCATAAAAATGTTGGGCTTTCCTACAGATATTCCTGTGATGTGGAGTGATAATCCACTCTGGCCTGTTTGGGGGTAGGCTCATTAATTTTCCTTATCCATGTCCCCCCAACCAACTGTCAAATCATATTCTTCTCTTCCCGGTTGTCACCATAGACTATTCTTGCCAGAAATTACAGACTTGCATTTTCTGTGGGTCCATTTGATAGAAATGATATTACTCTAAAGGTTCTAAATGTTATTTTTAGATCTAGCCAGATTATAAGAACTATGTATCAGAACTGCTTTTTTACTGTAATGCCAGCAGGCTACACTGAGGAAGGGAGGTTTTGAATTGCAGTCTATGGAAGGAATAACACTATTTTATGTCGGTAAGGTTCTTGTCTATTACATCCATTACATTCATGAAAAGACAAAAAAAAAATAAAACCACTTCTGATTGTAATGTAATTATGTCCTCTCTGTCCCCTATGAGGTCACCAATGCATTGTAGACAAGTTAATCATTGAGGGTCAGTCAAAACTCAGGATTTTTGGCTCTAGGTAAGGGCTCTAAATGAAAATCCTTCCTTGAAAGAGCTATTTTTTTTCTGTCAATTCCAATCTAATTTATCTAAAACATTTCTTAAAGCTCAACTGTCTTATAAGTACCATCTAATGGGCTGCACTGTTTGGTTTCTTTAGCTTATCACAAGTGCTGATAACTTCTTGTATACATTACTAATAGGCTTCTTTCAAAGTATGCTGACATGTAGCTTAGTGTTAAATGGCTTTTAATGAGCTCTACACCATCCCCCTCCCACCCTGAGTTTCTACAAAGGAAGCTCATTTTCTCTATAATCTGGAGAACTAATGGTACTGTGCATTCCAGTGAATGTAGACCAAGTCTGGATCCTAACTGGATAACTTCAAACCAAATTACTATCTTGAAGATAAAACATTCTCGTGGCTGACAACATTTTTTCACTTTTTGCCAGATATTTGGCAACCCCTAGACATAGCCTCCATGTCAATGTATTTATTCCAAATGACGCAAAGAGTTGAACAACTATTGGAGAAATTTGATCGTTGGGACAATTCCATCATAAATTCTGTTTACTTGGAGTGTTGTGTGAATTTTACTAAAAATTGGGGGACGGTGGTGGTATTTATAAGCTCAAATTTTCCCAAAAATATATCAGTTTTCCCATTCACATTTTCAGCTTCATTTTGGGGAAAATGTCTCTGGACCTGAAATAAGTGAGGTGAGAGTATAGCAATTATTTGGCCAAGCTGGAGAGTATGTAATCCATACTGTACTCTAGGCAATCAAGCTAGATGAATGATTCATGTTTTGTGATGTCTTAGGGGTGTGTGTGTGTGTGTGTGTGTGTGTGTACATGTTGTCCTTCTTTTCTTTCTTTGAAATTTGGATGAGTGCATATTGAGTTTCTATTTCAGCCCTTCACAATCAACCCAAAGCACCTGATACCTGGTGGTCATCTGCTCCTCTTGGTCATTTGTTCTCTCAGGCGACACAGGTTTTATAGCATAGAGAGCAAGACCTTCAAGAACAAAGATGCCGTCTCTTCCCCATTGCTGTTTTTCCTTGATTTCCAAAAATGTCCTAGTTCATTGCATGTCTGTTTCTAGGAGGAGGAAAAAAGTGAATAAAAATAATGTATCATATACAGTATCTTTAGAGAAAATCACATAAATATTTTATAAACTGTACAGTAAATAATGTATATGTTTAGAAAGGCAATGTAAATATTTTATAGACTTCAGAGTAACTGTTAAGGTTGAAATGTGTTTGGAGAAGTACAGTATGCCCTAAATTGTACCACACGATTCTACTGTGTCTTAGTACAGTACACTTCACAAATCACTGCATTCTCTGTGTTACCTGGGAGTTCAAGAATCTCAGCTGCCAAGGGGGCTTCTCCCTTCTTTCCTTACTGCTTTGAAAGACCCCCACTCCCACCTCACCACTCAAGGCCCTGCTTTGAACTATGGCAGTGATCAATACGTGCTCCCTGAGAAGTTGAACCAGGGCATGCGAATGAACTCACCCAGATCACCTAATTTTCATGGAGAGGGCGGTGAGAAAACTGATCAGGAACGGACGGAGAAAACGCTGAATGAATTCCAGATGTAACCTGAGTTTCTGCATATTTTTTCAGGTGGTCGAGGACACATCATCTTGGTTTCCTGAAACCCACTCCTTGTGAGTCTTGATTGGCCAGTCCAGGGTTCAGTTACACATCAATGCCCTGGTGATGTTTAAATATTATAATATTTACCAGATTGTGTGATAAAGACACAGGTGCGTTCTGAAAGATGGATAACACAAATAGCAAAATGTTCAGAGGAAGGGCAAAATTGTGCCAGGCAGCTTTTTTTTCCCCCACTAATTGAAACAATTGGAATCAAGAATAATGTGGTAATCTAAGTACAATGAAAATGTTTCTATAATTAGTTACCTGGAGCTCGGAAGAGGATGTTCCCCTTTATGTTTTTTAAATGGCTGCAGTAACAATGTCTTTGAGAGAGAAAAACTCCAAACCTCTAACAGAAACAAAAACAAATAGATAAACAAAAAAGAAATTTATAGGTTTAACGGTTATATTTAGAGGCCTTTGATGAGTCATTCAAACAACAAGAAGCAAAGGAGACCTAAAATGACAACACAGAAAAGAACCCGGGAAATGAGGGGAGAGGAAACAGATTAGAAACCACAGCAGGTTGAAGCTGTGAAGTAATATTAAAAGGATCCAATTGAAATGCTGTAATGGGGAGGGGCTAAAAGCAAAAGTCAGCAAAATGTCCCTAAAGATAGTAATGCAAGTGTAAGATCACCTACGAGCTTGTTTTAAGTGTAGATTATGGAGTTCTTCTCCCTGGGATTCTAATACCTGAGGTTTATGGGGCCAGGGAATGTGCATTTTCGGCAAGTTTTACAGGTGATTGTGATGCAAGTAGATTGTGATGCACTTTGAGAAGCCCTTGATTATCACAGCAAAATGTGAGAGCAAAGGTGATGGATGGAGGTGGGGGAAGGGTGTGTGAATCAGAGAGGGACCGGCTAAGCATTTCACCCATGCCACATGTCAACAATTGCAATTTTGTGGCACTGAAAATCACCGTTGTTCTATATAATGAACACCATACACCTTTAAGAAAAATAAATTTAGTTCAATATTAGCAAGAAAAAAAGGGTGAGATAGAGGCAGTTACATACAAAGTGAACGCTCCTTTAAAACAAGGTACTTCTTACTGTAAATCTCATCTTCTTTTAGAAACAAGTTGTTTGTTTTTTAATACTTTATACCTTACAACAAAAGATGGATATTCCCAGTGTCAATTAAACTGCTCTTTGATTCTTTGAATATAAGAGGATTTGGGGAACAAGAAAAGACATTCGTTTTCTTTAGTGGTATGGGAGCATTGCAACAAGATACATTGGCCCTGTGAGAAAAGAGAAAACAAAACAGAAGAAGTATGCCATGAGGATGTTTTAGTTATCAATTGCTGTGTAACAAACCACCCCAACCTTAGTGACTTAAAGCAACAACCACTTTATTATATCTCACAATTGTGTGGATTAAGAATTTGGGTTGGGGGCTGGCCCAGTTGCGAAAGCGGTTAAGTGCGCGGGCTCTGCTGCGGCAGCCCGGGGTTCACTGGTTTGGATCCCGGGCGCGCACCAACGTACCGCTTGTCAAGCCATGCTGTGGTGGCATCCCATATAAAGTGGAGGAAGATGGGCATGGAAGTTAGCCCAGGGCCGATCTTCCTGGGCAAAAAGAGGAGGATTGGCAGATGTTAGCTCAGGGCTGATCTTCCTCACACACACACACACAAAAATGAATTGGGTTGGGCTCTGGATGATTCTTTTGTTCCATGTGGTATCAGTGGTGGATACTGGTGGTATTTAGCTGGAGGATGGGCTGATCTAGTGAGTCTGAGATGGCCTCGTTCTCATGTTTGTCTCCTTGGAGGAAGGGACTGGAAGGTTGGGCTCAGCTAGGACCTGCGACTGGAACATTTAAACATAGCCTCTCCAGTATGGCAGGCTCAGAGTATCTGAACTTCCCACGTGACATTTCAAGGCTCCCAGAGAGCGTTTCAGGAAACAGAAAGACAAAGAGCCTTTTCAACAAAGGAGCCAAGAACATGCAATGGAGAAAGGAAAGTCTCTCTTCAATAAATGGTGTTGGGAAAACTTGAAGGCAAAGACAAAAACATGAAAGTAGACCATTATCTTATGCCATACACAAAAATTAACTCAAAGTGGATTAAAGACTTGAATGTAAGTCCTGAAACCATAAAACATCTAAAAGAAAACATAGGCAGTACGCTCTTTGACATAGGTCTTGGTAGTATCTTTTTGAATAACATGTCTCCCCAGGCAAGGGAAACAAAAGAAAAAAACAAATAAATGGGACTACATCAAACTAAAAAGCTTCTGCACAGCAAAGGAAACCATCGACAAAAAAAACAACCTAACAATTGGGAGAAGATATTTGCAAATCATGTATCTGATAAGGGGTTAATATCCAAAATATATAAAGAACTCATACAACTCAACAACAAAAAAACAAACAACCCAATTAAGAAATGGGCAGAGGATCCGAACAGACATTTTTCTAAAGAAGATATACAGATGGCCAACAGGCACATGAAAAGATGTTCTACATCACTAATTATTAGGGAAATGCAAATCAAAACTACAATGAGATATCACCTCATGTCTGTCAGAATGGCTATAATTAAAAAGACAAGAAATAACAAGTGTTGGAGATGATGTGGGGAAAAGGGAACCCTCATACACTGCTGGGGAGAATGTAAACTTGTGCAGCCACTATGGAGACAGTATGGAGATTCCTCAAAAAACTAAGAGTTGAACTACCATATGATCCAGCTATTCTGCTTCTGGATATTTATCCAAAGAACATGAAAACACTAATTCAAAAAGATATGTGCACCCTATTTTCATTGCAGCATTATTCACTATAGCCAAGACTTGGAAACAATCTAAGTGCCCATCAATGGATGAATGGGTAAAGAAGATGGAATACTACTACAATGGAATACTACTCAGCCATAAAAAAAATGAAATCCTGCCATTTGTGACAACAGGCATGGACCTTGAGGTCATGATGCTAAGCAAAGGAAGTCAGATGGAGAAAGCCAAATACCGTATGATTTCTCATAGGTAGAAGATAAACAACAACAACAACAAACGAACACATAGTTATGAGAAGAGATTGATGGTTACGGGGGGGGGCAAATGGGGTAAAAGGACACATGTGTACAGTGACGGATGGTAATTAGACTTTGGGTGGTGAACACGATGTGGTCTACACAGAAATTGAAATATAATGATGTACACCCGAAACCTTATAAACCAATGTTACCTCGATAAAAAATTAATTAAAAAAAAAAAAGAAGAAGAAACTGTCTGTTTCTTAAGGGCTGAGACTGGAAACTGGCACAGTGTCACTTCTGTTCTATTCTACTGGTCAGATCAGTCATGAAGCCTGCTCAGATTCAAGTGGAGAGCACAGACCCCACTTCGCAAAGAGAGTCGTGTCAAGGAATTTGCACCCAGATATCTTAAATCTACTACAGAAAATGTTGTAGAAATGCATGTAAATATTTCTTTCTTTGCTAGCACATCAAGGATGGCTGAACATGTAATCATTACTTCCTTTGTTTCCATCCCTCAAGTTGAAAAAGTCTTCAAAGGATAGTTAAACTTACAAAATCAGGATGCATGATTCACTCTCTTTCCCTACAGTTACAATATGGAGTTCTCTAAAACAGAGATACTAAATGTTGCTTGGTATAGTGACCAACCGGTACATGTTAATTTGTTTTGAAGTGTATTACAAGTAATAAGTTGCTAATAGTAACTAATGATTTTTCAAATAATTTACTTATTTTTTAAAAATAGAGCTGGGTTCAATGTCACTCTCGCTCACCTGTGGAGTTACATGTGGCTTCTAGAAGTCTTCCCAGTATGGGATAAGCTTGTGGGAATGTTCCAAGCAGGTAGAAATCGCCAGACATTGCTGGTAGTAAGAAAAAATTCCTTGAAGATGTAACTTTTCAGCTGAGACCCAAAAGATGAATAGGAGCTAACTGTGCTAAGAGTTGAGTGTTTCAGGCGGAGCGAACGTGAGAGGCTGAAACAGGCTTATCTTAAACAAATAGCGTGGGAGAAGATCAAGTCCTAGAAGAGCTAAATCAAGTCAGGCGGTGACTTGGAGCCACTTAGAATCACTTGGGCAGGGACTAAAACCTCAAAAAAAAAAAAAAAACCCAAGAAATTGAGTTTAGTAATTAATCATAACAATCTTCTCCAATGAAGTCTTATCAGATTTGCAAACAATTTGCAGAATTGGCTAGGTTTCATCTAATCTTCTTTCACGTATCCTGTGTCCCTTTTGGAGACATACACGAACATTGAGAAACAGCTAATAACCAGGGAGTGGGTCAAGGGAAGACAAGATCTTGAGTACTATTAACAAAATGATAGGCTGGTTTTCAGTTACTTTTAATATTTCTAATGAATTTTATGATAAAGTTGTAAAGTTTTTCTTCTGGAGTATCTCCTTTGATTAAATTCCTGTTTATTTTATAGAAGATGGAACTGAGAACCAGAGAACTGACTGTGTGATGTCCCGGGGCCAGTTAAGGAGCAGTAGCTGGGAGAGACTACTCATGGCCTCATGTTTCCAGACCATGATCACCACCTGCCATCACTAGATGAGAGGACGCGATTCCTGAAATACACCTTTCGATTTTAGATGAAAAAAGAAATCAACTTCTTTTTTTTTTTTTTAATTTGTGAGTTCAGGCTAATTCTTTTTTTTTTTTTTGTGAGGAAGATCCAGCCCTGAGCTAACATCCATGCCAATCCTCCTCTTTTTGCTGAGGAAGACTGGCCCTGAGCTAACATCTATTGCCAGTCTTCCTCCTTTTTTTTTTCCCCCAAAGCTCCAGTACATAGTTGTATGTCATAGTTGCACATCCTTCTAGTTGCTGTATGTGGGATGCCGCCTCAGCATGGCCGGACAAGCCAGTACGTCGGTGCTCACCCAGGATCCGAACCCGGGCCGCCCATAGTGGAGCGCGCACACTTAACCGCCAAGCCACGGGGCCGGCCCCCGTGAAATCAACTTCTATTGGAAATCATCACAGACTGAGTTCTCCAGGAAGCAGATTGTGAAACAGAGATTAGCATTTATTAGGGAGTGCTTTTAGGGTCGACACTTGTGTGGGGAAAAGAACAGAAGCAGGATCTGAGGGGAGAGAAGTTGTCGTGCAGTCACAAGGCCTGAGACAACCCTGCATGGAGCTCTAAGGCTGGGATGGTGCTTCTGGGTTGTCCTCCATTGGGTCCAGAGAGCCAGGCCATTATACCCCTGCATCAACCTGTTATTGTATTTGGGCTGTCCCAGGGAAGGAGCAGGTGGATCTCATCAGAAGATACAATTCCCGAACATGACTGACAGCTGAGTGCTGGCGCCCACACCTTCCCAGCAGCTGGGGTATAAATCCTTCCCATGAGGGACAGAGGATACCTGGGCAGCATAGCACGAGGTCCAGCGCAGAAGTACAACCACTTCTCACCACCTCCACTGTGACCACCTCTGCCAGGCCAACATTGGGGCATTCCTTGACTATTGCAATAGCACTCTGGATGGTCTCCCTCTTCAAGTTTTGCCCTGCTACAATAAATGGACCACATCACAGATGGAGTCCACCTCTTAAAATGTGACATCATGTCACTCTCTTGCTGGAAAACCTCCAATAAATAAATTCACGTCTCACAAAGAAATCCAAATCCTTTACCATAGCCTATACGGCCCTACTTGATTTGCCCTCTCGTCCTAATTTTTTTCTCCTTTTAAAGTACAATGTAGATTTGAAGTGTACAGTTTGATGAGTTTTGCCAAATGCACATACCCACATAACCACCCCAATTAAGATACAGAAAATTTTCCTTCACTGCAGAAAGCTCTCTTGTAGACTTGTGCATTGACTTGAGGGTCCTACCTACTCCTTGCCCCTATCACAGAGATAACTACTGCATTTTTTTTTTTTTTTTTTGGTAAGGAAGATCAGTCCTGAGCTAACATCTGTTGCAATCTTCCTCTTTTTGCTTGAGGAAGATGATCCCTGAGCTAACATCTGTGCCAGTCTTATTCTTCTTTGTATATAGGATGCCTCCACAGCATGGCTTGATGAGCAGTGTGCAGGTCCATGCCCGGGATCTGAACCTGCGAACCCCAGGCCGCCAAAGTGGAGCACGTGAACTCAACCACTACGCCACCGGGCCAGCCCCAACCGCATTCTTATTTTAAAGGGCTTGGCGCAATTTAAAACAACAATAAATAGAACTAAGGATGTCTAACTTTTCTAGTTACAAACTAGATGATTTACTTCTCTCAGAAGGTAGGCAGGGAGGACAAAATCTCCAATATTCAGAACCACTCCTCCCACAAAGAATACATGTCAAACCTCTATCACTCCTCAAGCTGGTATTTCACATAAGGTGGTATAATAGTCATAATTAGCATTTTGTAATGATTACAAAAGATTCAGGTTTCGTTTCCTGGTGTGAGCACGTATGCTTACGTTTGTGTATAACAAGCATCTTCCGGTTTGAGTTTGCTTTGCTCATAGGAATGTAAATGTAACAGAATCAAATGTATTCCTTTAATGACAATCCCGCTGCCACAAGTAAACAAATAGCTGCCTCTGCCCTTAATTTTCAGCAATAAGAATAACTTGAGAGTGAATTACACTCATGCCAGTGCAAAAACTAATGGCTTTAAATAGGTGCAGCTGTTTATGGGGTTTGTCATAGTTCTTACTGGTGATTCCTCAGCGTGTCCCAAAATGCATTATTGCACAAGACTGATTTTGGCAAAGGTATTTCCCTTTAGCTTTTGAGATTTTTTTTATGAGGTGGGTTACAACTTAAAGCTAAGTGAGAGATTTCAAATGCTTCAAGCTTATCCCTCTGGATGTTTTTCCACATAGCAAATCTTCTTAAAATAACTTTGATTGCAACCAAGGGTATGCATTAGTGAAGCTTTATGGCGTTCATCCACAGATCTCCAAAGTAGCTTGGATAGACTGGAGAAAAGAACCAAGAAGGGGAGGGTGATGGTGTTGAATTCTTGGTGCCCCGGCACCGTGCTTGGGAAATCACTGAACTTGTGGTAGGATGGAATAGGAGAGGGGTTTGGATCTCCAACTACCTATGAATTGGAAGACAGTAGATGACTCTTTCTGGCAAACAGTGTCTGAACTCACTCCTTACAGATCTGTTGCTGATGACTGTTCCATTTTGATGGCCCCTTTCACGGGGACTTCTGGGATGTTAAATAACATCCTAGATTTATAGGCAAAGTTGTACCAAACCCACAGAGGAAACAAAATACATTTACTTATTTCAAATGCAAACTCATGTGAACAATTAAATTTGTTGTATTTGAACGTTTAAAGAGTTCCCACTGATACACAATTTAAACCAGCATTTGATAAAAACATGTTTGCTATTATCAAAGCTGCTAATAAACTCCTTTAACCATCACTCAGGGAAGAATTACATCCTCAGTTTCTTCTTAGGAGCATATTAGGACTCAGCGTATTTCTCAGTATTGTCCAAGGATATGGTCCTGAGAACAAAAATGCCTAAAGTAAGGAAGATGCTAATATCTAAATATAGTTACTATACAAATTGACTGCACAGCCGTTAACCTAGTCAACACTGAGGTCTCATGTCAAATTTGTATTCAACTGGAAAATGTTTCAGATAGAGGTTGAGTATGAGTGTCAGGAGGGCAATACAAAAAAAAGAAAAAACCCTACAGATTTAAATTTATTGAGTTTTAAATTTTATCTACTTTTATCTCATAAGGTTCATGAACAGTATTTAAATTTTCAGCATTAGGGAGTTTCAGAATTTCACACAAAATATTAAAGGAAAATTATAGGATATCATGTAGTTATATACTTCATGCTATATAGAGTATCATATAGCTTTTGCTGCAGAGCCACCCAAAAGCTTAGTGGCTTAGCCATTTTATTGGTTGACAATACTGCTGGGTAGGTCTTTTTCTGGTTCAGGCCAGACTCTTGATCTCATCTGGGTTCGCTCATGTGTTTGCAGGCATTTGGCAGGTCATCTGGGGCTGGTGTCAGATGACCTCTCTCACAGGTCTCGCGGTTATGTCGCAATGTGTCAGCTGGAGCAGGGGGAGTATCTTGGCTATCTGCTTCTGATCCTCCAACAGGCTAGCCCAGGCCTTTTCATATGGTGGCACTGGCAAGAGTTCCAAAGCCCAGTATAAAAATAGACTTTAAGTGTCATTTTCAAATTCCATTGACTAAAAAATTTGTGGGTAAGCCCAAAGTGTGGGTGGGGACCATGCAACGTTGTGGATACAAGAACAAGTGCAAAATTGAAGACCATTGCTTCATTAATCTCCCACAGATAAAAAGTGTGAATTCAATTTTAATAAAATATGGAGGAAAATGGAATTAAAAATTGAAGCATCAATTGAAGAAGTAATGCCTTTGAATGATAGAATTGCCTCTAAGGGTGCAGCTTCTTTGAATAACACCATAGTTTTTTCTCATATCATCCTATATTGTTAGGAGTTTGCTAGGAGTTTGGAACTCTTGCCAGTGCCACCATGTTTCCATGTGGAGAGAGCTCCACTAGGATAACACTCTTGGCCTCTCTACAGCCCCTCACTCACTGCTCCTTATAGGAAGAGGAATGACTTCTCTTTGTTATGTTCAAGAAGAATATATTGAGTAGCTCTTTTCTTTTACTCATGGAGATAAAGCTGGGTAAAGACTGCACATGCTCTTTGCCATGAGGTAAAAGCAGAGACCCGCCCAGTGTGACTGGGTAGGTGAGCCTGTTTAATTCTGTAATTTAATATTATGAAGATCACCTGTCTGCAGATGTAAGCCACATCCTTCAATATCAGTTTTATATGCAATAAAGATGATATTATCTCCCATTTGCCTTAGTCTTTTGTCTTATGTCTCATTTGAATCAGAACTTGGGCCCTTTCAAATCCTAACACTGGTTGTAGGACATATGAAATTAATCCTATCCAGCTCAGAAAAGTAAGTGATATATGGTACACAGCTTGAAAACTTGTTACCTTCCAGTTTCTCGAATGCAATGTCTATTGTGCTCACCACATTAGAATCATCTGCAGCATATGTTAAAAATTCTTATTTCTGGACCCCACCCCAGACCTACTAAATTTCTGAGGGTAAGAATCAAAGAACTGATCATCTTTAACAAGTACCAACATTTATTTTAAATTGCTTTTTAATTATAGAAGGAGTAACTATTATTTTCAAAGTACAATTCCCCTCTTCTCTCCAGATATCTACATATCACATTTTCCACCTTGTCTGCTAACCAAGGTAACCACCATTTTTACTTTAACGTGGGACCTTGCAGACTGTTTTCTTGGATACCATACAGGTATGACCAAGATAGTATTCACCAGATTTTTCTGCTGTAAAGCTACATCATTCCCTCCTTTCCATGTTCTATTCTTTTGGAGCAAGTCACTAAGTCCAGCCCACATTTTGGGGGTGGGGCAGAGGGAGTGGTTAAGCCTCACCTCCTGGGGAGGAGGAGGTACTATCTACATAAGGTATTTAGAACCTGTCTGCAAGGAGGGCTTGTCTCTTTTCTCCTATTTATTTATTTCTCCAATCATTTATCTATATCAGTATGGACTCCTGTATATTTATTTTATGCTTTGAGTTATCATCCAGTACTATGCTATTTATTTTATTGGTCAAATTGCTCCAGCTTTGCCACCGGGAGCTCTTTTAGGTTGGTTCCTCTGTCCCTTTGACGAGTCATCATTTGTTTTTTGAGCACTTCCTCATTTGGAGACACTACAAGATACTCAGGACTCATTTGTGTTTTCCCTCTTTCCTTTTATACTTGATGAGTTTCTTTACATATTTTAGATGATTTTTCTTCATATATTTTAGATATGTGTTATATAAATATTTGCAAGTATTTGTCCCAGTCTCTTGCTTGTCATATAATTTTGATATTATCATAATTATGTGTATTTTTTTTGTTTCTTTTGTTTTTTGTTTAAGACCTTCTTTACCCCTTTGGTCATAAAAACATGATCATATTTTCTTCTAGTAAATTGACAGTCTTGTTTTTACTTTTAGATTTTCAATCCATCTGGAATTTATCTTTGCCCATGATATGAGGAAAAGATACGTTACTTATTTTTTCCACATAGATAATTACCCCAACATCATTTCCTATTGTTTGAGATTGTCACCTCTGTAATTTACCACATTCACATTTAGTGAATATGTTTTCAGCCTCCCTTTTCTGTTGTCTTGATCTGTCTGTTCCTCACCAATACCACAGTTTCAATTACTATAGCTTTATAATATATCTTGATTTCTGTTTGGGCATGGACTTTCTTATGAACACTAGGTTTGAGAAACCCAGTAATCCAATGCAGCGTTTCTCAACTTCAGCACTATTGACATTACCATGATAATTCTTGGTTGTGGGGGCTGTCCTGTGCATGGTGAGATGTTTAGCAGCATGCCTGGCCTCTAACCACTAGATGCCAGTATCAACTTCCTTTCAATGTGACAACCAAAAATGTCTCCCGACATTGCCAAGTGCTTTCTGGGGGGCAAATTTCCCCCTAGTTGAGAGCCACTGGCCTAACGTGGTGAGCAAGACTCTTAGGACTCCTACCGTAGATTGTGATTTTCTTGGGCACAGGGACTCTGGGTACATGGGATAAGTGCTCTTCCCTGTCCCCTTGAAATTAGGCTTAGATACATGACTGACTTGGCCAATGATATAGGAGCAGATGTGACATGTGTCCCCACTAAGTGGAAGCCCCTAAAAGCCAATGTTCACATTTCCAGATCCTCGGTTCTCTCCTGTCAGGGAGAGGCTGGAAGCATGTGTTAAAGATCGGTGCATCTTCCAGTGACTTAGTTGAGAAGAGCCCCTACTAAGCCAAGTTGAAAACTAGAAATCTCATATTTTAAGAAAATTCATATTTTAAGTCAATGGGATTTTTGGATTTTTGTTATCATAGCATAATTTGGTCTATTCTGACTGATACAGTGAAGTCTGTGCAATCAGAGAAATATGATGCTGCCTCTGTACGCTGATTTAATTAGGAAATTATTTATCTCCTCTCTGTGTACTGAGGGAATATGTGAGCAAACAAGCTATCTAGGCAAATGAGGTTGGGAGAAACTTTTGTTCTCCTTTGTTAGTGCTTCCCAATACCAATTGAGGAACTGGGAACTAAAAGCTCTGGTGAAGTGGAGAGAGGGTTCTATTCTAATCTCCTTTAGACGCAAAAGCACAGTTTTCCTGCATCTATTTGATGGTTTCACTTCCGCAAAGATGCTTCATATGATTGGATAGTCTTTCAAATGTATTATCCCTAGGAAAATTCCAGAAACAACAAAGCAAGATCAAAGGAAAACAGACAAAGGCCTTCATAATTTTATGGAAAAAATCAATAAAGAACTGCATTTACACTTGAAATTCAGTTTAAATTTGGGCTTGCTTTTCTTAGCACTTCAAAAAACATTTTGTGATTTAGTCGTTAGTTTTATCAAAACTGAGGCCTTGCTTAATGGCCATTATTCTCAGAATCTAGGAGATAAATTATGTTCAACAAAACAGTACAACGACCTCTTCAAGTTATTTTCTGGGTAGAGGTTTATAGTATTTCACTGTGTTCTCTGCAGAGCCCTGCCTTCACATAGTTATCAAGGCTTGTATAATAGAGTGTCTTTATTAAAATGTTCTGTACTCTCTGCAAATTGTTCCCAAAGTCAGTGAGACAAATTCTAAGGAATTACTTTGTGGAGAGTTCGGATTATTCAAAGAGCCTCCAGCTCTCCACACATCCTTTGGAGCCAATTCCCTGAAAGGGAAACTATCTCTCTAATTTTCTAAATTGGTAGGTGTGCACCATTACTCACCAAGAAAATTTATTACCTAAGAAAGTGGAAACAAATGTCATTGGTTCATGCCAGGTATAACTCCAGCAGGTGTATGGCTGTCCTACCCAGCTACATCAACTCATTTACCTTCAGTTCTTTGGCACCTCTTTGCCAGAGACTCCTTATTTATGTTACGATTGTTTGCAACCCAGTTCCACGGGAACTTGCCAGGCAATGTCATTCTTACTTTAAGTGACTTCAGTAAACAAATGAACTCAGTTTTGTGGTAGGAGAGTTAATGGTACTAAAATTCCAGTGGCCTGAATGTCAGCATTGGCACTTTTGATCACTAATATTGAATAGGTTCTTCGTGGATCAAAACATTGGGAGCATTTATACCCAGGAACAAGATATTTTCTTTGAAGTTGTTCTGTGAACATAATGGACAACAAAAATGATTTTAACAATGGGAAAGAGTCAAAAAGCTGTCTTTCCAGACTCCCCCCTCAGTGCAAGAGTGCTTAGCATACAGTTGGCTCTCAATAACCTTGAAGTGAAAACACCCAGAGTGCACCATGAACTTTGATTGCCAAAACAGAGAGTTAATGTTTTTACAAAAGTATCTGCATTGAGAAAGTGAGTAGTCAAAGTTTTAAACTATGCTTTTCTGGAGAGTGTCATACCATTGTTTAAAATTACCCTTCTGTTGCTCTTCTAGATGACAGCATGGAATATCTTCAATAGGAAGTGTGGAAATGTGACTCTGCATACTTTTATTACAGTAATTATGATGATAATAGCAAATTTATGATGTGTTTACTATATGCCAAGCACTGTATGCTAAATGCTTTCCTGGATTAACCACTATAGGCTCCACAAAAGCAAGATATAGCACCATATTTCCAATAGCTGGAGGCACACACAGTGCTTCGTACTTGGAAGTGTTTCATAAATACTCATTGAATGAATGAATGACTGATTACAGGATCCCGTTTAATCCTCGTGCTATCACCAATTTGCCTGTGAGGAAATTAAGTTCAAAGGTCACACTTCTCTGATAGATGGAGGAGGAAGATTTGAACCCAGGTTGTCCATCCATAAAGCCTAGGCTCTTGACCTCTCTGATGTCCATTTACTCTTTCAATTTTAACCTGCAGAAGAACATAGAAAATTCAGGGAAGGCAGTTTCACAAGGACTCACTGTTTCCTAGCATCTCCCCCACTTTTCCACTAATTATAGAGGGGCCAGTACAACTCACATTCCCCTGCCCATCCAGGAAAGAATCCTAAGTGCAGGGTAAATAAAGAGTGTCATGTCTGGGGAACGAGAACATGAGGGATTAGAAAATTATAGACATCTTATGCAACTTCGATGAGATTTTACTTGTAGTATCACACCAATTATACAGGTCTTTCTATTCACATAAAGTGCTCATGTAATCACTGACACAACTGACCTCTTCTTGGAAGATGACAAAGAATTCATTGTACGGGGCGTTATTAGACAATTACAACAGGTGAAAACTTCTGCATTCCTTTTTCATGATGTCTTTAGCACTTCTGGGAACAGGAAAGGCCCTGAGTTGCTTACATACCTGACCAGCGCTGTGCAATTTTGAGCCGGCCAGGGGAGCTACTCTTGGGTGAAGTAGAAGAGAATAATGCCTTCATTGTCAGGTGAGGAGGAAAGCATGCAGCTGCCTTGCTGAAAGGTAAATAGGAGGGGAGATTCTCTCCACATAAAAACCAATTCTAATGCACCCCACATTCCTTGGACCATCACATCAAACCACACGTGGCATGAAAAAGTGCAGATTTCAATTTAGGTAATGTACACGCCGTTGAAGGTTAGTAGAGGACCACGACCAGGCCAATTCATCTTCAGTAGATTAATGTCTGGGTTAGGCAGGTATGTCATAAAACATGGCCAATGCAGGGAGACGCTCAGGGCTTGCCTCCTCCTTCTCTAATGCACTGTAATGCTTGCCTGTAAGAGAGCTTCGATACTGTAGGGCTATTGCTTTTAAACGTTGCCTCTGACCCAGATAATGTCAAAATGTCTGAATGCATGTGATCCTCTTTTTCCACAAGAGCATCTCTAATGTAATGCAAATGCACATTGTAGGGGAAATTCCAGCTGAGAAAATGGGGCCTTATATTTCTAAAACCATATACACGTCAATAGCCCATTATTCTCCTGTTTTAAATGTAATTGCAGCCCAGCTTTGAATGAATTCCTGAAATAATAAAACACATAGAGTAGCAGTCACTGACTCTTGCCGTGATTTTATGCCTGCTTTCCTCCCTACTGTCCCTCCTCAGCCTCAAAAAGCAAGAAGAGGTTGTAGAGAAAGAAGGAGGAGATAGAAAAGTGCAAGTCAGGTCCCTTGTCTTGAGTGTGTTATCAACTCACTACGGGCAAAGAAAATACGACTCTGCTGCCTCTAAACCATTTATATAAATGTATCGTGCATTGTCCAATTTTGCGTGACAAATTATTTCCAGGCAATTAAGAATACTTACAATTGTTTTCTTTGGTAGGAACTTCCTCCGATTTCCAATTTTCGTTTAAAGCTAATGTTTCTCGTAAAGCCTCAACAGCAATCATTTTGAAAGAACCCTTCACAATGGCTTTCTTTCTTAGTCCTGGGAGCCATCCTGCTTCCTCCTGATAAATTTAACATGTGTCTCCTACAACCTTTATCGCCAGAACCGGTGGATTTAAAGGGACCATTATTTCATTCGATTGCCCTTCTGACACTCCTCCTCCCTACACTTTCCACCTACTTCGCACTCTCCTCTTGTCTCAGGAATTGTCTCGGAAATACTTCTTATGGTTCAAGGTAACATAAATTAATTTTACAGCTGGGAGACGCACAGTGATCTTCCCAATGTTTTTTTTCTGCTCAGGAGTTACTTGAGACCGTGTCTCATTTTAATACATAAAATTGAGATATCTCAACTTCCTAGAACATAGGTGTGAAACTTACCAAAGAGATTTCCAAAAATAGCAAGTGAGACCATTTTAGAAAACTCAACAGAATGCTACTCGTTTGCAGGAATTCTGACATCTCAATTCCTTTTAACTTTCAAAATATCAGAGTGAAATATGATTCTTTAATCTTAAAAAATTCTTGAACTCAACTGTTCCTTTACCTGTGGGTTAATTTTTACTACCTTGGGTTAATTTTTACAAGGGGAAGATTGCTGTGGTCCAAATTCTTCCCCGAATTTCCTGCAGGAAAACACCTTTGGGTAACCATTGTGGTTCTTTGGCCCAAAGCTCTCAAATCTGTTTTCTTATATTCTTTGAGTCCCTGAGTTGCATGATGAAGTGTTGAGTCGCCCCCAAAAGAGTCTTTTGAGTTTATCATTTAGAATGCTTTTTGCTGTATACAACAAAATACTCAACCAAAAGTTGCTTAAAATAGAAAACATTTATTGTTTGCAGAACAAGAAGGCCAGGGGAGGTAATTCCTGGGTTGTGCTTGGGGACTTAATGATATCACTAAGGGGCCCTCTTTCCAAGCTTCTGTTCTGCATATCCTCAGTGAAGCGATGAGCTCTCCCCCGACGATCTCGGAATGGCTGCTGACATACCCATCATCAAAGTTTCATGGAACCACATTCCAAACAGAAGGGGGATAAAGATTGATGGCAGGAAAAAGGCTTTCTTCGTGCTTTTCCTTATACCCCATTGGCCAGAACTGGCTCCTATACCCACCCCTCTACCAATAATTGGCAGAGGGGAAGGAGTTACCTCTGATTTATTTATGACAGCAGGAGGCACCTCTTGGGACTGAGCACATTGCCACCCAGCAAATCTGGGGTTTTCTTAAATAAGTAAGAAAAATGGAATGATGGGCAGACACCTCAAAATGTTTGTCCCTTAAGGTACAAAAGGAGTAAAGTGCTGTGTCTTCTTCCAATTAGCCATGTTGATTTTTACCATTAATCTACTGCCATTTCAGGCAAATGTAAAGACTCTTAATTGGATTGAAAAAACCCTGAGGATGCAGGCTGGTTAACAGGCATTTCAGGGGCCGGTCTGGTGGCGTAGTGGTTAAGTTCCCGTGCTCCCCTTCAGTGGCTCAGGGTTCTCGGGTTCAGATCCTGGGCGCGGACCTGCGCACCACTTATCAAGCCATGCTGTGGTGGCGTCCCGCATAAAATAGAGGAGTATGGACACGGATGTTAGCTCAGGGCCAATCTTCCTCAGCAAAAGGAGGAGGATTGGCAACAGATGTTAGCTCAGGGCTAATCTTCCTCATCAAAAAACAAAACAAAAAAAGGCATTTCAATCTTCAGTCAGAATCAACTTTCTGCTCTATTGGAAAAAATAAAAATCTATAAAACACTTGCATTAAGTAAGGCACTAGTTTGTTTTCTCTGGATAATTTTGGCATTGCAAAACACAACTTGCTTTGAAAAGCTAGTTTTTAAGTTGGTTGTACTGAATTTTGATTATATGTTTCAACAGAAATGGTCAAAAATTATGCTTGGTCTTCTAGCCAGACCCCCAAAACCTATACCTCCCAGAAGATCCCTGAAGTCTACTGCTGACTGCACCCCAGCACTTATATCTTAATTGCTTCCTGAATGATAGTTAGAAGTTAAGCAGCTGTAAGTTTTGGGTCACCTGTATGAGTACTTGGAATTTACCCCCAAACTCTGGTGTTATGCCAAACAATTTGTGTCCTAAAGCAATCAAATCAACCCTTTGCTATAGTTAAAACTTATTTCTTTGATGTCTCAATGAGCTCATCTTTAAGTATTTGAAAGAGATGCAGTGCCCTTCCTGCAATTGTCAATTGGCTCAGAGCCATGTGGATTTGCTGCTTCTGATCGTGTAATCCACATAATCAAAAGTTTTTCCACCTCAAGAGTCAGCCCATTCCATTTTATTATTCCATGTTGATTGCATCAGCCTAGGAACAATGGACGCCATGTGGCACCCTCTGCTTCAGTAGCAGTCTTTAGGTGGTCAAAGACACGAATTTTATTTGTTTCTTTTGGGGCATTCCTTATTTTAAATAGTTTTAACGATAAGGGTTGGAAGGCTTAAGGATATTTACAAGTTTCTTTTTATCATTAAAAAATCTTGGTTGTATAATAGGATGCTTTGAGAATCTGTTAGAAGTGTTTGGCTGCCGGTAACAGGGACCTGAAAACCAGTGGCCCCAATATCTTAGGGGTTATTATTATTCACAATGCATGTGAATTTCTTCTCTTGCCTGCTTCTGCTTCAATATCTCCAATTCTGCACTCTCGTACACGGTTAGAGGTGGGATATGATGAGAGTGGAGGATGAGGAGGTGCCAACAAAAAGGAAAGGGGTCGAGAAGAGGGAAATCTTCATGGGGACAGCAGGAAGGAACGGGGAGACATTCCCTGGTAGCTAGAGGACGCAAAAGTATATTAAGTTAACAAGTATGGTGGGGACAGCCTATAGTGGAATCCTCCAACATTATTCACTGAGGTGTTACCAAGAACCTTAGAGCTTTCGTCTTTCTTTAATTTATGTCACAGATTGTATTCATATAAATTCCACTTCTTATCTGTTTCTCATCAAGCTGAATTTCTATCAATGTTTATAACCCTGAGGATAGACAAAACTAAAATTAGCTCCACTTCAGTCTGAAGGGGGAAATTTTTTGCAGATAAAAAGTCTCTTTAGGTCTTTAAGTCTATGGTAGTTGATTAGTCCCTGCAGTAGGGAAAATTAAATTTTGTGGTTGAGACCCAGCGTGCTTGGATGGTTTAATAATCCAATGGCCATCGTCCAATGGCTGACAACCAAGATCTAAGGTACGCTCTGTACTTTACTCCCTCGTGCAACACCTGAAAATCCTGGGGCGAATCAAACAGCAAATTAAAGCTCAGACAACCCTCACCTGCAAACCATGCACAGTATAAGGAACTCATTTTAATGTTTTTTGGCTGAAGTCATAGGGGATAGGAATACAAAAGAATGGCCACGAAGGAATCTTGGTAAGTTCTTAAAGCACCTTAGTTTGTGATATATTTTTCTCTTTTCCAGTTTCTTGTTACTTTAACTGTGTTTAAAAGTTAGTGATTTTTTTTCCTCCAACTTCCAGGCTGTACAAGGGCCAAGTTGAACACTGAACAGCAGAAAAAAAGTCTTATGAATGGCTGTGTATATGAAGGGTTGGGATCATTTGGAGAGAGCAGCATTTGGAATTTACCTTTATGATCCTAAGCTGAGACTACATTTTAACGGACAATCAGTGAATCCATGACTCCAAATACTGTCAGGTTGATCAGGAAAATCAAATAGGCAAAAGTACCACTTGCAAACCGATCTTGGATTTTTTTTCTTTAAGATCAAGTCTGAACCTTTCTTACAGACACTAAAATGTTTGGTTTGATGATATGCATTTGTATTCTCAAAGAAATCCCAGGAGAAAAGTTTTGGTATTTTAATTTATCTATAATGCGTGTGGGTAGTGGGTTAGGGACAGAGATTGAAAACAACAAGCTAAAAACAACAGAGATAAAGGATGTGGATACGTATCAGTTTCCTATTGTTGATACAATGAATTACTGTACCCCAAGTGGCTGACAACAGAAATATATTATCTGACAGTTCTCAAGGTCAGAGCCCCAAAAGCAAGGTGTTGGCAGGGTTACATTTCTTCTGGAGTCTCTAGGGTGAATCCAGTCCTTGCGTTTTCCAGCTTTCCTGCATTCCTTAACACGTGGTCCCTTCCTCCATCTTCAAAGCATATCGTTCCAACTTCTGCTGCACATCTCCCTTCTCTCTGATTTTGACACTCCTGCCTTTTTCTTATATGAACCCTTGTGATTACTTTGCACCCACCTGGATAATCCAGGACACTACTCCCATCTCAAGATCCTAATCACACCTACAAAATCCCTTTTTTCCATATGAAGTTACATATTCACAAGTTCTGGGGATTAGAATGTGGACATCTTTGGGGGCTACTATTCAGTCTACTGAAGGATGTTTTAAGCTAACCTCTCTAATTCAATTTTTGATTCTGAGATGTATGATATAAATTCTCAGTGAATGATAGGGAGTGTGCTGTCTTTTTACCACTGTGAGAATTCTTTTCTAAAACTCAGTTGTGAGATGAGAAAAATGAGAGTGGTTTTGCTTCCAGTTCAAAAAACTTTAAGAGCCTCCCATGATGTGACATAACATGCAAATACATGCTTAGCAAACCATCCATCCAAAGTTTTCCCCATATGGTCTCAACCCACTTTGCACTATTTCCATTTAAACCGCTCACTCACCCTAAGGTACATTTTCTTCCTCATGCATGTTTACTTAAGCTACTCTCTCAGCCAATTCTAACATGTGATCGACATCCAATCCATTCTATAAGAAATATTTCATATCCCAGCACTTCGGTAAAGGGTTTCCAGATAGTTAAATCTGGAATTATCATTATTAAAATAACTAGCAAATGCAAAGGATGTTACAGTTACAAAGAGATTTCATATACATGATGTCATTTGTTTTCAAACTCTAGTAATATTAATTTACTTCCTTCATTTCCAGATGAAGAGACTTGGTCTCAAAGAAGTCAGGTTACTTGGTGAAATCCAGGACCTCTGACTTCCATGTTTATTTTCACTATTTTATATGACCTCTATAGACCACCTCTTAGATGTCTCTCTCTCCTCGATCTTTCCCTTCAAACTTTCTCTTTTGTGGTATTTGTTGCAGACTGTTAGGTATCATAGCCGTTTGTCCTTATCTGCTCAGATCTGCCATTCTGTAGGCTCTGAGAGCAGGAACCAGGTCTTTCAGTTTTATATTCCATCTAGACCCCAAGAAAAAGAACTAGCATTTATTGAGTGCCTATTGTATACCCAACACTTCTCATTTTTTATATTATTTGTACCTCACAATTTGTGAAAGAGGTATTATTATTACATGTGAAAATGTATTATTACTACATTTAACAAAGAAGGGTGTTGGAATTTAGGAAAATTACATAAATTTTTCGTGAATACACAACAGGTCACGTGATTCTTCAGCCCATATTCTTTCCATATGCCCCACTGCAAACACACTCAATAAATTTCCATTGAAGTGAAACAAATATCACTGTAGTGTAACTATTGTGAAATATGTTTCCCTTAGGGAAATGGTAAGGTGTGTGGAATTTGTCTAGAGGTGAAGCCTCAGGATTGCACTCTGAGTGCCAAAAACCAAGGGAAGAGGGGGAGGGGAGAGACAGCTTTGCAAGTCCACCTTACGTTTTCAGGCCGTCAAAATACCCTCCTCTATCAGAAAGCTGACATTGGAAGCCAAAGATTGCTTAAGAGGCATGATTTTACCCTTTGGTAGATAAAAAGTACCTTACACTCAGTTAGCCAGGAGAAATGATTTAAGTTTTATTTCTGGATAATAATTGAGTAACACTTTGGTATGCGATTCACTGCCAAGTGGATGCTGTTGGTTTCACACAGCTGTACTTAGGGATGACAAGAGCTATTTACTGGGAAAATGATAATGCAATTGGATGTTGTACTGAACCCAAGGGCGAGATCATTTTGTTCTGCTATATCACAGGCCTGCAGTTAGAGTCTGTTTGGTCAGCTTGTTGGTAGAGCTTTAAGTGGTTGATGCTAATTCACAGGATTCAGTTGTAGAAAAGGAAAGTTTACCTTCATTTTAAATTAAATCAAATGGGGCAAAGATTCAGACCCAGTCAATTGGTATTTTTCAGATTCATAGTTTATTTTTCAAGCATATAGAATGTGTTCTTCCCTTTGGACTTGTTTAACTGAAATGTTTACACTTTGACTCAGTAATCTCACTCCTGGGAATGTACACTGAGGAAATGATTTAACATAAGAAAAGAAGCAATAGGCATATTTTTGCAACATTATTTGTAATCATGAGACATTGGAAAAAACCTAAATGTCCAGCAATCAATGAATGCCTAACAAATTATGGCATATCCTCTTAAGGGAATCATTATGGTGCAATCAAATCATAATTACGAAGGCCATTTAATAAACAAATATACAAAACCGTGTAGCAATATGAGAAATGTTTATGATGTACAAGTAAATGAAGAAGTAGAATGCAAGCCCAGCTAAGGTGTCTCATTTTATGATTTGGGACGCAATTCACACACCCTTCTCAGGTCCCTCTGCCAGCAGTGTCCTAAAGTCCAGGCTAGGCCGCCAAATCCTCAACCCTCTCCCCAGTATATGACCAGAGATTCCCAAAAGCTTTCCAGTGACTGAGAGATGGGAGAAGTCTGGTCTACTTCAGCCATCTCTCCATGTGCTCCCTGCAGCTGAAGATTGCTGCTATATAGGGGGAATCCCCAGCACCCTATATAGAGAATGGAGAGAGCCCTCGGTATCCAAGTTCTGTTCATTACCTCACCCACCTATCCCCACAACACATGAAGGGGGCTATAGTGGAATTGTGGCCTTCTTGGAGAAAAGCCCATTGGAAACCACGTAGCCAAATTGTCTCCAGTAAAAATGCAGGTTCTGGGAACCAGTGCTGCCTCCGGGGCAGAGATGATTGGGACTTGCCAAATACCAAGGAAACTCTGATGGGTTATCTAGGTGGCAGGGAGGTAAATATTTTTCTCAGGATATAGCTGCATTCTCCCTGTTCTGGTCCTGACCGTGAAGGCCTAATTGGAGCTCTCTTCTAATCATAGCAAGTTCTTCAATGGAAGACTAATCCCTGATGTCATGCTCACTGATGAGAATCTGTTCATGAATAGCCTGAGCCCCAAATATACAAGTCCATTGTCCACTTAGCTGTTTGTGCACACACACATGCATTCCCTTCCTATGAAATGAAACTGGAACAGAACTTGTTCCTCCCTGACGTAGAACCAATATCCCGCTTCTGCTCTCTATCTTTGCTCAGGCCAGGCACGCATGGTCTTTTGGTTTCAGCTCTTTTATACTTTCATCTGTCTTCACCCTCATGGAAATGAGATTTTAGGAATTTTCGGCTGTTAGGTCTTGGTTGTAGCCAACTTAACTGACCTGATAAAACTCCCTTCTTCCAAATCTCAGGAAACAGATGTTAATTTATCTGTCTCTCCTGTCCTCCCAAATCCCTAAACATCATATGCAGGGCTGTCCTCGCACTTCTCAGAATTTTCATACAGGAGAAGGGGTTGATTTTGATTAGTTGAAAAGACCCTCTTACTCCTTTTGTTCAAGAAAAAAAGAGACCTGGAAGGTTTGCGCCAAGATATCCCTGTCCGCATGGCCTGCTATCAACTGAGTCTTGAGTGAAGGAGGAGGAGGTGGCAGAGGAGGATGGAAAGGAGGAAGGCGAGGAGAAGAAGAAAAGGGAGAATGAAGAGGGAAATGAAAAGAAAAAGAAGGAAATGACAGAAAGAGGAGGAGGAGGTCCCTCTTGCAAAAATTATAACCATAGAAGTACTATGTGTATGAAAGAGGATATATAGAGGATATAGAAAAAGGGACATAGTAGATGTGTTAGAACTTTGCAATGGATCTTATTTTTCTTTTTAATATTCATTTTCTTTTGTTATTATTTGTGTAATGGGGTGGGAAAGCAATGCTTGGTGAAATACATTTGAGTTCATTTGCTGGAGTGCTCAAAATCGTACCCTGGAAAATTTTGACTAAGAGAATAAAGACCTGTGTTTCAGCCCAACTCTGCCATTTAGTTATGTGACAGACAAGTCTTTTAACCTCTCTGTGCCCAAACTCATAAAACAATAGATCATCTCTAACATAAATCGATAGAACACTTTCATCAGTGACGGCTATATTCGTGATGTCTGTTTACGACTCCAAGTGAACAGAAGAATGAGTAGCAAACCTGGTTAGTATATCATTAGATTTGCTGAAATGGAGACATAATGAAAAACAAAAATTTAGTTATTCCGAGGTACTGAAAGAGTAAAGAGATTGCCAAAGAGATGAGTAAGGATTTGGTATGTAGAGAGTAAAGGACCAGGAAGATAATAATGAATAGTACAGAATTAAAGGCTAGAGAAACCAAGAAATCACCAATGTCAACACCTCATCCATTGTTTAAATCACATCTGTAGGATCCTTATCATGTGGTTATTTTGAACAGTGATTTATAAACACTGCTCTGAGGAGAAATCGGGTTCCTCCAACTTGCTCCAGAAGCCACTTTAAGGGAGCAAAAGGAGAGGACGAGAAGGAGAAAAATAAGAAAGAAATGAGGAGAAAGGGGCCCCAGCTACACAAATTACCTACTATTCCAAGGAGGGAAAAAGGAAATCCTCCAACTAGAGCAACTCCATTTTCAGCCTTATTTTGGACAGGAATTCTGCCCAAAAAACCAAAATGTCTGGGAAAAAAATTCCATTACTTTAAAATAGTTTTGAAAACCTCTGATCTGTATTATGGTTGTATGTCTTCATTATTTAATTATGCTAGTATTAAATTATAGCATCCAAAAGAGAACAGAATGCTACAATGTAAACCCATTAAAAAAAATAGTGGCCCTATCGATAATACCCTTCAATACTTAACTCAGAGTGAGTGTTTTGTTTGTATTTTTCTTCTTGTTACTTTGCTTGTTTGTTTGGCAGCCACAAAACCTGTCTTCCTACCCCTGGACCAGTTATTGAATTAAACTGCCTCCTGGGAAGAGGTGTAAATTTGTTTAAAGCATTCCTTTCAGCTTAGGGCAAGCTTGAGAGGGGCCTCAGCTGTGAACCTTCAGCAGGAATGCTCCTAGTGGCTGGAGAAGAGGAGTCTTAATCCTGAAAGGGACCATGTGGCTCACATGTAGTCGAGTCCACCCCTTGTATCACTCAGTTCCCTTTGTTTCATATAATAAGTTTGCTCCATCTGGGATCAGCTCTTCCAGGATTCTAGTTAATCTCTTTTCCTGGGAAACTTACAAGAAAAAGAACAATGAACTAACTGGTCCTGATCCGCAGCTTTTTCTGTCCTTCAGCTACAGGAGATGAGAGCCTTTTATATGCTGCCAAAGCCCTCTGGTTTTCACTTTCAGCTTTAAATTGGTGATTAACCACTCACAGGCACTTAACTTTTTCCAATGCACTGATTGTCCCAAACAATAACGGTCTAATTTCTTGATTCTTATAAGATCACCTCTCCCGTCTCCTGTACTAATGTTAGATGCCAGTGATGTTGCAGCAGCCAATGCATTTCCTTCCACAGTACCGCTCCCAGTTCAGCACTGGTAAAAGTTTTAAAAATTCTGCTATCATATTTCAGAGACTATCAGTATTGCACCTGACACAAGTAATGGGGTCCTCACTGCCGGACAGACAGGCATAGATCTAACCCTAAAATCTCATTCAGCATCTGCTTCTAAGGACCACTCCTGGCACCAACTGTTGGAGGTTGGGAGCCCTAGGAAACAGACTCTAAGATGGAGATTTGCATGCAAGAAGTTTCTTGAGGAAGGCTCTTGGTAAGGAAGTCAGGGAAGCAGGATGGGGCATAGGGACAAGTTGAACCATGAATAGTTCAATCTTCCTGGGCCTTGCCTTGACCATTCAAAGAGGCACATGAAGGAAGTGAGAGAAGTTTCAGAAAAAAAGATTCAAAAATTATATTTATGAAGAATGCTTATTCCAGAACTCTTACAGGATAATCAGTTAATGTTCAAGAGAGGTATGAAGTGTTCTGCCACTAAAATTGGTAACCAGCGGCTCATCATCACCCTAAGGAAACAAAAGGTACTAAAGAATCAGGAATTTCAACTCAAGATATGGGAAAAGTTACAAATAATAAAGATTGGACAACCTCAGGGTTTAGGACCAAGGAAAACTATGAAATAGTATTTTTTGGAGATATTAAAAAATTAAGTATATTCTTATTTTTATATGTTGGCAATATGACATAATAGCTACCATTGAGGCTTACTCAGTAAATTGAATGAAGTATTAGCCTAGGTATTTAAATACACTATTTTACTTTATATGCTCCTCTTGCATTTTGCACATGTAATCTGTTTAATTACCACAGACTCTAGGATATGTATTATAACGCTTCCTCTGTTGGATATAGGGGCATATTACAGAATTAATTAAAAATAAAAAGGTTTAAATACACAACAAATTGATAACCATTCCTACTGGCTAAATGCGTCCTGAGTTGATTGTATCCTGCAGTATTTGAGAGTTATACACTTGTGCGTGCACAGCTTGAGGAAGGGCGTGAAAGAATAATGTTCTAAGAACCCTGCTCTAAATGCCATTCTCAAATTCTGCCAGACCTTTTAGAAGGAAGGGATGCCACTACGAGTATGACAGATTTTCACAAGTAGCAGACATCGTCGCCTATCATTAATTAACCTGGAATTTTAGAAAAACATATTTTCATGTAAACTTTTCTTATCACACAAATCCTGTTTTCTACTTCCAGTAAATGTTTAGCAAATGCCTATTGATATTCTGCAAAATACTTTATCACCTTAAAATTTCCTTTTTTTCTCTCTCTCTTTATTAAATGCTTCAAACTTCGTTTCCTTTTTCCACTTTTACTACTAGAAATACCTTCTCTAATATCTGTACTAACAAAAATAATTAAAATAATAACATTACTAAAGCATAAAATTCAAGAATTTCCTGTGGTTACCTTTAAGTAGAGAGGAAATTTAAATTTCTCCTCCAATATATAATGAAACACACGTGTGTGCACAAACACACACGCACACACACACACACAAAGATTTTCCCCCAGTGTCCTTAATGATGTGCTGTAATTATTGAAATAAATTAATCATCTTGAAAGAGAGATCTAGGCATGAACTTAAATTCTCAGAGAAGAATCACAAAATTATAATTTCAACAAATTGTCACTGCATGAAGGCTAATTTACTAATTTTTGTGTAGGAAATAACTGGCAAGTTGAAAAATAAAATACTAAAATTTTCAGGAAACAACCAATAGCTTTGTTGAGTACCTTTTTTTCTGGTTCTCTGTGTAAAGGAGATGCTAAAGACAAATAAGAAATGCACCAAGATGCTTGGTAAGAAAGAAGCGGTAGAGTGTAAGAGTTGGAAAACCATAAAACCCAAGCATAGGAGACATCTATTTTATCCGACTGCCCGAAGCACCACAGTGGGACCATCCTCTGATTCTCTCAGTCCACGTAGTTCTGGTGGAGGTGAAGCTGTCCCATGGCTCTAGAGGGGCCACAAGCCCTGGTCAATCAGAGTATTCATCATAACCGTCGCGATAGGCTCAAGGATGGGCACTTGACCCTAGCCAGACCATTGAAAAGATCATTCTGGAACAAATTCCTGACTTTCTTTGGACATCTGAGTCTAGCTATGCCTGAAGTTAGGCCAATGATAAGTCAGTGAACAAGGATCCTCCTGAAGACTACACCACAACTGCTTTGTGGACTCTCATGTCATAAATTTTGCTTCTTTTGCCTTCTAGTTCTAGAACTGACAGATTACTATTGAAAAGAATAATTCCTTTGCTTTTATTTCATGCATTTCTCAAACTCTCAGCCACAGCTGGAGACTGCTTTCACAAAGGTGGTTTGCATACCAGTTGGAACTATGTCTACTACGTGACTTTGACTTAAGTTGTGCTTGTTCTGCAAAAAGAATCTTCTCAGCCTCTTAAGAATTTATCCAGCATAATTAGATACACCCTGATTCATCCAAATACTATCCAAAGGCTAAATTTCTGTGGTTTTAATTGAAAAAGCTCATTAACTTTAAATGCAGCTAAAGTTATTGTGGGAAAAAGATCTCAGCAGAAATACCCTAATAGGTTGTCTAGTAAAGGAAAGGTTTGTATATTCTAAACCAATCCATCTTGACATTGTCTACATCATTCCACTTACTTTGAATTTGAGTCTAAGTATTTCAAAAAGAAAACACATGCAGGCATGCTGGTTGAATTCTTCTCATTTGCTAGATATTCAACAGACTTTAATAATTGAAACTAAATCATCTCTCTGGGTAACCAAATAGTAGATAAGGGGGAATTTCTCTTTATAGAATTTTTCCAGCTAAAAAATGAAGAAGGAATGATGCAATCAGAATAGTACCATTTTGCAACCCCTAATGTGCTTCTAGACGTTGATTACCGATAGCTCCTTGCATCACTAACAAGCAAAAGAAAGCACTCAACACCACTATGTAGTCTTGCTCAAAACCGTGAACCTGAATATGATCAACCCTCTAGATCAGGGTTTCTCAACCTCAACACTATTGACGTTTTGCGCCAGATCATTCTTTGTGGTGGAGGATGTCCCTACAATATTCTCCTGCATTCTTGGATGTTTAGCAGCATCTCTGGCTTCTACTTACTAGATATCAGTATGAGCCCTGTGTTATAAAAACCAAAACATTGCCAAACGTCCCCTTGGGGCTCGGGGAGTGGGGAGCAAAACCACTCCCTGTTGACAATCACTGCTCTAGATTCAACTACCAATTTACAAGAAACACATAGGATAGCCAGACACTGAGAAATTATAAAGGACAAATCGTTTTTCTGGTTGTTTGCGAGGAGGAAAAAAAAAAAAAGAAATGGAATGGATCCCCATAGATTAAAAGTCAGTTAAGAGATATATCAACTAATCACAATGTGTGGACCTTATTTGGCTCTTGATTGAAACAGACTGTAAAAGCAACAATAAATAAATCATTTGAATGCTGACTATTTGACCATTTTTATAGAATTATTGTTAATATTTAGATGTTAAGATGCTGTAGTTATGTTTTTTAAGAAAAGAGTCCTTGTCTTTTAGAGATACATGCAGAAATATTCACAGATGGAATGAGATGATGTCTAGGGTGTGCTGCAAAATAATGTAAGAATAGAGTACAGTGGGGGGTGGGACAATCAATGACACAGATTGGCCGTGAATAGATAATTTTAAAAGCTGGTGGTAGACACTTGAAAGATCTCTATGCAATTCTGCTTATATCCATACAAGTTTTTTAAAACTCCATGATAAAAGCAAAAATTAAGTGAACTATTTCTAGAAAAGGTGGTTTCTTTGGAGAAATGACTATATAGAACATGAGAACAAGAAATATATATATATAATATTCATATCCCTTGAGAGGGAAAAAGAGCTCTGGAAATATTTTTTTTTAATTGTTAAGACCAGTTTTTTGGGAGAATGCCCTCATTATAATGTAATGACCCCTCTTGGAGGGAAGGACACATATCAAACCCTGTAAACTAGGTTAACCAGATAGTCATTGGGGCCAAATGCATTTTAACTTCTTAACAATGGGGTCATGTTAAGGCCACTATATAATTAACTCAGCTAAAAAATTTTGCTAATGGGAATTTGCATTTCACTTGACCAAATTCACAAATAATTCTTAAATTTTCTTATTTTCTCTTTTGGGTGAATTCATACCTTGGAACTTCCACCACGGCAGCAGTAAATCAGCATCATGAATTGCTGCCTTCAGCTCCTAATTCTTCTTCTTGCCTGCATACTCTTCCCTCACCAATTCTCCATACACACAAACTTGTCTTTACAAAGCACAGGCATTACTATATCACCTTCTTACTTAAACACCTCAATGCCTTCCAAATTCACCCACATGAATTCTTAAATCCTCAGTCTGGCAGTCATGGCTCTCCATGAGCTAGACGTTGGGTATTTCTAATCATTACTCACTATATTAAATCTGACCCCCTCACAACACATCCACACAGAAACCCTATGCTGCAGGGGTCTCCTTTCCTTGAATCCACTTTGCAGTTTCTTTCCTACTTACATTTATTCATTCTATAGCCATATTGCCCATCTCTCCTACTTTTATCTTTTGCATTTATGCACATATTGCAATGCTTGACAAATCACCAACTATTCTACAAATCATTACCCTTTTTTATCAGTTGGGGTTAATCTCTCTTCCACATTCCCATTCCTCTGTACTTGTTCCATTAGTCATCAATGCCTCAGTCACTTTGGATTAAAGTATATCTGTCCAGCTCTACCATGGCCCTGAGATTTCCAGGAAGACAGAAACCATATTTTACCTAACTTTCGTGGCTATGGCACCTGGTTGCATGCAGGGTGCACAAAATGTTTGCTGAATTAAGTACGGTGATTTTTTTGACTCCATGAAATAACTAAATCTATCACCCAAAGTAGAAATTCATGCAAAAATATTACAGAATTCAGAATTGTCATTTTAAAATAAATAGCATAGCAGAAACCCCTGTGAGATGATCCAATCACCAGATGAGGGAGAAAGCATTAATGATGAGTTAGAGGTCCCAGATGAAGTCTGGTTCCTAAATCCTGCCATTCTCATCTCTCAAAGAAGCCTAACCTATAGACAACTGTAACACAGCTGGCACTAGAATACTCCATCATCAATGGCTGGATAAGCACTGATACTCTTTGTCTTCGCCCAATTTCTCTAGAAAAACAGAAGCTGAAGCAAGACTTAAGCACTAATGCTTTACTTTTCTGCCTCTTCCTTCCCATATACTGTTCCCACTGGTCAAACTTTGCCTCAGGTGTTCTCACTTGGCTACTTCCATAGCTTCTGGGGAAGCCATATTGCATATTTGTGGTTCTTCATTTGAGTCTGGAAGTAGTAAAATGAGCTAATATTAAAATATTATGATCTTGCTTGTTAGTAACACGTGGCTCCATGATATCCTCAGGTTGACCAATCAGGTGAGCAACTCCTCCTGCACTGGAGAACATAGCTGAGAGTCCTAAGTGTGGGGAAAGTATGGAGGGAAAGTCCTCATTTCTAACAGTCATAAATTCCCAATTTTCTAGTGGTAGTGAGAACAAGAGCAATCTCTCTGCTGAGTTAGTCAAGACTGAGTGGGAGATGGTAGTGTAATTTACAACCAACGTATGCAAATTCCCCCAACCCCTCTCCCAGACCTAGGCAACCATTAATCTACTTTCTGTCTCTATAAACTTGCCTGTTTTGGACATTTCATATAAATGGAATCATACAATACGTGGTCTTTGGTGAATGTTGTATTTTACTGAGCACAACATTTTCAAGGTTCATCCATGTTGTAGCATATTTCATTTCTCTTTATTGATGAATAATATGTCATTGTATCAATATATCATATTTTATTTATCCATTCATCAGTTTGTTGGCATTGGGCTGTTTCCACTTTTGGGCTATTATGAATAATGCTGCTATGAACATTCATATACAAGTTTTTATGTGAACATATGTTCACACATGTATATACTTAGTAGTGTATTTGCTTGATTATACAGTAACTTAACCCTTTTGAGTAACTGCCAGGCTATTTTTCAAAGCTGCTGTACCATTTTACATTCCAGTGGTAATGTATAAGTGTTCTAGTTTCTCCACATCCTCACCAGCACTTGTTATTATCTGTCTTATTGATTATAGCCAGTCTAGTGAGTTTCATAAATGAAAGCTCATTGTGGTTTTGATTTACATTTCCCTGATTACTAAAGATGTTAAACATCTTTTCATGTGCGTGTTGGCTATTTGTATATCTTCTTTGGAGATATGTCTGTTCAGATCCTTTGCCTATTTTTTAATTGGATAATAGTTCCTCATATAGTCTAGATACAAGTCTTTTATCAGATATGTGATTTGCAAATATTTTCTCCCATTCTGTAAGTTGTCTTTTCACTTTCTTGATGGTGCCCTTTGAAGCACAAAGCTTTTAAAATTTTGATAAAAGTCAAATTTATTCTTTTTTGTTTTGTAGCTTGTGCTTGGGTGTCATATCTAAGAAACTATTGCCTAATCCAAGATTTACACCTATGTTTTCTTCTAAGAATTTTATAGTTTTAGCTCTTACATTTAGGTCTTTGATCCATTTTGAGTTAATTTTTGTATATAATTTGAAGAAGGTGTCCAACGTCATTCTTTTCCATGTGGATATTCAGTCTTCCCAGCACCATTTGTTGAAAAGACTATTCTTTCTCTATTTGGTATTAGCACCTTTGTCAAAAAGCAAATGACCATAAATGTTGTCGATAATTCCTGGACTACTAATTCTATCCCATTGATCTCTAATGTTTTTCCTTATGCCAGTGTCATACAGTCAAGATTCCTGTAGATTTGTAGCAAGTTTTGAAATTGGGAAGTGTGAGTCCTCTAACTTAATTCTTCTTTTTCAAGATTGTTTTGGTTATCCTGGATCCCTTCCATATTCATGTGAATTTTAGAATCAGCTTATCAATTTCTGCAAGGAAGACAGCAAGAATTTCGATAGGGACTGCTATGGCTTTATAGATCGATTTGGGGAGTATTGTCATTTTAACAATTTAAGTCTTCCAATCCACGAACATGGGATGTCTTTCCATTTATTTGTCTTCTTAAATTTTTTTAAGAATAATATTTTGTAGTTTTTAGAGTGTAAGTTTTGCCCTCCTCTTGTTCAATTTATTTCTAATTCCAAACTATTTTTTGTTAAAAATAAAACTCTTAACATCTACTTTCTAGTTTGTTTTTTTTTTCCCCTCACAGTCTAATCTCTGCATGTTGGTGTAGCAATATGCCACCAGTAGTGACATATTTAATCTTCCCCCAAACCCATGAAGGCTGCACTGAGGAACTGGTGTGGCAAAGAAGCCTGAGCTTTCAAGTTCAATGTTTATTTTTCTCCCATTCTTAAGTGTATCACCTTGGGTTACTTATTTAATTTCTGGGCCTCAGTTTTCTTATCAGCAAAATAATAAGAGTTAACATTTACAATGTCTTAGTGATATCCTCTGCACTCTTGAATGTTTTACACATAGTAACTAATTTAATTCCTCACAACCATTCAATGAAGTAGGTACTAAAATTTATCTGCATTTCACAGACAAGGATACTGACACTCCAACTAGCTAAGTAATTTGTGCAGTCACATAGAAGATGGTGGAATCACATTATCAGACTAGGCAGTTTGGCCTCTAAGACCATACTCTTAACCACAATAGTATATTAAGTCCTTCCTCATTGATAGTAAAATGGATTAAATAAGAAAAAAACATGCATAAGTTCCCTGTCCCTATAAAATGAATTAAATGAGAAAAAAATCCATAATCTTTTTAAAGAGGTTCCCTCAATTTGTATAAGCTTTAGATCCCACAAAAGCTGAATCTGCTCCTGAATGTATATTATCAAGAGAATTAGAGGATAATACAGAGATTTTTGGTTTGGCAAAGCGGAGGTGGAGTGTGACCTATATCTAAGATGACAAAGAAAAATAAGAAGAAGGAAGGGGAGAAGAAGGGAGAGGAGGGGGAGTTGGGGGAGGCCAGCAGTTCTCAACTAGAGGCAATTTTGCCCCCTAGGCACCTGGGGATGCTACTAGCATCTAGTGGGCAGAGGCCAGAGATGTTGCTAAACATTCTAAAATGAACAGAGCAGTCCTCCGTGGCAAAGAATTTCCTGGTCCAAAATGTCAATAGTGCTGAGGTTGAAAAACCTTGTATTAGATGAAGACCAAAGGGTTGGACCAAGGAGAAGACTGAAGAAAACACTGTTGGGAAAGGGATGAGGAGAACGAAGATTTCTGCAGGCAGAGAGGATCAGAATGCATTCTGAAGGGACTATACAGAAATACAGAAAGTATAGAGTGCCTCTTACTATTCCCCTTTTTTTAGGTCACCCCAAAGAGACCATTATATTGTCCTGTCAGTGGTCTCCACCATCTTTCCTCTGCAACTGCCTTGTCAGGGTGATGATTCTCAGATGAAGTAATGCAACTTAACTATGTCCAGGATAATAAGGGTGTGAATAGCATGCAGATGCTCAACATCTGCTAATCCCAAACTGAATAACTCTTCAAGTTAATGCCTTTTCATGGGCCCTGGAAGAGTTGCTGACATATACAGTCCCAAATGTCTATTCTGCAACTTTTGTTTTCATCTAGTGTTAGGGTGTGTCTGGATTGATATCATTCCATGACACTTATGGTTTACATTAGTTGTTTAGTTAAGAGAAACTGAAAATAAATTATTACTGTGATATTTTATGCAGATAATAGCAGTGACTATTCATGTGACTTTTGTGAAGGAGTAATTTCTGGAGAGAGATACATATCCTCACAAAAAAACTGTATCAAATATTCCTTTTCGTCTATCCTTGAGCAGTTCCTTTCAACCTCCAGTGGTCTGCATTTTCTGAACCTCTGAGGAGATGCTTTCTTTCTGTTGGATTTGTTCAACTGTGAGGATTTCAGTCTGAGTATTTAGGCAGCCGTTTTTTCTAGGAAGAGTCTGAAAGGAAATGAGGCTGACAAAGGAGAGCAGATCCACAGGATGGAGGAAAGGGGAGAGGAAAGAAAAAGTGAGGTGAAATGACAGAGAAAGAGAAAGAGAAAACAATAGAGAGAAAGAGAGCAATATGGAATTCTAATAACTATTTATAATACTGTATAATTCTATAACTAATTCTAATAATCATTTGAGCTCAAGGATCCAGCTGGACCTGAAAAATCCATCTCCAGACTTTTTATTACTACACAAATCGTTGAGATTCTAATTGCATACAAAACCAACCAGACTAATGGCTTCACTTATTCAATCAATAATTCTTAGAGGCACTGAGAATAGAGAGTAAAAGGATGAAAGCAGTCCTCCTGAAGCTGGCAGTCTAGTTAGGAAGGCAAATTTTAAACAAGAACACAAGAGTAGTCAGTGCTAAGAAAAATGTACAGGGTGCCCTGTGCATACAGCATGAGGATTTGATCTGGTTAAAAGAGGGAAAGAGTTTCTCTACTAAAATTCCAAAAACATTGATTTACACTGTTGTCTTAGATTGTGTACTACTTATCTATTGCTGTATAACAAATTATCCTAAAACTTAGCAGATGAAAACAACAGGTACTTTTTATCTCATAGTTATCGTGGGTCAGGAATCCGTGAGCAGCTTAGCTGCATGGTCCTGGCTCAGGGTCCTTCAGGAGGCTGCAATCAAGGTGTTGGCTGGAGTGCAGTCATCTCAAGCCTCAACTGGGGAGGGGTCTGTTTGCAAGCAGCTTCAGAAGATCCGCTTCCAAGTTCACTTGCCTGGGGTTCTCCACAGAAGAAGCTGCCTTGCAACATAGCAGCTGCTTTCCCCTAGTTGAGCAATCCAAAAGAGAATAGAGAGAGCTCCCAAGACAGAAGCCACAGTCTCTTTATAACCTGTGCTCAGAACTGACATATCTGCACTTCTGCCATATTCTCCTCGTTAGAAGCAAGCCGCTAAGTCATGTCTATACTCACGGGGAAAGGATCATACAGGAACAGGAGTATCAGGAAATGGGGATCACTGGGGGCCAACTTAGATATTGCCTGCCACAATGTGTGTTCGTCTAAAAGCAGATCCTGAGACAAGGACTTAGGGGCAAGCAGTTTCTTAAGAAATTGATCCCAAGAATTACTGTGAGCAATCAGGGAAATAAGACAGGAAAGGGAGGACACCAGTAAATGATTGCCATTGACTGAATGTTTGTGTCCTCCCAAAATTCGTATGTTGAAAACTGTTCCCTAATGTGATGATATTCGGACGTGGGGCCTTTAGGAGCTGATTAGGTCATGAGGCCTCACGAATGGGATTAGTGCTTTTATTAAAAAGGCTCTATAGGGATCCCTCACCCCTTCTGCCATGTGAGGAAGCAGTGAAGAGAAGGCCATCTGTGAACCAGGAAGTGGAGTCTCACCAGACATTGGACCTGCTGACACCTTAATCTTGGACATCCTAGTCTCTAGAACTGTGAGAAATAAATATTTATTGTTTATAAGCCCCCAGTCTATGGCATTCTCCTATAGCAGCCAGAATGGACTACGATCATGGTCTTTAATGAGTGGATTATAGCTCTGTGCCACTGGGCTCCATCCCGCCAAGATCCCTCTGTGTAGAACGCTGCTCAGAATTGTCTCATCAAGGAATAAGGAAGCTGGGATACCATCTCCTGCCTCATCTTGCTTCAGAGTTACCTGGAATTGTCTGTGAGGATATGGGCAAGGACCAGCAGCACCTGCTACAATTGCCTTAGGGATTACCCTGTCTATTGACCTGGCTCCTGGGACTCACCTTACACTCACATCAGCCTGGTTGAGATCCAGTCACTTTTGACATACAAAGAATTGCATTCAATTCGTAAATATCCACAATGCATCATCTATATATATTTGGTTCATTTGAAATTACAAAAATGGATCAAAATGCAATGCCAGCTCTTGAGACATGTCTACTTTACTAGAGGAGATAAAACAGGTACAAAGTAGCCATTACATAAGAAAGTTCAAGACTAGTGGTGTACATTAAATATCATGGGAGAGAAAAGGGAGGGCTTTATGCATAGAGAAGAATTTGTCTGGATTTTGAACAGCAAAAAGATGGTAATGTTTAGATGCTAGAAACAGCCAGAAATATGTTTTGGCAAGCGGCATGGTGTACCAGAGGTTAATAGGAGGGGAGGTGGGAAGTCGAGTCCAGATTCTGGAAAGCTTTAAATGCTGTGTTACAAATTAGTTTTCATTGGCAGTGGGGGACTGATTAAGGTGTTTGAGATATATATGACATAGTCATATATTATAAAATAAGTAATATCTCAATGAGTATTCACACCTCACATTCGTAGTGAGCATGATGAAAAATGAGATTTGTAAGGTTTAATAAAAAATGATGTTTGAAGGGAATTGCTATTGTAATTATTATTATATATTATATACTATTAGTGGTAAATTTTTAAGTATTCCATGTGCTCTAGACCAGAGGTTGACATACTTATTTTCCTAAGGGTCAGATAGTGAGTATTCCAGGCTATGTAGGCCATATGGTCTCTGTTGCAATTATTCATCTCTTGCTGTAGCATGAAAGCATCATAGACAACACATAAATAAATGGATGTGACTTTGTTCCAGTAAAACCTTATTTACAAAAACAGTCTAGATTTGGCCCGCTGGCCACAATTTCCTGATCCCCGCTCTAGATCAATGCTCCTCAAATTCTCATGTGCAAAAATCACCAGAGGTTTGTTAAAATGAAGAATCTGATTCAGCAGGTCTCAGGTGGACCTCTGCACTTCTAACAAGCTCTTGGGTAACGCCTACGCCGCTGGTCCTCGGACTACACTTTGAGTCACAGGAGGGATTATATCAAATTTTCAACTAAAAATATTGTTTCTATATTTAACACTTGGTGTATCTTCTCCCGCTTACCCCTAGGAATTTATACCTCAAATAGAGTGAAGATACATTAATCCTGCTTTCCCCAAACTTGCCTGATTTTAAGAGTCACATGGGATACCTGCTATCTGTACAGATTCTCAGGCCTCTCTCCCTGGAGATCCTAACTCAACTAGGAGTCTTGGATGGGGCTCCAGAGTCTGTGCTATAAAATCTCCAGGTGATTGTTACACTCAAGCAATTTTGGAAGCACTGGGTTAACCATCACAGAGTCATTCCCCATCTCCCACAATTTTCCATCCCTCTCAGGAATGGCTAACATTATTGAGATGATGCCATGAATACAGTGCAGTGTGAGGCAACAGGAGATATACTGCCTCTAGCCTAAAGGATCTTTGATCCAAAACATCAGGGCTAAAGGCAGTACTTTCCCTTTGAACATTCCAAAGACCAGACCCTTAAGCACATATTATTTATAGAAACACAGTCACTCAGCCTCCTCCCCAGTGAATGTTGCTCTACTTTCTTCTTCAATTAAAGCCAGTCTAGAAAGAATTGGGAGTGATATTTACACTCCCCTAAGGAAAATGGGGGTAAACACACCTAACACCTTTGCCTTAAGAGAAACACTTAACTAATAGAGCCAGGAATTACGGTACACCCTTGCTACTTGGGGCAAGAGACTTTGTGACCTGTGTCAGAAAAAAGATCTTTCTTTAGAGAATGCCTCCTTCAGACAAACAAGTACTTTTTCTGACTAGTCAAAAATTAATACTGAAAAAATACATGAGTTTTCTTTAAGACAGTACTTTCCATCTAAAATGCTAGGGCCTTGCAGAAAAGAAATGACTTTATTTAAATTATCTGAAAATGATTTCTTTAAAGAAAAAAAAGAAGAAGAAAATGTATCAATAAAGATACTTTTCAAACACTATTGGCTCAAAGAACGCCTAGGAAAAGAAGCACTATTGCAGAGATGGTTCTGAATTTGTTGTCCTATGATGTTCTAAACTCCTGGGAGAAATGGCATCCTCTGTTTTTGGCTATAATGTCTCTTCAAGGGTCTCTGGTCACCACAGCTCCACCTAGTAATTGCTTGTTTACATACTCAGAAGGACAGCTCAAAGACGGTCGCTAACACTCAATTCATGTGATTGCCCTCCACACAATCACCCAGTGACTCGCCATCATCTACCTAATAAAATCTAAACTCCATAGTATGGAGTGCAAGCCCCTTCAGGATCTCACCCTTCCCAGCTCTTCTAGCCTCATGTCCATCACCACACATCCTTGACCATAGAGTAATACCAACTTCTTTGATGTTTCCTGAGCCCACCATACCTGATCATTCCTCAGCACTTGCAAGTGTTCTTGCTTGGAAAACCTGCTCCTATGCCACTCCTCCTCTCCCCTCTGTCTGCTCAGCAAACTGCAACCAATGCTTCAAAATCAGCTCAAGCACGACCTTCTCTGTGAAGCCATCTCTGGCTTAGCAGTGTGGTACCCTGTGCCTCCATTCAACCTCATATCCACCTCCATCAGAGCATTATATCATGTCATTTCTGTTTATTATTTGCTTTAAATCTGTTTCCAAACAAAACTAAAAATTCCTAGGGAACAAGGACTATGCAATTCATCTTCCTATTTCCAGTTCTACTCCCAAATGGAGTACTTGATACCAAACATAGGCTTGATGCATGTTGAAAATGCCAATGACAGTGCAAGAATGAGTGAATCAACAGGGTGAAGATATTTACACAGAAATAGCTGTCGAGCCGACCCTGGCTAATTGGATGATGAAGGTTTAAGCTATTAGCCTATAGTTCCTACAACACCCCTACTTAAGAATGAGATCTAGTTTCCAGGCTTTTAATCCATTAATTCTATCCTTGTACCAAGCAGCTGGCATCACATAAAAACAGGTTTCCAATACCCTCTGATCAGTCACAAACTTAGTCCTGAACCACTTGTCCTAACCTACTCCATACACTACTCCCCACGTGTTTCTGATCCTTTTGGCTTATGACCTCATTACACAGTCTCCTGTTTACAACCTCACCACATTCTTTAGCCCTGAACTTGGCCATGTTTTTCTGGGCATGGCCTGGCTTCTTCTCGTTGACTATGACTTGAATTCTCTCTCTGCATTCATGGTTAACTATGAATAGGTGTCTCTTAGTATCCAGCCTGCCCTGAGAACTCCTTTGGTTAGAGCACTTGCTGGACTCAACCTGTTTTCTGAGTGGAACACAAACACAAGGTGTGATCTTGAACCACCAGCTGAGGGAAAATGATCCATACTGCAAATACTAGGAAAAAAAGAGGAGAAAGTGGAGTCAAAAACATAATTTATACATCACGTCAGCTGGTACATATTAGCCCATTGTAGAGCCATTTGCCATCTTCTCAAAAAATGACAACTTTTCATATTCCGATCTTTAAGAGAAAAATATCTTAGAAAAGTGCAGATATAGGTGATGAAGGGGTGAATGAAAACGGTAAACGAAAACCAATTTGGTATAATTACCAATGGTAGGGTATTTAGGGTAGAATAGTTTTGCACCTGATGCTGAATCTACCTAGAAGATCTGGTCAAAGTCCTATTGCAGAGGAGGTAGAAGGAAAGAGATTAAAAAAGAAACTACTAGAGCAATAAGACAGAAAGAGTCTAGGCCCAATACCCCAAAACTGTATATCATCTATGGAATCTTTATATTTCACTGTTACATGAGAGAGAAATAAACTTCTGTGTTGTTAAAAAAAGAGAGAAAGAAGGGGTTGGCCCCATGGCTTAGCGGTTAAATGCGTGCGCTCCGCTACTGGCGGCCCGGGTTCGGATCCCAGGTGCCCACCGATGCACTGCTTCTCCAAACATGCTGAGGCCACTTCCCACATACAGCAACTAGAAGGATGTGCAACTATGACATGCAACTATCTACTGGGTCTTTGGAGAGAAAAAAGGAGGAAGATTGGCAATAGATGTTAGCTCAGAGCCAGTCTTCCTCAGCAAAAAGAGGAGGATTAGCATGGATGTTAGCTCAGGGCTGATCTTCCTCACAAAAAAAGAGAGAGAGAAAGAAGAAACTGCAAACCCTACGTAGGCTGGCAAGAGCAAAGGAGTTAAGGTCTGACAAGTCACTATGCTGGAAATGGGAAGGAGAGGAAGAAATACCAGTGGTCAAGAGTAAAAATAAGTTGAGTCAAGACGACCTGGGCTTGAACCTCAGATCTGCCCCTTTTAGGCAGTGAGACCTCAGAGAAGTTACTTAGCTATGCTATTTGCCAATTTCACCATCTATAAAATGAGAATAAATATACCTAACTTTCAAGTTGCCTTAAGGATTAAATATAATAATTAATGAAGAGTAGTAGATGTAATATTAAAGAGTGTGTCTCTGTTGTGCTGACGTCTGCTATGTCCTGGGAAAAGATGGAGACTTAATTCCTACTATTCCGACTAGTGTCCACGTATGGTTTATAGGCTATGAATAATGTCTGACTCTTCAATGGCCATAGCTGTGAGATTGTTACTGATGAACCAGAATATGAATTAACTTTCTTGTGGTTTCCTTTTCTTCAAATCAGGTTCCTTCCATTTTGTTCAGGAATTCTCTTTTGAATACTTTTATTTATCTGTGAATTTTAACACTATATTTTATTTAACTCAATATATCTAAAATACTATCATTTCAACCCCTAATCAAAATTAAAAATTATTAATGAGATAGTTTACATTATGTTTTTCTTAATGTCTTCTGGATCTAATGTATACTTTACATTAGTATAAATATACAGCACATTTCTTTTTTTTTTTGATGATCTCTGAGTTATACTTTTTTAATATTGCGGTAACATTGGTTTCTAATGTTATATAAGTTTCAGGTGTACATCATTATATTTTGATTTCTGTATAGATTACATCATGTTCACCACCCAAAGACTAATTATAATCCATCACCACACACATGCCTAATCATCCCCTTAGCCCTCCTCCCTCCCCCCTTCCTCTCTGGTAACCCTCAATCCAGTCTCTATCTCTATGTGATTGTTGTTGTTTTTATCGTCTACTTATAAGTGAGATCATATAGTATTTGGCTTTCTCCCTCTGACTTATTTCACCTGGCATAATACCCTCCAGGTCCATCCATGTTGTCACAAATGGCTGAATTTCATCATTTCTTATGGCTGAGTAGTATTCCATTGTGTATACATACCGCATCGTCTTTATCCATTTATCCCTTGATGTACCCTTACGTTGCTTCCAAGTCTTGGCTATTGTGAATAATGCTGCAATGAACCTAGGAGTGCATGTATCTTTGCACATTGGTGTTTTCATGTTCTTTGGATAAATACCCACCAGTGGAATAGCTGGACCGTATATTGACAACTCCATTCATACCAATTACTTAAACCAAAAACTTTGGAGATATCCTTAATTCCTCTCTTTCACCCCATATCCAATCCAAGGGCCGGTTCTATCAGTTCATCACTTTCACTGCTACCATCCTTGTCCAAGTTGTCTGAATTACGGCTAAACACCTCCTGAATGGTCTTGCTGATTCTACTCTTGCTCCCCTATATTCTATTCTGAGGAGACAAATGTTCCTTTAAAAACATATTTCAGATGCATGTACCTCCTCTGCTCAAAATCCCCCATTGGCTTCCCTTTTCACTCAGAACAAAAGCCAAAGTCCTTTTGATGACCTATGAGGCCCTAAGTGATTTGGCATCCTGCTTTCTCTTGTACCATATCTCCCACCACTCTCACTCTGTCCCCCATGCTCACTCCACACAAGCTACACGGGCTTCATGTCAATCCTAGAACATGCCAAACACATGCCTGTCTCACAGCATTTGCTGTTGTCTGGAACACTCTTCCTCAAGATATCTATGTGACTTCCTCCCTTATCTTTCTGATGTCTCTACCGAAATACCACTTCGTCATAGAAGCCTACTGTCTTGGTCTGGGTTTCCTCAAAAGCAGAGTCTGAGACAAAGGAGTAGATGCAGGTAGTTTGGGGAGAAATTGATCTCAAGGAAAGAAGTCAGGGAGGAAGGAGAGAAAGCTCAACCAAGGGTACATTAGTAACCTGATCGATGTTGTGGGCAACCCGAGCTCAGTCTAGCTGGGTCCCTCTGGGGCTCATGAAGGATGCCCCCCACAATTGTCTGCCCAGATGAGAAAGAAGCAAGTATTTATCTGCCAGCCCTCCTCTCTAATAGGTCAAAGTTTACTCAATGGAATGTTACTTCCCTTGAGCAAGTGAGCTCATGCATGTACCAGGATGGCCATGGGGGATAAACTCAGTGGGGCAGAGAAGCCCCTGTACAGAGGCAAGAGATACAAGGTACAGCCAAGTGGATGTGCTGTTAGACGATGCCTATGTGAATCTGGCTGCTGCAGCAAAGGATGAAATAAGAAAGAGGGCTGAGAAGATATGAGACAGGGCTCAAGAGTTATTTGTACTTCCCTAACCACTTTATTCGAAACAGCACCCCACCCCCTACCCTGTCTCTCCATATCCCCTTATTACCACCTTGTGCAGTTTTCACTTGCTCATAGGCTTGAAGTTCTTCCCTACTAGACTGGAAGCAGCATGAAATCAGGGGCTTAGTGCGTTTCGTTCACTACAGTATTCTCAATGTCTGGAATGGTGTCTAATATACAGTAACAAATATTCATGGAATGAATGAATAGTTTAGTATCTATACACTGATATGTCTGTGTCTGTGAGAGAAAGAGAGAGAGAGAGAGAGAAATGTCTAAGTATTGGGCTGTCCTTATACAGTCAAGATATATCAGTGCTTTTTTGCCGGTGACTTATTTTCCCCTCTTACTTTTCTTGCAATCTAGGATTCTGCATTTCCCCTAAGTGAAGTTAAACCAGATTTAAGCCAACAGGTGTCAACAGGAAGCCTGTTGGTGCATTAGACCACAGTTCTCAAATTCTAGGATGCATCCAAGTCACCTGAAGGGCTTGTTAAAACGCAGAGTGCTTGGCCCCATACCAGGACTGGCTGGGCCCTGAGAATGTGCGTTTCTAATAAATGCCACTGATGCTGCTTGTTCCAGGGACCACATTTTGGGAACCACTGCATTAGCCTGTTCTTGTAACCCCTGGAAGTGGGCATCTTGCCCATTACACAGCCTGGCCCAGGATTGCTGAGACCCAAGGGAAGAAGCGGGTTTGTTTCGTTTAAGCTGCTACAAAGCCCAGTACAGCCCTGCTTCTTGGAGACTTTACAAGGTCACCATTCAACAAGGGATTTACTTACTACTTTCAGCTAATCCTGACGAAGAGTTCAGGCCTGTTTAAGAGCTCTCTTTACAGTCAGCACTAGGACCATATTTTTTAAATAAACCATATCTTTCTTTAATTGGCATGTCTAAGTGAAAGCAGAAAAACAGGATATGAAGACCAGAGTAACAGCAGTGAAAATCTCAGAAATCATGAGGAAAATGAAAACGGGCCATCCTGATTTGAGGGCAGAATTCTTTTAAGCTTGATAACTTTGGAAGAATCAAACCGATTTCTTTTGAAGTGGGGAAGAAATCTCAAGACAAGTAATTAGCTCTCTATTCTACAGGAAAAGGTAGTTTCCCATCAGCAATGACCACTGCTACTACTGCTTTTAGTGCCATAGTTCTCCATCAAAACCAGTTGTCAGCCGCACCAATTTCAATGGACAATTTATGTACCAAATCAGATGGGAGAGACAGAGCGACAGTGTGCCAATAGTGGGTCTTTGCCTTTGCTCTCTAGGGTGGTCATGTAGGAGTTGGTGGAGACACAAGATGCTATTCCACAAAATTAAACGTCTCATGATTTGCCCTGCCCTCCTATCCTTCACCACTCCCTTCCCCCATCCCACGACCTCAAACAAATTTGGCTGTACTTTAATATAGTCTATTTCTGGGTTAGATTTCACTGGAGTATTTTTCAACAACAATTGCTATTTATGATTCCATGAATAGAAAGTCTGTATGGCACAAGATTAACAAAGCTAATTATTAGAGAATATAAAATTAATTTACTAGCTGAATTTAATCGACTAGCTAATCTACCAGAGAGTGGAATCTCTCCGTAGCTGGGGCAGTTTTTATTCCTATCGGTTACGATAAACTTGGGAAGTTTCTTGAAAGCTTATCCTAATTCCCAAAAGGTCTTCTGAGTCTTTTGCATTCTGAAATTCTGGTGGAGTTATGCATCATTTTGTACACTAAAGGTTTGAAATTGTAGTTCTTTACAAAGGCTTTTAAAAGTATAGAGAGGCTTACAGTATAAGATACATATAGAGAGATATATGTAAGATATAGATATATAGATATAGATACTATATAAATAAAGGTACTTACAGTATAAAGATGAAATTCTTAACCAATAGCCTTTGGGCCAAATTTGAACCTTTACAAATAGCACTTGGAGGTCTCATCTAAAATCTTTGCCAATTCTTGAAAGTATGTCTCATTCTCAATGTTTTATAAATGAGTATCATTACCCCTTTAAATAAGTGGGAAGAGCAAATAAAATTGCATAATGGTCCTTTTAGAACAACAGCTAGAAATCTTTCTTAGGCTTTATCATATGGCAAAATTTCAGAAAATATAACGTAAAATTCTACGAGTCTTACAAAGATATTCAATGTATCCCTATCCATTTACATTTCCTACAAAAAATTCTCTTGAGAGACCTAATATTGTTTAATTTCATGTGATCACAGACTTGCCTGAATAGAATTTGCGCATGTGGGTTCTGTCCCCTCCTCAGTTCTAAGCGCAGACGTGCCACCGGAAGTTCTGATTACACACCTGCAACCGCGCTAGTCACATCGTTCTAAGCAGGGAATGAAGAAATCAAACTTCTTTAGTTAACCACTCAGGAATGACTATCCCCAGGTTAAAGCGCATTTTTAAAATTGGAGACATTTTCAAAACTCTGCAAGCAGGTTTTGATCAGCAAGGTGGCATACCCAGAGGTACTTCCAGAATTATGTGATGTGGTGGTCTCGTTGGGCAGTCCCTCGGGTGATCCAGGGTCAAAGATCTGACCCAACCAGCTGTATAATCCCATTTGGACTGTGAATAAAATAAAAATATGGGCTGTGAACACTAACGCAACTCTCTAGTTAAACACACACGAGATCTTTTTCAATATTAAGCAAAAGGCACAGACATTTAGTCTACTTTACTGTAAACCCCCGCCTCTCAGTAGCATTAACACTGAAGTGGTGTCTGAGGGCCTATTCAAAGCAACTCCGGAAAATGCTTCTTGTGCAAAAAAGCCTCTCTCAAAGCAGGATAGCAAGGCTTTACCATTTCATTGTTGTTGGTTTTGTGCTCATTTTGGCAATAAATAAGACGCAAATTACAGATTGAAGACTTCTACGAAGACTCGTTTTTTTCCATGTGCTTGAATAACCCAACTAGTTTATAACAAATAAAAATTCAAGTGTGTATGTGTATGTGTGAGTGTATGTGTGTAATTTACTCATTAGATGCATAAATGGTTGGTGGATTTTCATTGCACATTTAGAAGCCACAGAGTAACGCTGGGTCACTACACACCGTAATATGTCATGAGTCCCCTTTGTTGCGGGCACTCCAGAGCCTTTTTGCCTACATGCAATTCCACAGCAATGTGGGTCTGGTCCTGAGGGCTTCAGAGCAGCTTCCTTCTGTGCCCCAGTGTGGGAAGGACCCTCTGGTGGGGTTTATCGCAACTAACTTAAAGGACTCTGGAGGAACAGGCCTGGTAAATAATAAAGGGATAAAATTCAGAAGTGGCTTCTGTCTTGATGCCACAGAATCTCCATGGAGCCAACCAAAATCTTGGGAATGACCTTAGACATGCCCCTTTTCTTTGAGGTTTCCCTCATTCTTAGAGAATTTTCAGGCTAACAACAATACTTCTGTAGTGTTTGTCGATTAGAGACTTTTCCACCACGGCCAATAATTAAAACTCTTGTTAGCCAGAGAGACTTGGGTGGCATCAGGGAGTTTGGAAGCAGAAACCAGATAGAAGTTAAGTTTGGAGGTTTCATGAACAAATGATCTGCATAGCAAGGACACACTAAACCTTATTTTTATTTAATAACACAAATTTGGCCTTAATGACTCAATGGGGCAGAAAAGAGGAAAAAGCCACGGGAATTGTGGCTTGGATTTGGGGCTCTAGTTTCTGGAGATAACAAAGGGTAAATTTTCTTGGTCCTGAGTTTCGTATCTACAATAAGGGAGGGTGACCAGAAACCGCCAAGTTTCCTTCCGGATCTCAGATTCGATAATTACAACTCAAACTTATGATTCCATTGTTACCCTTTTAAGGCACCTACCCTGATTTCTATAGAATCATAAAAAAGGAAATAGAAAACATGTGTCGTGTCTCATTTTTCTTTACTTCTTAATATTATAGTAGGGCCAAGTCTCTAAATACTCATAGGGTCTGCTGTTTACATGCCCAACCAATAGGCCAAGATGAGTTTTGCAGAATCAACCATTTGTCTCTACTGCTGCACTGGGTCACCGTAACTACAAAATATTATGGCAGAATCACGCCACAGGACAAAATGCAGTGCCAAGATGAAAAGTTTCTGTGCCTCATTCATGCCAAACATTTCTTACAAAAATAAATAAATAAATAAGGTTTAGAGTGCTCCAGCCCTCCAGGCTGTTGGTACATAATCCCCCAAACTGGCTGCATCGTTGAACAATCCTATGCTTTCACCAGTCGTTGGGAACCGGTTTTTGAATATGAATATGTGCTGTCTAAACAGTATTGGTAATAACCAAAATGAGTCTGATTCACGGGCCTCATTAATTGCTCATTCTGATCCACTATAGGCTCTATTATGTGATTTAAAGAGTCCTCCTGCTAGATGAACGTTAATAGGAATATAAACAACATTATTTTTGAGGAGTGCAATCATTGTACATTTAAATGTGCATATATGGTGTGTATTCATTAACTGAATACACTTACTACATTCAAAGAATACCTGAATCTATTAAAATGTTACAACATTTTTCTTCATCTTCTACAAACAGTAAGCCCTGATGGATTTAGGGAAAAGGCAAATATCTTTTAATATTATTCAATCAGCCAGCTGTGCGTCTATCTTAATTCTAAACAAAGACCTTCTGACAAACTGCTGTTTCATTATTCTCCTGATACACATAAAGTGGGCTTTTCCCATGACGCATACCTTAACCTCTTGGGTTCATGGTACAACTTGTGCTTAAAGGACTACCTGCTGTTATTCAGAAGCATGAACACATGATATTGCAAACTATGCTGGTGCGCGCGCGCACACACACACACACACACACACACACACCCTTACACCCCAACACCGCACCCTGAACATTTTTACATTATTGGCATGCTGCAGAACACGTTCTGCTTATCCACATTTTAATTCGGAGCTGCAGCTAATCGAAGCACAGGCTTCATCCTTGGCAGCAGCACAACCCAGATGTGCAGTCTCTAGAAGGAATCACTCCAACAGTGTCATCTGGCTATCACCTTCCCTTGCCTGGTTTCTCCAGCAGATCCCACAGTGGCAATGCTGCGTATCATGCCAGCTTCATCTACATTCACACCATTCTCTTGTAAACGGGAGGAATTGGTTCACTTTATATGTTTCTGAACTGAGAAGGAACAAGTCATAGGTACGGGGAGTTTCCACTTTAAAATATTTGAGAAAATGGAAAAAGTTTTTCCACTCTTTTATATGTGGTAGAATGTTCTATTCATAAATGAGGAGCTGGGCTGAGCGACAATAGACAGATGCATGACCTGCTCTGGAACGGAGCTGAATTCTTAATCATTCTGCTATATACTGAAATCACGCATGTTTGCCTATAAAAACCCAACCCTGGGCTCCCCTTAGACAAAGAAACGTTGTGGTTTTGGCCCCAGAGTCTCCTGGGCTTCTGTGGTTCTAGGCAGAAATGGTAATTCAATCAGTCCAACTACACACAAAATAGGAACTGATTCTGGCAGATTGCTGAGTTTCAAACATATTCCACTCCTATTTGAAACAATTTTGCGCGATTTTCATAGAGGTTCCTTGTTCATGGCTTGCATTACTCAGATATAAAGACAAAGCACTGATTTTTTCCTAGTAGTTTTGATATAAAAAGCAAGCGATTCCCATCTAATCCTACCAAATCGATTGTCCTACATCTTAATGGGTGGCTGTGGCTAATGGGCAAAATCTACTCCAAATATCTTTGAAAGTTCTTTGAAACAAGAAAGTAAAAGAAGGGTGAAACAAGGCTGTTTCAGAACAGATTGGTGTAATAACTGAATCTCACTTTCTTAAAGGAACAGCAGTATTATTCTTATGAACTCAGGAACAGTTTCTCCTATACTTTCTCATGTTGTCGGGGGTGTAAAGTTGTTGCCCGAACAGTGTGATGTTGCTAAAGACAGCATCTATCCTTACTTTCTCAAATTCTTCACCGTTCAAGCGGATGGTAATATTTACTCAACACTGAAGATGTATTGTCTGGTAGATAGGTTCAGCAGTGTGGTATGCCTCAGCTCTTCTATGTTCAGCATTCCGTGTGATTTGGATGAGATACTGACTATCCTAACAGTGGAAATGGCACACATGACATTAGGTGATTTGACTTCTCGTTTTGGCCCTGTCAATAGCTAGCTTTGGGGTCTCAAGCAAGGCACTCCAGGCCTCAGTATCCCTGTCTGTAAAAGAGATCAGCAGTTTTCCAATAGCTTTAGCACCAAAATTCATTTATTAAACAAAAACTCCGATATATAAAACAGATGAAAGTAATTCAGATATTAGTGTTCATTTTTGGAAGTTCAAATTCTTAATATGTTGACTGTCTCTCCAGAAACCCCTGAGACCACATAGACGAGAGAACCTCACTCTAGGTGTAATGGAAACTTCAAAGGATGTTGATTCTCTGAAGATTTTATGCAACTGCTTTACCAGCCCTGAATGTCCAACTTCTGGGATTTTTATGAGAGAATGTGGCCGTTAGTGTTTAAGCCACAGTTAATTTAGATAGTCTTTCCATGCAGCTGAATCTAATCCTAACTAAGCAAGTTGTGACCATCCAAAAAAGTTGAATTACTATTTCTATTTTCCATGAGATGTGCTCAGGGAGGAGTCTTGCATTGAAAGTCCTGGCACCAGAGGGAGTAAGTAATTTCCTATAAACCTTATCTTCCCCATAGTTCCTTTCATCAACCCTATCACTGAGGGTCTTTCTTACATCTTTGCAGTTTTAAAAAATCAAACTAATACTCACTTGTTCAGAGAAGAAATGGGAAGATAGAATTAGGAAAAGAGAAAGGTGAATGCTCACAAAGGAAATAAATCATTTATCCTGTAGAACTATTCCTCCACAAACTTTGATTAAACATTAGAATGTAGTTGGTAGTAAGTGTTAACCATGTAGAGATAAGTAAGACATCTCTCTTGGTCAAAACAAATGTATAAATTAGTGGGGTAGCTAAGCACAGAGACAAATAAGTGCTAATACTTTCGATCCCCACAAATTGGTTATCCAGTCTCTACGTGAACATTTTCTGTGATGGGATCTCATTAGCCTCTGCCACCAACATGTTCCTTTCCATGTGTAGATAGTGCTAATTGATTTCTCTATCTAAAAGAGCACCCCACCACTCTATCCCCTTTTTCTTTACAGCACTTCCCAGCTCCTGACATATTGCATATTTTTGTTTCTCCATGTATTGACTCCATCCCCCTCACCCTAGCAGGAAGGCACTGGGAGAGCAAGAACTCTATTTTGCCCACTGTTTTCTTTCCAGGGCCTAGAAAAGTACTTGGCACATAATAGGTTTTCAATAAATATTCATTGAATAGATTAATTTTAAGAAGGTTCTTTTCACTATTGAGCCAAGACATACCATGATTGCTTACATCTATTTCACTATAATTTATAGCCGGATTTATTCTGTGTTGTCTTTCACTTTATAATGGTGAAAGAAAGCTATCTACATCTAATGCGAATATCTTGACAGCAAAATGAGATACTAAATGACAATTTCTTTCAATTAATCCTTGATAAGCATTCTGGAATCACATCAAATAACTTTAATGTCTTTTCCATATGACAGCTCGTCAATTACTAAAAGGCAGTCATCATATCCAATCCTACTACATCCTCACCAATAGTCTCAGATTCAGCCTAAAAGTTTGCAATTCCTTAAACTATTTCTCATATGGCTTATCGTGTCTCTTCATCATTCTTATTACTACCCTTCAGTTGTACCCTAATTTTTCAAAATTGATTTTTAAACACAGTGCCCAATCTTGAATATAACGCTCCAGGTGAATTTTGTGCAGCTCAGAGTAGAACAGAACTCGCAACTCTCTCTTCTCGATACCATGTTTCCGTTAATGTCTCCTAAGAGACATTTGCTTCTATTCTTAAGTCATATTTTCCTCTTTTTTATATCTTAAATATTATGAAATATTTAGTGTGAATACAAAAATGACTATTCAATAGTTGGCTCAGGCGATCCCTACCAGCTAAGCCAGGAGGAAGCAGCCTGACCCTTGAAGGGCAGAGCAGAGCAAGCCTGGAGGAGGCAGGAAACAACTAGCCAGCCCAGAAAGGGCTCCTGGCGAGAAGGAGGAAACTTCGTCTGCTGCACAGAATGTAATCTTATGCAAATTATTATGTCTTCTACAAATACATCTTCCAATAAGTAACTAGGCTGCTCATGTAATACCAACAAGTATTTAAGGCTATTTCTACAAAATACCAAAACATCTGGAAGAAAAGGTGAAAATCACCCAGATGTTTGAGGGATGATACGGTTGAGAAGGCAGCTAGTTGCAGCTGCCATAGTCCTTTTTTGGCATTTTTACAAAACCTCATTGAACTTCTTAGATCTCTCCAGTATATCAGCTTTATACACACACACACACACACACACAGACACACAACTGAAAAATTGTGAAGGACTTCATAGCTTTTCTAAGGGAAGGAAAAGGATTTAGATTTTTATCTTCAAGGTCTACATCAATGAAATACATCAGTTTGAGATTACTATTTACACTTGGAAGTTGTAATGGAATTTGGATTTTAATTTTTCAGTGTCTTTGAAGGTTCAGAACTTTTTTGTCTTATACCAGAAACATGTTGGTTCCCGTGATAACAATTATCCAGTGCCTGTTTCTAGTACTTTCAACTTTTATTTTATCAGTTGTCTCAATACATCTGCCTGATCTCTAGGATTCTCTTATGCTCCTTGATTCTGGGAGTCCACGATATCATGATAACAGAATGATGGTCTCATGACACAGTGGTTATTGCTTTTTACATAAATCTAACACATTAAGATAGTTCATACAGTGAAATATTAAATTAAGTATTAAAATTATGTTCCTCCATGACGTTCCCATTAGTGGCAGGACTAGGATAAAAAAAAGAAACTGCAGACAATTATATATGGGTCTGTTTCCATAAATATACTTTTATACCAAAAATTATATAGATTCTCTTCACTTTAGTCTATGTTCTGAGTTATCGCTGATTTTCCAATGGAAAAGAAACATATCACAGTGGCTAACTGAATGGCAAAGTCAATGCAGGCTTTTTAAATTTTTTTGCCATGAAAAATCCTACTGTGATAATTAGGGAAATCTCTAATGCTACTGAAAAATGGGAAAATAAATGAGTATATTGCAAAATATAGAAATTTATAGCACCACCTATTGGTTTCAAAATAAATATTGGATTTTTTTCTACTTTTACTAATGATAAAGAATAGCATAAAAAGACATTATTATTATTTTCAGTTACATGAAGATCAAATTTTTTTACTTCCCAATGATGCTACAGAATTTTTTAAAACAAAACTCATATTCATGACTACTATAAATTAAAGCTTTTATATGCCAGGGAGCTAAAATAGAATTGAGACTTTTATTCATGCATTACTTGTGCTGAGTTGTATTAAGTTTTTAAAATCACCCTTTAAGGGTTATTTCTAAACAGATGAAGTGTGTTGGGCTGCATTTTCTCTATCGGCCAATTGGAACAGAGGGGATAAAACATATCTGGCTTTCAGTTTCATCTTTCATGTCTTCCCCTAAAAGCTGAAGACGACGCTTAAAATCTCTCAATAGAATAAATTCTCATAGCACTGGTTACTCCAGACTCTCATTCAGATGGTCTTTACCCTTTTATTCAGTCCGGCATCCATAACAATGAGGGAGCCTTTGCAGGAATCAAAGAAATGCTTCCTTTCCACTCTGTTTTCAGCATGTACTAGTCTGCTTCATTTTCCAGAATGCATGACTCTTCCTATAAACAGCAGGGGAAAGGACCATTCTGTCCCTTTCCTACACATTAGGAAGCATATGGACAATATTTTTCATGGAAACTCTCTTCCCCACCCTTGGGACAACTGAGTTTATGGAAGGATCACTTTAAGTCTGTAATAGAGCTTATGAACATATTTGTCTCTCTGACTCTATTTCTTTCACATGGATTATTTTTAAAATCAAGTTTCCCTTTTTAAGACTTGAAGTGAAGTAAAGGCCTTGAGGGCATCAGACATGACATCCTGCTCTTAATATTTGCAGTGTACAAATGATCTGGAAAACAACTTCACACAGAAGGCCTTAGAATAGAATTGAAGGAAAAACTCTCTCATTTAGACCCCATGTTAAACACAGGTTTAAAATTGTTTCTTTTCATCTAACCAAATATTCACTTCTCCAAAATTTCAACAGGCATTAAAATATGAAGGATGACTAAATTTGAAAGCAGAGGAGAGTAAACAAAACAACACAAAAATAATACTGGACTCTAAGATGAGTCCATCAGAAGAAAATAGACACATTATCTTCAGGGAAGGAATTATTAGGCTGAACTATGTAAAATTACATTTTTGTAAGTCAAAAATTATCAAATAGTCTAAATTCACATGATCCACTCTGATATTAAGTGAAAGAAAAAACAATTCAACCATGTTTAGAAACAAAAAAAGAAAGAGAGGAAAAGAGCCCACTAATGCTTCACATAATTCAGACAGTAGGAATTAGCATTTTAGGCTTTTGTAACCAAACCTGTCAAAGTGGTTCATCTTAGCTCCCTCCATGACTGGCCTGGTGCTAATTTCTAATCAGGAGCATTTGCTGCTACTTTCATTCAAATACATTGCTTCTCACCCAGTTTCTAACAGGTAGTTTAAAATTTTTCATATCTGGAACTACCTGGCTTTAATATCATAGAATTCAAAATGGAATCTATGATCCTATTTGGGGGATTTTTAAAAAATTGTTATTTTTCCTTATTTTTTAGATTTTATGAAGGCTTGGAACAGCCACAGCCTGATTAGACTCAGAATCCTTCAAGACCCATCTCATTTCACACTCCCCCACTATTCCAAACAGGCTTCACACTAGGCAGCCTTCACACCCTCCCTGCGGGTCTTACTCACAGAGCAAGCCGTAATAACAAGCTTCTATGCCCTGGCTGGCTTTTTGGCTCAATGGGACAGTTCTGTTGCCAAATCCTGCTTCGAGAGCTTCATGGGTTTATCCTTACATGCACCTTAGTGACGTCCTGTATTTTGTCTCTTCCGAGCTCAGGTTCATTTTCTATGTCTTCTTGTTGCTATTCCGGCGACAAAATGTCTACATCTGGAGGGAAAGAAACCCCTAACATATTTTTTGCCTTTTCCTCTGAAAAACATCATCCTGTTGTGCATGTGGGGAAAAGCATGTTAGTAATAAGAGAAGCAAATGATGGGGTCAGCTGGGACGGTTAGAAACAGTCCAGACGAAATTTAAAGAAGGAACTGCGGTGACGATTTTTGAGAAAACTGGGTGATGCGAGTTTCAAAACCTACAGCCCGTAATCTGGACTCGGCTAAAACATACCAAAAAGCTGAGCTCAGACCTGCAAGGTTCACTTCTTCTAAACATAAAACAGGGAAATGTAGATGGTTTGCTCTTTCTCTTTATTAAAGTACATTAACAACCTGCTTTGGGGAACACGAATCTTTTTATGGGGTAAGAACTAGCTCTTTAAAAATAGGAAATACGTGTGGGGATGGTGTTTATTTACGCACACATAAAGATAACACACATGCGATGATTATTAATATTTACATACACACACGTATGGAAATAATTGTCTCGGAAAGTGGTTTAGATCTAGAAACAATTGGCAGACAAAGAAAGGAAAATTGAGAATGGTCCAGCCTACAAAACCATCCCAAAGGAGAACATTCCCAACAATGAGAAGACTGATAGCAAAATAATCCCCATAAAAATAACATGGGGGAAGAGGGAGTGGAGGATTCTTTAGTTTTTTTGTGGATTCATATGAAAGATTTTAGAACATAAATTCTCTTCAAATCAACTTTTATTTATATGTGCAAAAATAGATTGACAGCTTCAAATGACGGGTAGGTGGGTCTCAGAGTCTTGGCAACTGGTGATAACTGGGTGGGTGTTTGCTAGATGGAGGGAGAAAAAGACAGAAAGAAAGCCCTCCCTTCTGAAAAGATATTCCCACCACGATCATGCCACTGTCCACTACAGAGTACGTGTTGTGTCCTGTCTGTGCAGGATTCCAGTTGATTTTTATCCCCATACAGCACACGCCATGGAATATTTACATGTTTGGGTACATTAACACAGAGGAAAAAACAAAACAAAACAAAACAAAAAGACGCACACACAACACACACAAAATGGGATTGTGCTCCTTTGTTTTGCATTTTCTGTAACCCAGATTGCGGTAATTATCTCCCTGGATTTACAAGCCTTTTCTTTCATTCTAAAGGCAGTTTTTGGAATCGCGTTACACTTAACTCAGTTTAACAAATAAGAGTAGTCTGGCAAAATGGCACCATGTGCTTTCCACAAATATTTGTGGTATAGGCAAGCTCTCAATGTTTTTATTATGCCCAATGTTCTTTGGTTTTAAAGCAAGTGGAATAAGGTAAAGAAGGGAGAGTAGCACGGATTTGGGAACGGGGTGTGTGTCGGATGCACTTTGCAGATCCCTCTGTGCCAGAGAGCGAACGAGGAAAAAGATACATTTTAAAAATAACTGGGAGAATAAAAAGAGCGAAAAGGGTTTGGAGGCATTTAGCAGAGCGGAGTTTACCCTGGCGTGAGCTACAGGCTAATGACGGAATAATAACATTTGGCGCTGGGAGCCCCGAGAGGCTGACAATGCGCGCACTGTAGCCTGCGCGCTTCACACGTTTGCGGGCTCTGTAGTTAGGACAAAGAATTGCAGAACAGAGGCAAAGTAAGGAAGGGGTGAACGAGAGAGTCTGCGCTCAAGTTTACTGTGATATAAATATACATACACTGCGCTACAGATGTTCCTCATTGGCGAACGCCGGCACATAATTACGCTTTGTGCTTCATAATATTTTAATGAGCTTTTTCTCCAAATAGCAACGAAAATGAACAATAAGAAGCTCTTAGGGAGGGAAAGTTGGTGTTGTTTTTGTCCCTGGGAAAAAAAATTCTCATAATAGGTGATATTAGAATGGAAGAAAAAACACCGGTCTGGGTTTAATAAAATTGAATTGAGTCTAAAATATGGTTTCTGAAGCTAGTTTCCTTTTTTTTTTCTTCAACTTTAACAGTTCATTCAGGCTAAAAGAATAACAAAACCGGGGTTATAGCGTAATTCTAGTTGATTGTTTCTCTCCCTCCTCCCCTTTCTGTCTCGCTTTTTCTCTTTTTAGGAAAAAAAAAAAACCCTTAAGTGGAACTGTTGCAACAATGCTGTTAATATATTGTGCCAATTAAAGTCTTGAAATAAATAACAAACCACTTAATATGTGTTGTAAATGTCGTGCTGATTTAAGCATTGTTACGCACAGATTACATCTCTTCAGGGCATGGATGGCTAAGTCCTCAATGGAGGTTTTCTCTTTGAATGTGTGTGTGTTTGTGTGTGTGTGTGTGTTCGCTATTGTTCTTTTTTACTTTGCTATAGGGTAAATTCCAAGTAAAGAATAAAGAGCCAGATATCTGCAATAATGCAGCCAGTTTTAGCATTACTGCTTCTGTGAAGAAAATAATTACTTTTGGCCATGTTTAGTATTTCATTGAAAAAAAAAAACCCTCTAGGGCAAAATTATTAGTGTGCACCTTATTTTGAGATGTAACCCTTTGGATGGGTTCTTTGCACAGAGTTTTTAGAGTGAGCTGAATGAGAGAGTTTAGTATGTGAACATGTGAGTAAAATCATAGTAAAATTATAATAACAATCATAAAGACATAATGTCTTCTGGATGCTCTTTGGGGAAGGAAAACAAAATTTCCACATAAAAATATTGTGTATTCAGGTATGGAGCACAGATATTGTCTTCCTAATTTGTAGATTAGAGAGCATTGATTACTATTCAGAATGTCCACTTCTCCTGTAAAAATCCTATCATTGACTGAGTTTGATGTTTTCATTACTGACAGAATTTCCCCTACCCCATTCCTCATTTTGTAAATCCCATTGTGGTATATGCATAGGTTAATGATGGAGGTAAATTCTCATTTCAGGGAGTCCATCAGACCACTAGTCTTAACTAACTCAAATTTGCTTTCACTTTTTGCATTTTGATGTTAGAAAATGACAAAAATAGTTGGACCTCAAGGATATATTCATATGAAATAACTTCTAGAAAAGTTCCTGAAATACCATTTAAAGACAGCTTAATTGCCAACCCCTTGTATATCTCTATTCCTTTGGAATGTAAAATGATGTTAATAGGGAAGACTGGAGATGCTACAAAACTTGCCGTGCCCTCCAAATCAGAATTTAAATGAAATTGAATTATGATGAGTACAGTTTTAGTGTCAAGTTTATTTTAATTTTTAATTTTTTTAGAAGTGGATAGTCTATGCATGACAGTTTTGTTAACTTAATTGGCCAGAATATGTTAATGATCTGAATAGCACTCACTGCCATCCTGGATAAATGCCCTGCATGTGGGAGATCTTTATATATATATATATATATATATATTTATATTTATATATCGATCTTAAAAAAAGAGTTTTCTGTGTACACAGATGAACTTATATGAAAGGTACAAAATGGGCATGCACGGCTTTTGATGAATTCTTTGTTTCTAATATATAACCTAAAGATTTAGGCATTTTTTAAAGTAAAGCAGATTAATAAGAATGAGTCAAACTATACATGGGCCGAAACAGTTAATTAATGAAAATATAGTATAACTGTGTGCTTAAAAGCATGGACTCGGTAGCTGGATTACATGGAATCAAATCCCACCTCTGCCACTTAATCGATGTGACCTTGAATAAGTTAATTAACCTCACCATGCTTCAGTTTATCCATCTGTAAAATGGAGATGATACTAATACCTTTGTCATAGTCTTGTTATAAGGACAATATGAGTTCATAAACATAAAGTGCTTAAAACAGTGCTTGGCACATAATAAGTACTGAAAAAGCATTTGCTATCATTATTATTATTATTATCATTACTATTTAATGAATCCAGTATGCTACTATTAAATCTCTCTGCTTACCAGTTGAACCAAGAATTAGAAGTCCTGGGTCTCATACTGGCTTTGTGATCTTCATTTAGCCTGCCCTGGTATTCTATTTTCTTCAACTGTTAAACTAGGGAAAGTTGGCTGATAATTTATGAGTCTGGTTATGTGTTAGAACATAAACCTTTTAAAATAATTCAAAAGTTCACCAAGGATGTCTAACGATGCTACAAACAAAAAAGTGACACAGAGGGACTCAAGTCTAGGGCAGGGGATTTGAGAAGCATCACGGCTGTCCCAACACATTGTGCCCGAGAGGAGTTTACCTCCTGCATGTAATGCCACTGTGTCCTATGTCCAGACCACGTGCCACAGCATAGACTATTGGGGCCACCATGGACAGCTGAGGGTCACTAGGGTCTAAGGTTGCATTTAGAGGCCTTAGTCTCAGCTGCTGGCTCTCTCCAGAGAATTGTTATGTAGAAGTCTACAGTGCCAAACCTAGTACGCAACAGACCACAGACTTGTCTTCAAGGATGTACGTCCTCCTCTGTGGAAAAGCAGGCTTCTTGGCTTCTCGAGTATTTCAATCCTTTCCATAAAATTGTTAATGTTAGAAAAAGAAAAGAACCCAACAAGTAGAGATGCACAGAGTTTTCTCTTGGGAGCCGAAGTTGCATCTTCTGTTTCAGCAGAGTCTCTCCTGTCCCCTCACCGCCGTCGATGACATTGTTCAGAGCAAAATGTTTCTCAGCTGAAGTCTGTGTGGAAAATAAAATACCCGGCCACTGTCAAGTTTCCGTAGACATCAGCACCAATGGTTTTTATCGATGAGTGTTGAAAATATTTAATATTGTATCTGCTTAATGATAATAACATCTAACAGGTCCTGAGCACTTACTCTGAGCCAAGCTACTTTCAAAGTGCTTTCCGTATATTAACTAACGTATTCCTTGCTAAACCCTATGAGGGCATTTTTATCCCACTTCTTAGGTAGAAAACAGGACACAGAGGTGAAGGTCACAACATGAGGAAGTGGCACAGCTGAGGCTGGAATCTGACGCTCCTCTGACTAGAGACCCCAGGCCCCCAACAGCCATGCCACGATCCCACTCTAGCAATAAACAGAAAATGAAAAATTTAAAAGCAAAGATAAAAAAGCTTCCCAACCCAATATTAGGATATGACTACTAAATCAGACTATAAGATACATCTATTTGCCACCCACTAATTTTAAAAATAATAATGCTTTACTATTTAAATTGTGATTTCACATCTTGTTCTGATTTGAACTTCTAGTGACTTTGAGAAGTGAAGAAAACCTGAATTTTTGAAACGTATGAGGTAAGCGCTTCCTTCCCTTACCCATAATTTCTACTTCAGATCGTTTCTAAGGAAATTTACTCTCCAATATTTACGTATTAGCAAGCTATGTAAGAAAACCCACTAGCTTCTCTCAGGACACCAAGCCCAGATGTACTAAATTTGGTAATAGTGGGAGAACTCTGGCTGGTATTGGTCTCAGAGTTCCTGTTCAAGTTGTATTAGGGATGTTTTTATTACTCTACCACTGTCACCACATGGATTAGAACCTGCTAGTTTAATTAATAAAACCAAGTCTAGCCCCTTCGAAGTTGGCCAAGGAGCAAGTGACTCCTTCATGAAATGGACAGACCTGCTGGACCCGAGTCGTAGCTGCCTGGTCTAGCCACCTGCCTAGGCTTTGATTCTCTCTGCATCGCCAGCCTTGGAGGACCAACATTTTATTTTATTAGCAAGGCAGACAAGTACATATCTCCATTTGACAAAAAAGAAAGGGAAGCCCAGTGTGATTTGACACTATGGATGAATTTTGACATAGCAAATGGAGTTGAAGCTGGATTGTCTGTGCCTATATACAGCTTCCTAGAGTCTTCTATAAGAAAAGCAAAGAAATATGAATGTGTATGGCTAAAAATATATTTTTATATATGTATACATTTTTTTTGTTGAGGAAGATTGGCCCTGCGCTAACATCTGTTGCCAATCTTCCTCTTTTTCTTTTTTCTCCCCAAAGCCCAAGTACATAGTGGTGTATCATAGTTGTAGAGTTGTAGCTCTTCTATGTGGGATGCCGCCTCAGCATGGCTTGATCAGCGGTGAGTAGATCTGCGCCCGGGATCCGAACCGGCAAACCCTGGGCCACTGAAGAGGAACATGCAAACTTAACCACTACACCACTGGGCCGGCCCCTAACATATATATTTTTAATGTCGTTTTAATTTTTGCTGCAAGAAAACAAATGACAATACCATCAGCATTAAGCAGAATTAACAAAAATTATGGCTCCCTGTTGCTATCAATTATAGCTCTACATTTAAATGTCCTTGTCTTCCAATCTGGAATGGCTTAAAGCAAGACACTTGTTACCAGAATCTTGACTATTATAATATCTTAGAAGCTCAATACTTAGCAAAAGGAATTTTAGAGTTCATTGGAAATAACGTGAGGTATACATGCACACTGCATCTCGTGACACGGTAAGATAGTATATTCAGGAGTCACGCAGGCAAGTCTAGATGGCTTTTTGCCAGGTGCTTCAAGAGTAGGATTTTTCTATTCAGTTCTTTACTTGCAACATGAACTTTGAAAGTTAGGTCAAATGGCTTTGAACCCTAGCTGCACCACTTAAGAGCAGCCTGACTTGGGGAGAGTTACTTAAAAGTTTGAACCTCAGTTTCCTTATCTTTAAAATGTGAATAATAATTCCTGCCTTATAGCATTGCAAGGATGAAAGGAAATGTATGTATTGTTCCATCAGAAGGCACAGCTCATGGTAGGCACTTTAGAATAGTCTAGCTGCTATTTTTGTAATTATTTCTACCTCACATTCTCTGATTTTCTGTATCTGTTGCTCATATCATCTCAATTCCAGTCGAGCTCTTCATGATTAGATTGTACAGTTCTACCTTGGTCAGAGATCAAATAATCAAGTAGAAAAAATCATACAAGGGAAATTAGGGTATAGGGAGTAAGAAAGAGAAGACCAAGGGAAGAAAATTGTATTGTATTCCTGAAACTGATATTTAAGTGCTAAGGACCATAACGTGATGATTTTCTTTTCAGCATTAGGAGGCAGCATATTCCCAAGCAGCTAAAGAGAAGGAGACATGATCTTCAGGACTAAGTTGTTGGTTGTGGAAGAGGCTCTCGGTCAATATGACTCTCTGGCAAATACCCAAGTATGTACAATTCTAATTCCCTTTTAATCAATGAATGTTTATGATTATGAAAAGAGCCTATAGGCATTGACTTGATTTCCCTACGAAACAAAACAAAATGTCATTGTGAAGATGATCTTGTTATTACTGAGTAGATTCATTTCAGCACACCCATCTGAATGCACGCTACTCCAGCATATTGAAAAAAAAGTTTCTAAAAACTCACGGAAAATCTTGTAAAATAAGGCCTCCCTCGAAAACCTAGTGTTGTGCAATGTGCCAATTCTTCCCATTGCCAGGGGAGTGGGAAATAGTGTGTACGGGTGTGTCCCTAGACAAGCAACCCAAGAACAGAACTGGAGAAAGCTGAGACACAGATGGCAGATGTCTGTGCTGTCCTTCCTGGCACAAGTGTGTTTGTGACCAACTCTGTCTCTCATGCAATGGATTCAGCTGGATATGAGCCTGGTGCATTACAAATGATGGAGGGAATGGAGAAAGTTCTTTCCCACGGAGAGTATGAAGTTCAGAAGGCAAAACGAATCTGCAGGAGAAACTTTCATGCCCGCACTATCCCAGAAATACAACATAATCCTACTCAGGTTCCTCTTAACATAAGAGTCCTCGCAGGCTCCACCCTATGATATATAGTTCTTAAGGTGCTAAAAGGACCTTCTTTAAAGGAAACCTTATAGATATTTTCCCACTGGAAGGGGCCCCAATAGCAAAGAAAATTTTCACTGTAATTAGATATTTTGTGTTTACACGGGGAAGAGAAGTCAGGCTTAGTCAGAGTGACTCCAAAACACCTCTTGGTGAACGTTACAGAGAGGCCAATTTCAGCTCAGTAGAAGGAAGAACTTTTTGACAATTAAATCTATCCAAAACTGGAATGGGCTGGAGGTATTCCAGCAAAGGCTGAAGGAACACTTGTTGGGCATGTTCAAGAAATTCATGACTTGGAAAAGTGTTGGGCTAGAAGCCTGAAATTCTATAAAAAATATTTGATAAAAGAATGGAAAAATTCTTGGTATTAGGAAATACTGAAAAGCGAAGTTGCGTCAATTCTAAAATAACACTTGGAAAGCAAAGCTAAACTGCTCTGCTTATTCTCTTCCCCAGCCTGCTCAAAAGTCTGGCCATTAACCTATGAACTTGGTGCCAAGAAGATAGGGGCCTACACTGGGGTCAGCGCTTGCTTCCCGTGACCTCAGGAGGAGGCTAGTTGGAAGGAAGACCTAGATGACAGTTAAGCCACAAGTTCCTAGTGGCCTGGAGGCACTCTGGTTATTTGGGAGTCTTCCCATGGCTCACACACATCTCCTCTGTTGCTTTGCTCTGCCATGCAGAGAGAGTACAAGGGAGGTGTTTTCTCCAATCTGTAACCCTAATTTCTTTGCTTTACCATTCTTAAAGAGGATTACTTTTAGTTAAAATTATGCCAGAACCGTTTTTAACATCCTTGACCAAAAGAAAATTTGATGGCTTTTGCTTCTAGGTTTTCATTACCTGAATACCCTGCCCTCTTTCTCCACTCGGCCAATTCTGACTGATACTTTCATTCTCATCCCTTGAACCCCTCCCTGGCCTTTCCATGAATCCTTACCTGTATGTTGTCCCTTCTCTGTGCTTCTGTAAAGCTGTATATAGATCCCTACCATAGAACTATGACCAGGACCTGCTACAAAATTTGCACGGCCCAGTGCAAAATGAAGATGTGGGGTCCCTTGTTTATAAATTATTAAGAATTTAAAAATGGTGGCAGAGAGCATTAAACCAACTGTGGGGGCTGCTAAGCATGGGGCCCTTTGTGATTGCACAGATCCCACGTCCAGGAAGCCAATTCTGCTTACAACACCATAATCAGATTCTGTGTTACCTATTTTGTGTTGATTTTGGATTACTAATCACCCTTTTTCTTTTTTTGGAGCATCCAGGGTTCCACTGAGGCGTTAATTCTCCCCTGCTGTATGTGATCTTAGCGCCCCTATAAACAGAGGTGCCCCATCCTCTTCTTCTAAGGGAGAGGCACATGACTAAATTCAAGCTCTATTAGCTCCATTCTCTCTCCCTCTCCCTCCCTCCTCCTTCTTCCTCTCTCTCTTTCCTTCTCTTAAGACTTTGAATCTTGAGAACAAAGATAAAAGAACAAGGAAAAAAGTTGAAATGTGTTTGTTCACTAGCAGTGCCCTCCAAGACTGTGGAGAAGTTCCTCGGTACTTAAACCTTCAGGTATGCTTGTTCTTTCCCTATTTTCGAGCCTAATTCTCCAGCCTTCTAGTTGATCCTGTGAGTGTCCCAGCAGCGTTCCAATAAATTTCTCTCCCACTTAGACAGCCAGAATTCATTTCTGTTGCCTTCAATCAAAGAACTCTATAAGTGATAGATATATCTCTTTCGCTCACTGAACTATGAGTTCTTTGGTCTAATTAAAATTATAGCCTACGTGCGTTGAGTAAATACTCCATAAAAGGAAAGCACAAAGAGCTTCACATACAGTATTTCATTAAATCTTCACAATGACCCTTCAAGGGAGGTATCGCTCTCCCCACTTTCCAGATGACAAAAATGAGATTTCAAGAGATCAAATAATTTTCTGAAAGTCTCGCAGTTACTTGGTTACAGAATCAAGATTTTCAGACTGAGTTTTTTTCTGACTCCCAAGACCACAATGTTTTATTCTTTTTGTATCCCCATTGTCCAGCACATTTCTTGGCACATTATATTCCCAACAACTATTCAATGGGTGAAGGAATAAATAAAAGAAAGAATATTCATGTCCATGTCTTCATCTAGGATCAGTTCATAACCAATACATAATGGCCTACAATTATAAAGTCCAATTTTTATCTTTTGTCTCTCTCCTCATAAAATTTTATTTGCCCCTTACTACTATGAAAATATTAGCAGATCCATCACTTATTTCTAAAATTTGCTTAGCATACCAATAATCTCAGTTTATTTCACATTTTCTTTAGTAGTTAACTGTGACTGCCACTTTTAGATCAAGGGCATAATTACTAGCACAAACATATATCAGTTATTGACTCTCAGAAAAAAAACTATGCAACTTTAACTATGTTGGTCTTTATTTTAACAGAAATATTTTCAAATTATGGCCCTTTAACCAGAAATATTTGCAAAATCAATAATGTGGAAGGTATATAAAGGCTGAGAAGAGTCTGCCTAAAAATATCATTGTGTCATAGTGCAACAGCATTGAGGAGAACCAGAAAAACAAGTAGGTAGCTAGAGACATTTCAAATTCTACATGGGATCTATCTATCGTATAAACAGAGGAAATACATTTGGCAGGTAAAAACAAAACCCATTATTTTCCCCCTTATGTGTGTCTAAACAACTCAATGTAAATAAGATGTTACTGAGCAAAGAACTAATCTTTACTGTTCCGTATACAGGTTCAGAGGTAAAAAAAAAAAAAAAAAAATCAATTAATTACAAAAGATTCCAAACAATGCAAACAGCATTAAGCACTGTAATTATAAGATAAGCATTGAAGCAATTTCCAGTTGATTGGGTGTGGGTGTGCAGAAGTAAACCTACAGTTTGCCTGCTGGTGCAAGAATGACTTACATGCCAATTAGTGGTTATTGCTACTAATTATTAAAAACGTTTTTAAGAGTAATTAAAAATTCAATGCACCTGTATGATGCCTCATAACCGTGTTGTGGTAAATTGCTCAGATTTTCCATATCAATCACACAGGAAAGGCTCAGGGAGGCAGAGGAGCCTTATGACACCAAGTATCAGAAGCCAAACTCCATGTGCACATGCCCTCCACGTGGAAGCACTGCTGGGATTTGGTTTTTCTGCTGAAAAGTTTCTATGAATGAATGCTACTAGTCAAGCCATTGAAGACAATAGTTGATGGCATTATCCTTTACCTTTGACGTTAGTTGTATCCTCATTGCCACAAATTACTGCTGAGAAAATAAGAAGTAAAGGAAAGATAAAGCTTAGCCTCATCTGAGACCTCGTCTATCCTCTTAAAAGCTGTGCCAGGCAAGACAACTTCGGAATTCTAGAATGAATACCGAGATCCCAGTCTTATTTCCACCATTAACTATAGGACCATGGTCACTTCACTAATCCTCCTGGTCTTAGCTTCTTTACCTTCAAAGCACGAAGATGGATTAACTGGCCTTGAGGATTCCTTCCAGTAATGAAAATCTATGTCCTGATGAGGCTAATATTCATATCATGTGAACAAGAATTGGATAATACTGAGTGTTCATTCAGTTTCAGGCTTTTTCATCAGTTGTTCAAGTCCTTGGCTGCACACTGGAATCACCTGGAGAGCTACTATAATCCATAACGCCAAGGCCCATTCCCCGGAGACTCTGATTTAATTGGAAAGAGGTGGGAACAGGGCATCAATAGCTTGTCAAAGCACATTCTAATGTGCTTAGAAGGTTACACATTATTGAGATGCTTTACATACACTAGATCAGTAATTCTGATTTTTGTAAATATTCTGTGAGGTATGTATTTTTGTCCCCATTTTACAGATGAAGAAATGTATTCAGGGAGGCTAAATGTCTACCATAACACAAATGTAGCAGAGATAGGATTGAAATCCAAGAGTCTCTGACTCCAAGATCCTGGGTTTTTTTAACCTTAAATATAAAATTGTATAAGTTGTTGATTGACTTCCTGATGTTTCTTTCTTTGGTTGCTATTTGTATTCTCATAGCACACAATTTTAAATGCCTTTTAAATTTCCTTATAGTTCTTGGATGTTTAAATGGAATAATATACAAAATAAGGGGCATGAATTTGCTTGTTATTCTCAAAGAGGATTCTCTCACATACTGGAAACAAAATGTTGGAAGCCCAAGAGGCGATGTTCTGGAAAGTCATAACAATCCAGGCTCCTTCAATAGTTGACTGAGCCTGAAGAAGCATCGAGGCTCAGGGAGAGGAGTCGTGAGCAATTTCTGCTGTCTCACACTAAAAAAAGTACACAAGGATGTGGTGAAGATGACCCAGGCAGCAAACGGAAAGTTAGAGAAGTTTCTATCAGTCTCTGCCTCAGACTTTTTAGGCTTTGTTGGTGTTTTGTTCATCTTAAGGCTGTTACCTCTATTTCTAATGATTATCTCACTGGCCCCAGGACATTCTTACCACTTATTTACTTATTATCTCCACTGGAAATCTAATTATTTTTTCAAAAGGTACGAAGCAATTTGGTACCTCCGTAATTTTATTTACAATCTTAATCCTACACAGCCAAAGTAAAGAAAAGTAGTCATTACCTCTCTATATATTGTAAGTCTTCTACCTGGTACATTATTGGAGCTTAGGAAACAAAGAACAACAACAAAAATCCAACACCAAAACATACCTCACACAGCATTCACTCCTCTTCTTTTTATGGAGGTCCCACCACCTACCAATTCACACCCCCACTGCCAATTCCCTCACCTGAGAGCAAAAAGGAATGGTATTTTCACTCCAGCATATAATTGGCAGATCCATATTTTGTTTTTGCTTGTTTTTTTCTTTCAGCAAAATCAACGTGCCTTCCTTCTGACTTTCGCTGCCAAACACATCAGATTGTGTGAGGTTTATGGATACACAATAATTCCTGGGCAACCTGAAAGCCAGGGAAACTATAGGAGATATTGCAAAAAAAAACCTGTTATGGAGAAAGTATGAGTGAATAATAGAAGACAGATTTGAGATAATTATTGGAGAGATGACAGAGAACATCACCATGATTTGTTTTGCCAGGTTGTCGTTTCAAAGATAATGAAGAACTATTAAACTGATTTCTTTTTTCTCTCGGGGAAATGAGTACACAGATATTAAAGAATAAATGAAATGAATACACAGATACTAATTATAAATACTAATTATGATAAGTTCGAGGAGCTAGCTGCTTTATACAACACTAGAAATATTCGTTATGCAAATGCATAGACTCTACCCAATGGCTTTATAGATACTGGCATTAGGTCTGGAACTATTGTGCAGAAACAGGATGGTGGCTTAACTCGGTTGGGGGTCATTTTATTGCCAATTTAACTAGTGTTAAATTAGTGGGTATTTAACTGTCACTAAAACAATTTAGGGCTCAATTCACCAAAGTATCATTTTACTAATATTTTAGTGAAAGTGAAGAATTGTTCTTCCCAATGCTGTGCTGCGATGCTGGAGGCACCACTGTTTTCCAGTCCACGGTAATGAAACTTGCATTAGCAAAAGTGGGCAGGTTGCCTACCAAGAAAAAAATAATCTCCTTGAGAACTTGGTATCCTGCTGCATTTTATTGCAGTAAAACCATTTTAACATCCCTCTTCACTGAATGAGATTTTTTTAAATTCCTAAATCATGAGCCAAATTAGTATAACCCGTCCAATATTCCATGGAAGACCTTCACTGTAAGATTACTGCATTGAACTCCCAACTTTCTGTTTTAGGGAAAAAAACACATATTTCTCTACCAACACGAAACACGATCGACTCCAAATTCAGAAAGATTTACAAATGCCACAACACAGTTATCTACCAGCAAACATATCATTTCTTTGTTTCATAGGACACCAAGGATGAATTATTCATGAGACCCCATTTCAGATGCTTATTGTGTCTGGTGGCAAAGTCTCCGCCTGCTCAGCCCCGGGAAAGCTCGGGCGCTTTGCTGCCGGCACGGTGTTCTGTGCCATCCAGGGACCAGCCGTGTGCTCTCGAGTTACTGGAGCAGCGCAAGCAGTTCCAGGGGCCTCAGCTGTGGAGACAGCTGTTTGCCCACCGTCTGTGATGGCAGAAATGTGTGGCAGGCTTCCCCCTAACAGCATGCCCCCCCACACACACCATACACACACACATAAACAACTCCCATGCCATGCATCATACACACACCACCACCAAAGGGGTGCAACGAGGCCCCATGATTTGGACACCAGCATGAGCGATGCACCCAAGTTTAGAACAGCTCTTTACCTAGCGTGCAAAATTATTGGAACAGAGGCTGTAGCCTCCGACTCTAAACCTCTCTTGTAATTTATGCCTCAAAAGGTTTGTGCATGCGTGAAATGCAAAATGATTTATTGTTGAGTTATTGCCTTGTTTACTTACTTAATGGATTGATTGATGTGTCAGGATCCCACAGACAACAGAGGCTATTTTTTTTTAAAGTTTTAAAGGAAATAGATTGCAAACAGGAGTTTCACGAACACAGTTACGTCAAGCCCTCCTTACTGGTTTGTACTCATAACAAGTTCCTTTCGGCTCTTGCTTGCTACCTGTCTTTGCCTATTCATGGACACAAAATATGGCACCTTGCACGCAGTGGGAAGTGGCGGGGATGAAAGAATCAAATATGAGGTGTGGAAGACTAAAGTATGGGGAGAAAATCTGGATCAAACCCCAGAGTTTCAGCCAGTATAAGCATCTATAGCAGGCAATCTCTTGCACTGGTGCTTCAGCTAGAAATGATAGAACCACTCTACAACAATGGGGGTTATTAGAATTCCCTCTGGCATCACTTCTCCGCAGAGGAGGGGGGTAAAAACAGCGAAGTCCCGCAATCTGAATTCCTCTTGTAGACCTCAGATCATCTGTTTATCTTACAGACACTGAACTTACTTTCATTTTGTAAGGGCACCTACACCTGAATTAGTCGATATAATAAGATAAAATTCTCTATCAACATTGAAAAGATGGTTATAAGAAAAGTTCTGCAAACCCCTTAGTAGCATGACTCTTGAATTTTATTTATTACTTTATTAGGGGCTCTAATTTTTTAATTGGTCCTGGCGAATAGGGGCCAAAACACGAGAGAAGCTGATTTGTTTATAGAAATCGGATGTTGGATTTGAGCAGACCTCTTATTCACTCAACGTTCTATGCACGCGACATATACGTAAGATCTCTGTAACCTCTTTTCCAAACGGACTCTAATTTGACATAATGCAGCATAGAATGGCACCAGTCATCGGGCTTGCATCAGAAATGCATTTCATTTGGACTCGGTTCAGACTCTTAACGAACTGGTTCCCGTAAATGCAGCAGATGGGCGTGAGGCAAATGGGAGCGTGTGTGCGGCCTCACACTCAGCAACCGCTGCTGCTTCAGTGTGCTAAAGCCTTTCCTGAGTTAGTCGGTTAGTTAGTTAGCTAATTAGTTAGGCACATTCCAGCTGAAACTTTTAATTATAATAACATATTTATCCTACCAATCCACCAAACGGAGGCATGAGAAGCTACAGTCCAGCCAAGGCAAGTAGATTCTTTCCTTCGCTTTCTCTCTCCTACTGATTAATGTTGTGGATGCTGCCAGAAGATGGTCCAACAGTTTATAAACCTGGCAAAGCTGTAGCCAGACCTTCTTTTCCACAGGTCAATTAAAAATGCTAGTTGCACTGTAAACAGAATTCTCCATAGAAAAATGCCATCCAGTGCCCAGAGTAGTCTCTTAATGCAAAATATCAATTTGATTTTCCTCAGGAGATTCGCTCTCCTTTTGCAATGCAAATATTTTCAAGTGTACTAAACACGTTTTAGCACCTCAACATAGGCACTAAAACTATTTGCATGCAAAATTACCCAGAGTAGGCAGACAGGCACAAGCTTATGCTAGCACCATATGTGCTAAAGAATTTGAGCCAGGAAACAACTAGTATCTGGACGTTATTTACAATTTAAATTTAATTTTACATTATTATTCAAATGAGAGCTTATATATAAAGTCTCTATTAAAATGAATGCTTCACATGGAACACAATTTCACCTAAAATCATACGTTTAATAGTGGTGGCGTTTTTTTTTTTTTTGTTCCAGCTATCTAAACCACTCAAGAAGCACAATGCAGCACCGTCACGTTGTGTCTTCCAACCCTACCTGCACGAGAAGTTCATTTTTCCCTCTAACTACTTCTCTCAGAAAGAGCAGCAAAATTCATGTTGATTGGAAGGCCCAGAAATCAACACAAAACATAGACCAAGCCAGACACGTGAAAGAGCATTAAGTGATTGAGAGAAATACACACTACCTGGAAATAGCACGGAACATTGTGCACGTTCAGATTAAAACAAAAAAAACAGCTTTCTTTTTTTTTTCTTTCCAAGAGGATGTTTTGTGGACAAGGGAAATATGACTTTGGTTTAGCATTTAGTTTGCAATTGCAATCTGTTGTACTATCCCAAGAAAACAGCACATCTTGACACATTCGGGAACACAATTAACCCTATATCTCTAATATACTTTCAGTGTACCTTAATGAAGACGCCCTAAATCTATTGGCATCGATTGGGTGGTGTGTTTAATGATTACTTGTTAGTGCCTGTTAAGACACAAGTCTACTTCTTGCGCTTTTCAAGCAATTTTCCATTTCAGGTTTGGTAAAATTTCATGTCTTGAATATCATTGGTTTAAACATTTAATAGTTTATTTTTGTGTTTATTTTAGGAGAAAAAAATTCAGATGAATCAGAATGATTATTTGGATTCTCTGGGACCCTTTGAGAAGTGGTGTTATCAGAGTAATCAGTTCCCGGGTTATCTGCAGATTGCTACAATTGCAGTTGGTATGTACATTACGTATTAGTGTCTGCTGAGGTAAAGATAATACTAGGTGAGGTGTTTGGAAATCAGTACATAGTAATCCATTTTAACTAAAATTCAAGTACAGAGAGGAAAAGTGTCTTTTAAATGCTAGGCTGTGAACAAGTCCGTTAAAACCCATAGCTATGGAAATAAATTTGGGGTGGAGGGAATACAAAAAAAAAAATCAATATACCATATTTCGTCTTAAGGACAGCATCAAATATACCCAGAATCTTAGCTACGGAGAATTCTTCCCCCTGGATTAAAGATACTCAAATTTATTATAAACCTAGCATGTATAATTTTTCTTTGAAAACTCCAAGTATTGTTCTAGGTCAAATATCTTTTTTTGCTTTCGTTCCTTTCCTTTTCTTTCCTTCTGTCTTTCGTCTTTTTTTTTTAAGAGCAGGAGGAAGAAGCTGCTTTCTTTCTTGACTTGCAATCAGTCTTAGAAATGTTGAATCATTGCCTAGGTGCATGAACTCAATTCTGAGCAGCTTTAATTTATAGCAGCCAACATTTCTATAACATAAGCTCTCTAAAAGAGGCCCACAGAAGAACCAGAAATCTGTGGTTGTGTAGAAAGTTTAATGGGAATGGAAAATCTCCACGTTTACACGTCTATCCTTGCATATTAATATCATTACATTTAAAGGGTGGTTTGATTTCAAACATTGAATTAATTAAGAAGGGAACTTCCAGGTCGAGTTTTAACACCAAATCAAATGCCAACAGCTCCCTCTACTGGCTACTAGAGGAAAACATTTGGTTTCTAGCAATGAAAAAGAAATTTGCTGTTTGTTTAAGAAACATCTTCACCAAACGAAATTTTTTGAAAAACATCTAAGCTTCTTGGGAAACCTGAAAGACATTCACTTGTAGTGATAGGAAGAAAAATAACAAGAATTATAGAAATAGAAATTGACAGTCATGTGAGTTTTTGACCATCAATAAACAATTCCTGCCTCTCCTAAAAAAACATCTGGTCATTCTCTTTTCTAACACTCTCTATTATATAGAGTTTGCGTTAAGGTTAAAGTATAATTAGGGCTAGGTTTAGGTTTGTACTTTCTCAAATCTGACACAAATATTAAAATTTATTTTCTGGAAGTTGAGAAACCTTAATGGAAGCATCAAATTTTTTCTTGATACTTCTTTGTCTCTTGCTGAGTTCTAAAAAAAGAAAAAAAACAAGAACTGTTTTTATTGTTATTTCAATGAGAATGGATGGATCACTTTTAACTTATATATAGTTTGGAAGCAAAGATGTTGGCTTCTTTTATTGAAACTCTAACATTTGATGTAACAAGTACTTTTATTAGGGCAATAAAAGTTAAAAAAAAAAAATGTAAAAAATAAAATACATTTTCCTCCCCAACTCCTGGCCCCATCCTTCACGGAGACGACTGTCCTCCACCACCTGGAAGAATCAATCTGTTGGGTTTCACTCATTTAGAGCTGTCTTTCCTTCAAATTACCCCCGACTCTCCACAACTCTTGGCCTCATTTTCACACAGCCGTATTCCCTGAATGGAAGTGGAAAATGTAATAGCACACTCAGAAGCTTTCAAATCCCACTCGTTTTAACAAGTGAGACTTGACAAGGTTGATATGATAGGCTCATGTGAGAGGTTTTAGAATTTTGACGTAAATGCACCGTGAAGGAAAACCTTTCTTCTTAGAAAGGAAGAAATACAGCCCTGCAGAGACATCAAGATCTCGTTCTATGGATGTGTCTTAACAATGTGGTCTCCCTCGCCCCAGCTTACCATATGAGCTTTGAAAGCAAACGTGTAATTTTTGAAAGATTACCATGATAGAATAGTTCATTCACTCTTTCTCACTCTTTCTCTATCCACCAACCCCGCCCTACCACACACACATACTGCCTCAAAATATATGTATCCTTCATCTTTGGGAAGTGAGCCATTTCTGTTAAAAGAACCATCCTGCGTCTTAAACTCGATATCTTAATTTAGGAAATCACACTGATTTCCTAAAGCATCCGTAATGAGTGTCAAAGCCACAGAGAATCTTTTTATGACAAGTTCTTCCTTGTTGAACAATATAATTATTGTTGAATTACAGCACATATTGGCATGCAGCATTTTTAGGGATTTTCTTATTTCACTAATTCTCTTAAAACACTAATTCTCGTTTAGAAGTTGAATTTTTGAAACATTAAGTTAAAAATTGGGCCTTGGAGTCAGACTCATCTCCTGGATTCAAACCTCACCTCTGTCACTTATAAACTGTGTGACCTAAGGCAAGTCACTTAAACTCAGTGAGCCTCAATTTCCTCTTTTGTGAAAAGAGAATAACAATATATCTCCACCTCATTGGGTGGCTCACTGAGGTTGCCATGACATAATATGTGTAACATGCTCTAGCAGAATGCCTGGTACATAACAAAAAAACAATGTTGTTGTTCCTGCTTAATAAACTAGAAAAAAAGTCTTATGTGAATGAAAAAATATAACTAGTTATTTTATTTCCTGAAAAGAAAAATGCCGTCATAGTCATCCAAGGGAGTTCTGAATACTGATGACTTTGACTAGAAAACTGAAAAGTAAATATCTGAAACAAGAATGCAAATTTGATTGGTGAAGTAGTCATACTTCTTACCTGGGAGAGCACAGCAGAGTTCTTCCTCTGGTGGGAGAGACACTGTTTGCAGTGGGGCAGCCAGTTAGAACCTAGAACCAGAGAATAACGTTGTCCTTAATGAGTCATCCAGAGAGAGCATCTACTGAACAATGTGTCCACACAGGGTTGTGAATCATTGGGAGAATCAGTTGAGAATCCGGGCTCTGGAAGTGGATAGATCTTGTTCCAATCCCACCTCTGGGCACCTTCTAGATGGGTGACCTTAGGCCCATTCCTCACTCTGTCTGAGCTTCATTTTCCTGTTCTGCAAAATGAGGATATTGTCTAACACACAGAACTGGGTGAGAATTTGTGATCACGGGTTATTGTCAAAGATCCTGCGTGATCTGGCTCCTTCCTTCCTCAGCAGCCCCTTCCGCTTCAACCCTCATCCTTGCTCCTTCTGCTGCAGACAAACTGGCCTTCTTGGAAGCCTGCCACACTCATTTCTGCCATGTTCCCTCATACTATGTCATCTATTTCATGACTGCCCTTTCCTCAGATCTTAGCTCAGTCATCACTTCATTGTGGAAACCTTCCCTGATCTTGCTGAGAAGGCCAAATCCCTCTGTGTTCTTCAACTACCTTACAGTTGTCCATGATGGCACTTCTCTCAGATTTAATTTAATTTGCTTGACTATCTCCCTGCTAGACTATGAGCCACCTAAGGGCAGGGAGTGTCTGTTTCTGTTCACCATTATATCCCCCACACCTGGCAAAGAATAGATACCTCATAATTATCTGTTGAATAAATAAATGGAAACCCAACACATAATAGGTACTTGGAAAATGGTAGTTATTACTACAAAATCTGAGTATCAAAGGGACTTGAGAGGTCCTCTAGAGGTTAGTTCAAACCACTTTTCCTTCAAATATGTCTCTGGCACGTTCACATCTTCCTAAGATCAGAGAGTGAGGAATCAAGACCTCAAAATCAACGGATGCCCATTAAAATCGACTCTTTTTGTCCAATGGCATCCGCATTTCCCTTGCTTCTCCTAAACTGCACTCCCTTATATAATTAAAACAATCTCTCGGGGGCTGGCCTGGTGGTGCAAGCGGTTAAGTGCGTGTGCTCTGCTGCAGTGGCCCGGGGTTCGCCGGTTCGGATCCTGGGCGCACACCCACGCACTGCTTGGCAAGCCATGCAGTGGTGGCGTCCCATATAAAGTGGAGGAAGATGGGCACGGATGTTAGCCCAGGGCCAGTCTTCCTCAGCAAAAAGAGGAGGATTGGCAGATGTTAGCACAGGGCTGATCTCCTCACAAAAAAAAAAAAAAACCGATCTCTCGGCTGCAGAGAGCTGAGTGTGATGACAGTCACTCTGAACCATGCACTCCAGTGGGGGACTTTATGCAGTGATGGGACTGGAGATTATTTACTTTGAGAAGAGAATCCTATTGGGATTTCTGCACCAGCCTTTGTATACGTGAGATGCTGTACACATTTGTGGGGCTGGGGTGTCCTAGAGCTGCATTTTCCTATGTTCCTTAAGTCCTCTATTTGTATATTTACTCAACTACCCACCCCCTTTAAAATTCTGTCACTGGGTAGAAATGGTGATAACGCCTGGGAAATATTTTAATGCCATAATAAAAGTCACTGGAAGTGTGGCAACACAAGAAAGAAAGCGTAGTGGTAAAACTGTAGAAACATTTAAAAAATTTTTTCCACTCATTAAAAAAAATAACCCTTCGAGACTTGAAGGGCAGGAAATGCTGCCACTTTATTGCCTTTTTAGTCAAATACCTTTACAGGCATATCCCTTTAACCTGTATTATTAATATTGATCCCTCAGGGCCTAATGCAATTCCCACCTCCTCCCTGTTCTGACTACCCCAGGACGCTCTGGCCTGTTTTCTGAAGTCCTGTTATGCCTCTTTGCACCCGTTTCTGATGTTTATTTTTCTCTCTCAACTACCTTGGAAGGTGGGGACACTGAGGCTGGGGAACACCCCTTTCAGGAGGACGAGGTAAGAAAACTGGGTTGGAATTCTATTTTTTGACGCTTACTACCACTGAGAAGCTGGCCCAGGATCTAGACCAGGGGGAAAGAATACCTTATCTCAGCAAATTGTTGCTACAATTAAAATAGAGTAAAATGTGGTGAACCAGCAATAGTTCACCTTATCCCCTCCCCCCCCACCAAGTCGCTGGTTACCAATTTAGTTCAGTTAGTTCCAATACTTTTTTATAAAAATTTTGTATTTTCATTTTAATTTTCTGATTAGGAAACATAAACAAATTCTTTTAGAAAATTTGAACAATTCAGAAAAGTATAAAAGAAGAAAATGCAATTAGCAGCTGCCATATTTGAGAGATTACTGTGTGTGGTGACTCTGCTGTTTGTTGTGTATTTCTATTATGTCTTTTAATTTTGGCAGCAACCCAGGAGGTAGATACTAATATTATTCCCATTTTACATGTGAAACAACAAAGGCAGTGAGTGCCTAGGGCACACAATAAGTGATGGACTTGGAAATCAAATCCAGCTGCTCACTCCATAGTGTAACCACAATGCCAGAGTAATTCCCAAAATTATTCAACCATGTCCCATCATAGAGAAGAAATCCATGCTATTAATGTGTGGTGGATTCAATCTTATTTCCTTCAATTTATATTTTCACATACACACACACACATGCATATACACACACACATATATACAGAGCTATGCTGTATTTTTAAATCAAAATTAGGATCTTACTGTATGTACAGTTTTTTATTATTATTTTTATAGTTTTGGAACTTAACTGGCATGAAAATTATTTGGATATATGCTTTTAGTAGTGACTACGTATGCATTTTTCTCCCCCTCATTGAACCATTCTTCTCTTGTTGGACTTGCAAATGATTCCCAATACTTAGCGTATAATTTTTCTCCAGGTTAAATTTATTACATATTAGGATTGTGTACATTATGTATGTAAATTATTTATCATAGTAAGGAGATAATTATATAATCTCCCAGATGTACTGTTTGTGATTTAGACCTTGTAAGAAAAAGGTTTTTATAATCATCTTCCAGCCTACACCTTCATGCCACTCCATTTTTTAATAATGTTTGAAAAAATAGACAACCCAGTTACCTAATTCTGTGCCCAAAATGCATCACCAAAATGCCTATAGGCCAAGCTTGAACCCTCTTGTATCATTGCAACAGGTTTAGTCACTGGTCTAAGAAAGGCAATGTGGCACGGCAGAGCAGTTGGACCTGGACACAGGTCTGAGATCCTAACCATGGTCACCACTTAGTACACTTGGCAACGAAATTGATCTTTGTAAGCCTTGGTTTCCTTATTGTAAATTATAATAGTAATATTTTCTCTATGTCTCGTAGAGTGTAATGAGAATTAAATTCTAGAACAATCTGCACACACAACACTTTATTATATTTTATTATTATTATTAACTAGACTGATCTAAACAACCATAACATCTTCAGAAAGAAAAATCACAGAAAATTATTGGGTTCATCCTTTTCAATGCATAGAACGTCTACAGAATTCACAGAGGCTCTATTTGTTCTGGAAAAAAAAATTAAGAGACCATTTTTGCCCCATGGAAGGGAAGGCTGTGTTGAGAATGGGAAGTGATTTTATTTTTAATTAGACATATCCAAAGATGATTGATTTTTTTTCTGTCACTGAATTCTATTTGAAACGTAAAACCGCTTTGTGTTTTTAATCATCCCTACTTTTCCTTTTCTTGGGTCCATGACACAAAGCCTCATGCTCCTTAGAATACAGAGTGGACAAAAGTAGCCAGAGCTGCTCCCTTGAATGCAGGCCTGGTGCCCGCTCTGGCTGTGGCTTACACAGGTTCCCTTGTGGCTTGGAGCAGAATGCCTTGCCCAGAAAGCAGAAGAACTTCAGCAGGCTCCTGGCGTGGGTGGGTTGAGATCCTTTTCACCCCATAGTCACCTTCTTGGTCACGGTGCATTTCTCTTGACACCTGGGCATTGGCCTACTGTGAAAATAGCCACAGTGCACAAAAATCTGGTGAAGGGTGAACCTTCTCATTAGTGTGGGTTTCTAGGATCCTTCTCGTAAAAAACTTTGGTCAGAGAATCGTACCACAACTAGCATGTTGGCTATGGTTTCTGTTCTCCTATTTTTTCTGAAAATTTCCTTGTCACATTATTTTTCTTTTCTCAGTGATTCTTTGGGAATATATCCTTCAAGAAGTTGGAAATTCCCTAGTATTATCAGAATGCAAATCTGGGCTGGCATGGTGTGATTTGGGCTTTATTGCTTTCTTTACTTTCTTTCCCCTCTGTTTTATTTCAATAGAGTTTGTTTTGTGGTAGATATGGTTCCACCAGGCATAAATTTCCAAATGATAGACTGTTAAAAAGATATTACTTTCTTTTCCCTCTCTTTTGTTCTTAAATGTCTCATGTTTCCTATTTAGCAGGGTCTTGAAAAATGAATCTGGCTTTCTGGAGTCAAAACTCTTAAAAGCATCTGCCCTGCCTCTGTAATAATGGGTCTGTAATCGTATTTTTCAACTAGAGTCTGAAATCTCAGAGGAAACATTTTTCTTATACTTTCTGCTATATGTGTGGCAGTATGATTCCTGCATCAAGAAGTAAATAATAATCATAGTTTACTTCAGTAATATAAATGTTTACAAAAAAGAAAAAGAAAAAAAAAGTAGACAGAGAAAAAGATGAAGAAAATTTGTTAGAGTTGACTTCTCATTTGGTTCACAGTTCACATGCCCAACAACAGGTTGTAACCCACCTCTTCAAGAGAATTTCAAATCCTGTGGTTACTTGCCCTCAAACTTCAAGGCATCACTATTCATCCTTTTGTTATATTTAAACTAGGAGGCAGTCAAATAAAAACCGTTAAGGCAATTTTTGTTTGAAAAAGAGATTAAATGTAATATAGCATCTACCTCTTCTCGCTTGTTTCAGAAAGGTTCTCCAGCCTGCCATACCTAGGAAATTGTACCAGGACATTCATGGGTTATGTGATAGAAGAGGAGGAAAATAGGGAGTTGGAAAAAAAAATAAGAGCTTGGCTAGCTCTAATCCTTGCTCACGAAATGACCTTAGGCAAGATAACTGTCTTGGAACCTCAGTTTCCTCACTCGTATAATGGGGATGAGAGCAGTTCCTGCCTCCCAAATCCTGCCCTTCCTCTGATGAGTTACAAGCGTGGGCAGAGGCCCTACAAGGAACTCACAAAGAATTGATCATATTTTTTTGATCACATACCTCAGAAGATGTGATGATTAGCATTAACCCATATGATGTTTTTCTTCCTATCCTAGCTTAACAGAGTATCTGGCAAATTGTGTGCAGTCAATAAATGCACATTTTTGGAATCAATGGATATTTTAAATATCTCAAGCAACCCGTCTTTTCTTTTTAAAGTACTCCACAGTTCATAAATAAAACAGTAATTAAGTTTTATTATGTGCAAACACTGGAATATACTACTCAGTCAAACACAGCTCTTGCACTAATATACGGAGAAGAAAATATGGATGCTACCAGTTGCGTGCTACAGCTGACTAGCTCCTGCTCGTGAAAGCCAATTGTTAAAGTCTCAGGAGTTTTGTGGACCAGTTGTTAAAGACAGCCACTATTAAATAATAAATATTAAATTAAATTGTAAATATTTAAATATTTAAAACAAAAAGTAGTAAATACTCAAAATTCATCACTTTCTAATTATTTTACTACCTTATACTATTATCCATGCTTTTGAGGTTATTTACATCTATTGTATCTGTATGATGATAATATTGTATAGCGGTGTGTTACTGTGTATCTTTTCCCAAGTCTGTGCTTAGTGATGTCCCATTAGAAGTTTGGAATGTGCCAGGTGGGAGCATTTGCACCAAAGAAATTTGTAAATGTTATGAACCAGAACTTTTTTTTCCTGGAAGGCTGGTTGTTAAATCAGAATACCACTGGCTCTATCTCAGTAGAAGGTTGAAGTCCTATTCTAAGACCGTATTATGCAGCATATTTATAATATCTAAGTTCACAAATCATTTTCATCATCTCGTTTCAAATAGAGTCTTCCATACACACAGCTATTAAGGGATGCAGTCAGAAGCAGGACCGAAGTTTCCAGACTCTGATTTTACCCCTGCATACCCTGCGTCCACTCTGATTGTTGGTGGATCCCTGTCTTAAGGAGTCTGCAAGGCGTCCTGGCTCAAGAAGGGGTATGAGAGAGGTTTGCTACTGATGCCTCCCGGGCTTTGAGAAGGGCACAAATGGCCTGACATCCCGCTATTTGACTTTTTGGCTTACTCCTCGCTGCCTTCTACGAGACTATATATATTTAACGGCCTGGTGAATGCCATAAACAATAATCTCAACTGCACTGTGAATATGTTTGATCTTGTCTATGTAAAATAGAAGGGAAAAAGGTTTTTTTTAAAAATTGTACTTATTTTTGAGCAATAAAAATTGTATGTATTTAAGATATACAATGTAATGTTTTGATATGTGTATATGTTGTGAAATGATTACCACAACCAAACTAATTAACATATCCATCACCTCCCATAGTTACCATTGCGTATTTTGTGTGTGTGTGTTTGTGTGTATGTATGTGTTTGTAGACAACACTTGGGATCTACTCTCTCAGCAAATTTCAAGTATATAATACATTATTATTAACTATAGTCACCATGCTGTACATTAGGTCTCCAGAACTTATTCATCTTATAACTAAAAGTTTGTACCCTGTGATCGATAGCTCCTCTTTTCCCCCAGCATCTGGTAACCAGGTAACCACTCTCCTAGTATCTGTTAGTGTGAGTTCAACTTTTTGGAAAAAAAGTCCTCCTCACTTCCAGGGACAGGATGGGATTTGAATGGAATCCTGAAGAATGGAAAGGATCCATCTGGGTGAGGGAAAAGGGCACAACATCAACAGATGCATGAAGAGAAAGAACACAGGGACCATTTTGGAGAAAAGTAAAGAATCCAGTTTGGTTGGAGAGCAGGATTTATAGACAGGAGTCCCGGGAAAGGACTGGAAGGATAGATGGAAGCCTGATTACCAATAACCCTAAATGATGGTATTGCATCTTGATGCTAAACTGGTGCAGTTTTGGGGGAGAGGGGAAGAGTTGAAGAAGAATGGAGTTTTAGTGTTTGCTTTAAAAAAATTATTTTTAATAAATACGCTTGTAATGTACACTTAATTGGCACTATAAGGCAATTTAATTTACCTTGCTCTATGCAAATTGGACCAAAACATACATTGTCTACAATGTATTAGAAAAGTATAAAAGATCCTTTCTCAAATGCTGCTGCATCAGGCATCAAGAATATGAGAAATTTACCTGTGGTTACTTCAGAAAATATACACAATACACAAAAATTGTACCATAAAAGCTTAAAACATGGTGCAAAAAAAATGTAGTATTTCCCTGCCAGTTTACAAAAATTCAATATCTGTAATATTGTCTTGGGGAAAATAACATACGTGCACCTATGAAACTATCACAATAGCTACCCAGATTCGGTTAATATTGCATGTAGATTGTAGATTTACACGAACCACTATTCAAGAGATTGAATCTGAGTGATACCATTAGCTCAGCTAGTCAGCTGGGGTAAACAAGGAAATTTACCATATTGGTGGTTCATTTTTTTAATTTTTATATAAAATGAAATGTTCAGTTTCATCTTTAGCTTCCCAGACCTGGTAACCATACTATAGCAAGATGTTCTTTCTACACTCAGTGCGCATGGGGTGATGTGTCATTAGTCTCCTTGACTTTAAGTCGACAAGCACTCAGTTAAAATATAGACCCTGTATATGCTCCAGTCAATCAACTTTTGAAAAAGAAAGTGCTCTTCTTGGAAGATTGGAGCACAACATTTAGCCGTACTTTTAAAAGTCCTTATCAATGAGAAGTAATGCCTACAAGGAAAAAGCAGCTTTAACAACAGAGGGAAAAAAAATAAGTTAAACATCTTAAAAAACAAAGTGAAAAGCAAATTTAAAAAGCAGTTAAAGAGAAATGTATTTCATGAGACTGATAAAAATTAGCTCTGCAAGATTTCAGGAATTCATCACTAGTAAGTAAGCATAACCTTGCAAGTACCATGTCTTGTTGTTTTGATCCTTTATCATAATTAAAATTTTTGGTTTCCATTCTATCAACAGGAGAAAAGCTGATAAAGTAAGGATTCAAGGGCAATTTTACACAAATATCACAGATTTCAGATGAAAAGGAATACCAACAGGACCAAAAGTTAATATTACTGATATACTTTTCACTGATTCAATTTTTAATAAATAAAAATAAATGATATTAGGATACAAAATCTTAACATGTAAGCCTTACTGTCATATGCTTATTTTCTGGGAAAAAAAGAAACAAAAACAAAAATGAAATCTCACTCAATTTCCGGTAATACACAAAGGTATCTTATAGAAAAATTTAATGATGGAAGAGTTTATTAACTTGTTTTGCATTTTTCCAAAGAGGTTTTTATACAAGATAGAATATGATCAATCAGTGGCCATGTTCAGGATGAACTAGAATGGGGTAGAGAGAACAGAAGCAGGAAGAACAGCTAGCGAAGTCCGATTGTCTTCCTGTATCCCAATTTTTGTGCAAAGGAAATTTTGCTGAGGGCAAGCACTCAAGTACAGCTTGGACCTGCCATCAGCATGATCTGTACATCTCATCGGTCACCATACCTCATTCCTTTAATAGGTCCTGGTTGAGATGTAGCTAACAAGGAACACAATGGAATGCTCTGGAGCTAAGGCTTGGGGGTCTGGCTGTCTGGATTGTAATCTGGGCTCCACTGCTTACCACCACTGAGACTGCATAGGCTGCTTAGACTCCTAAGCTTCTCTTTTCTGTAAGATGTTGATGATAATAGTACCTCCCCAGAGAGTGAGTGAGAGGAGTAATTTAATAAGGAATGTAAAGTGCTTAGCACATATCCAGGCACATGGTGAGCAAGCTATTACTGGTAGTATTTTACAAATGTTGGCGGCCAAGGAAAGTAAGATATAAATGGTTTGACCTGATCACAATACAAAACAATATAATGTTACAGAATTGAGCTTATCTGAGGCTGCATTTGATACTGTGCGTATGCGTGTACACACACACATGCTCCCACATGCACCCACCCCTATGTGTAAATGTACAATGGTCATATAACTCTTACATTCCATTCCTCCGATCCTGCGCACCGCTCACCTGTCTGAAGGCATAGGATTCTAAAGTCGACTAGAGCTTCACTTTTCTTCCTCTCACAACCGTCCCTACTTAGACTCTGACTCTGCTGGGGAGAAGAGAAGGCTGAGAAGCAGCCAACTCCACCTGTGGCTCTAGGTATAGAGACAGCCAGGAGAATGCAGAGCAAAGCAGAGCCAATGCAGGGAGAGCTCCCGTCCTGGAAACTGAAGGGCACAACAGAGAAACCTTGGACGGCATTCTTGAGTGGTTTTCATCCATTCAGGAGAGAGGAAGAAGGATAAAACTAAAACCCTCCTCAAGAGAATGCGATTATCTCTCTACTCCACCTCACTGTCAGCCTTAGACTTTTTATATTGACAAACTAAAGCATTCTTTTGCCTCTGGATAATTTGGCTGGATCAGGCTTTAAAAAAAAAAAAAAGAGCTCGCCTGCAGTGTTTGATCCAGTGAAGCTTCATGAAAAGATGGATGAAATGTGAAATATTTGGATTCCTGGGGCAGCTGTTGCTTAGGTATTTACCTGCCTATTGTCCAAGACCCACAGAGAATCCCTCCTACTAAGATCAAAGCATCACTATTTATACTTAAAAATTGGGTTATTGTGGAAATCAACTTCACTTGGCAAACGCTTCAGGAAAAAAAGTGAAGCCTTTCTTACAAAAATGTTTATTTGGGGGTATTTTTTTTTCTCATTTTATCTCTAAGTCACAACTGGTGAATTTGCCCATTGATATTTATGCTAAGGGTACCACAAGGGGAGGTTTTTTTTTTCAAGTGCTTCCACATTTTCATAATTCCAGACTTTTATATTATTTACAACACCAGTAAATATCATTATTTATATATTATTACTTATATTAGTTATTATTACTAATGGTTCTACTCTGTGCCAGTCACTGTATACTCATTACTTCTACATTTTATAGCAGTTCTGCAAATATATCTTCCTCATTTTTATAGATCAGGAATCTGAGGCTCTAAAAGTTTAAATGGTCCCCCAGGTCACATATCTAGTAACTGTTAAAGTCGGATCTTCAACCCATATCCCTCAGATAAAAATAATACGTATTCTTTCCAAAGATTTCACATTACCTCTGCTGTCCAAGAAACATTCATTCTATCCTTATTTGCTCCTGCAATGGGTATTAAGCACTTATCAGAGGCAAAGTAATATGTTGAGTACAATACAAGCCACATTATGCCATGGGCATTTGAATATCACCCTTTGAAATGAATTTACAGAAAACTTTCATCCATGATTGCAATACCGCCACCGTCTAATAGTCTCATTCCTGACTCCATTGTTACCTATGGATCCAAAGAGAAATTCTTCAGATGGCAGCAAGATGCAGAATTCTCATAGGAACTCAGGGGTTATGTGAGATTTGAATAACTCCAATGGATCATTTCTATAGTGTAAAGCAGTTATCTTCCCAATTTGAAGAATAAATGTTAACATATTTCCAAGTTGCTCTTGTCAAACTGTAGTTGCTTAACTGTAATCACCTAAAAAAAAAATTGACAGTAATTGATGATTTTTTATAATTATAGATACGGTTTAATTTCTGTAATAATCCATATCTTTGACTTCAGTAAATTAGGTACAATTCTAAAACAATTTCACAGTGTTCACTGAAATTTGCTCCTAGAATATCAGGTTTTGGGTTTTTTGATTTTTCATTTACTATATTTATATGACTAGGTTCCATGTCCCAACTCCACCTCCCACATGATTCCTATATTCACTGCCAATTTTTAGGAGTACATATGTGACGTTAATTTTTCTCCCAACAAGCTGCTGTGGCTGTTGGCATTAGAAATAAGAGTTCAAGGGCTGGCCCCGTGGTGTAGCGGTTAAGTGCGCGTGCTCTGCTGCTGGCGGCCCAGGTTCGGATCCCGGGTGTGCACCGATGCACCGCTTGTCAGGCCATGCTGTGGCGGCGTCCCACATAAAGGGGAGGAAGATGAGCACGGATGTTAGCCCAGGGCCGGTCTTCCTCAGCAAAAAGAGGAGGATTGGCATGGATGTTAGCTCAGGGCTGATCTCCTTCACAAAAAAAAAAGAAATAAGAGTTGAATAGAGAGGAAATAATGGTACGAACAGCTGAAGGGTTTCAATGACTGCCATCAGGTGAAAATTAAAGGAAGAATGTCTGAGCACAAATGACACCTCTTGGGTTGATTTCTCCAAATATTTGAAAGCAAAATAACTTCATTCAAAAATATGACGAAATTTCACTTTATCTGGAAGTAAAGAAAAATTTCACTTTATCTAGAAGTAAAGGAATAAAAACCAAAAACTAACCATTGTCAGTACCTACTCTGGGTTAGGGCACATAGTATTCAACCAGAACGCGTCTGGACTGAGGGCAGTTCTTTACCACCGGCCTCCATTTTGTCTGATCCAGCATTAGTTCTAATTGGCTGACGCTGGTATGTATGGACTGTTAAATATTTTGAATAGCATCCCTGGCTAGCACTTCATAAATGCTCTTTAATTCAGTCCTTACCACCAGCCATTGAAGTAAGTTTATTATCCCTATACACAGATTGTGAAATGAGAAAGAACATTCATATCCACACTGGTTTTAAAGTGTTTCTTCTGGTGTCAACTCTTATTTCTAAACAAGAGCAGGTCTGTATCTTTGTCATCTCTGTAGCCTAGAGTCTAGGAGAGTCCTGCCGTGGACTTGGTACTAAAAAATGGTTTACTCAATTGAATCGAACAGACGATTGCTCGTCTTTGCTGGGATGAAGAATATCTCACCTGTCGTCCAAGTTCCATGTGGGACGCAACTCAGGATTTAACAGTCACGTCTTCTCTTCCAGGCTACAGCTGTAAGAATTTGAGGGTTACACCATGTTTACCCCATCAATAAATGCAATTGCAAAAAATTTACTTATATTTCTCTTTCCCCATTATTGTGGAATTTCTCCTTAGGAAAGGAGCAAATACTTCTAGAATTCTACCCCAAGTGAATGTGATGCAGACAAATATTTAAGCACAAATATATTCATAACGGTATTGTTTATAATGTTAGAAAATGATAAACAAAATACCTAACAATGAAAGAATGGCCTAATCAATCACAGTGGAGCCTTATAATGGAATGTTAATGCAGTCATTATGAGTCATTTTCCAATCAATTTGTGATTTTGTATTAAATAAACTTTTTATTAAAGTATAACATACAAAACATAAAAATGCACAAATGAGTTATCAGAGAATTACATCCTGTAACCACCATCCCATTCAAGAAAAATGATTCCCATTACCCCAGAAACTACTTCACAGCCCCACTTAAACACTACTCTCTCCTTTCTTCTCAAAGATATCCATTATCTTGACTTCAAATTGGATATGGGGAAATACTTATTATAGCATAAGTAAGAAAGGACAGAACAAATTGTATGTACAGTATTCTCTCAATTATGTGATTATTCATATGTAACTAAATGTGCAGGAAAATACTAGAAGGAAGTAACCAAAATGTTCTCAGTGGTTATATCTTAGCAATCAGACTAGGAGTGATTTTTATTTTCTCTTTCCACAGAAAATGTATATTACTCTAATAAATAATTAAAGGTCACATATTATTTAAAGGGAATAAAATATATTACAATTAATTGTAAATGTGATTTTTCATATTTGTCAAGAGCTGGCATTATTTTTGTAGTCCTAAAATGTGAAAGAGCTCAAAAAGTTGCCTAGGAAGTTAGACTACTACATACAATGATATTTAAAACAGTATATTTCCTATTAGAAAATGGCCAATTATGATACGCTTTTGGTTACGCCACGGACAGCAATTACCGAGAACGCTAAGCACATACCACAAAACCACATGCGGTAGGATTAACTCAGCTAGCCAGTGTGAATTCTGTTTTGCTGCCAGCACAAACCATATAAGATTCCCATTATGCTACCTTCGCCATGTTCCAGAGAATTTCCTTCCCACCTTCATGGCTCTGCTTAGAAAAGAAAGAGCAGAAAATGATGCTGGAGATCATAAAGTCAGACTAGCAGGAATTGTACCAACAAGGCAGCAGAAGGTTCTGGGAACAGATCTAGAGATTTGGAAATTGGCCAATATCCAGGGATGTGTAGATGACATTTTCTGTGTCTTGTTTAAAATTAACAAGAAAAAAAATTGTATCAGTTACCTTTGTTTTTACAGAAGTCAGATAATATATTGATGTGGGGGTAGAGATGTGGAGAAAGATTTAGTTCTCAAATAAGCCTTAAATATACAACCAAGATTAGCTGGGCTCTTTTTCATGCCACCCTTCCTGCTAATATTTCTTTTGTCAATTGCATATTTATTTTGAAAATAGATTAGAATTTACTATACAGAAGGGATATCTGAGACCTAGACAGAATGAAACAAAAACTAAATAGAAAACAAATGGGAAGGAATTCACAAAAGTAATTCACAGTATGATTTATCTAGGAGAGAAGCTGAAAACTTTCCTAATCAGAAAACTTCCCTCTGAGGATGTCAGTTTCCCCAGAAGGAGCTGGAGAAAGGAACAAATATTTGAATCGTTGATGGTGCAAGCCTAGTCCTCCATCCAAGCAGAGGACCCTGATTCTGCTCTGTACTGTGGAGAATATTCCAGACTGAGCTGTCCAGGTTACTAAGGAATTGCTAAATTTGAGTTGAGGGTAGGGAGTGGAAACTGTTAAGAGTCACTATGGCTCAAACTTCATAAATAGTAATGAAGTTGGCAAATTTTAGGCCTCAAACTGGAAGATACTATTTTTCCTGGAAAGAAAAACCCAGGACAGTGGAATGTCTAAAAATCACTGTTCTAATAGCCAGACCATAGAATTTAGTGGCCAGCAGTGACCCAAAGTGGTAATTTTTCAAGCCCTGACATTTATTTAATGCCTTTAATATGGTTATGTAAAAGTATTTCACATGCACACTATTAATATTTAGGTGCCAGGTGGCTGCTATGCATAGTGGTTTATTATTTATGAGTCTGTATCTTCTGGTTCACGGGGAGATGAGTGGCTGCCATTGAACCGAGAAAGATTCTTTTAACATCACCCATTAATTTCTCCAGAGAAAGAATCACATTACTTTACAGCTTGGTGTTTGTTAGTGCAAAATACACTGATGTACTAGACCAGAGATCGAGAGAATTGCATTGCAGTTGTGTATCCGTAGCTGGTGAAGACTGGAAGCTTGCGCTTTGCTTAGCTTCTCTGAGATTGTTTCCTCATCTGTCAAGTGGCAATGTTAATAACCTCTTTCATAAGACCACATGCCATATACCTATCACAGTGCTTTGAAAACAGAAGATGCTTAGAATAAGTTTCCTACCTCCCCCTAGGGATCTCAGTTCCCTCATCTGAAAAACCAGTGGGTGAAGTATGGAATGTCAAATAGTTTTATTTCATATGATAACTCCAATCGATAGATACAAATTGCATAGAGTGTATCTTGGAAAGGATTTGAAATCCAGTGTAGGCATATCATGACAACGCTAAATAGATTATTCATGTCTGCCTTGGATAAAGAAGGAAGAGTGTCTGCACGTGTGCTACGTGTTTCTTAGCCTTCCCAGATACAGAAGTCTCTGATTTTGAACTTAGCCTTTGGTTTATGAACTACTTTGGGTAGAATTAAGGGAACCTAATTAACACCTTTGTTACTAGATCTTTTTTATTATCATTGAGGTAAAAGTGGTATATAAGTTTCAGGTGTACAACATTATAATTTGACATCTGTATACACTACTAAGTGCGATCACCACCAAAAGTCTAGTTACCATCCATCACAATACAGTTGATCCCCTTCACCCGTTTCGCCCACCCTTCAACCTCCTTCTTCTCTAGTAACCACCAATCTGTTATCTATATCCGTGAGTTTGTTTAGTTTTTGTTTTGTTTGTTTGTTTGTTTTGTTTATTTATGAGTGAAATCATAATGGTATTTGTCTTTCTCCATCTGACTTATTTCACTTAGTGTAATATCCTCAAGGTCCATCCACATTGTCACAAATGGCAAGATTTCATTCTTTTTTTATGGCTGAGTAGTATATATATATATATGTGTGTGTATATATATATGTGTGTATATATATGTGTATATATATGTGTGTATATATATGTGTGTATATATATGTGTGTGTGTATGTATATATATATCTTGGCTATTGTAAATAATACTGCAATAAATATAGGGGTGCATATATCTTTTCAAATTAGTGTTTTTGTATTCTTCGGATAAATCCCCAGAAGTGGAATGGTGGTTCTTATGATAGTACTAGTCTTAATTTTTTGAGAAATCTCCATACTGTTTTCAATAGTGGCTGCACCAATTTACATTCCCACCAACAGTGCACCAGGGTTCCCTTTTCTCTACATCCTCTCCAACTCTTATCTTTTTGATAATAGCCATTCTAACAGGTGTGAGGTGATATCTCATTGCGGTTTTGATTTGTATTTCTCTAATACTTAGTGATATTGAACATCTTTTCATGTGCCTGTTTGTCATCTGTATTGGAAAAAGATCCTCTGCCCATTTAATCAAGCTATTTGGTTTTTGTTTGTTTGTTTGTTGTTGAGTTGTATGAGTTCTTTACATATTTTGGTTATTAACCCCTCATCAGATACATGATTTGCAAGTATCTTCTCCCTTTCAGTAGGTTGTCTTTTCGTTTTGATGGTGGTTTCTTCACTGTGCAGAAGCTTTTTAGTTTGATGTAATCCCATTTGTTTAATTTTGCTTTCGTTTCCCTTGCCTTTAGAGTCAGATCCACAAAAATATTGCTAAGACCTATGTCAAGGAGCTTACTGCCTATATTTTTTTCTAGAAATTTTATGGTTTCACGTCTTACATTCAAGTGTTTAATCCATTCTGAGTTAATTTTTATGCATGGTGTAAGATAGTGGTGTGGTGTCAATCTTTTTGCATGTGGCTGTCCAGTTTTGCCAACACCATTTATTGAAAAGACTATTCTTTCTCCATTGTATGTTCTTGGCTCCTTCAATCGGTTGTAAATCAATTGTCCATATATGCATGAGTTTAATTCTGGGGTCTCAGTTCTGTTCCACTGATCTGTGTGTCTGTTTTTATACCAACACCATACTGTTTTGATTATTAGAGCTTTGTAGGATAGTTTGAAATCAAGGAGCATGATACCTCCAGCTCGGTTCTTCTCTCTCAAGATTGCTTTGGCTATTTGGGATATTTTGTGTTCTACACAAATTTTAGAATTATTTGTCCTAGTTCTGTGAAGAATGCCATTGAATTTTGGTAAGGATTGCACTGACTCTGTAGATTGCTTTGGGTAGTATGGATATTTTAACAACATTAATTCTTCCAATCCATGAGCACAGAATATCTTTCCATTCATTTGTGTCTTCTTCAACTTCTTTCATCAGTATCTTATAGCTTTCAGTGTATGTTATTAGGTCTTTAAAGTGGACCTAATAAAATTCAGACACAGTCTGGCAATTTCTTTACTCAGCTTAGGGACTTTCATTCACAGACATTGCACAGAAGCTTGCCTTGCCAACTTTTGGCCAGTGAAGCTCTAAGTCAAAGGCTGGTATTTGAATATTTGCCAGTAAAAACAACTGTGCGGAGTTTTATTACCTTACATATTCCCAAAGGAGTCATGATAAGATCTCTGCTTATCTTATTTCTTTAAACCATTCCCCTCACCTTACTTCACTCCTCTGAATTTCATAGGAGGAGGACAGGGAACAATATGTTGGAAGAAATGAGATGTAGTCAACAATTCGATCATTAATAAATATAACTAAAAAAGTAATTTCAGAAATTAAATGCATCATTACATATAAATACTAAATTTGTTGAGATCAATTTTTTAAATAATAATTCTATTTTCATCATTTTTTGCACTTTTATGCAAAAAATAACAAACATTTTAAAATTGCTCCCAAATCTCACAACCTTAACACAGCTATTATCATTGAGGTTTATTCCAGTCCAGTTTTTGTGTATTTGCATATGTACAGGCACTTTTAGTGGTTGTAAATATAATACACATATAATTTTAAATTCTACTCATTCATATAGAATTATATTATAAATATTTTCCCATCTTCATTATAAACAGAAGAGGTCAAGTTAATTGCAGCATGGTATACCACTAATGTTTGAACTATAGTTGATTAGCCATTTACTTCTCACAGGGTTTTTATAATGTCAAAGCCATAGTACGGTTTGAACTTAGATTTGTTTTACACATTCCAACATAGTACGCCACACAGACTGACAAAGCTGTCCTGTTGTTCTATTGGAGAAAAACATTTTGTGCAAAAAAACAAGTTCCGTAGTCCATCATTAAATTTTTTAAAAAGGAGTAAGAATATATACTAGCCGAAGTATTTTAAATATATCTTCTTCTAAAATAAATGCAGTTTCATTGCTTCCAAATGTGTCACGGAGTTTGAATAATATAATGAATACAATGATGTTCATTTAAACATTGTGCCATAAAAAAATGACAGTGATATTTGAAATCCTCATCATCATCTTAATTTTTGTCAACGACATAGTAGCCAACACTAGGTCATACATCTATGGAGATGGACCTCCACATAGCATGCATGAAAAATTAGTGGAAGGAATGAGGCCACCAGGGCTCTTTTTATGGAAGTGTATAAGGAAACTTCTAAGTGAAAAACTTTAAAAAAGAGTTGAAATATAGCTGAGAAGTATAATAGACTGGTTTCTAAGTGAGAGAGTTTGTGAGGCCTTGCAAGGTGACCATGGCAAAGTCACTTGACTTGTCTGTTTCTCAGTTCCTCATCATATGGATGATGTAAAGATTCAACTGCTCTTTGAACAGAGGCTGACATATAATCCCTCAACAGGTTTTAGCTATTATTGCACAAATTTAATTCGAAGACAATTAGCCAGGATTGGAGGGAGGTAAGATTCAGCCTGTCATTCTGATTGTATTCTAGCTCATCTCCTAGAAACTCATGACAGACTCCATGGATGGGAATTTACTAAAATAAACGAAAAACCAAAAGAATCATTTCATGAAAACTTGTAGCTCATAAGAAGAGACAGTAACAAAGACAAAGAGTCCTGCATGGTAGATGATGACATTGATATCCTCAACATTAGTCAACAGGTTCATCTTTGATGCTGTCATTGTCTAAAATCATCAACAGCGGTGTCTTGAGGTGGCAACTAGTGACACATATGTTTCTTTGCCACTGTTAGCAAAGAAGACACGATCGCAACAAAGCTGGAGAGAAGAATAAAATACAAGATAAAGCACAGAAGAAATGTTCTCAAGATCTCCACAGGAAAAATTTAGAGGGACTATTCCTGACAGTGGAGGCAGGGCTAGAGAGAAATAATGTTTTGTGGTCCTTATTTCACACACAGATAGTTATGATATATCAAACCCAGGTTTTAAGTGGTATGAACAATGATTTGCTACAGAAATCCAGAAGTTGATTCATTCAACAAATACTTACTGAACAGCTACACAGTGGCAGGCATTGTTCACTGTACCAGTGAGGGTCAGATGGATTATACTGTAGTAAGAAAGTACCCCCAAATCTCACCGATTTACAACAACAAATATCATTCCTCATTTATGCTACAGGTCTTACACGGTCAACGGCGGCTTTCCTCCATCACCATCTTCACTTAGGAGACCCAGATGATTGAGGAGGCTTTATGTGGTATATTGATGATTTTATGATAGAAAAGAGAAATGGTGAAGCACGCATTGAATCTTAACACTTCTGTGCTGAAGTATTACATGTCAGCTCCTCCCATGACCATTCCTGAATCCAACAGAATGGGGATACATAATCTCTTACAGAGTGGGACACCAGGGTGAAAAAATGTGAATATTCAGCAAACAGCAACACAATCTAGTTCGCCATGGAATCTGTCCTCAATGGTCTTCCAGTCTAACAGCATTTCATTTGGTCATATTAGTCTTAAATATGATCCTAATGGAGTGAATATTCAGACGTCAGTGAAAGTACAAATGTGATCATACAAAGTCAGTGTACTTTTAAGATTTAGTTGCTTGAGGCTATTTGGAATTGAGGATCCTATGAGTTCAGGGCCTTAGGATTCAGAAATGACTCCAGATTCTTTCATCATTCCCCAAAGGAAAGGCAATAATAAGTAGGATACCAGACATTTATGCAATGTCTCTGAGATCATAAAGGCTAACACAGGGTAAGTTTTCAAAAGGCAAAAATAGTTTACAGTTTCTTTGCCATAGACATTATCCAGTAAACACACACAACAGCATTCACGGCCTGGAGACATACCACCTTGGGCTGTGATCCTGGCAGGTATCATAGATTCTGCAAGGTTAGACAGGTTAAATCCTTACAGGGAAGACTTTTTGGAACACCCAAGGATTACAAAAAGTGTAGCTGTCTCTCAGATGAGATTTTATTCTGAGTTTTTCTTGTTCAGTGACCCTTCCTAGCTACACACAGGATACTTTTCCTTCAATTGCCTTGGCCAAGTGTATCTTCAGCAATCCTGGTTTATGTAACTGAATTTGTCTTGCCCTTTACTGCATTTGGGTAGATGGAATGGTCTTGTTTCAGACTTCTGAAACTATTTGTAGACCTTTGCCTTCACATGTTTGAAATAAATGTGAGGCATTAATTTTAGTCAGACAACACAGAGCCCAATTCACTTGGGAAAATGCATCTCAATGTGTAATTTATCATCCAAGACCTGTCCACTAGTTCGTTACTCCCTGAGAGTAAATTAGGCACTTTGAAAGGTGCATTAAACTCTTCCTGGCTACTAGGTACCATTTAGGGCTGTGAGGCAATAATTTACTTAATGGTACCTTGGTGAGCTCAAAAAGTTTATGTTGTTTTGAAAGTTCTTAATTTTCTTCCATAAAGTAATTTATGCACTAGAAGGTTGGGTATGCTTATAAATATGTTTCCAGGGAGGCAGCCACTATTGAATAAATAAGATAACATTGTCATGCTGATGCAGAAATTAAATGTTTTACAAGTGTGTTGTCTATCCTGTCCATGGAATAGATGTATAGCTCACAAAACAATTCTTTCGATTTCATTTTTTTAATTTACAAGACTGCCTCACATTTTATTGTAATTAGTAATGCTTCATAGCTATAAGGTTTTCCAGATCCACATCACTGTATTTTTCCATGGTACAAAACACATTTATCCAAAGTTAAAATAATGTGCTAACTATAACTTTAATAGTTAGCACATTAATTCTGACAGCACTGAAATTCTGATAGCACTGAAAATTCTGACAGCAACTTACATTCTGCTTTTTCCTTTCATTCGCAGCAGAGTTTCATTCATATTAAATAAATTGGTTGTTAAGTTTTAATACCTCTTAGTTCAGTCAATCATCTTATTTATTAAATGCATCAAATTAAGCTTGATCCACCAAGTCAAGTACAAGTGATATACTTTGGATATTGCTTTCATTTGGGGGATAGAATTACTGATAAAAAGACATATAGCATTCATCAATTCTAACATGCAAAGATTTTCACATTTTAATGTCTCTAAAATTTAGATATGTCTTATAATAAATAGTGTGTCTGTCTAAGTTTATTTGGCAACATTTTTCTCTCTTTTATTGTCATAAAATGACATTTATTTTGAAATCTGGAAGATAAAACCTGGGTGAAAATAGTTCTAAGAACATAAAAATGTTGCCAGTAAGAAGGGCGGAAACTGATAATGTTTTCATATCCACTTCAGTCACACTGTCCCTCTGAAGATGCATTTATCACTACTGACCAGTTTTGAAAATGTTTGAATGGGGCAGAAACTGACTATTTTATGGAAGTAAAACCTGTGTGAATATAAATACATATTTGTTTAAATAATAATTGAGGAGAAGCACTGACCCGATAAAACTTATGTTTACGACTGATATATTTTCTTTTGTCTAAGAGACGTGTAAGGGAATGTCTTTTTCAGAATAACTCCACTTAAATAGTCTCAATTGCATCTACTATGGACCTCTTTAGATGGAAGACCAAGGTCACGTGTCAACGACAATGGAGAGGAGAGAGGGTTATCTGTATAGCAAAAAGAAAGGAGGGAAGGAAGGAAGGAAGAAAAGGAGCAAATTTTTAAATTAATCAAGATATAGAATTCCTGAACCTATACCCTTTACGCTATCCTGAATGTTAAGAAGATATTTGCCTAAATATCATATGCGTTTTCATTAATGAATAATAAATAGGACAAATGTGCTTCATTCTCTCAGTAAAATATGATGCCTATTATAGTTTACTTGCTGTATTATCCCGAAGTACCAGCATTCAACTGGGAATCCCACTTCTAATTTACAAAATGTCGAAATTCCAAAATGTGATTTCATGAGTATTCAACACCAAGCTCCTGGAGGGAGCACTTTTTAGGAGAGATTTGATTCAAATTTAAACAAGTAGCTAAGTCATATCTAAATTTTCAAATGGAATATGTATAGTTGAAAACGATTTGAATTCAGATTCTGGAGTCCAATAAACTTACAAACTATCACAAAATAAGAACGCTTGATGTGTCTACATACCTCTATAGAACAAACTCAATTTTCTTTGTGAAGGGAGGAGTTATGTAGTATGTACATTACGATAGCGGAAAGTTCTGAGGCCTTCTGCACTTCTCTAGCCAACATCACATCACAACTTCACACTGAAGCTGAGTCTATTGAATCCAACATATTTCTGAACTCTGAAAAAGTTAATAATATTTATATATCTACATATTCTACATTTGCGTGAAATATTCTTCAGAGTATCTTATTTTTATAATCTTTATAATTATAGAAATAATTAACACTATTAAGAAAGTCCCAATTTCATTGGAAATTAGGGAAAATAATATAACTAATTTTTTTCTTAGGATTCGCTTTTGTTGACTGTTGATCTATTTGTGCCTTGTAAGTATAGCCAGAGTCTGGTGGCAGCCAGCAAAGGCTATTGAGTTGGAAAAACATGATATTCGAACTCTTGTTTGCTATTTATTATCTCTCTGCTATCCAGCAAATTACATTACTTCTTTGAGCCTCAGTTTCCACATCCATAAAATAATGATAATGATATTTACTTCTATAGTTATTGATAAGATTAAATGAGTTCATGTTTGTAAAGAACCTGGCACATACAATATATTCAATAATTGGTTTCTTAAAATAAGTCCCATGGTAACTGAAGAGTAGAACTAGCTTACCCTTTAGTTCTATGTAACTAGAATCTACTTGATGCTTTACCTCTCATTTCTCTGTAAGTTTCATAAGCATTCAATAATTCAACTCAATAAATATTTATTGAATGCTGTGATAGGTCTAGAGAGGACAGAAATTATAAAGTGCCTCCCATAGAAATGTTCACAGAGCAGGCTGACATGGCAATAAACATTCACAATAGAGTAACCATTCACCCTTATTTTGCAGTCTTGGCAAGCAGTGTGGAACTCCTTGCGACAAAACTGTGGTGTGGAAGATTAATGATAGCAGGTATCACAAAATAGCAGGTTCACTGATGAGAAACATCCAGAAAGATGAGCTTGAAAGTACTACCTAAAACATAGAAACAGCATCCATAAAAAGATGGAGAGAAAACTGTTTGAAGACATATTAACACCCACACAACTTTTAAGATAGCTTGGATACGAGAAGACTCAGCAGATATATCTGGCAGAAATATAATGGAATGAGAATCTTGGTCACTTTACTAGTTTGGTAGGTTAAAAGACAAACGGGGGGCCGGCCCGGTGGCGCAAGCGGTTGGGTGCGCGCGCTCCGCTGCGGCGGCCCGGGGTTCGCTGGTTCGGATCCCGGGCGCGCACCGACGCACTGCTTGGCAAGCCATGCTGTGGCGGCGTCCCATATAAAGTGGAGGAAGATGGGCACAGATGTTAGCCCAGGGCCGTCTTCCTCAGCCAAAAAAAAAAAAAAAGAGGAGGATTGGCGGATGTTAGCGCAGGGCTGATCTCCTCACAAAAAAAAAAAAAAAAAAAGACAAACGGGCTAAAATCCATGTTGTCTTTACTGTAGCAGACAGCCAAGCAGACATCTAATTTTGGCTTAGTTCACACATTAGAGTCAATGGTCTTTTAGGATGAGAAACTATTATTCCTTGCTTGAAGTCTTAAGTCTACGAGGCATGGGATGATTTATTTTATTGATAAAGAAATGTGGGATGACCTTGAGGGAGACATAAAATGACCCAAGAATTTGTGGGTCATGAAGGTAACTCTGATCATACTCTTTCAGTGGCCCTGCACTCCCTCCTCTGTTCTTCATCTTCTTTGTCCTCCAAAATCACCAAGTCTTTCTCTCATCTTGTACAGGACAGATGATCTTTCACATTTGGTTCCTTTAGAATTATTTAATCCAAACAGGCATATCAATAACCTTTCCTAAAAAGGCAGTTTTCCTTCATGTAAGAGAAATTCTTGTGCAAACTGTTAAGAGAATACTGTGCTCTCTACTTCAGCATACCTGAATACATTAGAAATTCTAGTAATTCACAGGTCTTCCCTTCTCTACTTGCATAATTATAAACCTTTAGAAATTAGGGTAGGAGGAGCCACTGAAGCTCAGCTATAAATCAGGTGACCATCTATAATCAAATTGTCATGATGGGAATATTGTTTAGTAACAGCATCCTTGATAACAATGTATAGGATAGTCAATTATCCAGTCTTTTCAAAGATCTCCCATCTTCTGTTGCCAAAGATTCATCCACTTTTTTACACAGTATTACTTGTTTGTTACAGGGCAGAAAAACAAAATTCACCAGCATTCTAAGAAGAGTTTAGGAAGACAGGAAAGCTAATTTTTATCCCCCCAAAAGAGCAGTTGATATGAAGATTACCTTCTTTTTTTTCTTTTTTTTTCAGGGAAAATCATATATAGTAGGGAATAGGGTGGTAAAGGGGAGCTCACAGTGGGAATGAGGGGGCTGTGTGGATGTGAGAGAAGTGAAGAGATTTAGCACCTACTATGGGTGGGAAATTTGAAAAGGGGAGAAGATTCCTAATATATGTGTGCTGTCTAGAAGATTTCCTTTATGGAATCTTCAAAATTTAGGTATTTTTCAAAGAGCCAGGAGACACTGCTATTTCTTTGTATGTTACGCTACATGGATATTGGACCATATGGAGCCTCAGGTGTTATATGTGATGTAAATTTATATATAAGGAAGTTATATATATATATAATATATATATATTTATATTATATAGAAAGATATATATATGTTTCTTTGAAGGCCAAACTGTCATTTATCTTCACATTTTCCACAACACCAAGCATAGCATTTTGCACACGGCAGGCACTCAATAAATATTCGCTAAAGCCACACAAAGAAGTATGGTTCCCAAATCAGTGTTTACTGAGGTGGAAGCATTGTGATATGTTGGAAAGAGCATGGGATTGGTGACACGAAAAATCTCAGCTGTGCTCCTGGTTTATTAAATTCAATGACTTTGGAAGCTTCAGCAAGTTCTTTCTCTTCCCTGGAATCAGGTTCCTTCTCTGGATCATAAGGGCATTGACTGGGTCGTCTCTCACTGTCCTTTCAACATTCTAAGTCCAACAATTTAACCTTACAAGTTTCCAGGTAGTTTTATTCGGCATGGATGGATGAAGCATTGTTTAGCTAAAAATTCTATCGGATTTGCTCTGGAGTTCTTTAAGATTGTATTTGGTTTCCCATCATGGATTGTTTTAGGATAAACAGCTGAGAGAATACTCTGAAAGGAGACCGATGCAAAGCAATTCTTCACAATGTGTGCCACCATTGTCTAAATTACTAGAGATGATAAAGTAGCCCCAGGAATAAAAATAGCTGCTGTATATTCAGTACTTATTTTGTGTTCCAGGCACTGTGCTAGTCATTTAACAAACACTTTCTCTTTTGCTTATAAGAATCCTAATAAGTAGGCCTCATTGTTTTAGGTGTATAGGTGTTTCTCATCGACAACACTACTTGAATCAGTATAACAATGACAAGTAAGACTGCTGGGGGTCAGTTGGGGTAGGGGTTAAGGACAGGTCCTTCTCTTCCTTAGATGGTAACCCCTAGAATCACAGGAAAGATAATGTGCAAATTTGTATTTGTAAATATACCACTATCAGCAGTTTTGTTTTTTTTTTTAAAGAAATTGAATCCCTAAAAGAGAGACTTGAAAGGATCTTATTTGCACTAATGAATTTTACTAGAAATATCCTTTGTCCTATTTTCAGCTGGTCCTCTTGAAATTGGCTCTTCATTACAAGTAGATGAACTAAAGATTTACTGTCCTCAGAACATGTGGAAATTAGAAAATGGACTAATGGAATCCATTAATACCCTCTCAACGATTAGATGAATTGTAGATCAATACAGTATATTAATAGAGTCAAATTGATTTATATAAATATCCCATTGGGACAACTTCAGGGAGATAGTACTGATCTCAATTGTCTTGAAAAGGACAAAAAAAAATCATACTTACAAGACAAAGGCCTCCTTCCCACCTTGTATTTTAATAATTTTGAAATGAAAAAAAATGTTAGTCTATATTGCTTAACAATAATATACTGCTTCTGATTGAAAACTGAACATCTAATATAGCAAAGTGAACAGCATTCTTGTAATAATAAATAAATTCTTGGCCATGCATTCCACAGTTAAATGTTTGTATTCTTTATAAAAATAAGATTTTAGATAGTAATCATGATTTTAGTTTAGATGTCCTTTTCACTTTCAGGATGCAAGTAACTCTGAAAAAAGGGACTGATTCAATATGATTGATATAACAGTTGCCCTCCCCTGTACACATTCTCCATAAACCTCAGAGCCTAACCTCAAAGATAAAAAATAGAATTCCAAAGGAAAATTACTGTAAAAGTACTTTGTGCTAAACCGGCATCAGACATAAAAATAAAATAATGTCTGTAAAGCTTAAGGGACTAATTAAGATTTTAATGTGGTCTCATTCCTAGGAAAATATTAGGAATCATGATTCAAGAAGCCTATGTTTCACAAATTAAAACAAAAACAATCGAGGCAGTGAGTCTATTAAAATGTTCCAGGATTGAAATTTAATGAAAATCTTTAATTAATTTGTATTGGGATCACATTTTATCATTATCAGTGAGAATCATTAGGAAAATAGAGAATGGTATGAACTGCCCACATTCCCATTAAAAAAAAACGAGGTCAAAAGGTAGAGCGTGGCAGTTCAGCAAGAGAAAGAAAACAAACTATAAATTATCTTCCGCAGAAGGACAGCATGTTCAGCCAGACATTACAGGTTTTATTTCTTTTCTTGCTCGTGGTACTCCGACTCCCTTGCTTATGAGTTCAGATTTAATGAATGCATAGCTGGGCTTTAGAGGCACTCAGCTCTGAATGAGGGGTTTGGACACACATTCATGTGCTCCGAAAAGCAGATGGGCACAATTGTGGTAGCCATCAGACCCCATACAATTTGGAGCAAGATGCAGAAGTCAGCTTTAATTCTGGAGGAAAGGTGGAGAAAAGCCCAAACATCTTTTTCCATTTACGTTGACAGCGTACAGAAATGAAAAGCAAAGAGGAAGCAGCAGATAAGTCAAAAGCTGTTTCTTCTTATTCTAATTCTTAAGAGGAAAAAAATAATGTATATTGGGTCCACATGAGGCATTGATTGTCATATCACTGATTATGAATTTAATTTCCATTAACATAGGTGCTAAAAGTGCTTTCATTGACATTCAATCACAATCCGCTGTGACTTAAATGCACCTTAAATTCTGTGCTACTTCCAAAGGCAAGGTTTATGGAATTTAATTTTATAGTGCATATTTTAAAGCATCAGATGAGAGATAGCTAACTCGTGTTGGTCATAAGCAAGTGAATTTTTCCTTCCGCTAACTCATGTTGGTCATAAGCAAGTGAATTTTTCCTTCCCAATCGGTCACACTGTTCTAAGACCATCCCTATTCATACAGTTGAACACTCAATTCAGTCGATTGCTCTAATCTCTTGCTGAGGATAGAAAGGATTAACGTAACAAATCAAGGGATATGAACACAAGCTCTTACCAAAATGACCTGCAAAGGTGGTGGTTTTTCATCAAAATGACATTTGAAGGTTTCTCCACAGAAGTCTGTTCATTTCCACAAATGCCTGACAGGGAACATAAAGTTAAAACCAGAAGTAATTCCAACATTGCCAACTAAGGGTTCTATGAAGAACTTCCACATTCTTAAATTTTTAACAGTGACACAAAATGAAATAGGAAGAAAGGAAAATGCTGAGAAGGAGCAAAGAGCGTTCAGAGGGCATAATATTAACTTTAGGAAGCTTGGGTCTCTGATCCCAAGGTTCACACAGGAAGAATTTTCCTAAATCCTCTGTTCTAGAACTAACGGTGTTCTTGTAAGAGAAAAATGGAGAACTCCAACCTTAGGTTCTGAAAATTTTATTTCAGTTTCCTGATTCTAGTGTCTAAATCAGACCTTTTAAAAGAAATAATTAAAATAATACCTAACGTGCAACAAGTATAACGTAAAAGGCAGCATGTCAAGTGTTTTGCATGGATGCTCTCTTTTACTCGCCACAACAGCTCTAAGACGCAGGTACAGTGATAGTCCCTATGTTACTAAGGTGAGGTAAAATATTCCCCAGGAACACAGTTATTAAACAGTGGAGCAGAGATACATGCTCAACTTTTAACCAGTTTTGGGCCTCCAGTTCTAGTCACATTACTTCCTGGGGCTGTGAATATGGTAGCCACTAGCTACATGTGGTTCTTTCTATTTAAATTAATACAAATTAAATGAACTTAAAAACTCATTTCCTAAACCACAATAGCCACATTTCAAGCACTCAGCAGCTACTGTATTTCATAGTACAGATACACTATTTCCATCATGGCAGAAAGTTCTATTGGACAGCCCTTTCCTAGGACATCGGTTTTCCCTTGATGACATTATCAACTTTCTCTTCCCTTCCCTACAATATTCTAAACCAGAATTAAGGCCACAGAGAATACGTGGGCTCTGATGAATCTTTTCTTCCCACCCCCCAGGAAAGGGCTAGCATCCTCTCATCTAGAGAAAATTGTTTCTATCCCACTTCTCTAAACAAAGCTGTTTTAATAATAAAAAATGATTAGGAATGAAAGTTTAAAATTCTTATCAAGTAGAAATGTGAAGGGTACTCTGTGGGAGTCAATGTGGACTTTTCACCAAACCATCTGTATGATCTTTGACAGCTGAGAAAGAAAAGCAAGTAATATTATTATGAAGCATATTTTATGGCGTTGATGTTATTTTGGCATCACATAAAGTACTGATGAGATTTCATAAGGGAATGCTGCTATGTGCAGTTCTGCTTCGATGCTATAGGAGGACATTCTGAGAACACACATCAGAGAATAATCAAAATGATTCGGGGCTAAATCATGACAAAGAATTAGCCAGGCTTGGCCTGAGTCCTATAGACAAAAAGAAGATGTTAAGGAATATCATGGAGGTAAATGAGATCCAGAAGGGAGCAGAACAAGTTATCGCCAATAATCTTCCAATAATAGCAACTCAATTTAATGTTAGTAGCGTAAATTACTGATCATTAAACTAAGAATTAAAATGTTAGGCAACATACCCAAAATAAAGCTCAAACATGATAAAGAAATCAATTCAGGCAGAACTTCAACTGTGCTTTTTGAAGGTAGAGAAAGAAAGTATCCAAAAAGAATAATGGAACAAAGATAATGATTTCAGCTGATCTAGGAAAATATGTGAAAAATGAAATAAAGAATCAGTATTGTTGGCTAACATACAGTCTGGCTTATTTGTAGTTTTCATTTCTAAAGTGAAGGTGTACTATCTTATGAAATAATATGCTACATTAATTTTTTACATTGTCTTTGAATACTGGCACAACTTCATTGTGCACATAAGAAAAGAAACCTTAGAAGCTTAAGATTTTCTTATTGAAAGAAGCTCTGGGAAGTCCTCTAGTTCATCCTCTAGATTACACAGGTGAGGATACTGAGACCCAGAAATGGTCAACAATTCAACCAAGGTCACTCAGTTTGTGGGTGACAGAGTTGGGACTAAAACTATGGCAGCAGATGAATAATTACAGGCAATAAAGTGGCCAGCAGCAGCGACCCTTCCATATGTGTCTAAGGACTGAAGAAGTTGGGATGAGATGATCTGTATGGTCCTTCTAACTCTAACATTTTGAGAATTCTTTTTCAATCAAAAATGAACTCTTTAATTTTTATTTGAGAATAAAAAATTTAAAAGCAGAAAAGAAAAAAATGTTTAGACTCCCATCAAGTTACCATCCAAAGAAAACTACTACGTCCATCGTAGGTCTTCCAGTAGAAGGCACTGTTAGTACACACTGGAAATGTTCTATGTAGAACACACTGCAACCATCTCTTAAAGAAAAGCATCCATGTCTCCTTCATCTTTGTATCCCTAGGCCCTGGAACAACACCTAGAACATAAGAAATGTTTATTGAATTGAAACCTGAATTTTAGAGACGCGGAAACTCAGGCCCAATCTGGCTAGGAGCTTGTCTTTCTGTCAATCTAGTCCATGCATTCTCAACAGCGACAATATTACTCCCAAAGGGGTTGAAAATTGGTTCTTGAGGGGTGAAAGAAATCTTGCTCTTGTTATGTATAAAACACAGATATACACAGAGTACATAAAGAAGTATACAGTGTAGCTGAGGTATTAAGATTTCATGAGGGAGGAACAATTAGAAAAAAAAAACTGAAAAGGCTTCTATGAGGACAAAAATAGAAAAAAAATAAAAAGTTTGAGAAACGCTGTTCTAAGACTATAGAAAGTCCATGAAGTGAAGAAAGTAAATGTCACAAAATCCAAGAAGAGATATCACTTTTTTAGATTGATCCTATTGGGGCCTCAAAAATGTTTAAAATATTTCACATTCTGTTTACTGGCGCCAAGGTGATGTAAGCATAATTTAGCAAGCTCCTCTTTTCTCCTTAGTAGGGAGTTCTATTAATAGATTTGTCGATTTCATGGATCATTACTAAAATGGCCTTATTTTGTTCTTATGATTCAGTCATTCATTTTAGAGCTTCACTGTCATATTCTATTCAAAGCCATCTTCTTTCCAGGCATTGCCACTTCCTTGGCAAACTCTCCCACTTCCTCTAGGAGACCCCAGTTCTCCCTGTGATCTCCCCAGCATCACTGGCCCCCTCCCCTATTCTCATCTGACCCATGAGCTCCCCCCATCCAATGCAGGGTTCGTGGCTCTTATGGAATCCCTCTTCTACACTCTTTGGAAACTTCAGCATCTCTCCAATGCTGTTACCCTATATTAGAAGGCAAATGCTAGAAAGCAAGCTGGTGGCTAAACAGAAGACCCGTGGGCGATGATATTGCAGCTTCCTCTAATCTTGAGGCCCCTCTCATTTGGCTTCAATGAGGGGAAGCACTCCTGTCCTCTATCCCACAAGGAAGTAAGACAAGAGAGTAATGTTTCTCACTAGCACTGCACTCCCATAAAATAGAACTGCGCCTCTCTCTCCCTCCTCTGTCCTCCCTCCACCCTTCCCCTGCGCCAATCTGAAATGGGCTGGCTTCTCCTAGCTGCCCTGATGAGAGGTGGCAGGCCTCCACAAATGATGTTTCTCTAAACATCAAATGTGGAGCACTTACTTTATTCTCAGGGCTTTCTTTGTTCTCAGCTGTAAGCCTCACTTGCTAAATCAAGCCCTAGACCCCAGCATCATACTGTTAAACCAGCTGCCTTTTAGCTTGGGGACCATACTAAGCATTTGATACACACTATCTCATTTATTTCTTATAAGCAACCAGTAAGGTAAATATTATTTTCCTCTTTTTACAGGTGAAGAAAGTTTGTCTTCGAAGTTAACTTTTCTAAGATACATAACAAGTGGTTTAGCTACTATTGGAATCATAGACCAGTAAGACTCTCAAGTCCAAGCTCATAACCAAAAATGTTTTTAATAGAGAAAGTGAATTAAAATTAACTTGATTGGAGGTCTGCTTGAAAGATATCCTTTGAGAGACCTAGCACATGGCCAGCCAGGAAATCTGTGTCTAAAGTTGGGGCTTGGGAAAACATTAATAATTTTTACCATTAATTTTACTTTTTCACCTGGATACATCAGAATCTATTTTCACCTGGATACATCAGAATCTATTTTTTCAACCTGAACTGAGAGAAGTGTTTCATATGGGAGGCTAAATAATGAAAAATAACATGGTAGTACTCAGGTGTTTGGGGGAAGACTCAAAGAATTAAAGACACTTTTCCTATTATTGATATTTTTTCATGAGTGTTAGGTGAAGAGGCAGAGAGATGATAAAAGGCTCTGCCTAAATAGCAGGAATAATTCCAAAATAGCTTTGCTAACATTTTGGGCCACCATAACTGAATCAGAGCACTGCATCATTTCTGGTTGAGAGATGAACAATCTCTTGTAAGGCTGTCCAAGAATTCTGGACCTCTATGCCATCGCTGATTCATCTGTGTAACCAGGGCCTGAATCACAGCTGTGTGACCTCAACCAATTGATGAAAAACAGAGGAGAGAAAAGAGGAAAAGATTTGGAGGAGATTTGCCTTAGAAGTTGATATGCTTTATTTCTTACCTACAAATCCTTGAAATCCCGTCTGTGTGTGTACAGTTTCTAAAATTCATTATTCATCTCACAGATGTTTATATGGCAAACATTGTAGATTTTCTTGTCCATTCTCTACAAAATATCAGTTTCTTGGCAATATATTTTTAGCTTTCTAGTCCCCATAGATCATCTACGAGCAGACCAGTTGACTCTAGTTAAAATCCAATGATCTTCTGATTGGGGCTATGAGAAAGTTCCAGTAGCTGCCTGACTGGGTCACTAAAAATGCACTCCAATCTTCCTGTCATCCCTCTTAACAATGGCATTGGATGTCCTTTGTCCAAGGACTTCTCCTTCCTTGCATAGAGGTTTCAAGGCTCTCTAAGACTCTCCCAGATTACTTTCATTAAAACCTACATATGAGTAATCGAGGTATTTTGGGGTTTTAGTTATCAGCATGATTGCCTTCTCTGAGGAAGCCATTCTGAGGCCAGCACTTGTTTCTCCTATGTGAGCAGAGGGAGTGTTGGAAAGTCCGAGTTCAAGGTCTGTGTGTCTAGCAAAAGCAGCAGTGAGGGCTCTTTAAATTTTAACACTGCAGACAGCAGCCATGTCAGGAATGCCAAGTTCTTAAGCATTCCCCACGAATTACTCCGAATTCAAATTCTTGTTGGCAGAGTGCTCCAGCTAGCCTGTGCAGAGACTTTAGAGAAATTCTTCACCAAACCCTTCTAATTTAGAAAACCATGAAGTTAAATTAGTCTCTAGGGAGAATTGCCAGTTCACTAAAGAAAACAAAAACAAAAACACATTGGAGTAGAGTAGGGGAGGGGAGGAAGAAGGGAAGAAGAGGTAAATCACTACTCTGTGCCTGCGATTTTCTTCTTTTCCATGTGCAGATAAAGTAGCCAGGCTATTGAATGTCTGCCAGTTCAAACAGTTGTTATGGAACAGTTAAACAGGGAGGCCTTGTGGTCAGCTGGTCAGAAAACCACTACTGATATGGGGGCTTCCACACTCAGTTTTATAACTTCTTTGCTACACCTCAGTTTCCACATCCAGGAAATAGAGCTACCGTCGGCCATTAACCCCTGAGAGATCATGGTGCCCACTGCCTGTTTGGGACCAGAGCTTGAGCCTGCAATGTCTTCTCCCCATCCCCAGTCCTACAGAGGAGCATGCAGCCTCCCCATCACCTGCAGGGGCTCTACTACAAACCAGCAAAAACTTCTTTTACAGCCACAGTGATTACTAGCAGCACAATTCTATGGCATAGTAATGTAAGAAGAATTGATAGATTAAATTTTTTTGAAAGTTTTTCACTGATTCCATAAATACTTTTTGAAGGTCTCCTCTATGTTAAGTGCTCTCCTAGGCACTTGAGAAACATCAGTGAACAAAACAAACATCTCTCCTTTCAGGGAGCTTACATTCTAGCTGTGAAGAATAGGAACCTCACTTCCCTCTTCAAGGGGTACAAGCCAGGGGACTCTAAGTTATGGTATAATATTCATTTTATTTAAAAAGTGTCTAACGTCAAAAAAATTTTAAAAAGGAAGAAGAGTGAAGAAGAATGAAAGTAAGAGGAACAAGAGAGGGAAGTAAAAAGCACTAAAGATAGTCAAGCTTTTTGTAATCCCAATCTTTAGCAAATTAAATTTTAGGACTAGAGGAAAATGTGTCCACATCATGTCATAATAGGCTATTTCAGTTTACTTCTTCATCAATCGTGGTTGCAGAATGTGAATAAGAATGAATGGAGACTGTATCCTATTTTATTTTGCTTAACTATGCCTCATTCAACTTTTAAGAAATATTTCCAAATTTATGTGTATTTTGTCATAATTTCCATTTTTTGAGGGTCTTCTATATTTAAGACCCTGTGCTAGGTGATTTTCACAGCAGTTAGTTCATATGTTAAATCTTAACATAGTTATTATCCCCATTTCATAGGTGAGGAAACAGATACTCAGAGATTAAATGAACTGCTCAAGACCACCCTGTTAGGAAATAAAGGAGGCAGCATCTGGATCTAATTTTTTACTTCTCTAAGCCTGTGTCCTAATCTATAAACGAGGGAAAATAATAACTATTTTGTAGAGATGTTCTAAGTATTACAAATAATACATGAAAAGTTGCTATGGCAGTGCCTGGCACATAAAAGGCTGCACAATGGCTGATAGCTATTACACTATATATCCCATATCTCAACTGGGGACACGTTGTACCCAAAAATGTAGAGACGACTGTATCAAAATTCCATTATTAGCCCAGCAAGAAACTCAAGTCCTCCCCAATATTTCCATAATTAACCAGTGGTTGATATATCCTCTCTGTGATTTCTGGGTTCTCCTAAATTTATTGTTCTCTCTATAACTTAGAGTTGTTCCACTGTTGCAACAGCACAAAATCGAATACTAGCCATCTCTGTTCGTAAAATCCCCTTGCCATTTCAGCCGAATGGGCTCCAGCTCCCAGGCTTAAACCAAGTTCATTTCTCATATGGAGCAGAGTGGCTCTCTCTCCGAATCACTGTGGCCTGAAGGCTTCAACCTTAGCCCCAAGCAGGTTATCAAGGCATTTTCCCAAGGCAAAACTTTCTTCCTTGGGAAGACCCTTGATATCAGCTAACAAAATAGATTTTCACCCGAATACTTGACTATTATCTGCTAAAGTCCCTGGAGAACCCCTCACTTATACATGATCTAGGCTGGATTTCTAGCCAGGGCTCTGAGGCTTGCTGGGTGAATGAACGACTGTGGACCAGTCACTCTGGCATTTATTCTCTCAATTGTAAAATAAGATTGGGCTAAATGGTCAGCAAATCTCTTTTGCTCAGTAATTCTATTCCGTTCAGAACTTTCAGATAATTCCTTTTCTCATAAATTTTGGCACATGGGGTGGTAGGGTTTGCCGTGGAACTTGAGAATATTTCATAACCAATTGCACAATGAAAGATACTTTATGCATAAGGAAAAATCATCAATTTTGTTTTTGCTGGTTCACCAAAAATGAAATGAATGCCACAAAGACTCCTTTAGCACTTTTAATCATGGGGTACTATATGACCACACTAATAAAAACAGAGGCAAAGGAGATATAGTGTTTTGAAAATGATGGAAAAGGGCAGAAATGTAATTGTTAAGGATAAAATGTGTTACAATAATATTGATGAGACCAGGAAATGTTTTCCCATCTAGCCACTGAAATTCAGGGAGCTAACTGTTTTGTTATGCTGAAGCATTTGGCAGTACCCACAGTTCCTTGCAGCAATATATTTTTCTGGTTAAAAAAGAAATGCGTGCTCCATTGTAAGGAAAGTGAAACATTCAAAGGGATAAAAAAAATGTAAATTACTCATTTTATTATCAGCCAGGAATAACCACTGTTAATGTTTTGATTTATTTCTTTCTATTGGAATTGATTAGAACCATAGTATATGCATAATATTATATTCTGTCTTATTTTTCTTAACATGGGTGGCACTCATATCTTTCACATCAACCTAATATTGTTTTATGAGGTGTTGAGTCATGACTAAGGTCATATTAACCAGAATCAGGGTGGGTTGCTGACTAAGTCCTTAGAATTAGGATTATGACTTGGTTTTCAGATGAAATAGTAAAGTTGAGCTTCCAGAAACTCTGAGGGAGACTGAAAACCATCTCAATATTTGAAGATTGTGTTCATTTATGGTAGCCATATCTCCTAGTGGCATGTCATAGGCACTTGCTACAATACATCTGAGTGAGCGTTCACAGCAGGCCCCAAGAAGAGCTCAGTTTGGGGTAGGAGGCAGATGCAGTGAGGGTCAGAAACAAAGCAATTAGGGGCAGTATAGTGCCATGGGGCACTCAGGTGCTTGTGGGTCTCCTCGGCAGAGGTTCAAACCCTAGTTCTTACCCCTTGCTGCCTGAGGGAGCTTACACAAGTTATACTCTATGGCACTCGGTTTCTTAATATGTAACATTTTATCCCCTATCTCACTGAGACTCTATAGGAATTAATTGGTATAATGCACATTTGGTATAATGCATAACTGGTAAATCACTTATCCCAGACTATAATTTTAAGTGAAAAATAAATATTAGCTATGCATTATTATTACTATTATTACCACCAGCTTTTGACAAGTACTAATTAGTATAAGTCTCAGTGGAATAAAATCATGAAACACTTTAATTTTTCTCTGGTCACAATTTTCCATTGTTATTCTTGGTCTCCTTTCTCATCCCTTAGCAATATGTTGAATAAATGCTATTCCTTTCTTGTCCCTTCAGATTATTAAAATTCAATCCTGTTTAAAACTTCTGTCTCAAGTAATTTAAATCTCGTCTCTTACTTTCCCACTGTTCTCACCTCCAGCAGCCTTAAACTGGGGATCTGACTGCCTACAGCAGAGCGCAGGTGAGGTGGCTGGTCCCAACAATTCTTTCCTGCTCCCTCTTCAAGACCCAGCAACCCTGATAGAGATAATCAGGGAGAAGGAAGGGGACAAGTGTTTATTATTGTCTCATTTCTTGACTGGCTGCTCCCATGGACCTATCCCTGTAGGTTGTTTTTACTTCTCTGGATGGTTGTGAGTGCCTCATGTGCCTCATTGAATGTTGGCTCCCTCATGACATGCTGGCTTGAGTTCTCTGGGAGGGGCCACATGGAGTTTTCCCTACAGCAGTTATCTGACATGGTGATCTGGGTCAGTGTGTTAGTTTGCTAGAGCTGTCATAACAAAGTACTACAGACTGGGTGGCTTGAACAACAGAAACTTAGTGTCTCATAGTTCTGGAGGTTAGAAGTCTGAGATCATTGTGTCACCAGGGTTGGTTCCTTGGCTTGTGGAAGCATCACCCCAATCCTTGCCTTTATGTTCACATGGCATTTTCCCTAAGTGTATGTGTTTCAGTGTCCAAGTTCCCCCTTTTTGTAAGGGAACTAGTCATTTGGGATTAGGGTCTACACTAACAACCTCATCTTAACTCATTATATCTGCAACAACCCTATTTCCAAATAAAGTCACATTCTGAGGTACTGGGGATTAGGACTGCAACATATCAATTTTGAGAAGACACAATTCAACCCATAACAGTCAACATCGACCATTTCCATGCCAACCAGCCTCTCTCCAAGCTCTTGCATCTGTTAGAATATGCACTGCAGGCAATGAGGGGGCACATGGGATGGAGCCTTCTCACTCACCCCTACCTTGCTACATCTGTGTTTGTGGCAGAAATTAAGTAGCTAGGCTCTGTAACTCCCTGTCCTCCCAGTTCAAGGAGGTGCCTTGTACACACCTAGCTTGAGCTCGCCTACTCTGTGATTCTAAGTGACTGAGCCTGTCCCTCCAAGCAGATATTCTGACAAGAAGTCTACTTAAGTCCCAAAACTTTGTCTAACATTTCATATTTACTAACTCCTTTTTCCAAATCTGGTTGCCCTGAAATGATTCTCATAAAGTAAATATTTTACTACCCCTCTCCCTAGATCTTATCTGTCTGGAAAGTAGGAGAAGTGCATGGGAAGAGATAAAAAGGCAACCAGGCAGCTTAGTGATGCTTTGGTTAATTTCCTTAAAGGCAAATGCAGGCCTCGATCTGCTCTGGCTTGCCCAATTTCTTGCCATGTGGACTTATATGATTCTCTCTTTGCCAACCCTATCTTGTTTTTTCAGTTCGTTTTATTTTTATTTATTTATTTATTTATTTATTTTGCAGGGAAGGATTCACCTTGAGCTAACATCTGTTGCCAATCTTCCTCTTTTTTTTTTTCTTCTCCCCAGAGCCCCAGTACGTGGTTGTATATCATAGTTGTAAGTCTTTCTAGTTTTCTATGTGAGCTGCCACCACAGCATGGCAACTGACAGACGGGTGGTGAGGTTCCATGACTGGAAAATGAAGCGGGGCCATGCAGGTGAGAGCTCCGAACTTTAACCACTAGACTATCAGGGCTGGCTCCATTTCTTCATTTTAAAATAAGTCTTCTTTTCAATATATTGCCCCCTATGTTCTTATAGTTTAGAAAATTGAATCCAGTATAATTGGTTTTCCAGTAAAACACTGTGGCAGGTTTTGGGACAGAAGCTTAATTGAGAGAGAGAATCACAACCCCAGACCCCAATCCCCTGCCCAGAAATAATTGACATCTATCTTCCGTGATAGGCACTTCTGGGCTTAAGAATTATATTTTTTCAACTCAAAAAAGGGTAGAGAAAAGCAAACCCAGTGGAAGCTGATTTTTTTCTCAGTTCCTAGTTGAAGGGATATAATCCTGGCCAGTTCCACCATTTCTCCAAAGCAGTGGTTCTTAAAATGTATTCCTTGCCTCAACAGCATCAGCATCACCTGGGATCTTATTAGAAATGCAAATGCTCGGGCCCCACTCCAGGCCTACAGAATCAGGAACTAGGAGTGGGGTCCAGCCAACTGCGTTTTAACAAGCTCCCAGGTGATTCTGATGCACACTCAAATCTGAGAAACACTGCTCTAAAGCTATAGTTCTTAATCCTGGCTGCACATTAGAACACCTGGGGCCCTGAAAAAGATAATTGTCTGCACCCTACCCCATATCACTTGGATCCCAATATCTGGAGTAGATTCTGAAAAGGACTATTTTGTTTGTTTGTTTGTTTGTTTGTTTTGGAGGAAGACTGGCCCTAACCTAACATCTGTTGCCAATCTCCCTCTTTTTCTTTTTTCTCCTCAAAGCCCCAGTACATAGCTGTATATCCTAGTTGTAGGTCCTTCTAGTTCTTCTATGTGGGACGCCGCCTCAGCGTGGCTTGATGAGTGGTCAGTAGGTCCACGTCCAGAATCCAAACCAGCGAACCCTGGGGGCCAATGAAGAAGAATGCGCAAACTTAACCGCTGTGCCCCGGTGCCGGCCCTGAGCAGGGCTATTTTTCAGAAGTTCCTCAGATGACTCTAATGGGCAACCAGAATTGAGAACCACTGCTCTAAATCACCAGATTCTACATTGCTTTGAAGAGCTCTTCTGGGGCCGCAGTCAGGTGGGATGGGCCCAGCTGCCAGGGCTCTGGGCCGCCACCCTAATTCACCTGGAGCAACTGCACATTTATCTGTGTTCCACACTTGGCTTGAGGGTAATGTTTTGTTTGAACAAAGGTTTCTGTGGCTAAAAAGTACAAACATTAATTCTCCGAAGGATAATAAATTGTATAAGCCAAGAGCCGCTTATTTCCTTCTAATTCCATTTTATGGAGAAGGTGAGACCGTAAAATAAATATATCTGGAGCTTATCAGGAAAGTATGGCTGCAGCAGGCTCCTCGCGAGGTTATAGGAAATCTGAGGTTTGGGAACGGACTAAAGTGCATGGAAACATTTGTGTGGGAAGTTCAGGAATGTGGTGTGCTGTTCCAAATGCTCGATGCCTCACTAATCTGATCCTCTAAAACTCCTTGCTCGTTAGAACATAAATTATACTATCACGAATTAAAAACATGTTCACCTTCTGAAAAATAATTCATGATATGAAAGTACAAAGTAGAGATTTTTTTTTTTTTCCTGATTTTGGTTAGCCAGCATCAAATCTATGAGGAAAAAATGAAATACAAAATACAGAGATGTTTAAAATAATAAGATAGCCAAAGAGGGGCTACTTCGACAAACCCACATTGGGGTTTTTAATGGCAAATAAAAAGTTGCAATTGAAACTACTTTAGAATATCTATTTTAAATATATTTATTTTTGTTGAGGTAGTTTTTGTACATAAAGATGCCAAGATATATAAAAAGGAAGAAATATAAAACGTGGATAGCTTCATTCATCAAGGTAGATAGATATTTTAGAAGGCAATTTGACAGTCCTCTCTCTCTCTCTCTCTCTCTCTCTCGCTCTCTCTCTCTCTCTCTCTCACACACACACACACACACACACACACACAACAATGAAAGACTTTGTGCCAACATTTGTGATTGGGAGCTTTCAAATATCCACTAGGTTCCTGGAAAAGGAAACCTTACGAAGGATCAAGTCAAGCATGTTACACACAGTTACTGTGCTGATGATAGACATGAGTTCTGAGTAAGCACGAAAACAATGAACAATATTTAAATCTGGAGAGGTTTGAAAACAAATGCCTGATGAATGTCATAAATGTCAATTGAACAGATGGAGAGAATGAACCTGCAGGGTGGGGAGGCAGAGGTGGCTATCAAAGGTGGGGAAAACAGGAAACTCCAGTTGGTGGGATACGTGGTTGGAATTATAATAATAACAGTGATCATCATAGGCACCTCCTTCCTCTCCCCCACCCCCCGCAATTGTATAAATAAGAGACCAGAGTATGACAAACACTCCATAACACAGTCATAAAATCACATTGTCCTTACAGCTCTCTTTATGTGCACCTCTGCTCTAGAAACTCAGCAAAGAGGCAGAAATTCTCCTGGCAACGAGGAGAGTTAAAGCAAGACTTTTCTTTTATCGGTGAAAGAGAAGTCAGGACCGACAGACAAAACAGAAAAAGTGCAACACTTCTTTCATCCTGAGTCTTTAATATTGAAAGATCAGAAACACAGTGGCTTGATCTGGGGGCTTTTTTTGTCATGGCTTTTAAACTATTTTTCACCCATTCATCTTTCCAACACCCCGCAGCAAGCATAGGACCTTTAGTTTGAAGGGGAAAGTAAACATTGAATTTTCTGTTGATTCTGAGTTACTAGTCGGAAATAAAAATTTCCAGTGGCCATTTGCTTTTGAAAAATAAAGTTTTAGATCACACGTAATCTACGTATATCTTAAGTATAACTTCCCACAATTTTTCAAACGTTGTTAGCAGTGGAATCTGTTTACATATTAACTCTTATGGCCAAACCACAATTTGTAAAACAGATTAAAGTGGAACTGCACTGGCCAACACAGGGGCGGAAGGGCGAGGAGCTCAGGCTACTGGGTCACCCTCCTTTCCCCCACACAGTGCCCTGAGCATCCTCCATGAGGCACTGGGACTTAGCAGGGCACTTTGGGAATCATTGTTCTAATGTATATGTGTTGGATACTGTGAGTGCATACAGACTATATTTGTAAAATTAGTACACATGATGAGTAGTTCAATAACAGTAACTATTTACCAAGGAAAGAAGTTAACATATCTATGTACCTGCTATGAGACGATCCACTTGTCTGTCTGTCATTGACTCAGGCACCATCCCCACAGAAATTGCCTTTCCCCAAGACCCTCAATTTCTCACCCTATTTTCACTTCGAGCAGATATTTTTTTCTCTCTCTTTTTTTAATTAGAAGCTTCGCTTACATTTCTTTTTAGAGAAGGCACAACTTACAACAGTCAAGTGCACAAACCTTAAGTGTACGGCGCCTTTATCTTCACCTGTGGACACACCGGTGTAATCCTCACCTAGATCAAGATAGAGAACATTTTAGCACCCCAAAATTTTCCCTCCCAGTCAATGCCATCTCCAGAAGGTAACAATTCTTCTGACCTCTGACATGGAAGATCAGTTTTGCCTGTTTTTGAACCTCTTGTGATCATCATCACATAATATGAAGGTTTTTGTGTTTGGCTTTTTGCACTCAGCATGTGTCATCCATGTGCCTCTCTGTGATACTAGTTCATGGAGATGACCTTGACTTTTATTTTCCTAAGACCAAAAGTTATCTGACATACACAGCTTTTCCTACCAATCTTCATCTCGGCAAGTATCATCATCAGGATTTAGAGGTAAAAAGGACTTTAGGACCTTAAATTTATTGAGCCAGAAATGTTAAGAGCCTGGCTAAGGCTGTGCCCCCGGTTCTTGGGAGAGTTAGGAATGGAGAAGCTTGGTGTCTTGGCTCCCTGTCCAGTAGCCTTTGCATTACCTCATGCTCCTGTCTCTCTCTTTATTTCTCTTCTCTCATTCATGGCTCTACTTTTTTTGAGAAGCAACAGGAAAGCTCATTTTCCCTAGTGGTAATCTCTGAACAATGTGGCTTAAGCTCTCTCTCACTTTTCCAGCTTTCATCTGACCCCCTCTGTGGGCTCTTTCCTCTCCTCTTTCAAACCCCCACTCATCTCCAATATCCTCACAAACTTGCCACTCCCTGTTCTTTTTGTTCCACATTCCTCCTGCTGCCCTCCCTCCTACATTTATCTAGTCCTGGATACTTTGAAATCTGTCTTCCAGTGTATCACACTAGGAAAATTGCCATCCCCATGCTCATCACTGATACTTTTCCAGTTATCTTTTCCAGTCCATCTTTCTAGCTACCTGTTAGCAGATTTCTGAGACTTTTGATTTCCATCTACCAGAAATATTGTCCTGTCTAACGTTCCATAACTTTCCCATCTCATTGTAGCTTCATCATTTTTTTCTGGATCTCTGTTCTATATGTGTTCCCTCTGATGTTTGGTTCTTATTTCACGTCATCTCATTTATTGGAATGGTAAAACTATGAATACATCTGACGGTATCAACAACCAAGGGTGAGCAATAACAAACAAACAGTAATAATGATGGCAAGCATTTATCTAACATGTACTATGTGTTAAGCGTGATTCGAAGCATTTTACACATATTAACCCATTTAATTGTCTCAATGACCCTCTACAGTAGGTATTATCACTAAGAACTCTGTTTACAGGGTACCTAAGGTCATAGAGCTGGTTGGGATTTGAATTCAAGAGGTCTGGCTCTAGAGTCTTTGATCTTAATTGCCTCCCAAAGATGAAGATGGTAGGGGTACAGAATGTAGGCAAAAATAAAAGGTCAACTTAGAGTGTTTGGGATAAATTTTCAGGAAAAATTTGGAGGGACTTCCAGGATGGGCAACAATGTAGCAGACATGGGAATTTAGGGCAGCAAAATGATCTCGAAGGAAATGACAGGTGGATAAAATGGAGAAGATCCCAAAGGGTTCAGAAATTGAGCATTCAACCAGTGTTACAAGGAGAAAATGCTGATGTAAACATGATGACTCATCTAGAGAAAGGGATGATGTTTGGGATTAGTCCAGAACAATTACTTAGACCAAGTTGGTTTTTATAGATTATGTAATGACAGCCTCGATATTTTAAAAAATAAAAATGCTAGCTCATTGCTTTCTATAATACATAAATTAGGTGAAGTAAATGGGCAAAATAATTGATTTGGCAGAAATTAAGCCACATGTAACTTCTTCAAGAACATAGACAGTATTTAATTACTTCTATATCATCCATGGTGCCTAGAGCAGCATTTTCACATTTGCCGTACCAGAATTGCTGTGTTCATATGGAATTTATAGTGGGATTAAAATAGTGATGGATGGTTGCAGCCTATTAGGACAAGAACAAATAGTCAATATTTATTAAATCTTTACTATGTGTTAGGCCCTATTCTAAGCAGTTTATGCCATTCAGTCCTCAAAAAAATCTTGAGTGGAAGATACTATTCCCATTTTAAAATCAGGAAATTGAGACTCAGAGAGGTGATGTAACAGGTTCAGGAAGGCACAATTAAGCGGCGAAGCTGGGACTAGAGCTCAATCTTTTGCCTCTAGAACCAAATATAATATGTTATCCACCGTGCTAGAGAGAAACCAAGAGAGACAGAGGCAGAGAGAGAGAACTGAAAATTTGTGCCTATATGTAGAAGCAATATTAATTTCATCGACGCTAATGAAATGACAATACAGAGCTATGAAGTGTTTCATTTCAGATTCTCAGAGCATAATTCTGATTTTTCACACACACACCTTTTGTGTGAGGCTCAAGATCTGCGTGAAATGACCTTTGGTCAATGATTACGCCTCAAACAAGTCCATTAGAAATGAATAACACCAAATATATCTATTGTTGTTTGGGCTTTGCAAACTACTTTATCTTATTTAATTTCATTTTATCCCCACAATCATGAAACATAGTACAGAGATTATTATGCAGAAACTTAGTCACAGGAAAAGACTCATATCTCACAGCAAGACAGTGACAGCAGGTCTCTGCAGTAGAACCCAGATCTGCTGATCCTTAGCCTTGACCCACGGCTTGCTCCTCAGTTTCATCTAAATCGAATCCCTTTCCTCATTACGTGCCTCCAATATTTACTCAGCTCTGTTCCTGACCCAAGAAAGTCTACAGAATATATAAATTGAAGGAAGACAAGCTATTCTGCCTGAAGAGGCTGATGTTTTATAGAAAGATAGATGAGTTTTACCACCTAATGATGCCATCATTAATCCAACTTGATTATCATTCTGAGAGTGCCATGCAGAAATTACAATCCTTTTCAGTTACAGGCTTTTGGACAAAAGTAGATGTGAGTTGGTGTTTTTTAAGTTGGTTCGTTGTGCCCCTCTTAAAAGATCAGTCTTTGGCATCAGGGGTACCTGAATCCAAATCCTAACTTTGACATTTACGCTCAGCGGCATGGGCAAGTTATACTCAAATTCTCCAGGCCTTAATTTCCTCATCTATAAAAGTTATCTAACAATATCTGCTTTGTAGGATGGTTGTGAATATTAAATACTGTATGTAAGGTACTTCAAGCAGTACCTGAGACAGTGTAAACAATAAATAGTTGTTGTTACAGCATCATCATCATTCTATATTTTACCTCAGATCACATTGGTTGTAAGACTCAACATTATTTTTTTACAATCAAGAAAGAAAAGCACTGTCAGTTCAACTATATCTTGCCATAAATTATAAGATTCATCAAATTCAATAATGTTAGAAATGTGAAAAAAAGGTCTTCTTAAATATATAAAATACAGTATATATGTATGTGTGTGTGTGTTCAAAGATTTAAACTGCAGTCTGATTCAAGTTTAAGAGTGGAAAGTTTTAAGTAAATTTCCCCAAAGAAAGTTTAAAAACAGTTCTCTGTTCAACCAAGTAACATTCTTTCAACAGCACAATGAAAATGTTCTGAGGTAGAGAGACCTACGTCTGCTTCTCTAGTTCGTATATTTTTAAACTTATGAATAATGTTTTAATAACGTGCCTGTGTTCACAGATTTTTGTGATGGGCTGATAATGTATATTGCAAATACAAATAAATACTTCTGATATGTCATTTGAAAAAGTAAAGCATATTTTTGTTTATAACCAGATAAACACACTTGCAGATGTTTTCCTGTAAAAAGAAGGGATATCTAGTGAATTTCAGGAACTTTATTGGAACGACGAAGTTCAAACTGCTGCCAAAGCCAACATATGAGGTTTACATATACAGAAAGAAGAATAGATTTCACAGTGTTGATGAGATTTTTATTTCTTGGTTCCCGTTTTCCATTACTGCTCAGTCAATAGCCAGGAAGGATTCAGGGTGGTTTTGCTCAATAAGTGTCTCAAGTCTCATATCCTTCTCTCCTAACTGTATTCAGAACCAAGCACAAATTTTAACAAAGATTAAATATTTAGACAACCTAGCAAATCACTACAGAGCTATACTAACTAAGCTTTCTGTGCATATTTGAAGATAATCTAACATATAAGCTCACTTTGGAAAAATGACTTTAAAGTTTAATGATATCATGACTCTGGTATAACTAAATCAGTCATGACACAGTTGATTCAGTTTCAAACACTTTCACTATTGCGGTAATTGATCAGATCGAATGCATCGATCCAGTTCAGGATGTGTTTTTTGTTGCAAGTGGAGATTAATGATATATCAGCAATTATTTGACTACCATGGCTTACCATTTGCAAATGAAGATCTCATTTATTATGGACACTTCAAGTGGGTTTAAAAGGAAAAGAGCTCTCAGACCAACAGCTCATAGTAAATGATAATAATTGAAACGTTGAATGTTTTCTAAATATTTTTGCTTAGCATTCATTTATTTTAAATTTTACTTTCGGATGCCCTTGCTTTGGAGAATAGAATACAGAGGTGGCCAGGGATGTGATTCCTACTGGAGTTCTAGATTTGAAAGGTAGGAGCTCATTGAAGGTACACTTAAAGAAGTGTATTGTAACTTTGAATCTAACATGACTTTGATTTTAAAATGGAACATTGATTTTATGTACTATTAAGAACAAAACAGCACTGGCACTCAAACTATGATGCACTATCAATTATAAGACACATTCCAATTTCAGAGAAGTTAAAATATGAACATATGGATGACTTAGAATTAATAAAATATGGTAGTTTCCATGATAAAATGTAGCCATGTCACCTCAGGTGCATTCAAAGAAGGCCACATATTATGCTACAGAAAAAATCAGGGAACTTCATAACTTTAGAAGGCATAATGGAGCTCCTACATCACTCTGGATGCTTTGGAATTACCCAATGGAATTGATTCCTAATTCTCTACTCCAGAAATTCGAGGGATCTCCACTACCCACCCTCTCCCCACCCACCAGTGCAAATTCCAGAGCAAAGGAAATATTCACAACTTGCAAGATAGGTGTTTGAATGTTCCTTGCCAATTTTGCACAGAGGAGAAGGTTCAAGAAAGAATTCTAATTCTCATTTAAAGTACACTGCTGGTGAAGGTATTGCAATGAGGGGCCTGGGGAGGGAGAAATTGCCGAAGTCTCAGAATGGTACATGACCTATAGGCTCTCATATTGTGAGACAGTATGGGAGATTTATTCCTCCAAAGCATGTGAATGCTTCACATCTCTTCTCTCCGCACCAGCCCCATTTTAATTCATTAAGCCACCTTATGACAAATATAGTGTATTACTGGCGACAAACGGATAGAGGACAAATATCAGAAGACATGTTCCAAAGGGTTCCTGCAGTTAAATTCACGATAGGTCATCCCAATATTCAAGGGCTAGATTGAGAACAGTAAAAAGCCAAAAAATAGAAAAAAAATATATATCATGGAAACAGGAAAGTTAACAAGCAGTGATAAAGGAAGAAAATTGAGTTTATCTGAATGCATTTCAGAAATGCAATGCAGATATCTGAGAGCCTTCTTATATACTTCTAGCATGTTTTGGGGTGGATTAGCCATGTTCTACAAAGTGAGACAGGAAGCCATCAATATCCCTGTCCTTGACTAGATCCTTCTTAACTCCCAGTGATAAGTATGGTTTCCCAAGGGAAGGAAATCTGGGGGTATTATCTCTCCAGGGTACGTCAGAAAAGAAATTATTTCAAATTTTATAGACATTATAGATATGCTATTCATGCCCAGACATCTTCATATCTGGATCCTTCAATTAAGGAGAAAAATACTAAAAAATGTAATCTAATCTTATATTTACATAGTCTGCTAAGTCTTCATAAACCTATTTTAGCAAGAAATCAAAAAGTTGCCCCCAAACTGTGCAGGCTTCTTTGCTATTTATTTTTTCTTCTCATTAAACATTCCTCTCTCTTTTGAAAGGTGGAAAAGAAATCAAGAGAAAATGCGCAGGAATGGTGTGCTGACATGATGTGCACAGATCAACAAATTACAATGAAACCCAACTTCGAGCGTGCCCAGCGACGCAAAACTGTGACATAACTGAAGCCAAACTGTGAGGCAAAAAGGTTCAGGCTTTTAAGTTTAATCTTTAAGGAGTGTGTGAAGACAGGAAAAGGACAGAATAAAGTGTGCAATTTACTTTTTTTTTCCACATACTTCTAAACTATTTTTTGTTCCAAAATATATATGTACGTCCTATGCATGATTCTACCATTTTTGATAGATTTCAGGAAATTAATTAAGCTTTGGAGCCTGAGGATTTCACATGTATGTGGAGTCTCTGTCCTTTAACTCAGTGGGCGCTCCATAGAGCAGAACAGCTGCACCAACTTGAAAAGCATTTCTATTGTTCATCGCACACTGTGGTCCTGAGAACCGGAACTGAGGGCGGTTTACCAACGTTATTCTCTGCCTTTATGCCTTGCGGCTGCACCTTCCTTTACGGAAGGAGCATACTCTCTAAATAATAACAGAACAGAAAGCAAATTTCTGCTCATTGCCTTCCATTTTTTATTAATATAATGAGTGCTATGCTCCCATGTAAATAATTTTAGCTCTAATACAAAATAAAAATTCCTCTAAGATTGAAGCAACTTTTTTTTTTAATGGCATGATTAAAGGGACAAGACTTCTTGCAATTCCTTCTAAAAAACAGTTGTACAGACTAAAATGAAACTGATGATTCTAAGAAACAGAGCCCTCCTGGGGCTCATTCCAGATAAAAGCAATTGCCTTAGTCTTTAAATATAGAAGATATTCCTTTAAATACAGTTTGAACTCATTGCATTCCATGAGGGGCAGCCATTGTCTCCCAGCCCTTTAAATGTAATGGGTCTTCTGTTCAAGTCTCCTTAACATTGATGGGAAACCTTCTGTGCTAGGTCAAAATCTGTTTGTTTATTTTAAATTTATTGAGCAACTATTATGCACCACGTGCTTTCTCATACCTCGATTTTATTTGATCCTCTCAACCCTGAGATATATCTATTAATATCACCATTTTTAAAGACAAGGAAACAAAGTTTCAGAGAGGTTAAAGAAATTGTTTAGAGAAAAAATTTACGTGAAAGAATTAGCACCTGGACACAGTTTTGTCCAATTCCATAATCTATCCTATTTTCATAAACTACTGCGTTTGTTAAGGCGTGTTTCAGTGGAATTTTGCTCAGAACCGTAGGGCACAACTATCCTTGGGCAGCCCCAAGTAAATCCTTCAAGATATAAATTTAGGAATAAAAAATGAGAGAGAGAGGTAGAGAAAGAGACAGAGGGAGAGGCAGAAAGAGAGAGAGAGGGAGAGAAAATAGTCCCAGTTGGTTCATACTAGAGACAAACTAACAGCCAGCCCTGAGAGTTAGCTACTAGGCAGTACACTTGACAAAGAAGAAAGGCAGAGCCTAAATTATTGAAGCCCAGCCCCACCCTGGGATGCTTGAAGTCTCTAAAGCAACAGATTGCATGCAAATGAATCTCTGCTGTCCTTCCACTTAGCAGAGGTTCAATTGGACAGTGGTGTGTTCTGCAGCACATCTCAACTGTAATGTGCATAGACCTCACCTGGGGATCTTGTTCAACTGTAGATTCTGCCTCTGTGAGTCTGGAGCAGGCCCAAGATCCTGCATTTCTAACAAGCTCCCAGGTGATGCGATGCTGCTGATCCGCAGACCACACTTTGAGTAGCAAGGATGTAGAGGAAATCATTAACCAGGACTTCAGACAGACTGGTGCTAGAAACCAAGCTCCCACACTTAAAAAGCATATGAAATAAGGTAAGTGTCTTTACCCCTGAGCTTCTGTTTCCTCATCAGTAAAGTGGAAATGGTAATATTTAATTAGTACTATGTGCCAGGCACTGTTGTAATGCATTATATAAATTAACTCATTTTGTATTTACAATCATCTTATTTTACTATTCATGATGATGAAAGTGTTAACAAAGAAAGCTTAATAATAACCCGCACCAAAGCTAGGCAACTATAATTGGCCAAGAGTGAATTCAGCTCCTAGGCACCTTAGCTCAGGAGCCCACTCATTTCAGCTCCACCATAGAGGAGTACACCACAGAAGTCTTGCTATCACACATGTGACATACCATAGTTAGCTCTTAACAAATCTTAGTCCCATTTCCCTTCCTTCCCTTCTCGTACGCCAAGGTTGGTTGTCCTTAAGCAGAATCTACTTATAAGGTAAAATTTAGAAACTCATACCACTGCCTATGATGTGTTTTTCACAGTGATCCTCTCTTGAGGACTTTTCTTTAGCTGAGAAAGCCTTTAGTGTTAGAGATTTGCATGAATTGCTACTGTTGACAGATGGAATTGCTTTGATCTCTCTTGCATTATTACTTGATCCGTGTGTTTCTCTTCTTTCTAGAAGTGCCAAAAAAGTCTGCAATAGATAGAAAACAGCATTTGCTACAGCTACGACCTTATAACTCTACTTTGCCTTTAGCAAAATAGAAATCTAGATTTATCAAATATAAAATAGTGGTAGTTCATTTAACAAAGAGATTTACCAAAGTCTTTTTTAAATAGTAAGCTTCCTGATGTTTTTCGAGTTTTGATTACAGGTTATTCTTTTTATTAAAAACAACCTTTTTTAAAAAGTGTAACTATTGTGTCAAAAACTGAAAGCAGTAGAAAAAATAATTTACATACCAGGTTTGCAGATAAACTTATCCTACCGTGAGAAGAATTATATAGGAAAGTTGAGCGAATAAAAACTGTTTTGTATTCTGTAGCTTGCTTCAAAAAGTATCTTCAAATCTTTCGTGTTTAAACTTAATTATTTATTCCAAAGCATGAAAGTTGTTTCTCTTCCTGATGTCTATGCTAAAGAATGATGTGGTCCTTCTGATAGAGGGAACTTTCTGGAATCCAGAGCTTATATTTCAGGAAATACTTCTCTCATATGCTAGAATTGTTTTGTTTCTTTTTTCCGCAACAGATCTGCCTCTTGCCGTATCTATCACTTAGTAAAGCACACTGTGGAAATTCTCGGTTTTTACAGTAAATATGTTCTAGGTAAATGCTTATGTGGGGGAAGAGATGATGAAGATGAATCAGGCTATCATGTCATCATCGGATTGCGGCTAGCCTAGGGAAAAAGATGAAAAATAATAAAGAATTTGTCTTTTAAGAGTATGGGTTATGGGGACGGGCTAGGGACTAGTAATACCAAATTTTTAAAAAAAGATTAAATTGTCAGTGATTAAAATAGTGTGGTACTGGTGCATGACTCACAAGAATAAGAAATGACATACAATAGAGAATCTAGAAATAAATTCAAACACATAAAACAATTTAGAATATAAAAGGGAGGGCATCTCAATCCAGTTGAGAAAATATATATTATTCAATAAATGGTATTGAAACATCTGGGTTAAAAAACATAAATTGGAGCCATACAGGACACGTTATACCCATGTAAATTTTTAATAAATCAAAGATTTAACCATGAAAAGATAAACTATAAAATTTAAGGAAAAAGCAACAGAGAATTCTTTAAGAAGCTTGGTATAGAAATAAAATATGGTCACCTCTTGAAGACTTGTGAAAAAGGAAGAGATTATTCCTCTTTGTACTCCTAGCATCACCATGACCCCACCCTGGCCTCCACTACACCAAGGAGCCAGAAGACTTCAATGACAGATATTGTAGGCCCTGAAGTCTTTTACTTTAATTACAGCCTTCCCAGTTCCTGAGCCAATCTTGACTAGCACAGAAGGCATATTAAAAATGCCTGTCCCTCATGGAAGCAACCCAAGTGCCCTGCTACAGATGAATGGATAAAGAAGATGTGGTATATATATATATATATAATGGAATACTACTCAGCCATAAAAAAGACAAAATTTTCCCATTTGCAACAACATGGATGTACCTTGATGGTATGATGTTAAGCGAAATAAGCCAGACAGAGAAAGACAAATACTGCATTCACTCATACGTGGAAGATAAGCAAACACATGGATAAAGACAACAGATTAGTGGTTATCAGAGGCAAAGGGGCCTAGGGGATGGGTGAAAGGGGTAAAGGGGCACATATGTATAGTGACAGATAAAAATTAGACTACTGGTGGTGAGTACAATGCAGTCTATACAGACATTGATAAAAATAATGTATACTGGAAATTACACAATGTTATAAACCTTTATGATTTCAATAAAATAATTGAAGAAAAAATGCCTGTCCTTGACTCAGTCTCCTGTTCCAAGTGGCTATATTCAAGGTAAATGTTCATGAATCCATGCCTATCAAAACATAACCTTTCTACTGTATTGTGGTTATGAGGGGAAGTTTGGGGTGGGGAGTGGGCACAAGAGGTGAAGGGAGACATATATATGGTGATGGACAAACAAAAATGTACAACCCAAAATTTCACAATGTTAGAAACTATTAAAACATCAATAAAAAAAAATGAGAAAGGAAAAAAAAAACATAACATTTCTTTTAACTTTGTTGTGTTTGATAACCTTATACATTTCTTCTTCCACTCTTCCAAGGTACAGTCCTTTCTTAGATTTTAAAAAAGAAATGTAACCTAACATTCATCATCACTGTTATTTGTACATATAAACAAAATAAGAATTTGAACACTGATCTGATTCACTAGGTCAATATCAATCTTACTCCTCTTTGTTCCAAGAGAAGAATGATCTTCTCACAACAACAACAAAATAATTGTCCACCTTAATAAATTAAATCAAAAGACCACAAAATGCATCTGGCTGTTCATTTGTTCATGCATATAATGTTCATGCAAATATCTGGTTGATTACAACAAGGATTATTTGGTCATAACATGTAGGCAGCTATAAGATGAGGTTGTGCATGGAATTTTTCTACCTTTTTAATCTTCTAGAAAACAAAATTCCTGCTCAAATGAACCCTGGTTCCCTTAATGAGTTCACTATGAGAGTCACTCTGGCCTGCAGTTGTTTGATTAAAAGAGCATAAATTGGGGTGTTTGAAGGTTTAGAGGCATTTCCTATTGTAATTTAAATAAAGCAGTCTTGGGGTGGTAGATGATGGGAGCTTATAATAGGATTTGTGAAGGTTTCATGAGTGAACCCAAATTCACCAAATATCCAAAGTTTTTAAATACCACTAAAAACCACTGATAAAATGTACGCTTCTTTTGAGAACAAACATATCAGGGCTAGAGCGTACTTGAAAGTAAGAAAAGCAGATGTAAAATTAAAATTTAGAACAACGAGTAAAAGAAGTTATTGGTTTAAAAAAAATCACTGCACACATTTAAAAAACCCTCCAGTTCATGGTAAGTCTAAATTACAGTTGGAAGAGTGCCAGCTAGTTACAGAGCACAGAAAAGGTGAAAATCTCCCAAACTAGAGTACAATTAATGCTGCCTGGGCTTTCTGGAATCCTTTCCAAATGTATTTCCAAATAAAAGTACTCTGTTTCTCTGTTGGATGCCAATAAATAGTAAAACTTAAACTTGGGAACTTACTACCAATCAATAGCCAAGAGCTCATTTACAAAACGCCGTGGAAGGATCTTTTTTTCCAAGTGACATGAAGGAGAAAAGGTTCTCTTTCTTAAAAGAGTCCTTCCACTTATTGAACATTCTACTCATTTCTATTAACATTTTGTCTTTGTCCCGTGGTAGCAGAACAATTAATAGACAAATTCGTTTATGAAACTACGTGATAAAGTCTCCACATTGCCTAACTATACTATGTTTCTTCTTTGGTGGGTTTTGGGCTATTTTTCTTTCCCAAATCACTGCAGCATGCCCAGGGATAAGTGATAAGCAGTGGCAGAAATCACTGATCTTTAAAGCTGCAAGTAAGCCTACAGATTTTAGCACACTTCCCACCTTTCACAGATGTGGAAAATGAGGCCCAGAAAGTTGAGTGTCTTAGCCAAAAACACACAGCTAGCTAGTGGGAAAAATAGGCATTCATTTCCAGTTAAGAAATATATTTGAGGGGGCCGGCCCAGTGGCATAGTGGTTAAATTCATGTGCTCTGCTTCAGCAGCCTGGGGTTCACAGGTTCAGATCCTGGATGTCGACCTACACACCCCTCATCAAGCCATGCTGTTGCAGTGTCCCACATACAAAATAGAGGAAGATTGGCACAGATTTTAGCTCAGGGCCAAACTTCCTCACCAAAAAAAAAAAGAAATACATTTGGTTCTTAGTAATAATTAACATCTATTGGACATTTTCTTTGAGTGACACTGCACTAATTCTTTATACAAATTTCCACATTTTATTTATACATACACATGCACAACCCTAAAAGGCAATTATTAGTATAAGCCTTCCTGGACCAATGAGGAAACAGAACAAGAAACTTGCCCAAGATCACACTAGTCCTGAGTAATGGAGCAAGGATTTGAATCCAGGCCCTGTGAGAGATATAGCAATAAAATTGACAGCATTCCTGTTCTCAGGGAGCAATCTAGAGAAGAAGCTGCTAAGACATACTTACTAATAATTCTAGCATAAGTCATACGGGACCACATACAGGACTATCCCCATCCATACTCTGGGACATTGGAATTGACCAACAATTGAGAATGCACTCATGACTTTAACTTCATTAATATTGAGCATACAATAATCCCAGAATCATACACAGATGCTCTGTGGGCAATTACAATACCTACCACACAGAATGCAAACTATTTTGCTGTGCTGTCTGCCACAGCCATCTAATTCTTCAGCTGATATTTGGAAATTAGCCTCAGTGTCAATTGTCTTAAACTGAGAATCTGTTGTCCTTGATATAAAAGAACAATAAAGATTTCTTCAAGCCTGAGTTATTTATGGCAGGCTTGGCAAACAACAGAAAGAACTTGGGCTATCTAGAACTTACCTGAGAAACATTAAGTAGTATATAGAATTTACACTTATAGAACTAAAGGAACTCTCATCTTAATCACATTCATGAGAAACATTAAGATTTTTTCCATCATATCCTTATGGTAGTCTTTCCTTTTGAAGAAATGATGTTTCTCAATTGGTTTCTAAAACTATATGTGGGGTCTTAGACATTTTTGGTTGCCTAAACAACAGTCAATTTCTTCCCCATTATTTCATTCAGACACACAGTAGAGTCTGAAAATGCCAGATACTCATTTTCTCCATTTTCTTTGCAGCCTAGAGATAGCCGTATGATTGTTGGGTAATAAGATTAGGTCAAACAACAAAGGACTGGTCCAGGTTAAAAGATTGGTGAGAAGAAAGCTTTGGACATGATTCAAGGTTGTTTTCACTTTGGTTTACGACGAAACTAGCAAATAAGTGGTACAAATGACAGGGACCAGATAAGTATACAAGAAAGTGTGCATACAGCTTCCTGGAGCCTGTCTGAAGTTCAGTGCTCAGTGAAACTCACATAGAATGAGAAAGCCATCAGTTCCAGGAGCCAAGAAACTGAAGTCTCAAGTCCTTTATATGGTTAGACCAGGAGAGAGGCCATGTTGGTTCTGGAGGGTCTACCTACTACTTTATAAGGCAACTCCCTGCCGCATCATAGTTACATACCTCCAGGTTCTATTTTTAACTGCATCATGTAGCCTATAAAAAGCCAGCCCATGGCCTTCCATAGAAGGGGATATATTCTTAGGGGCTAGGTAGAGAATGAGTTGCTTCTGGGAATGATTTTTTTTCCTAATAAAAAGAGAAATACACGTTAAGCGAACTCTACACCTCATTTCCTTCCTGCCTTTGGAAGCAGAACATGAATCTTAGGGTTCGAGCAGCCATCTTATGACTGTACAGAGCTGAGGAGAAAGGCCAACCTGCTGAGGATGGTTGAGGAGAAGGATAAAAAGTCCTAGATCCTTGACAACTTTGTTAAACTGTTAAAATCATCAGCCCTGGGCTAAGCTTCTTCTTAAGAGAATAAAGGCTACATTTGCTTGGGTTTGTTCCGTTACTTGCAGTTTAAAACTTCTTAAGTGATGCAATTGGCCTGTCAATTCATTGAGAAAATCAGTCCTCAGAGAGGAAAAAATATTTTAAAGGAAATATTCTCTAAGAAGAATGCTCTGTAAAGAGAACCCTACCTTCTTTGCCTCATCTTTTGATCTCAGCGTAAATAGCACTACTTCCAAAACTCAGTGATATTTAACTAGGGCCCTCTTTGCACACTGTCCTTTTAATATTCATGTAATTTATAATTATTTCTTAAATGTCTGTGTTTCTTGACAGGCAGTGTGACTGTGAGCTTCAGACATAATCTAGACTGTGTTCATCACACCATGCTTGGCATATAATATTGCACAGTTTTTGTTGAATAAATACTTCCAATGAGATTACTTGAATCTCTAAAGGCCAACTCTAAATAAAAGCCATTAATTATGTAAAACTGTGCTTCCGTCATTTTAGTTCTACGGTTTCCCTTTTATAAAAATTTTCTGTTCTCAAAAACTTCCCTTTACTTCTGGTCTGCCTGACTTACTCAAAACTTCATGCCATCCAGAGATTATAATTCTCTGTTTCCTTACAAAAGTCTACCTTTCTTCAGCACCAGACATAGTTTAAGTTCTGGATCTTCCACTAATTATAACTGGGTGATAATAGGTACTTAATAGCTGTTGAATAAAGGAATCCATGAATGACTCAATTAACTCGGTGAATTTGGCTGGGTGGCTTAGTATCTTTGAGCCGTTTTACTAATATGTTGAATGGGATTTTTACCAACAAATCTTCATTTGGCAACTCATATGTACAAGGCACCTATTCATTGACATTAAGTATCTCTCCACAGCAATTTAATGAATTTTATTTGAATGGTTGACTTAAATGTCCTTTAAGAGTTTTGTTTTTCTCATTACTTGAAAATGTTCTGAGTTTATGGGATAAAACTGGTGAGCACATTAGTATATATTCGTTCGTTAAGTTAATTAGGTAGTATCTCGGTCTCTGAAGGAACAAGATAGCTTAGCCTAGGATAGCAATTTTGCCACTGGAAGGGAGTTGAAGAAATCTTACGTTCCAATTGCCTTAATTTATAGTCATTTTAGTAAACTCCGGAATTTGAACCCAGGTGTATTAGTTTTCTATTGCTGCTGTAACGATTTTCCACAAACTTAGTGGCTTCAACGACACAAATTTATTATCTTACGGTTGTGGAGATCAGAAGTCTGATAGATATCTCACTGAGCTAAAATCAAGGTTATAGCAGGGCTTTGTTCCTTTCTGGAGGCTCTGGGGAGAATCCATTTCCTTGCTAGTCCAGCTTTTTTAGAGGTCATATTCCTCGTGGGATCCTTCTTCTGTCTTCAACGCTGGCAACATCTCGCCTCTCTGACCCTTCTTCTGTCGTCATATCTCTCTCTGACTGCAGCGGGGAAAGATTCTTCACTTGTAAGAATCCGTGTAATTAGATTAGGCCCACCCAGATAATCCAGTATAATCTCTCCATCTCAAAGTCCTTAACCTTAATCACCTCTACAAAGTCCCTTTCGCCATGTAAGATGACATATTCACAGATTCCAGGGATTAGGACCTGGACATGGAGGGGGATGGGAAGGAGGCATTATTCTGTCTACCACACCAGCATTCCTAGCAATACGTTAATTTACATGCATGAGACACAAATTGTGTTTCCAGAGAGACAGAATATAATTGTTGAAAGGGCACCGCATAGAAATTTGAAGACCTGGGTTCAAATTTCAGATAAGCATTTCAGAAAGGGCCTTGCAAGCAGAGGAAACAGAGTGATCCAAGAGGTGTGAAAGCACAGAGTGTATTTAGGAAAGATTAAATCATCCTATTCAACTGGAATATGGTGGTAGAAGAGTCTTTTGGAGAAATAGGCAGAAGGATTGAATGTCAGGCTAAGGATTAGACCATCATCAGAAAGCAACTGAAAGTTAGTGACAATAACCACATTTGCACCTTCTAATGGGTCATCTGGCAGCAAGATGCAGAGAAAACTGGAAGGGAGACATTGCAGGTAGATAGACGATCTAAAGACTATTGCCTCCTTCAGGGAAAGAGGTTCGGACATGGGATAATGGCGGTGAAAAGGACAGGAATGGAATGGCTGATGGACTAATAAGCTAAGTGGTTCTTCAGTTAGCTTTGATACAGCCGAATTTGGTGCGACAGAACACTCAGCATCATGTGATGACCATCTCTGGGGCATTGGTATTGACAAATCACATCTGAATGTAATTTTTTTAATGTAATATTTTTTTAGGAAATAATCTAGACTTTTCTCTTAAGTATCACGTTCATTAACTTCTGGATAATTTTAGTTTTGGGGTCCTGTGCTGAATGACTGAAGAAATGAATTCCAGCTAAGTACAGGTAAGAAGTGGAGCCTCAGGGAGAGCTGTATAGCTGGAAGATACATCAATGTCAAGATTTTTCTGAAGGAGTATCAGGAGAGTTTTTAGGGGTGAGAGGGTGGTATAGGGTAGGGGGTAAAATAAATATAGAAGGAAGAGAAGATAAAGCATTGGTCGACTGGTAAAGCAAACACAAATCCCAATTTCTAAAATTTAAGAAAAATTACTAAATTTTAAGATTGCTCTTAAAAGCAATCTGCATGAAGAGGAACAAAGCCCAGATTAAAGATACCTCTGCTAAAAGAGGTTACATGAATTAGATTTAGTCTGCAAAAAATAATTAGCTTAGCCAAGGCCACTATGGTACCCCGTCAGACTGAGACCATAGAATATGATTATATCTTAGAGACTTCAGCTTTCTGGAATCTATTTATTCTGACATCCTGTTACTTTCCTGACCTGATATTTCAGAGTTAACTTATCCAGAGAAAAGCTGGCCTGACTCTTCTTTGTGAGCCTTGGCAAGTTTGTAGTCTGTTGGTGGTATGGCTGTAGGCCCAATTCTCTTCCGGTGAATGTAGTCGATGACTGTATGTTTTTGGTATGCAGCCCTGTTTATGTGTACCAGAGAAAGAACTTCAACATAAAGGAAAAAGCCTTTAAGGTATTTGAGTCTTACAACTACTGTTAAGTGTGAGGTGGGCTACCTTCTTATTACTGCACAGGTTTCTTTCATTTTGTTAATAAAAGCCAGACTCCCATTTCTACAGTTACAGCGCGGCAATGATGAGTAAGACGCGGAGAGAGCAGATGTGCAGAACTGCACAACGAATCACGGGGCTTATCCTTCCGTACTAGTTTTAGATGTTTGCTATTAAAAGATAATGAAAGGTGGCTGAAATCTTTCTGATTTGTTAATTCTGTGTGGTTCACGTAAACTGTATTCTTCAGAGAGCAGTGAACACTACCATTCTGCCTTTCTGGAATTAAATCAGAAGTTCAGCTGCAGACAGTACCTTCAAAAAATTAAACACCTTTAAAAACTGAAAAATGGAGTCAAATATCCAGATGTTTGACCAGATGGTGCCAAACATCTGCATATTCGTTCTACATTGATTCAACACGTTTTTATTGAAATGTTTGGAAAATTATGTATAGGTGAACTAACTCATTGAGAATATCAGACCTGGAAGGAGGCCTAGAGATGATCTAGTTGCTACAATTTAGAGCTAACAGTGGAGTGAAGATAGCACAATGGAAAGAAAGATAAAGTCGGGGCGGGGGATAATGATTAAGACCCCAAGAGGTAAAGAAATTTTTACCGAATTTTGTTCATTTTAGTCATGTTCATTTTTAGGTAGATATAGTTATGATGTTCTTAATTTTTAGTAATTGATCGGCTGGGTCTTTAGGGGTGGGGCAAAAAATAAGAAGACATTGACCTAAGTTCTTAGAGTCTTCAGTTTGCCTCAAAAGGGAAGAAATAAAAGCCTTTTTCATTTACCACTAACGCTCTACCACTTTGCAAGGACAAACGATCATTCTCGTAGTATACATATGAAAACAATTTAGAGTGCCTATCAATGGAAAATGTATTAGCTGAGTCCCTTGGACCTGAAATTAATAGGAGAGCTTCAAGATTAATGGGACTAGAAATATCGTTGCTTTCCTTGGCATGATCTTTATGACATCTTCATATTCTTAAAATACAATGTACTGCTGTGAGTCTACTGTGTCTTGTCCCTTCAAATGATTTTGTGAATTCTTAAGACCATGAAAACAAAAAAACTAAGGAATAATTCTTTTCTTCTGTGCCACACAAATCAAATGATACCTAATCCTGTTCATGTAAATACTCATAGAGACTAGTAATGCAAAGTATATGGAAGTTATATATAGTGATGTTCCATAAGATTCCAAAATTGAATCAAATAATCCAGGGAAATAGAGTCTATTTTTCTAAAAATACTATCAGCTCTAATGCTATCCTTTCAATATTAAGAGCTTAATTATTATATTTTTCATACAATCAGTCATCAGGTATTTATTGAGGATAAAACTATAAGTCTAGGAATGCAGACTTCTCTTTGAAGCTTGTTATTTTCTCTTTTCCTGACTTTACAGTCTAGATAGAGAAACGAGATTCAGATAAAAATGGTAGAGAGCAATAAAAAGCCTTATAATTAAGTTCTAAATTGTACATTTTGAACTTCAAAAAACTTTAGATTTTGGAGTAAATTAAAATTATTTTGGCAGATTTTTAGATTCCAAGTTTACGTGTGTTTCTCTCAACGTATAGTGCTAAATGTCCACTATTTATACACAGTATGGAGAATGATGAAATAGCTGTCTAGGTTAGACTCCTGACACTTCTACTTGCATCAGTGTAATCTTACTGAAATGATGAGTCTCAATTAAAAATAGTAATTTTCGGGGCCAGCCCCGTGGCTTAGCGGTTAAGTGAGCGTGCTCCGCTACTGGCGGCCCGGGTTCGGATGCCAGGGGTGCACTCACGCACCACTTGTCCAACAACGCTGAGGTGGTGTCCCACATACAGCAACTAGAAGGATGTGCAACTATGACATACAACTATCTACTGGGGCTTTGGGGAGAAAAAGGGAAAAAAAGGAGGAGGATTGGCAATAGATGTTAGCTCGGACCCAGTCTTCCTCAGCAAAAAGAGGAGGATTGCCATGGATGTTAGCTCAGGGCTGATCTTCCTCACACACAAAAAAAACAAAAAACAAAAATAGTAAGTTTCACTGTGGCAATTATAGTTGGGAAAGGAACAGGAAAGAGATTAGCATTTGTTTAGCATTTAAAATTGCCAGGCATTTCCCATAAATCTTCTCATTTGGTTCTCATAATAGCCTTATGAAAAGAGCACTAAGATCCAGAGAAATAAAGTAATTTTCCCAAGATTACATATCTAGTAAGTAAAGAGGAAAAATTCAAATCCAGATCTGTCTAATTCCAGATCTAGTATCCTATTACAGCAATTCATGGTAAAATTTCATGTGTCACGCTGTAGACACATGAATATTTAAAAATATAATTATCCCATAGTTGAAATGAGATTGTGGGACTAAAAGAGATGAGATGAATACAAGCTTAACTTTGCCATTGATTCAGTGAATAATTGTGTCTCGCTCAGTTAAACAGAGTGGCCTCCACTTTCTCATTTATAAAAGCAGCTAAACAGAAAATTTAGTTTGGTCATTTGGAAAATGCATGGCTTCCAAATCAAATGATTGCTTCCCTCTCTTCTGAGATGACACATTGTAATGAGTAAACCTATTCATATGCCAAAGGGATAAACATATTTCAAGCCAAAACTCAAATTCAAAAAAATATATTTCTCCTGTATCCATTTGATGATATATGTCTAAGTAACAAATATGTGCTTTTTGTCCATTTTTGACTGTGCTATGTCTACAAAGTTAGAGAAGTAGGTACATATATTTCAGAAGAAATTCTCAAATCTTTACATATGATACCCCTTTTCTTACAGTTTTAGAATTTAATTTAAATGTTTTTTAAATGCCTTTTTTTTTTTTTTTTGGTGAGAAAGATTAGCCCTGAGCTAACATCCACTGCCAATCCTCCTCTTTTTACTGAAGAAGATTGTTTCTGGGCTAACATCCATGCCCACCTTCCTCTACTTTATATGTGGGACACCTGCCACATCATGGCTTGATAAGTGGTGCGTAGGTCCACGCCCAGGATCCAAACCTGCGAACTCTGGGCTCCAAAGCGGAGCATAAACTTAGCCACTACGACACTGCTCTGGCCCTAAAGTGCTATTTTTTAAAAACAGTTTTACCTTTTCAATTCTAAAGAAATCTGTGTAGGCTGGGTTAGAAAAAATTCAGGGAATTTGTAAAATAAAGACAGAGAATAAAAACTGATCATATAAAATTACTAAGATTTGGAGAAAAAGATCTTTAAATATAGAAATCCTTCTCTGGGATGAAGGCTCTTATCAATCAGTTGTCCAATGTGTCAATGGAACAATAAATATTTAATACGGATTCCATTAGTAAGAGCACTTATCTACCCGTCATTCTTACTACTCATTCTATTACTAAAATGAAAGAAATCTTTTACTTCTATTTTGACAATATCTTTCCCGTTTCCAAAAACATTCAAATGCTTTATAAATGAAGACTAATTTCCTGTCTCAGTTTTAGCAAATTTTGCCAAAATATCCTGAGTCCTCAATCAAATAACAAAACCATAACGCTGAAAGGGACCTCAATGAGTCACTTACCTTTACACTAGCCCGATGTGTAGTCATTCTCCTCCACCCAGACCAGCCTTCATCTCCCCTATTTATCTGGTTCTCCCAATCCTCCAGCAAGCCATGTTCCTTTTTTTGTGTGTGTGAAGAAGATAAGCCCTGAGCTAACATCCATGCCAATCCTCCTCTTTTTGCTGAGGAAGACCAGCTCTGAGCTAACATCTACTGCCAATCCTCCTCCTTTTCTTCCCCAAAGCCCCACTGGATAGTTGTATGTCGTAGTTGCACATCCTTCTAGTTGCTGTATGTGGGACGCGGCCTCAGCATGGTCGGAGAAGCGGTGCGTCGGTGCACGCCAGGGATCCGAACCTGGGCCGCCAGTAGCGGAGCGCACGCACTTAACCGCTAAGCCACAGGGGTGGCCCAGCAAGCCATATTCTGAGCCTAGAAAGGTAACTCATTTATGGATCAAGAAAGTTCTTTGCTTTTATAAATCAAAGATGATTCAAATTTCAATCTCATTATTTCTGTTCATTGGTCTTAAAATAATTTAAAATATCTATGCCTACATCCTAAACTCCAACAGTGGATTACTATTTCTAATCTCAAGAGCTCCCTTTCCAGTTTAACAGATGCTCTTGCTTTGGATTGAGAAAGTCCTCACACTGTGTCTTTCAAGTTACCTGGAAAAATAATTACTGCTTGAGTTTCATTCCTCAAACAGAGGTACAAACTCAATACTTACTACAATGTTACACAGCATAGAAATGTAAGTAGGATCTTAGTGTTGTTTATTTTTCCTTTTAACTGTGGGTGGTATCCCCTCATACTTTTATTGTAAACTCTAGTGGTTGGGGAGTGGTTAGCTATGTGAATTTTAAGTGTAATATAGGTCTATCCTGAAACATGTTCTCTTTATTTTTGTTGTATTTTATTTATATCCCTCCTCACTTTGTCCCAAAGGTCCCAGAGCCTACAAGGATATATAACATATAGCAATATGAGAGTAAAAGTAAGTGAGAAAGAAGAAAACAACCAAGAGTGCCTAGGAATGAAGTTGTTATAAAACTGTGAACTATAAAGGCCGTTACACTTGCTACAGCATCATAATTTTGGATCTATGCTTTCTTATGAGCCGGAGAGGGGGGAGAGAGAGAAATCTGGTTATTAATCTACTGTGTTATAAAATTAAATACAAAGAATTATAAGAAGAAGCAAGCCATTATTGACACAAAGATTGAAAGTTGGAACCCCATGAAACATAACAATCAGCATTCTCAAGAACATCCTTACTCTTAACACGTCAAGTTTCCAAAAGTCTATTTCCTATGCTGGCCCTCAATAAAAGCCAAAGGCATCCCAACAGAATGAATTCAAGTAAAAAGGGTGGCTGGCTCTAGGTGCCACAATGATGTGATTGATGTATATTGATATCTGAACTCCAATTTAATACAGGTGTAAGTTTTAGAATATCTGGAAGATTGGTCTTTGAATGCGACAGACTTCATATACAAGTGCTACTACAAACACTGCAGATACAGTGATTTGTGTATCATGCAGTTGATTGACAAACATTTTTGTCTATTTGTTGTGTCTCCGTTATAAGATCTACAATGCAGGTTTAGAATGTAGGCTTCGTAGAGAGCAGTGTCTACATCTTGTAGTTAACAAGGACATATTGTTATGTGTAAAGAAGATACACATGGTTGACATTGCTGAGTATTTTCTAACGGTCTGGATTTTTAGTCTATAACATTGTGTCTTTCAGAGAAACCCTGTTCACATTATGACAGTCCAGTAACCTAATAGGTCAAAAATATTATCAGAGATGGGTTTACTTACACAGGCAAAGGCAAGAGGCTCACAGAGTTCCTGTTAGTATACACAGGAAAAAAGGCAGTGTGATGTTCCTAAAATACTTTAGATGTTATAGGGACGTGTTAAAACACAGGGTGTCTGGGAATGTCTTGTCTATCCCAATGAAATCAACAGAGGTGGGTCAGAGCAGGAGAATCCTTATGGCCTGCAGATATGTAATTGGTGCCGTTTCTGATTTGGAAACTGGAATAGATTTTTAATTTATGATTGAAAAGATTGAGTTCACCTTTGAACAGCTTAGGTAAATTAGATTGCCCCCAAGTCACACTTGAAAAACACCACAACCACCACCATCAATTTCAATTTGTAAAATGGAACCAATGAAATAGTCGCTAGGGGCACATTCACACACCTAGCCCTTAAATTATGCATAAATAAGAACCACCAACACCTCCAGCAGGCAAATTAATTTCAAAGTGTGAGGATTTCTATTGAGAATACTCTGTTCGAAAGTTCAACTCAGCAATGCCAGCAGGACTGCGCTAAGGAATCAATTCTACAACCACGGTAGAAATGGAACGGAGACCAGTGTTTTGTTATGGTCAATATTTCTTTGCATAAGACGGCTGGAAGCCACTAAAGTGTGCTTCTCTAAAAAGAACTTAGTGAATTTAACTTCCTAATGTTAGACACTGTATGTTTAAAGGACCAGAAAAACCCAAAAGAGGTAACGAATGTAATTCAACTTAAAATTCTTAATTTCTTTCCCTTCTCTAACAAAACTTACAAGAATGTTATAAGGAAAAAATGTCAATTGCACAAAGATTTAGAAGGCAGCAATTGGGTCTATGAATTCTCATTAAATTAGTTCTATAAATCAGACTCTATAGAATAACTCCGAAAAGCAAACCTTATCTTACCCAGGAAAACCCACTGTATATATTTAAAACCTCATAAGATTCTATTACTTATACTGTATATTGTATTAAGTAAGCCCATTTAAAGTATACACTTCAGCTTCCTTAAGCCAATGTTTTTACAAGTTCATGACCATGATAAAATATATTGCTTTTCAGAATAAATATCCTTTATGCCTATCATAACTATGTTCTACCAATTAAATTACACCAACATTTATGGGACAAAGTTCTCTAGAAACAAAAACTGTGTTTAATGCCGCAGTGACACCTACTGGTAATGAGGTACACCTAATTCTTAAAGATATTTGAAAATAACAACATCGTAAGTCCATATTTTCACTCTCAGTTCCCAAATTCACCATCCACAGCAAATTCTTTCTTTTCCTGAGCTAACTCATTTCAGCAGATTTTTGGGAACATAAAATAAACACAAATAACATTTTCTTTTAGAGAGTAAGGATTTGGCATGCAGTAGTTTATGTTATCTTTGTGGAGTATGATGAAGAAACGCCCTTTTTGTTGGTAACAGATTGTCACAAATCATTTCATTTATGCTTATACAAAACCAGATGTCTCTTCTTAGCCAAGATGCCCATGAGATGTGGTGTTTCTGACAAATTGAGGAGAAAATGAAGGGGAAAGCAGGCTTTTGCATAAATTGTAGATTTATAGGATGGTCTCTACTACCATCATCTCTGAGGACCCCTGGATAGAACCTATATATTCCATGTTGACAGTATGGTATTTTCTCAGAGGCCTTGCTCACCTGACAGCTGTAAACTCCTTTTGTTAACCTTCACGGCCTCAACTTGGTGAGGCCCCTCCAAATACTATGACACCCCTTCTCTCCCACCACATTTCCTACAAGCCGGCTACATGTGGCCATGTCTCCCATCACATGTGTGTCCCCCAGACACATCAGTCATATCCTTGTCTCCCTCACTCCTCTACACAAAGCTATATAAATTATTGACAATCCTAAGAAGACTTTCCTGAACACTCTACTACCTGTGCTTTCCCTGTTTTTGAACTCTTATTATTCTCTGATCTATATTATACTACTAAAAAATTGTTTATATGCTCTTCTTTATTCACTACTAATAATAATTATAATAGAATCCATTTATAGATCATCCACAAAATGCTAGGAATGGATGTTCCTAGCAAAATGCTAAACTGGATGTAATGACTTTAATCCCCATAACGACCCTTCAGGTGAGGTCCTATCATCCCCTTTTCTCAGATAAAGAAACTGACACTCAGAGGAATCAGATACTTTGTTCAAGGTAATATGTCTTGACAAAGTTAGGACTCTAAACTAAATCTGTCTTGAGTTCCAAACATCTCCTTCCATTCTGACACATAAGTGTGTTATCTGTAACTTCTGTCCATCCAAGCTCCAGCCCTAGTAGCTGTCAGATAGATTCCATCCTTTGTAGGCTGCCTCCATCCCTCCCCATAAACAGTAACAACTTTCTAGAAAACTATTTTTCCCTCCATCAGTCAGTGGAGTTTCAGAAATATTCTTCTTCTTTTGCCTAAAAGTTAAAGTTCCTGGAGAGTGATGGACCTGTTGTAATTTTGTTGACAGCATCATATGGCAGCTTCTGGATATCATGTCTGTCTTTGTGGCTCCTTACTGCTAGTGCAGCCACTCACCAAGGGAATCTTAAAAAAAATCTGCCAATCTGTAAGATACTATGATGGTAGATACATGTCATTATGTTTGTCAAAACCCATGGAATGTACAACACCAAGAGTAAGCCCTAATGTACCCTATGGACTTTGGTTAACAACGATATGTCAATGTAGATTCATTGATGGTAACAAATGTACCTCTGTGGTATGGGATGCTGACAGAGGGGGAGGTTGTGGCTATGGGAGAACAGTGGTATATGAGAAATCTCTGCACTTTCCACTCAATTTTGCTGTGAACCAAAAACCGCTCTAAAAAATAAAATTCACTAATTTGAACAAAACAAAACTGCCAATGCCTAACCCTATCCCAGGTAATTAGTCAGAATCTGTGGAGGTCAGACCTTTGTATTGGTTATCTGTTTATAGTTCCCCAGGTGGGTGAACCTAATGTGCAGCCAGGGTTGAAAACTGCTGTGCTGTGCCTCCTGCGTATGTGAAGTGCCTCTGGCCCTCAAGCTGCTGAGTTTGTCCTACTCAGAATCCTTCTGGAGTCATCTCCACGGCGATCCCTCAGCTTCAGTGTCCCTTGAATTATAATGGTAACTATAATATATGTTATACCTATTATATTGTATATTACATATAAAATATATAACTAATTAAATATAATAAATCCATGTCCCTAGTAAGTGACCAAATGTGCACCCAAGATAGCATGCAACCACCTGTCCCACTTCACACGCTTTGCTCCAGAGCCCTCAACATCTGAGTTTTTTGTGTGCCCATTAAGAATTAGAGTTGCCAGCTCCTCCACTGTGGGTTTGATTTCTGGCCTCTGATTGGGCCCTGAATGCCTATAGCTCTTGTCTCCTCTCTTGCCATCATTTTTCGTCAAGTCTAGATCCACATGTGTTCGTAGAGATCAAGAACTTCCTCCAGTGTTTCTTCCCTGCCCGTAAGAGTCCTAGGGATGCTGCTTCCTCTACTGTTAACCTGGTAAATGTTCACTCCAGCTTTTGCTTTCATGAAAATGTTCATGGACCTGGGTACTAAAGACACCACGCAGCCTCTAAACGCATCCTCCGTGCATATATACCTGGCTCCCAGGCGTGGGTGAGCATGTTCAGTCCCACTTCATTTTACTAGACTGCAACCTCTTTGAGGGCAGAAGATATACCTCATTCATCTCTACCACCTAGCACAGTGCCTGATAAACCTAACTAGATATTTATGTATTGTAAATGAATACTTTAGTCTTTCCCTTTCCTTCTTGAGTTTCCGAAATACGTTTAGAGAATTAACACTACCTACTGCCATCATTAAAATGTGGACTTGGGCTATTTTTTCCAATTTGTGGCAGTGACAGTTTCTACTAAGTTATTCAAGGGCTTCACTGAACACTCTTTGACCAAGGTTAAATTGGGAGATAGTTACATAAACTGTTTGGTGTCATTAGCACCTCATTCTCAGCAATGAAAGGTGCACCTGAAGGTGATCGTATGTTATTTTATTAAGCAATTCATTTAATTTGGGAATAAATGATAAATTACTCCCCAATAAGAAAAGAGGTTCTTTTCTCAAGGCAGAACATGGTACCTGCTATTAAGTCACAACTTCACCATTACTTAGCTCTCTGACCACCTCCAAGTTACTTGATGATGTCAACTACTTTGTGGGATTTATCATTATGTATTTTTTGTAATAAGACTTATGTGTCGGTTACAGGGCACATAACAATAATGACAATCATTAAGGTTATTATTATTATTAACATTTTCTTTACTTCTCTATAAAAAATTTTTAAGTAATAATTTACCCTACAATTCAAATATGAAATCTGTCACCAATCTACATTGTATTTGGAAAAGTTTACAATTTGCTAGATCAGCCAATAGTCTTAAAATACAGTCTTTCATTCCCAGGGATACATTATTTAGAAGTGAATTGGCCACCATAGCTCAGAAAATATTTTGTTTATGTCAGGAAAGCTTTAATAAAGCAAATTGTATATATCTATCATCTATGCCGATCAACTAATATCCAAAGAGCACCGTTATGTTCTTCAGATGTTTTATGAGGAATGGATGGTCTTAGTTTAGCTTAAGCACCAGATCTGTCTAATTTATGCCAACATCCTAAATCTCAGAGAGTTTTGTAAATCCTGCCTCAGCAGTAGAAAAGAAAGATCAAGTCAGCTCTACTTGATATAGAAGAGTCAGACTTTGGATCTGATACTGGCGTATTTAATCTGCCCATGATTATTTTGATGTCCTCTAAGTAGAAGATTAATATTTTGGAATAGGAATGATGCAGCCAGACAGGCCAGATGTTTGTTTCTGTCTGTTCAGGGTTGTGATTGTTTAAATACAACCTAAGAAAATGTTTAATGAATACTTGCCGTGGTGATGAAAGTTCCTGCAGCGCTTCCAGGGTTGCATTATTTGATTTGAATTTCAGCCTGATGTCAGGATGCTGGTGGGGTCCTATTACGCCATTTTATAAAACATTTCTGTGTGCCTAATTTGGTATACATTTAAATGTATATATGTACACACACAAATGTTTGTGCTCGTTATTTAAGGTATTTCAAGTAAGCTTTAAAACATTGAAACCATCTGATTTGCATTTTTCAACAAGAACCAACATTTGTATTTATTTACGGAAAGATTTTTGGTCTAAGACTCTCTATTAAATTATAATAAAAAGCTTTCTTTGTCACCCTGGGGAATCTGGCAATCAGCCTACCTCCTACCCAGATCAGTCTTCCCCACCTACCCCTGCCTTCTCCCACCCACTATATGCAGAATTTAATGCTGAAGTCTTGCCTGGAGCTGGTGTGGAGGAGAACAGGGAGTTGAAGAAGGCAGTCTGTGTTAACATGGCTGTGACTACCAGGATCTCCGAGGTCCCCTCAGAATCCCCAGATTGATCATTTATCATTTAGGTAGCTCTATTGTTATTTTCTGTAAAATGGACATAAATATATATTTATATTTTATATTTTAAAATTTAATAACACCCAAGAAATTAATTGGATTCAATTATTTGTATGCCCTAAGGCTGGGAGAGCCACATTCCTGTCAATCTTGAAATTTCCTGATCTATGTTCAACCTATCTTTCCAGTCTAAACTGGATCAACTACTGGTCCTCCAAATAAATACTATGATGTTAAAATTGTAATTATCATTAATTACTACCACTAAGATAATAATAATAACAATAATAAGTGCTTATTACCTTCCAGGAAATACCATGATTTAGGTGTACACACTCTTTACATCCATGATTTCTTTAATTGTTAAAATTTTAATAGGTAAGTATTATTGTGATGGCCATTTCACAAATGGTAAATCTGAGAATTCAAGAGGTTAAAGTTACTTGTCTAAGATCACACAATTAGAAAGTGGCAAAACAGGAATTCTAAACTAGGAATGTCTGACAATAAGTCTGTGTTATGTTTTTTTTTTTATTGAGGTAACATTGGTTTATAACTTTATATAAATTTCAGGTGTATATTATTATATTTCGATTTCTGTGTAGACTACTATGTTCAGTAGTCTGATGTTCAGAACTGATGTTCACCATCTGAAAACTAATTACCATCCATCACCATACACATGTGCCCTATTACCCCTTTTGCCCTCCTCCCTTCTCCTTCCCCTCTGGTAACCACCAATCTAATCTCTGTATCTATGCGTTTGTTTGCTGTTGTTGTTTTTATCCTCTACTTATGAGTAAATCATATGGTATTTGACTTTCTACATCAGACTCACTTAGCATAATACCCTCAGGTCCATCCATGTTGTTGCAGATGGAAAGATTTCATCTTTTTTATAGCTGAGTAGTATTCCATGGTGTATGTATACCACATCTTCTTCATCCATTCCTCCACTGATAGGCACTTAGATTGTCAAAGAAGACAGAAAGAAATGAAAGGTATTCTATGGTCATGGATTGAAGAATTAACATAGTTAAAATCCCCATACTTCCTAAAGCAATCTACAGATTCAATGCAATCTCTATCAAAGTCCCAACGACATCTTTCACAGAAATATAACAAAGAATCCTAAGATTTATGTGAAACAATAAAAGACCCCAAATGGCCAGAAGAATCCTGAGAAAAAAGAATAAAGCTGGAGGTATCACACTCTCTGATTTCAGAATATACTACAATGCTATAGTAATCAAAACAGCATGGTACTGGCACAAAAACAGACAGACAAATCAATGGAACAGAATCGAGAGCCCAGAAATAAACCCACACATCTATGGACAGCTAGTTTTCAACAAGGGAGCCAAAAACATGCAATGGAGAAAGAAAATCTCTTCAATAAATGGCATTGGGAAAACTGGACAGCCACATGCAAAAGAATGAAAATAGACCATTATCTTACACCACATACAAAAATTAACTCAAAATGGATTAAAGACTTGAAGACCTGAAACCATAAAACTTCTAGAAGAAAACATAGGCAGTATACTCTTCAACATCAGTCTTAGCAGCATCTTTTTGAATACCATGTCTCACCAGGCAAGGGAAACAAAAGAAAAAATAAACAAATGAGACTACATCAAACTAAAGATCTTCTGCACAGCAAAGGAAACCATCAACAAAATGAAAAGACAACCTAACAATTGGGAGAAGATATTTGCAAACCATATATCTGATAAACGGTTAATCTCCAAAATATATAAAGAACTCATACATCTCAACAACAAAAAAACTAACAACCCAATTGAAAAATGGGTGAAAGATCTGAGCAGACATTTTTCTAAAGAAGATATACAGATGGCCAACAGACACATGAAAAGATGTTCAACATCACTAATTATTAGGGAAATGCAAATCAAAACTACAATGAGATATCACCTCACACACGTCAGAATGGCTAGAATTAATAAGACAAGAAATAACAAGTGTTGGAGAGGACGTGGAGAAAAGCGAAGGGAACTCTCATACACTGCTGGTGGGAGTGCAAACTGGTGCAGCCACTATGGAAAACAGTATGGAGATTTCTCAAAAAATTAAGGATAGAACTACCACGTGATCCAGCTATTCCACTTCTGGGTATTTATTCAAAGGACATGAAAACACAAATGCGTAAAGATATATGCACCCCTATGTTCATTGCAGCATTATTCACAACAGCTAAGACTTGGAAATAAGTCTGTCTTCTTAGCTACTCTCCAGCTAAAACTACAATGGTAATAATACATTTTATTAATAATAATTAATACAATGTGTATGTATTTTTCCCATTAGTTGAGCATTTATTGTGTCCCAATTATATTAAGTGCTTTTGTATTTATATACAAAGTCTCAATTAATCTTTATATCCCCTCAAGTTGGCATTATTAACTGAACATAGGGTCTTTTCTCTGCCCATAATAACATGTATTGTGGGTTATATTGGAACATGTTTCCCTGTTTAACTACTTCCATCTATTTAAGAAATTCATAAGATTGGGACCCTCAGAGGAGAAGGGAACTGGGGTAGCTGGAAGAAAATGATAGAGAAATTCATCGTAGACCCTTCTGTACATTTTGAATTTTGAAAGAGATTTTAAATCACAAAATTAAAGTTCTAAAATAATAGGGGGAAAGTATGGAAAAAAAAATGATTGACTACAAAATAAAAATATTATGGAGGGAGACAATAAAATACAAAGTTGACAATATTAATAGGGAATCTGGGTATAGAAAAGATCACAATGAAAGCATTCTGGCCATTACTGCAATTAAATTAGGAAAAAATAATTTAAAATGTTTTAAAACATATTCTTAGCAAACTATAAATCACATCCACAAATAACTGACAGGTTAAAGTGAAAATTATAAAATACATAGAATAAATAGCAAAAATAAAATTAAAAAATTAGAAATCTATAAGATAAAAGAAAGTTAGTATCAGAAACAGAGCAAAGATTAATGAACTAATAAGGAGTCAAATGTATAAACAAGCAAATATTAGAGTAATTTATTTGAAAAAGGCAATGCAATCAAAAAAATTTTAGTAAATCACTCAAGAAAATTTGCACAAATAAAAAATTTTAGTAGTAAAAAAAGAAACACTTATAGATACAGTACAATTGACAATTTTCTGTCAATATACTTGCAAATTCAATAGAAATGAAAGTTTTCTTTAAAATAATTACTAATGTTGATTTAAGAAGAAATTCATAAAACTTGAATCATCAATAACCAATAAATTAATAGTTAAATTCTCCCACCACCATCATGTACCCAGGCAAGATAGACACTATTTTATGCAGTTTCAGAATTTTTAAAAAGATCAAAAGAAAGGAGGAAAAATGCAAAGTGTAAGAGAGAGAGGAAAAGCTAAGTCATTTTATGAGACTAGTTTAAAAAACAGACAAGAATTCTAAAAGAAAATATAATTATAAGCTAACCTCACGAATATAGACATAAAAATGCTAAAGTGATAGTAAATAGGATCCAACAATGTATTAAAAATAAGAATAATATATCAGGATCAAGTAGGGTTTATTTCAGCAACACAAAGAAAGCTTAACATTAGACAATCAACAAATGTGATTTACCATATAATTATATTAATGGAGAAAAATCTCATATAATCATCTCTATTGATGCAAAAAATATCACTTGATAAAATTTTGCACTCATTCATGATAAAAATTCTCAGAAAACTAAAAATAGACTTCCTCAATCTAATAGAGGATATCACCAAAAATCTATAATACGCATCACACTTAATGATGAAGCAGCCACTGTAAATAAGGACAAAATAAGGATGACCCAGCTGCTATTCATTATTATATCAGAATTTCTAACCAACGCAACAAGATAAGAAAAAAAGAGATAAGAAATAGAAAGGTAATGAGAAAATTCATTACTTGCCAGAAACATAAATGTCTACCTGGAAAATCTATAGAAATTGTTAGAATTTGTAAGTTCACCAAAATTGTTGAACACAAAATTAGCATACAAAATCAATAATGCTTCTAATCACCATCACTAACCAAATAGAAAATTTAATAGAAAAAATATCTCATTTATAACAGCAACAAAAGCCGTAATTTTTTAAGAATACATTTAACAAAAGATATGCATGACCTTTAGGGTGGAAATTACAAAATGTTATGGAAGAACATAAAAAAGACTGGAAGTAATGGTAAGAAATGATGGACAGAAGTACTTGGGATATTAAAATGACAAATATATACAAATTCTAATAAAAATTGACACAGGATTTCTCTTGGTATTTGAGATACTGTTACTAAAATTTCTATGGAAGCAAAGTCCAAGAGTAGCCAAATACACTTCTGACAAAGTAGAACACTTACACTGGGATATATAAATCTATAGTAATTAAATATAGAAGTATCAGTGCAATGATAGACTAATAGGTCAATGAAACAGAATAGAGAGCTTAGTCAAGGAGACTTAATATATGATTGAAATATCATTACAAATCAGTAGAGGAAACACAACATATACTAATATAGGATATTGGGACTACTGGCTTGCCATGTACATTTAAAAAATAAGAGTAGCTCTCTACCAAAAAATATTTTTTAAAAAGCTTCAAATGGAAAAATAACTAAATGTAAACCTACATACACTTCTTCAAAACTGTAAGAGGAAAATATCTTGGGACTTCGGATTAAGGAATGACTTATTAAACAAGATTATTGTATCTTGTATTAAACAAGATACAAAAAAGACAAAACCACAAAGAAAAGATTAGTATACATAAAAATTTATAACCACCCAATACACAATAGTAACCCCCCAAAAAGTGACAGATGAAACATATTGCAACATAATCAACATTCAAAGGATTGGTATTTAGAACACGAAAGGGCTATAAGAAGACAAAAGAAAGAAAAATCGTCAATTCAGAGAAAAGAAAACCCAAATAATATATGAATGTATAACGAAATGTTTATATATATAGATAAATATATAAAGAAATGTTCATCTTCTCTAATAATCAGAGAAATACAAATTTAAACATGATGCATTTCATATTCATCAGACTGACAAGAAATTCAAAGTTGACAACACTTAGTGTTGGCAAAGACGTGGGGAAATGGGAAATGTTATATATTTCAGTAGAGGTATAAATGATTCAACCATATTAAATTTATCAATGTCTAGTAAAGGTGAAAAATAAATTCCCTATGACCCAGCGATTTGGCTTCTAGGTAAATATGCTCCAGAAACAAGGAAATATGCCCAAGAATGTTTATGGTAGCATTGTTTATAATAGTAACATTTGGAAACTATTCAAATCTCTAATATTACAAGCCAGGTTAAATAAATTTAATCTCTATTAAAAGGAATAAACAATTTTACATAGTTCTCAAAATACATACGTTTAATGGAAAACCGAGTTAAAATAATGAAATATATGTGAATATACAAAAACAAAGCCTAGATATGTTCTGATTTCATGATAGGGGTTGCCTTTGGGGTGAGACAAAATTTTTCTCCATAGATGGGAGAAAAAAAATTCCATCTTTGTAATGTTAAATCATTTAGGCATATAAAAAGTAACTAAAGCAAAAATGACAAAACTATCATCATTTGTTAATTCTGGGTATGAGTACAGGTGTTCTAGACTGTGCCCTTTAAAAAGGAGAACAATTGATATCTTCTTATGAGTTTCACGTGTTTTATTTTTATTTTATTTTGCAATTGACTCTGCTACTCCTGATGAGTGATTTTAGCATTTTGTTTTTTGTCAACAAATTTAAATTAATTTTATTGATTAGTAGCTAAACCTAGAGATAACTGGAGAAATAGAGGCTGAAATTCATCAGCTTAGAAATTAATATTAAGCATTTTATTCTAGCTTTTGGAAGTTCAGTACAATAATAAAATGAAATAGTCTAAACATATTTTTGCAATCTATTCTCTTATATCTATAGTGATAAAGCTTTTTCCTGCGTCCTTGTAAATAAAACAATAATGTGCACTGAGTTATGACCACACATTGTGCCAATTGTTTTACATGCAGTTTACCATTTAATTCTCATAACATCCTATAAAAAGACACTTTCATGTCGATCTAAAAGATGAGGAAGCTATTTTTAACTTCTATGAAATGAAGATACTAATAGCTAGTTCATAGATTTGTTGTGAATATTGACTTGATGTGTATAATGGCAACACATAGCAAGCTAATATTATTGATTTGAAAACATGGAGAGTAAGGCTTCAAGGGGTAGAATAGCCTGAAGGCATAGAGCTGGTGAGGGTTGGAGTCAGGAGGAATGACGAGGACTCAGTAACTCTGCTTAGCCGCTGTTAGGAAGATCATAGTTTATCTGTTTGCTCTCTTAGTACAAAATAAGGAAATAACAGTTTTCATTCATTAGATTCACAAAGATCCAAATGTTTCATTAAAAAATATATAGTATTGGTGAGGTTAAGAAAAGCTAGGCACTCATTGTTGTGAGGAGTGTAAATCAGTATGATTTCTTGGCTGGGAAATTTTGCAATCTCTATCAAAATTTAAAATTCACATATCTTTTGACCTAGTCAATTTCCTTCCAATTTTCTGCTTTTATTGTATAGACATATGCACAAGTATACTCACTGCATCATTGTAGTAGTAAAAAGAATGGAAACGACATCAATGATCATCAATGAAGGATTGTTTTTATAATATGATACATTCATACAATGAAATATGCTATAACCAATAAAAATGCCTAGAAATCGCAGCACAGATGACAACATAAGAACAAACCTGTGTTACTGATATGGAATTATGTCTATTATATTTCACTAACTTACAAAAGCAAGACAAAGAAGAGAACATATAGCATGCTAGCATTTGTGTACAAACAATCATAAATACTTATGCTTAGATATGAATCTCTAGATATGTACCTAGGAAGCTAAGAACTGAGTTTCCTCTGAGGTGATGAACCACATGAATAGGAATCAAGCCGGGGAGGAAAATGAACTTTTAACTCCATTGTTTTTACCGCTTTCAATTTTTACCATGTACATGCATTAACTTTGTGAAAAATTTATGAACTAAACAAAAGAAACCCACACAGGGGCCAGCCTGGTGGCATAGCGGTTAAGTTCACACACTCCGTTTTGGCGGCCCAGGCTCCTGGGTTCAGATCCTGGGCCTGGACTTACACACCGCTCATCAAGCCATGCTGTGGCGGCATCCCATGTACAAAGTAGAGGAAGACTGCCACAGATGTTAGCTCAAGGACCATCTTCCTCACCTAAAAGAAAAAAAAAAAAACCCACACATAAAACGATTATACGTAGTATTACCTCTTCAAATGCCGTATGGAAATACTTTGTATCTAAAGTCAACACTACTCTATTATTTCCTTTCCCAAAGTAAGATACGGACTGAGAAAAAAAATTGAGTTTGTCTAGGAGTTTGGGGGAAGCTGGAGCTGAGATGACAGGGGAGCGAGGGGCAAAAAGAGACATAGTTCTGCCTGTGCAAGAGAAGATAGGAATGGAGGGAACAGTGAAATCTCCCAGAAGTTCAATCTCAACCCCAGCCCAGAGACTACATGCCTAAAATGTGGCAGGACAGATGACAACATTGGAGCTTGCAACTAGAGGGGCAGCAGACATGGAAATAGCATCTGGGTAAAAGTGAATGGAGTGGAGGTGTCCTCACAGAGGCCTGACTCTCGTAGCTTGAAGCAGATCTTGTATTTATGTTTTCAGATGGTTTTGACAAAAAAAATACCAGACATACTTAATAAATCTATAGCTGGGAGCTCAAAAACCAGATGGCTTGAAACTGGACACCAAACAACCTTATTTGCTGCAGCTGATATCATGGAGTATGAAATCAAAGATCAAGGAGAATTTTGTGAGCATCCCTTCCTCTCTTGGCTGTGCTGCTTGAAGCGAAAGTACAGTGACGTGAGTGGGGTGGATGTGGAGCTGATGTTTCAGGACCCCAGATTGTGGGGGCCAGCCATGCACGTGTGCTTGATGCCGTCTGATGCCTATGCTGGCACAGCTTAGGGAAACAATGGTTTCAGTAATGAAACCATATTCCCAAACATAAAGCATGCAAAACTGATCATGAATTCTTTTCTTACTGTTTTTAAATTTGCCACCACATGAAAAAATTAATAATTTCTTGAGTAGAGGACAAAGAAATCACACTTTAATTTGGAAGCTATAGAGAGAACCATGATAAATAATTATAATAGGAGAGTTAGGAATTTGGCTGTTTCTAGACTGTAAGAGTTAAATGTGCTGTTTACACAACTCTGGAATATGCAATGCTTTTTGCAAGTGCATGATGTGTATTCAACAGAAATCTGACTTTTTGACAAATCCTACAAACATTTCATCTTGCCATTGTGAGAAAAAGCTAACTGCAAAAGCATACAAAAAAAAAGAGAAGAGAGAAGAATGAAAAGCAACTTAATAAGGCCTGTTCTTAGAGTGGGGAAAGCATTTTATAAAAAAATAAAGCTTAAGTAAATAAATGACTTTCAATAAAGTTAAAAAGCAAACAATTTTGCTGATAAAATATTTGTTGATAAAATACATATCTCTACAAATAATCTAGTTGTTCTTAGTCATTTTCCATCTCTTCTTATTCTATTGGTAAATGCAATTCTTCAGTTTCACTTTATTGTTGCTTGGGAATTTTCTTGATTTATATTTACTTCTCAAAAGAAATTAAGGAAACTTTCCAAGAATTGTCTCAGAGCCTAACTTATTGAGCCATCTGCCAAGTTAATTTTACTTATCAAGCTCCTTTGTTTATTCTTTTGAGATGCTACACTGCGAGTCTATCAGATTTATTATTTTTCTCAAAGAAACACAGATTGAGTTTTAACAGATGTTCAGATGTTTTAATTTTCGGAGTTTGCAATTCCCACTTGGCTTTAATGAGTTCATTCAGTAATACTGGCTTTTACTAGATACTACATGTTCTCACGCTTGTTTTTTAGCTCTAAACCACAAAAAAAGTACCAGAAAGCAGAGGCTGTGAAGCAAGTTTACTGTGGGAATGGAATTCTCACATGCCAGTGAGTTCAGAGTGAGAGGACATCCTTAGCTTGGGAGTGGGAAGCGAGGAGGGATGATAAATAAGAAAACACTTCAGAAAGTGAACTCTCCACAGTGGAATTTAGCAACTTGCCTCTTCTCAAACAAATTGTAAATCTTTGATATTTGTAACTATCTTTGATTATAAATAATGACATTTTTCTTTACTAGGTATTTTCCTGACAAAATTTTAAATGAAAATGTAAAGTTTAATATTTGCAGATTCTATTCTTAGATTGTCAGACCAAATCAAATAGAACCTCATTTAAAAGTTCAGATATAACCTTTGTAGTCTTACTTCTGTTTTCCGTGTCAGACTCTTCAAGGATAGAACTGAATAGCATTTGTTTCCTTATGTCAACGACTCAGCGTTTATATCAGTTATGATTCGAATGTTTCAAGTGCTTAGCACCAAATATACAATCATTCATAAAAAACATTAAATAAAATTATTCTTATCCCTAGGTTGTATTGTGCTCAAGATTCTGCTGTGATGGAATTGATTCATGGGAACCAAAATGAAAACCCATGCTTGAAAGAATATGGTATAGCATGGGATAAAATGTGTAAAATATTGGAATTACCAGTTGCTGTAAGTTGATGTTCTAGGGTTTATGATCTAATATACATTATAATCACCTAAAAAAGATTTTTATTGCTTTCTAGCTATTGCCACATTCTAAATCCCAGATTGACAGAATTAGACTAAGGAACACAGTTGAAGGAAAAGAGTAATTTTTTTCAGAAAAAAAAAAGAGAGAGAAAGAGAGGAAGACACTCCAATCATTTTATGCTCTCTTTACTCTGGCTCAGACACAATTCCTGAACAATATTGTGGTCTGCTTTCTTCCTTGCGTTTTGCTCTTTTACTCTCCCCCTCCCGTTCCACCCTGCCAAAATATGATGCCTTGAAAGCTTGGATGAGCCACTTGCTTCTGAACTCCAAACTGAAGGCAAAAACATAAAAAAGGACTTTGGGTGATAAAGGGCTACTAAGATTTCCACTTATTCAAAGAGATTCATGCTTAAGCAAAATATCAGTTTAGGGGTGTTACTTTTCCTATCTAAGTCTATTGTTTTAGATGGCCTTCAGGTAGCCAGGTGAGAGAGATTCTTAAAAATCTAAACTAAAATATTAGCAAAGTAAATTTAATTTGGATTGTTCCAGGAATGAAAGGATGTTTTATCAATAGAAAACTTGAGAATATAAAAGAATACATTAATAAGTCCAATTTAAAAACAAACTCAATATATACCAAAATGCAGAGGATAAAATTCAACAACCCTTCCTGATCAGACTCAGAAAATCACAAAGAAAAAGATATTTCCTGAACTTAATGTAGAATGCCTATCTTACATCCATTGCCAAAATCATATTTAAAAATATTGAATAGGGGCCGGCCCGTGGCTTAGTGGTTAAGTGCGCGCGCTCCGCTACTGGCTGCCCGGGGTTCAGATCCCAGGCGCGCACTGAGGCACCGCTTCTCTGGCCATGGTGAGGCCGCGTCCCACATACAGCAACTAGAAGGGTGTGCAACTGTGACATACAACTATCTACTGGGGCTTAGGGGAAAAAAGGGGGAGGATTGGCAGTGGATGTTAGCTCAGAGCCAGTCTTCCTCAGCAAAAAGAGGAGGATTAGCATGGATGTTAGCTCAGGGCTGATCTTCCTCACAAAAAAAAAAAAAATATTGAATAGAATAAAAATACTCTCTCTCTCTATGGAGTATTTTAATAATATATTAATAATACATACTATTATATAAAAGTATTGAATATAATAAAATAACCTCTATAAATGGAGCATTTAAATAATATATTAATACTATATTAATAACATATACTATTATATATAATAATATAATTATATTATACAATAATAATATAATAATATTTAAATATATATTAAGAGTATTTATACATACACATAAATGCAAAACTCTATCTGATTTGGTTCCAAAAATTATCTATTTCCCTAAGCATGCACAGAGAATGGGGGGAGATGCACCAAAATGTTAACATATGGTTTTCCCCGGTGGTTAGTTTTGAATGATGCTAAATTTTCCTCTTTATATGTCTCTGTATTTCTCAGATTTTCTGTGATCAAGAATTACTTATATAATCAGACAGATATATGTATGTGTGATTTAGAAAATATTTCATTTAAAAAAATTAAATTAAAATGCTAAAATTAAAACTCCTTCCAGCTAAAGTATAGTGTAATTGTACATTGTTGACGTCCAATGTGTATATTTTTACAGAAGCAGGGAAATAAAGTAAACCCTAACGTGAAGAAAGAATTTATGTTGGAGGAAAATTATGCAGAGGACACAATTTCAATGTTTTTCTAAATTAGGTCAGTTCTATTAACTATCACCTAGATAATGGCAGAGCAGATTTATTTTACCAAACAAACGGCATGTAGGCCTGGAAATGTAAGACTACATTTCCCTGCATTTCTTTTTCCAATAATTAATAAAGAATTCTTAATATTGGCTGATTAATAAGGGAGTTTTGTGATGAGCAGTACCACTATCCTGATACATAATCACTGGTATAGATAATAAAAACATATTTTCATAAAGCATACATTTAAAAACATATGCTACTAGCTTAGAATTTAACAAATGGAATAATGAAGCAGAATATGTATATATAATGGAATATTGCAAAATAATCAGAAAATGATAGTTTATTAAACAAATAATGATGGATAATTAATTTATTTTGAAAAAATATGTTAAATAATCACCAAATTTGATTTTAGATGGATTAGAATTAAATATCTAACAAACAAAAGCATAAACAAACCGAAGAAACTATGTAAATTTGTAAATAATCTTAAGAAAGTGGAAGTATTTTCTTATCATAATAGAAATGGAAAAATCATGAAAGAAAATATATTTGAATTTTAATATCATAACTTAAATCTCAAATGTCAAATTAGAAAAAGAACTCCATTTGTAACAAATCTGATAGACAATGGATTATTAGACTTTATGCATGAAGAATTCTTCAAATAATAAGTACTCTAATAACCCAATAGCAATATGGACAAATGGTATAAAATGACAAATGTCAAACCTCATTAATAGTCAAATTGCAAATCAAGACAAGCAGAAGACGCTATTTTTCTCTTATTGAATAGTCAAAGTTAAAAAATATATAATAATAAATCTACTGTGGCAGACTAATTATAAGAGAAAATATAAATTGGAACTATATTTTTGATAAGAAATTTGGCAACATACATAAAAATTTTAAGAATATTCATTCTTTAAATTCCACTCTGGGGAATTAACTATAGGAAATTATTTAAAATGCATTAAAAACATAGATATTCACCCAGTTTAGTTCTCAGATTGAAAATTAGAAGCAATCCATAATATGCATAATTAGCATAGTGACTGAATAAACTATATTTCCACATGATGGATAATTATATAGGCATAAAATTTGGATTCCAGGAAATTTTAATGAAAACAACCATAACATGATGCTAAATTAAAATTCAGGGTACAGAATATGTGTACAATAGAGGTGATTCCATTTTTGTGCATATGTGATTGAAGAAATTAGAGCTAATCATTCTTGAGCACTTATTATATGCCAGGCATTGTTCTAAGTGTTTTACAAAGTCAGCCAATTACCAATTTATTGCCTCTCTGCTCCAAATTTAACTTTTTTGCCTGCTCTGGGAAAATGGAACTAGGCCCTTTAAATATTTTTCCTTTGCCGATCTCTACTTAAAGTTTGTCAGTAGAGGGTGCTGGAGAGACAGTGCAAGAGGAAAGGGTTTTACTTCCTGTCTCTCCACTTCCTCAGCACCTGGCTCCTGCGATACACGGGGACCAGCAGTTTCCCTCAGCATCTGTCCTTCCCCTACAGGCAGTTTTGTAGCACAACCTCCTATGGACACCTTCCCATGAACAGCTTTTCCTGTACTCTAGAGGGCAGATTTCTGGCGTTCCATCAATGTGTCACCATGCAAGTTCTCTTCCATTCAGTGAGGCACCACCAGGCCCTCTTTAATGAGGTTTGGACGAGGCGAGGGGGAGAAACTTCCTTGGGTGCTCTAATGAGGATGTCGTCATTTAACGCCCATAAGAACTCTTGATAATAGATGATTATCCCTATGTTACAAATGAGAAAACTGGGGCATCATATAAGATTATATAGATAAGAATTGATGAAACCAGAATTTAATCCAAGCACCTTGGCTCCGAAGCATGTACTTGTAATCACTACGCTATTCTGACTTCTGAAATGTTAAGTATGTACACAACGATACATAAATGGATGTTGGAAGGAAAAGCTCGAACATGCAAATGGTAGCTATCAAAAGGTGGTGAAAATTACAAGTGTTGTTTTACTGTTGTATGATTTCCAAATTCCCTTCAACAAGCAAATATTAATTTTATAATCAGAAACATATATATTTAAGAAAAATTCTGATGAATCTTCTCTGGACCAAAGATATTTCAGTCTTTACAAGAAGCCATACTACCAATGCAAACAAGTTCAGACTCTGAAACTCTTCATAGAGTAACCAAAGCCACTCTTCATTTCTACAGCCTTTACTTTAAGCTCTTTCCTGATGTACAGGTGCAATGTGCGTCATTGAAAATATAATTCCAGATTTCCATAAGATCTATGCTTACAATCTATTCAGCATGGAGGCAAAAGTAAGTATAACTTAGTTTTAATTTGCATAATTACAACCCCACACAAATAAAAAACATTCATTATGGTTATGCCTGGCCTGGCCCCAGTTCGTATCATTCCTCAGACTATATAGCTAATATTATTAACAGTGCAGAACAAATTTATAATACTATGGGAAGCTAAACTATGAACATCATTTCCTAGTTTCAAGTTATGTAAAGTTATCCATCATTTCTCAAGAAGTCTCTTTTTTAAAAATCTATTTGTCCTGAATTCTTTATAACACATTCCATAACTTCCGTTGACTATATTACAATCTGTGACATTTTTCTCTTCTTATTCCTGAAATACAATTCCTTCTTGGGAAGCCTGCCAGTCTGGGAGAATCAGTCTCCTAACATGCCTGGTATTCTCACCCCCAGAAGGTTCAATGTCAATAGGCAAACTATTATTTTTCATTTCATAAGAAAAAAAGGGAATCTACACTTTTCCTGTATACTTCTACATATGTTCTGGCAACATACTTGGAATAATTATCTCTAAGTTAAAAATAAAATATAAGCAGACATTTTAAAGAAATTTTCAATCACTTAAGAGAACTTCAGGTCAAAGCTTATTGTCTTCAAACAGTGGGGATCATTCAAGTAGTATATTAGGCACACAAAAACAGAGATTTTAGCTTTTCTACTCTAATTTAGAATACTTTTTTCAACTGTCCCACAGATTATGAAGTTTATGAGACTCTTACATGATCATAGAGGATCTTGATTATCCATTTTTTTATTATTAATCTTTTATTTGTACCTGCATCATACATTCAATTATTCAATCATGAAATATTTATTAAGTCAAAATAATGCCTGGAGAAGAGAAGTATATATTTAGTTACTAGTTGGTTAATATAAGCATAATTTTTATGTAACAAATACGAAGAAAATATAATTGGATTTTTATAGTAATATCTTAATCCTCCATGCTAAGAAACTGCTCAAATCACTTAGTCATCTGTAGCTAAATGAATTCACTTAATTCTTACCCTATCCATATGTTTCTTCTTTTTTCATCGTCTAG